>NC_092857.1:25378609-25978609 GCF_039878825.1 Excalfactoria chinensis
TCTTTTTTTTTTTTTTTCTATTGTCTTCCACTTTTTCTTTTCAATTCCCCTTTTTCTATTTTTCTCGTCTTTTCCTTCTTCTTCCCCTTTTTCAATTTCTGCTTTCTTTTTCTTCCTTATTTTCATTTTAATTTTCTATATTCTTTCCTTATCTTCTTTTTCATCCGTTTTTTCTTTTTTTCCCCTTTCCTTATCTTCTCTTCTCTTCTCTTCTCTTCTCTTCTTCTTCTCTTCCCCTTTTCCCCCTATCCCCCTTTCCCCTACCCCTTATCCCCTTTCCCCTTTCCCCTTCCCCCTTTCCCCTTCCCCTCCCTTTCCTCCCCCCTTCCCTTCCCTTACTTCTTTACTTTTCCTTTTTCTTTTTCTTTTCCTTTTATACTTTTTCTTTTTTCCTCTTCCTTTTCCTTTTCTTTTTTTTCCTTCTTCTTCTTACTTCTTTTTCCTTTTCTCCATCTTTTTCTCCATCTTTTTCTTTTTCTTTTTCTTCTTTTTCCTTTTACTTTTTCTTCTTTTTCTTTTTCTTTTTCTTTTTCTTTTTCTTTTCTTTTTCTTTTTCTTTTTCTTTTTCTTTTTCTTTTTCTTCTTTCTTTTTCTTTTTCTTTTTCTTTTTCTTTTTCTTTTTCTTTTTCTTTTTCTTTTTCTTTTCTTTTTCTTTTTCTTTTTCTTTTTCTTTTTCTTTTTCTTTTTTCTTTTTCTTTTCTTTTTCTTTTTCTTTTTCTTTTTCTTTTTCTTTTTCTTTTTCTTTTTCTTTTTCTTTCTTTTTCTTTTTCTTTTCTTTTTCTTTTCTTTTTCTTTTTCTTTCTTTTTCTTTTTCTTTTCTTTTTCTTTTCTTTTTTCTTTTTCTTTTTCTTTTCTCTTTTTCTTTTTCTTTTTCTTTTTCTTTTTCTTTTTCTTTTTCTTTTTCTTTTTCTTTTTCTTTTTCTTTTTCTTTTTCTTTTTCTTTTTCTTTTTCTTTCTTTTTCTTTTTCTTTCTTTTTCTTTTTCTTTTTCTTTTTCTTTTTCTTTTTCTTTTTCTTTTCTTTCTTTTTCTTTTTCTTTTCTTTTTCTTTTTCTCCATCTTTTTCTCCATCTTTTTCTCCATCTTTTTCTCCATCTTTTTCTCCATCTTTTTCTCCATCTTTTGCTTTTTCTTTTTCTCCATCTTTTTCTCCATCTTTTTCTCCATCTTTTTCTCCATCTTTTGCTTTTTCTTCTTCTTTTCCTTTTATTTTTTTCCTTTTCTTTTGCTTTTTCTTTAGTCTCCTCATTTTTTTTTTCAATTCCTTTTTATATTTCTTCTTTCTCTTTTTCTTCCCTAGTTTCATTTTTGTTTTCTATTTTCTTCCCCCTTTTCTTCCCTCTTCTTCTTCCCATTTTTCTTGTTCATTTCCTTTTCTTTCCATTTTTTTTTTCCTTATAAGCACATGCACTTCAGAAAATGACACTTCTCAGTGTACAAAGGGATATAAAGATACCATCTGATACCTCCTTGTGCTGTTCTCACAATCATAAAGTAGCTATCAGTAGCTGTGATTTTGTTAAAAAAAATAAAAAATTTTAATGGGTTACCTAGATTTACCTGTGCCTGTGACAGGAGCAGCCACCCCATAGGGCCCCCGGCCTGGTAAGGAAGAAAAAAGGGGAATGGAACAAAGAACAGCAGCAGCAATCTAAGGAGGAAAAACTTATTTTACTAAATATAATATAGGAATACAAGATAACACAATAATATAATACGATTGAGGCTACTGAATCGAACAAAACAGAGAGAGAGAGTCCATGAAAACTAGGTGACACGGCTGGAACGCTTCCCACTCCCAAGAGTCCAAGAGAGAGAGAACTCCAGCCTGGGAGCGAGATTATATATGTCCTCCTCCCGTGACTTATCTCTGGCCACGACGTCCTCTGGGATACGTAGTTCTCCTCCAAGAGCTGAGTACTCGGGACGTTGCCATTCCACGGATCTGGAGCATGAACCTTCCAATGATCCATATTGCACTGATGTTATGATGTGGAATATTGACAGCAACACCACAAAACCATGACAAAAATAATAAAAAAAAAATCTGTAGGACTTTGGGGCAAATACTAGTGATGAGGGAGAGAGGGGAGATATTCCGGCCATCAGTAACCTTTGGGGAGTTGTACTTATTATTGTATTTATCTTACCTTTTTAGAGGTGATGTGCCTGCTGCTGCTGTCTTCAACAGAGAGCTCTACAGTAGAAGCCTGAAGGTGAGGTGGGCTGGCCTCTCTGCCTGCCTGTACTCCTTCCTTCCCCCTGGAAAGTTCACTACGTGAGGTTTTGATAGGCTTCCATGATGTATGGGTATGGAAAGCTGCAACTAACTCCCCAGATGACTGGTATACACTCAACATCTGAAATCTCAAGCAAATGTGCTGCTTGTTGAGTTATTGTCTGGCATTCACCTATTTCCTGATTTGGCCATCACTACTGGCTGCTGTTTTAACAGATTTTCACTGTTTCTGCTGCCACGTTGGTCTGGCAACAGGGGAAATAGCTGTGGCTGTGGGTGTGGTGAGAGCAGCACAACCACCCCATCTTGCTCTGAGTCCTCACTTCCTCTGCAGCATTGCTTCACAGACCCTTGCAAACCCTAAAAGCAGCGGCCAGAAACCAGCCATGGTGACCTGGGTTTAATTCGTCTGCAACTGAATACAATTAGTCCCCAGAGAAACTTGGGTTGCCTTTTTGTTTCACCAAAAAAATCACTGATGCTGAAGATCTGGCATGTGCTCCAGCCTTGCAGCTCAAGTCAGCCCCCTTCCCCCTCATGCTGGCAGTGTGTGAGTTCAGCTGAAAGCGAACTGTATGTACAAGATATTTGAGAGCTCCTTGGGAAATGGGCTTGTATTTTAAACTTCCAAGTGTCTGGAACCACAACTGTCTTTGAATGCATCCCTGAGCCGAGCTTTAGAGGATAGGTCATTAATGACCACAGTATGTGTTATCCAAGCATATACTTAAGGCAAACGCAACTACGACAGTACTGCGAACTTCAATCTGGGCATCAAAGGCATGACCTCGTCCTCGACAAGATAAGGCCGCCTGTCAGCGTTTCAGCCCAATTTGGACACATACCCGAGGGTGGAGAGCTGTGACGATCCGCTGGTGGGAGCCAGGCTGAAGACGGCTGCAAAATATCCCGTGGCGTAGATCGGGATCACTCCCTCGGGCAAACGGCCCCATCTAGCGGCTGTGCCCCGTTCCATTCCGGACCCTCAGCGACGTCACCAACGAATGAGTTGACGTTACAGCACGGGGCGGCTCTTTCCCGATCCCGGGCAGCCCCAGGAGCTTCCTGGGAGCGATAGGAGCAGAGCAGGGCTGGGGTACATCGTACCCCCTCTCCTCAGCGTCACCCGCAGGTTCATCAGCAAGTTCTTGCAGCGCACCCTGAGAACAACTGAAAGCGCTTGGTGCTGTGAGCTGCTGGAGGAGCTCTTTGTGACAGGGAGCTGCCAAATGTTGCTTCCGGCTTTGCTGCTGGCTAGATTTGCTGTGTGGACTGATACCAAATGCATTACAGTAGTCTGAGGCACGGGAGATGACTGCCAGGCCCTCTGTCAAAAGAAAGACAAGTCTTTTGGCAGTATGAAAAATAAACTGGGCTGTTCTCCAGTAGCAGCCCAGAAAGATTATTGCATTTTGCACTTTGTTACTAATTTGTAAGCAAATACTCAAACTATCAAAGTAGAAAATAATATCTTTGCCATCTCCTTTTAATTTAATTTAATTTAATTTAATTTAATTATTTATTCATTTTTAGAATGTGAGCTGAATATCATTTTCATCCTCATCTCCAGATCGCAGTATGGGAGCCAGCAGAGATGTCTCATTCATGCTTTTGGTCTGGCAATCAACTACTTTTCTGGATCAAACAGCCTGGAGACCCAGTGGTGGCTGTCATCAGATGGTGAAGACATCGCAGGCCATTTCCTGTTCCTGCTCCCACTCAGCCCCATCTGCACATTGGTCAGATGCACAGCATCTGAATGTGCAGCTGCTCAAGGGAAATTCTCTCCTTCCCACAGCCACACACACCAGAGATAACTCACATCAAGGATTGGATGCGAGCCCTTGGCAGGGCCCTACATGACAGGAATCTAAGCTGTTTTGAGATCTTTCAGCAAATTAACCACTTCACAGCCATCTTTTCTGTGGATGTTATCATAAAAGCAGGGAAGGTCTTATCTTTCACTGTTAAGTGCTGGTTTGCGAGCAAGGGCTGCTTTGTTGTCTCCTCATGCCTAACAACATAATGGTATATTCGAATGAACACATCCTCACTAGCAGACAAGGGTGTGGGTCTAGAGCATAAGCAGAGGATAAAATTTCCCCATCATTTGTGCTGGGAGTGAATTATCCTGTAACATTCTCAGGGAACAGCAACCTGGCAGAGAAGATGTGTCTTTCACCTCTTTGAAAATATTCCTGTGATACCTGGAAGTAGCTCATATCTGTACCTAGGGTCTAGAAATCTCCACAAGAAGAAGGAGGAAACTGCAACGAGGCAGTGCCACTTCCATGCTCAGAAGAGGATATGTGAGCATCTTCCTGCAGTCAGCTTGAAGTTCCCCCACACAAAAGGACCTAGACCCTTGTTTTCCAGTCTTCTGCTAACATATATCATGTTCATATGCCTTCATTTTTACTTAGCCTTACTGACATGACTATATAAACTAGTGTTACCTGTGAGACTGGCATGGTTGAAGTGATTATTCAGGAAGCTATTTTCACAGTTTAAGGCCAAGAAGATGCTACCACTTTTCAAGTGCTACATGGAATTTGTTGCTAGCAAAGGTCAGCTTTCATGGTTCACGCTGTAACACTACCCTAATCCTCATCAGGATCAACAACATCATGGATGATGACAACGATTCTCTTTCTCCACCAGGGTACTCTGTTTCACTGGCAAAAATACTGGAGGCCGGAATAAGGCTGTGGGTTAGATCCTTGTGTACTTTTTCCACTGATGAAATGAAGTTAAGCAAATGATAGGTCCAACTGTGCAGCCTTGGGTGTATGAATCAGTATTATCTGCTGGCTGGAGCTCCTGGTAGGATTTGCACTGAGAAAGTGGTTTTGGTGTCACATTTGACATGAGAGTCAGACTATCATGGGGTGTTTTGGACCCATCTTATGCACTATTTCAAGCTCTTTGGAAACAAGCAGCCTACTTTTCATTCTGCAATGTCATCTTTATGCATCAACATGTTAATTGCTGGTTTCCAGCCTTTCTAGATCTGTGACCTAAGAATCACAAAGTAGCTTTTGAACAAATCCTCAAACCTCTAAATATGGTTCTCAGAGTATTGGGCCATTTTCAGCACACATCTGAAGGCCAGAAAATCAGCTCATAACTGAACACAGTCAGAGTGCTAACATCACTATTTTGCACACAGGCACGCAGCCATTACTAATGGCCTTGGAAGACAGCTGCAGCAGGAACTATCAGAGTCACCAACTCCATCTAGTGGGAAGAAATCAGAAATAAACAACAGTATACGGTACTGTCCTCTAGCTTATGCATACAATTTAGACAAACATAAGCCGTGCAGAAATGTTGTGCTCACAGCTTGGAGTTGAACTCCTCTTTATCAAAAAGTCAAAGATGCTCAAGGTGTTTTGCTTATCCTGTTTGCTTGTGGAAAGGGCCCCTATCCCCACCCCCAAAATAAATGAATACCTGAGGAAGCCTTGCGCTACACTTTGTGCTCATCAGGTATGTTGAGTGTAAGAATACTTAATGCTGCCTTTCTCCACTATCATTCAGCAGACTTATTCTTTTTCTCTGCTTGCACAACGTATGTTGCCAATTTTAATATTATTGTTTATTTTCAATAGAAAAAATGGCAACAGCTGGAAAAAAGTGGGCTAGTACCTAATATGGATGCAGAGATGCCTGGCAATGTCTATGGTGCATGTGAGTAATCTAAATGCTCTTTTAAATGAGGTCCTCTGTGCTCAAAACTGCCGAGTCCTGCTAGCTGCTTTTCGATGTGAGCAGGAAAGCCTTTTCCTCAGTCATCTCTGATTTAGATATTCCAAGACCATCTTTTGATACTTACCATTTTGAACTCTCTTGGTTATAGTCCACATCAGATTATTTCAGTGTCCTCTGTCTTGAATCACAGCAAAAACTATGTCTGTATAGAAAATGAAGACAGGGCAAAATACAGCAGTATTTTTGAATTTTTCAAGTGATGAACATTTTGTACTCAAAACAAAATCTGTGGAATAATGGAATTAAGGTGTTCCAAGGGTATTTTTCTCTTTGTAACAAGTAGTGCATGCTACACTCTGCCTATGGAGTTGCCCTTTTGGTGGGCGCTGTATCTAGAAATATATCTTATTTATCTTAAAAATATCACTACACTGCTCCTTGGTCTTGATTACTGAAGCATGGTAGTGCTAATGCAGGTTTGATTTGTTGGTGGGATGTTGCCCAGTTGGTGAAAACAGCCACGGTGCCTGCTTAAATGACATACTTCTCTATCTGCTTTTTCATAATATCACAGAAGCTGACAATAGAGATGGATGGGTAAGTACTGAAAAAAACAGTCAAGACCCATGTCTAAATTTAACTTCAGGTTTAGAAATGCATATGCTAATATTAGTCGTGTAAATCCATTTTAGGTACTACCACTCTCGACAGTGGTCTTCTGATGCTTACAGTGCTTGGGTTTAATATCATGTTGAAAGTCTTCATCCAGAGGAGCAAATCCTTGTGTTACTCAGCATGATAGGGTACAATGAAAAGCACAAGCCTAGGCAAAGCCAGCAGGTGTCACAGGTTCTAGTGAGTCAGAAGGAGACTGGGAAATTCCCAAACTAGTTTGACTAAACTAGGGATTAACTAAAGCTGTCAGGACAAGAGCTGATTGGAGGTGGCCTGGGCCACCCTTACAAATGATAGCATTTGATGGAATTGAGAGTAAAGATACAGCTTTGAGATAAACTTTTAATCACCTCATTGTAGCAGGTCTGGAGATGACCCTGCTGGGAGACAGAGTGCTGTGAAAACCGGATCGCCACCTCTTCAGCTGATCCCTCCATTCTAAGAGCACAGAAAGTTCCCCTCATCACCACTTTTGCTGATTCCTATTGCAGTTCTAGGTACCAGAAAGCTTGGACTCTTTGACATCCCTTCTTTTGTTATGGGAAGAGTACACAATGACATTTTCTCCCCTTGGAGCAATTCATGACATGCATTTGGTCAAATTGTTACTATTGACAATAAAGCGCGAATATCTAATTTATCTGGTCTTACCTACCCATGTGGTTTATGTCTGGGACATGAGCAGAAGAAGACACACACAATGGTCCACTCTGGCATAGTTGCCTCATTCCATGGCCTTGATAAACAGATTTTTGTATGGATGTTCAGGACCCCAGTGTTTGGAAGATGGTTTCTGCAGCAAACCTGGTTGCCCATCTGCAGTATGCAATAATGGTGAGCAATGCAGGTGGCTGTAGATTGGTTTTCTAACCCTGTAGTCAGTTAATTTCAGTAGGTCCAACCAGAGCTGTTTCTGCTCTGGTGTGTTTTGAGTATGAATAGGATCTACATTCTGACTCTATTCTTAATGTTTACCTCATTCTCATGTCTTTGGCTGACCTGGAGACCCACCAAAGGTGTATTTAATAAAACAGCATCACATTGCTGAGAAGTGAGTTCACCATGTAACACTTTTTGCTGGTGTGCATAAAATGAGGACTAAACCAAGGACAGTAATACCCTGAATATGGCTTCAAGTGGATTTCCTTATGGACTCCACTGCTGAGTGAGGTGTTTTCTGATATTCCCATTAACAATAAAATTTTTTGGAACATATCCTCTTTCCCATTCAGTAGTGATATTGCACTAAGATACAATGCAGAAATAACCATAGGTTAGCAAAACTCATTTCATGACATCAGTGTCAGTGAGTTAATATTGTTGCAGGGTTTTTTGTGGAGGAACCTGGTGCAGATTGTTTTACCTCAGGAAGCTTTTCTTAAAATTTTCATTCATGCTGCATGAAGTACCCATGTTGAACAAAATAAACCCCCTCAAGTTTAAGTAAAATACTTTCCTTATGAACGGTGCCCTGCTTTTGAACTATCTTTCCTGTGCCCTGACTTCTGACTCTGTCACTCCCCTCTAACAGAGATGCTGCATTATAAAGCTCAAAGTACCTTACAAGGATAGTGCTGTGTTTACGAGTGAGCAGTTTGCACTGGTAAAAGTCCTGGTTCTTTGCCACAGGCAACTGAAAATAAAACACTGAAAAATGCAATAAACAGATGTTCTGCCTGCCACAGGAGTTCCCAGTTTCTCCAGTATTTATATCCCAGCACTGCCCCTTTCTTCCTATGATCAAGGCCTTTTTTATTAGAGATGTGCCAAGCCATAAAGACTGTGTCAGCCCCTTTAGCTGTGTCTGTTACCTTCACATGTGAGAAGCAGGAAATGACTGCAGAGCACAGCATCCTGCAGAGGATTATGATTGGACCTGCCTGCTTGTATTTTGGCATTGCTTAGAGGCTGCTGTCAAGTTTTAGTGTTGCAGTGTACAAAGTTCAATATAAAATGCAAGCTTGTAAGACTGCACTGCTAATGCCATGGAGCCGAAGGATCACTTACCTGTTTGTGCAAAAATGTCTTTGCCTAAGAGCAGGCTGCAAGGAGTCACCATCCTACTCTGATTTTTATCACCCTTGCCTGATTTACCAAGAGGTGATGAAGTGATCTGCAGTGCTGGAGTGCCTTGCCACATGCTGATCTGGCTTCTCTGCAGCAATAACAAATTGGTCCTTCATGCCAGCACATCTGGCTTGTACTGGGTGAGTTACTCATGGTGGTTCAAATGCTGGCATAGTAGACCTACTATTGTGATGTGTTTACTGTGGGACCTAACATAGCTCTGATAAATACCCCTCTCAATACTGTTGTTTTTTTTTTTAATTATTTGAGATAGTCTCTTAGCTTTGTAATAGTGGAAAGCAGCATAGTTAATGGTGATCTCATCCCACCCACCCCCGAAAGCAAACAAACAAAAAAACACAAAAACAACCCAAAAACCAAACCCAACCAAGACCAAAACCAACCAAAAACAAAAAATACAGCAGTTCTTAAAGTATTCATTCAAAGGACTGCATGAAATTAATATACTGAAAATATTTTTGCTCCAAGCAAGACATGGAATTGCCATCTTTTCTTTTCAAGTTTAAATAGTATTTCTTTCTGACTGCCAGTACAGTAAGATCAGCACAGTGAGTGGAAATCCACACAGTCTGCCTGGTTCATGCGGCAATGTAGAATGCTCTTGGCTTGGTTGAGACCCGAAATTGAACAAAGAGGAGGCTTTTCTACTGCAGGTACATTACTTCCTCTAAACTGACCTCAGAAGAAGATGGTTGGTTTGTCCATAGTTGAGGTCGGTAGGATCAGTTAGTGTCTAGATGACCTACAAATGTCTCTTCCAACTCAAATGATTCTCTGATTCTGTAATAATACACACAGGCAAATCCACTTCAGAGAATATGCATATTTAATCCAAATGATCTCAGTCAAACTACCCAGGCATAATTCAAAATAAAAATACGATCCATAGAGTGCAAATAATTCAATTACAATCAAGAACCAGTTCTGATGTTTCTTCACTGATTGTAACCATCTACTTGACTTCATATGTCTGGAATTTGCAATAAACTGGCTTCTACACAGGGTCGACTCAACTCATTGTAATCAAGTCAACTTCTACTGTACATGTGCTCAGTTGCACAAATCATTTGTGTTTCCATACACTGTAAGTGATGCCAAAAACTAGACAAGAGGAATATTAGAATTGAGAATAAGGCCCATGGATCTGCTAATTGTTATTTGCTAACAACTGTAACTGGAATGTTGGAGGGTAGTTCCATGCATTCATCCAGGATACAGAATCACTGTAGAATATTTGCCAAAATAATCTCTGGAATTCTTGCTGATTACTGGAGATGACCACAGTAAGAAACTGATTTGATGGAAAGTGATGTTGGCATCTGTTGTTGCATTATTTATGTGGTCATTTTTGTGGATTTCTGTGATGGGATTTTTGAGGGTAACACTGGGAAGACAAACCTTACCCTGTCAGGGTAGGCTGGAGATGAAAAATATTGGGTTGGGGACCAAGGATGTGTGCAAGAAAGACAGCCATTCCTGAAGGCATTTGGTTGCTGTGTGATTAGAGGAAAAATGCACTTAAACAGCAACAACAACCAACCAACCAAAACCAAAACCAAAACAAAAAGAAAAAGAAAACAGAAATAGAGCTGCTTCTGCTTCTGGAGGAGCCATTCTTGAAGCTGAGATGAGTGATCTTCTCCCACAGTGCTGAAGGACAAGAAAGCAGTAGTAATTTCTGTGGTAGGGGACATCTTAGGGAGCAGACCTGGAGTTTTGGAGTTAATGAATCAAAGTGCTCTCTCTAGATGTGGAAAAAGTGTACTCAGCCTCTCACTGCTGTTTCTCCTTATTTCTTTTAGAAGGATCTTCTAGATGCTTGTCCCATTTATGATTTGCATCTCTGGACTGTAGAGAGGAGCATCTCTGCTGGCTTCTATGGTGGAGCAGAGAGGGGCACGGGGCTGGGGTAGTGAACAGCCTGACAAGTTCTCTGCTTTTCCCTTGTGAGGACTTTCACCAAGCGGTGTCTTCATCTAGCTCCCAGCAAACTCCCCACTCCACCTCCTCCACCAAAAGGCCCTGCTGCCCAGCCTGCTGCTTCTGTAGCTCTCCTCTCCGGAGAGTGCTGGAGGGCGCTTTGATGTGGGACACCCAGTGTGACCCCGGCTGCAGTGTGGAATGGGGGCTCTGGGCAGGGTCTGCCTGCCACTCCTATCAGGAATGAATTAGAAAGTTTCATTCTTGTAAGTGATACTTTTTTGAGTAAACATCCATGGGTTCCTGTGATGTGTAACTAATGGAGTGCTAAACTCTCAGGGCTGGTTTAAGACTCAGAAAGTACACGTGTTGCCAATCCATCATGTTCCTAATACTAATTAACATAGCAGGGACACAATAAAGCCCCAGAACCTGCACACATTACTCAGCTCACATTACCACTCTATAACAGTCTCTCTATTGACCCAACAAAAGCACACAGTGGAAAAATGAGACGTGGTCTCTTCTGACTCAGCGAGACATATTCAGCCAAAGAAGAGAGCCAAGGACTCCCGTTTATTATTGTCCATTATTACTCTGGTATATCATGGAGGGGAATTCTCAGTTCATGTAGAATGACATTTGTACTTTTCCAGAACCTGTGTGCGTTCCAGGCTGTGGGGCAGGAAGCCCCCACGCAGGCAGCAATGACCACTGGCTCACGGGGAGACGGAACTGCACTGCAGGGGCTGTTCTGCTCCAGCAGAAGTAAAAGGAAGATCTAATTTGTCAGTTTACATTACTGCTATTTGCTGTTCTTATGCAATCAAATGTTACTCTTCCACTCTTACAGCAGTCCCTGTATAGACACAGAAAATGTAACTATCGTAATGATTAAATTAAATTCCATCCCTGGCAAGGTGAACATTTATTTTTAGCTCTCAGAAAAGCCCTCCTGTTACTGAGACATCTAGATAACCCTGTGGTACTCTCCTATCAATCTATGGTGGTTCCACTAACATTGAGGAAGACACATAATGTAGATCTGGAGATAACTGGAAGGAATTTTGACAGAAAAAGATTAGCACGTCCTTGTTGCAGTGATCCCTAGTGAGGATACATTGCAGCTCTGTGGAAGTTGGGGGCAAGCAGACATTTACTTTCTGCATTTTCATGGCTAGGATTTTATGGTGCCTCTGGCTGAAATCAGTAGATCTCACTCACCAGCTCTTGAGACTGGGGTCTGTCATCTTTCAGACGGGGTGACTACAGAAAGCATAAGTCTAATCATTACAGCATGAATTTCTTCTAAGTTGTTGAACTTACCATAGGTTTTCTAAGCTCATGAGTGCTACAAATAAGTTGGGTCCTTGGGCGCATCCTCACATTTCCTTTCTTCTTGGTCAAAACCTTGGATGATTTTTCCTGAACCAGCTGTTAGGGTGTGTTCTGCTCTCATCAATATATTTGGAGGGAGTCTTACTGTTCAGGAAGGGAACTTGTCATTTATATTTACATATCCCACAAGCACCTGTCAGCCAGGTTTCTAGTAGTATGTTGTTATAACAGATGTAGTATCAACTTTTTGGACATTCTGATGTTTCTATGTTGGAAATCAGTATTGGACAGAAAATATTGCCTAAAAACAGGGAAGGTGAGGCCTAAAGAAAAGTTCCTCCATGTGCAAGTCACAGAGAAGATCTACATCTGGAGTGTCTGGGCAGAAAGCACTGCCCCAGCCCTGTGGTACAGCAGCTCCCTTTGACTCCTCTCCACTTTAAATAGAAGAAGAATAACTGACAGTTAACACTCTGAGCTGGTAAACTGGCCAGGTAGGGCAGGCAGGATCTTTGAGAAACGTGTTGTCTTCTCTTTTAAGTCAACAGAAGTTAAATATGAGCCTCATCCTATTCCTTCTATAGTCAACATGGAAGGTTTTCTGTTGACTTCAGCAGTACTGGTTACAATCCTTTAGTCCCAGAATCAGTTAATTTTATGCACTGAGTGGTTTGACACTTTGTATAGTTGATATCACGCTGGATGGCCAAAGACCACGAATTATCCAAGTGTCACAGATCCTAAATCACAAAGTAGATGACAGTGTGCTTGCTATGTCATATGATCTTAGCACAGTTTGTGGAATAGTCTTTATTATTATTGCAAGTAATCATAAGTGCTGAAAAAAATACCATAAGTAAAATAGCATTTTCTGAGTACAATGTGTCCAATGTTCTTAATGTATATACACATCTGCAATATGTTAAGCTCAGACTTACGCCCATTTAATCTGAAGGATTTCAATGGAGTGTCTGTATGGAATGAGGGATAGAGCTTGATCCCAGAATGCTGAAAGACTGCAACTTCCAGGAAGGGTTTTTTCTTAAATCTTCATCAAAATTCTGGCTTATGATAATTAACACTGCATTGACTAACTATGCATTTATAACACGTTACATGGTCTTAGTGGTTTATATAATATGGGATTCCTTTCAGATATTGTTTGCCTTTTCTACAGTGATTTCACAAAACAGCACTACCAGGCAAATCTGATGTGTGGCCATGCACAGAGACACAGTTCTGAACACTTTTCAGGATAGACTCTGCTGACAGAGATGACCAGGGTACTTAATTCAGTAGAAAATCCAAGGCAGTCAATGAACAGGTGCATGTCTGAGAGAAAAAGATTTGGAAACATGCTTTGGAAGTATGTTCCTCTTCAGGGCTGTCAGAACAGCTATGCTCTGCCAGGGGACAGAGTCACAAACAGGGATAGGGCAAGAGAAGCACCCAACAAGGGTGCTCCTAAATGTCCAGCCAGGTACTGTATTCTCAGCTGTGCAGGCAATGTCACTGCTTCACAAGGTGACCCTGGTGTCACCCCTCCATTTACGCTGAATTACACATCCAAAGATCTAATGTTGCCTGCTGCCACCTCTGTGCTCCAAGTAGTTTTTGATTCTCCCAATAACATTTCTGGCAGAGCCAAACCTCAGAAAAAGCAAAACAGAAGACATACAGCAGTACTAGCTGTGAATGAGAAAATATGTAAAAGTAGGCTCTGATTTTGTTTATATAGCTGTAGAAACCTTTGTCACTTCAAGCACCACCTAACATCTTGTGGAAGAGGACTAGTGTGTGTAAATTCTTCCATTCAAACACGGGAGGAGTTTGAGATAGTGAAAGACAATGAAGTAGAGAAGGGTCTGGAGCACAAGTCTTATGAGGAGCCACTGAGGGAACTGGAATTATTCAGTACAGAGAAGAGGAAGCTCAAGGAAGACATTACTGTTTTTACAACTGCCTGAAAGGAGGTTTTAGTGAGGTGGGGTTGAGCTCTTCTCCTGAGTAACAGTGATAGGATGAAAGGTAGTGGCCTGAGGGTTCCACCAAGGGAGGCTCTGTCTGGATATTAGGAAACATTTCTTCTCAGAAAAAGAGCTGAGGCATTGGAATGGATTTCCCTGGGAAGTGGTAGAGTCACCATCCTTGGAGGTGCTCAAGAAATGTGGAAATGTAGCACTGAGGGACATGGTTTAATGGGCACGGTGGTGATGGGCTGACAGTTGCACTAAATGATCTTAGTGGTCTTTTCCAACCTTAGTGAATCTATGATTCTACACCTGCTGTTTTGGTAGTTCACCCCTTGCTTTCCCATTTGCTCCGGTTTCCTGGTGTAGAAAGAACCACATGAGTGCCAGTTTGCAGTAACTGAACAAGTTCATGTAGACCTCCTGCTCCTTGGTGTTAGAGGAAGGGCTCATCTGGCTTCCAGGGTAAGTTTTCAGAAGGGTAGATGGCCAAGTCCTACATGAAGCTTCAGTGGAATGGTCACAGAAGTGGATGCACTACAGAATGTCTTCTGCATAGTCTTCTGAGAGCCAAACCCCCTAGCATTCTCTTTGACATTCCTTCCAGGTCTGGTGCCTCTTTGTGGCAGACCCATGGTGGGACTTGTATCTGCATAGAACTCTGCAATGGTTCTGTGAACCTTTCTGCTAGGGGGTACAGCTAGTGGCATGGCCTAGGTCCCTGCATATAGAAATACAGTCTGACTCTGTCTGGCTTATTTTAAATGATATATTGCCAAATTATGATGCTCTTTTGCAAGCTGACTGATACCTCAAGTTGTCCCATTAATTTCAGCATGGCTACTCAGACAGTGCAATGATACCTAGGAAATGAGAACGCAGTCCAGACAGTTATGGTTATGTGGCTGAGTTTTTACTTCTAAGCACCATGTGCCCTACCCAACTTATTTGATTTAGCAGGTGCCTTACTGGCATTTAAAATATTTTGCATATGATTATAATGCATCCTGAGGGGAAAAAAAGCCAACCTTAACATTTTATTAGTGAGACTTCTTGCTGTTCCCCTAAAATAAGGCAATCAAAGAGACAATTTATATTGCAGAGCCTTGACCTTTACTTTCCAGGACTGTAAAACAAAACCCCAGACCCTGCACTTTCTGCATCTGGTTGACATTTGAATAAAACTGC
This sequence comes from Excalfactoria chinensis, assembly GCF_039878825.1. Taxonomy (NCBI): domain Eukaryota; kingdom Metazoa; phylum Chordata; class Aves; order Galliformes; family Phasianidae; genus Excalfactoria; species Excalfactoria chinensis. Next base: position 25,393,737 of record NC_092857.1, read on the forward strand.
CAGAGTGCAAACAAGTTCTGAGACAACATCTCCAGCAAGCTCTGCAGTGAGCCTAAAAATATTCTTGGCTAACTTACTTTTTAAGGCCATATGTTGAAATAAAAACAACAAAAACAACAACCCAAAACTTCAGTAGAATTTATTGCAATAAGAGATTTGCCAAACTACTTAAGACATTTGGGAAGATTATAGTGAAGTACATTAGTTGCTGACTTGACAATTTGCTATGCTCACTGCTTGTATATCGGATTCTTGATATTCACGCTGAGAGTTGATCCGACTTTCTAGTACATTTTAGCAAGAAACCTGCCAAGTGTCTACTGGCTTATTAAATGCTGGGAAACCAAAGGTCAACCGTGTTTATAAGCCACAGCAAAGCCACTGTGGATGGTACACGAGATTTTCTCATGGCATTTTGCTTATTTAGACTTTGAGAGCACTGGGTGAGGGCTGGTTTCACTGGTTTTGCCTCAGAGTCCCTCCTGGTTTGCCCCAAAGTCCCCTGGCCACATGCTTGGAAGCTGTAGAGAGGCGGTCCTTTTTCCACTGAGCTATCTATTTCCTACTTCGCTGTGATAATGATTACTGTGCCTGTGCATCTCATTCATAGAGCCACATCCAGAGCGTGCTCCTGGTACAACCCTGCTGCAGCAGGGCCCACCATGGAGGGCAAACCTGCCCTGCCTTCACAGCCCATCCCTGGGAGCTGCTGCATGGCTGCTGCAGCGTGAAAGGAGATGCTATTGGGAAGGTGCTGTACTCTGTGCCTGACCCAAAACTGGCTATGCCTGGGGGAGACCTCCTGCCTACTCCTCCGAACTTCTGATCGGTGTTCTCTCACTTGCCTGTTGTGGCAATTTTGTTTTGCAAGTTCTCCAGTCACCTTTACTTTCTGATTTCAATCCGGTTTTACACGGCTGGAGATTGTCCTAGTGCGATGCACAAGTTTCCCCATAAAGGCTAACCCTTGCCCTCCTTGCCAAAGCAAACATTCCTACAAAGGCAATGGAATCACTCTCACAGTCAATAAAGTTTTCTTCCATATCATGCTATTCAGAACACATTGCTGTAGACATTTCTTACATCTTTATTATATGGTTTTATTACATTTACTTGACTGACGTGCAAGGGTAACAGAAAATTCCTCCTCTGTCTGTAAAGGTGCTTTCAAATACATAAAATGGAGATGTGTTTAAAAAGAAAAAAAAAAAAAAAAAGAAAAAAAAGAAAAAAAAAAGAAAAAAAAAAAGCTTATTTAAAACACAAGAGGACAAAAAGTTGAAAATTGCTCATTTAAATCATTTTAACGTAGAAACCATTCTGAAGGATCTCTGCTGCAGGCAACAATCTCGCAGCAGACTGATGGAGAGTGGCCTGAAAAACAAACCTACGTTTTTATGGAAGATAGCTGCAAAAGAAATTATGCTTTTTAATGGTTGGATAGAACTGGGTGGAAGAAAATGTGATCTCCTTATTTTTATTGTTAATTTTTATTGTTAATTTTCACTGTTAATTTTTACGTTTTCCCCGCAGTTGCCATCACCCGGGAAATCTGTACGCTCTCCCAGCAGCGGGCGGGGAAGCCCAGCCACAACCGCGCGCTGCGGGCCCCCGGGGCAGAGGCAATTTGTTTCAGATTAACGGGTAACATCTCTGACCAAACATGCGGCGGGAGCTCCCGCGTTTGGCGATGTAATCCGCTCCCGACGGCGCGAAGCGGGGGCACGATCAAAGCATTCTTCCGGGGAATTCGCACCCGGGGCTGCCGTTTGGTTAACCGGCCCGAACCCTGCTAATAAATCCCCTGGGAAGAAGAGTGGGATGGGAGGACAGGGAAGGGGCCGCGGCACCTGCACCTGCACGTCCGCCATCCCGAACCCCCGCCACTCGGAGAGCGACGTGGAGCCGGACCAGCGGCACCTTCCGAAGGGGAGAGAGGCTCTGACGGTCTCGCAAATGGCCCTGAGCTGTTTTTCCTCTGCCGACGCGGTGTGCACACGCACCGGGGTCGGCGCAGTCCCTCGCGGTCCCTTCCTGACCCTACCCCTGTCCCGGAGCTCAGCCTCGGCCCGCTGCCCGCCCCGCACCGGCACAACGTCGTGCTCCCGTGCAGCGTGGCGGTGCCCGAGGGCAGCAGTCTCTGGGCGGGGAAACGCTTCCTCGAGGAAGCTCCAGAAAGTTGCTGCGTAGCTCCCCGGGTGATGATGAGGGTGAGGGGGGAGCACAGATTTGATGAGCGAGCTCATCACAGCGGGCAGAGGGATGCGCGGACACTGCGCTGCGTGTTTCCCAGCGTGGAAATCAGTGCCCGCTCCAGCCTGTCCCGTCTCTTCCCTTCCCGTCCTGTTCCATCGCAGCTCGCAGACGCCGCAGTTGGCACCGCGGGCCGAATGGATGAGGGAGCCAACGTGGGGCCGCAGCCGAGGTCCCCGCGGCCCTCCCGTCCCCGGGCGAAGGGGAAGCGGTGCGCCCCGCAGAACACAGTGCAAACAGTAGGAGAAGGAGAATGTTACACAAACATGCTTTAAAATCATGTCTGGATTTCACAGTTCCCTGTGGATAAAGTAAACAGGAGGCGAACTGTTTTGTAATTTACGCCAGCGGCCCGCAGAACAGTACTTTGTAATTTGGTGTCGGTTTACAAGCAAAGGGGACTTCTGTTTCCTAACCTTGCAGGTTCCTTGTCATGCCCGCGCCTTTTCAGAAAGACCCCAAGGGGGAAAGTGGAATTCCTTGTGTATTTGCCTTTCCGTCATGCCTATAAGCAGCAGCGAGCGACTCTTTGGGGATGAATGCTACCTGCCGTCGAGGACGCGATTCCCTTGAGCGAGTGCGGTGAGATGCATCCTGAGAAGACGAACGCTGCAGCCGGACGCGCGGTGCCCGCTCACCTCGACCGAGCAGCGAGGGCCCAACCTGGAGGCTGCGCCCGGCCCGCCCGCTACAGGTGCTGCAGCCCCCGGGGCGCCCGCCCGGCGGGGAGGGGCTGAGGGCGGCGTCACGGCGTGCTCCCGTCCGTGCTAAGCCACGAGCGTGGGTTGCCTGGGGTTGTCTGCGCGTGCGGTATGCGCCTCTCAAGGAATGGTGTTTGCTCTTACAGGAGAATGGTTTCGGTGTATGTTCGACATACCGCTGGTTTTCGATCAGCACACCGATGCTCTCTAAGACACTCCACTCTTCCTTCCTTACTTTTCTTCCTTCCTTCCCTTCCCTCCTTCCTTTCCCCGCTTTCTGACTCTCCTCTGCTCGGTGCAGAGCGCGTCCAAGCTGAGTGTCGTCCCCTCTCACCCCCTCCCGTTCCCGTTTGCGGCCGCACTCCGCAGCCTCGACTTCACGCGGCGATGTTGGTTCCCTCGGCTCTGGAGGTGAAGTGGCTGTCGGAAAACGGGAGGAGAGAAAGAGCTCTTCCGCGGTTCACTGCAAGTGTCCCGGTGCGAACGTTATGGAGTTAACGAATACTTTGCCCCTCGGTGTTACAAGGAGCGCGGGAAAACCGCAGAGATACCGCCGAGTTTCCAGACTCGAAATAAAGTCATTTCCACGCATTTCTCTCCCCGCAGCGGGAGAAAGAACGATGGCAAACGAAAAGCGCCGTGAGCGTTCCACCTTTCCCCACCACGTTCCCCCCGCCGCCCTCCCCGTGGGCTGGAGTGCGTCCGTCACCCCCCACGCGCGTCACTCTTCTCTCTCCTCCTCCCGTTCGCCCCACGGTCACGACCCGCACCCGCCGCTGCCACCGCCCTGCTCCCCTCCGCGCCGCCCCCACGCGCGTCCCCGCGCCGCCCCACGCCCGTCCGCACCCACGCGCGGTGGCTGGCAGGCGAGCGGCGGGGCGGGGCGGCGGCGGCGGCGCGGGCCAATGAGGGCGGCGGCGGACGCGCTGAGCGGGCCCGATGGGCGGTGCGGGACGCTGCGGACGGCGCTGATAACGCGGCGGGGCCGCAGCGGCGCGGTGAAGGGGTTGCGGTCCCGGTCCCGTTGGTGGCGGCAGCGCCCGCTTTGCCCTCACCCTCCAGAACCCACTGGTGACACCGGACGGCGTGGCGACCCGCGGGTCGCGGGAGCCCGGCGCTTGGCCTGCCGGCCTGGGGCACCGAACTCGGGTAAGAGCCTTGGCTGCGGTGAGGACGGGAGTTCGGAGACGTCGCTTCCCGGGTGCCGTCGTGCGGGCGCAAAGCCCGCGGCCGCCGGGGCAGTGGAGCTCCAGCACCCCGCGTCCGCCCGCCTTGCGTGGGTAGCGGGAGCCCGCGGGGGCTGTCATCCCGCCGCCGTGCCGGGGCTGTGCCTCCCGCTCTCTCCCCGACCTTCTCACCGCGGCAGATACGCTCCGGGCGGTACACGGTTCTCGGGGCAGCGGCCGTCGAGGAAACTCAGGGTAGCCCCGCTGGTTCCGGGACTCGGGGCGAAGGGGAGCGGAGGGAAGCACCTTGCGGGTCGCGCCGTGCTTGTCCGATCGCGGGCGGGCAGCCTATCCCTTCTCTTGCAGCTGCGGTGCGGAACAGCCATGGCCGAAGGACGCGCCGCGGGCGAGTGGGAAATCGACGTGGAGAGCCTGGAGGGGGAGGCTGCCGAGGGCCCCGGCGCGCCGAGGGAGGAGGAAGAGGAGGAAGGCGAGGAGGCGGCGGCGGTGCCAAGGCGGGGCGGCGGCGGGGAGCCGCGGAAGCTGAGCCGCACGCCTAAGTGCGCCCGGTGCCGCAACCACGGCGTAGTGTCGTGCCTGAAGGGCCACAAGCGGTTCTGCCGCTGGCGCGACTGCCAGTGCGCCAACTGCCTGCTGGTGGTGGAGCGGCAGCGGGTGATGGCCGCGCAGGTGGCACTGCGCCGGCAGCAGGCCACCGAGGTGAGGCGGGTCGGGCGGACGGGACGGGGCGGTCGGGTCGGGACGGGACGGGACGGGGTGGGCAGCCCCGGCTGACGGCGCCGCCCGCACGCTCTTCTAGGACAAGAAGGGGCTGGCCGGGAAGCAAGCGAGCCTGGAGCGCAAAGCGGTGTACCAGAGGCACGTCCGGACTCCCAGCCTGCTGGCCAAGAGCATCTTGGAAGGTAGGTCCGGCGACACCGAGCCGCGAGAGCGGCTGAAGTCGGCGGGGCAGCCTCTCCCGAAGTATCGCGGCGCGGCCCCTGTGCTGCCCGGGCACGGTGCCGTCGGACTCCTCCGCGGATCCCGCGCTGCGTGGGTGGAATCGGCGCGGCAGAACCTCAGTTCCCCCCTCCAAATAATGCCTGAAATGTTAGCGGCGGTAATCTGAAATTTGAGAGTTAGTGTTACAAGCCGACATTCTTTTTACATGAGTACCCAGCAGTGTTCCGCGGTGCCGGGCAACTCATTTGCGGCCGTATCCATCAGCAAATGAGTAAATCAAACAGCTTTCTTTCTGAAGGGAAAGCTTAACGCAGCAGCTCTGTTTACTGCGTTACCAATAGTGAGATAGGCACGGCAGGCTGTTTTGATATATATTTTTTTTTTTCCTGCTGAAAATGTCAGCTGCAGAAACAAGGTGTTGGAAGGATCCGTGCTGTAATGAGTATATGTATCTTTTGTCCTCTCTGTCACTTCGGGTCAAGCCCTAGTTTATTTCTGTGGCTTCTTTAATTATTTTTCAAATTGTAGCCTTGTGGCATTGTGATCAGTACAGTTCTTTTTATGATCTTTTTTTTCAGAATAGAAAGCTCTTTTCTTTGTGCAAGTGTGGTTACAGTTCTGTCCTGTTAAACCTCTCTCTGATTTTCTCCTACAATTCATTCTTTCAAAAAAAAAAAATAAATCTGTTTTTCCTGTATTTATCTTAACTTTCTTTTTCTTTTCTCCTAGTTCTCCTTGGAATTTTCTACCATCTGTAACATAGTGATTCATCTTTAGAGAATAGGAATGGCAGCAGCTATAGGTATAGATACATCTTCCTTGGCAATGGGGAAATGTGTGAGAGGAGTGGGACTGAATACAGGCAAAAAGTCCCCTCCTTACTCTTGTAATCAGTTCCATAATTCAGTAGGGTTAACCTCGTTGTGTAGAGTGAACAGGATCGGACCGTGTCAGTTATGTTAAATTAATCCAGTTAGCTGAATATACTGGATATTTGTTCTATTAATGTACTACTTCAGTTCTGAATAGGTGGAATATTTGAGTACTTCCCATGTTTATTGAAAATACTGCATTGTTTAGCTGCGTGGTTCAGTACTCATCATAATGCATGGCAGGGTATTGCCTTTTTTCAGCCTGCTGCTTTCGATGGCCACTGTAAATGGCTGCTCAGCTAGCTCTGGGGGAGACGATGCGGGGTAGAGCAGCAGGGCTGGCTTCTCTGCATGCAGGGAGTGGGAAGGGACTTGCCTGAGGGTGCAGGGAGCACAGCCGAGGTGGCACGGTGATGAGGGTAGGAGCTGCACAGGGTCTGCAGAATGTGCTCCGTGCCTGGTGGGCAGACTCTGAAGGGAGCCCGTGTGCAAACACAGCTGTCACATTTCTCCTGCACGGTTCCTTTCCTAATGCTGCTTTGTTGTTTTAGGTTACCGTCCTATTCCAGCAGACGCTTACCTGGGAGGAAGCTCACCTTTGCCACCCCCTGTAAGTGACAGGATGAGAAAGAGACGGGCTTTTGCTGATAAGGAGTTGGAGAACATTATGCTAGAAAGAGAGTACAAAGAAAGAGAGATGATGGAAGCTACACAAGCAGCTGCCCTCTTCCTCCCGAACCGCATGGTGCACGGAGCCGAATACAGTGCGTACAAAACTGCCTTCAGCCCTGCTCAGGTTGACGCTCCCAGCAAGGAGTTCTGCAATTTCTTACCAACATGCCTTGATCTAACCATGCAGTACTCGGGATCTGGCAACATGGAACTTATTTCTTCCAATGTCAGCGTAGCTACTACATACAGGCAGTATCCCCTGCCTTCCAGGTTCTTAGTGTGGCCAAAATGTGGCCCCATTAGCGATGCTCTCCTCTACCAGCAGTGCCTGCTGAATGCTACCACTGTCCAAGCTCTCAAACCAGGGGCAGGCTGGGATGCTAAGGTGGCACAAAGCCCAGAGTGTCCGAACACTGAGCAGGACATCATGTCTCCGAAACTGGAGAATCCACTCCTCCTGACCCACACACCTGACATCCAGCAGGCATGCAGCGAGGTGCCGTGCCTTCCCCAGGAGGCTCGTGAAAGGTCAGCCTTCTCTCCTCCAAAAAGGACTTTCTCTCAGATCTCCGATAAGGATTCTCTCGCTCCTCAAGAGCAGGCATTGAGCAAAGTCAGCAAAGACACGACCAAGCTCGCTCCACCTATCAAATACAATCCATTTCAATCTCTGTTCCCACAGACATTTCCAGACAAATCAGGAGCAGAGCTGAGAGCATCGTTTATGAAAGAGACTTTTGAAGAAGCATCTAAGAAATACAGGGAGTTCAGCATTAAGGAGAACCAGAAGTACAAGTTTACTATAGATAAATGTGCAAAAGACTTCTTTGGACCCAAACAGGCCACAACAAAACTTACAGCAGCTGAGCCACTGTCATTTTCAGTTGAATCCATCCTTAAATGACCTTGTGCAGATGCGGATGTCTCCCAGTGAATAAACTGCAACATCAGTGTAGAGAGCTTGTATGCTTTGCCTTCTGCAGAATTACTACTGCCCACCTTTTCTCTTAAAAGATTTTTAAAGAGGAGTTTCTGCTGTAAATGGTAATTCTTTTTTTTTTTTTCCTCAAAATGACGTACATAAATATGCATGTTTTCAGAAGAAAAGTGAATTTATTTTATTGTTAAAATTTGAAACGGCACATACAGACTGTAGTGTTCTTTTAAGCAGAACTTCAGACCACTCAATAAAATGAGTTTACCTGCAAAAACATATTTTCTTTCCTCTGCCAATAATATCCCCTGATCTTAGTTGTGTCTCTAGTCTCTTGCAGGCAAGTGTGCTCTGCTGTCAGAAGGCACCGATGCCTTTGTGGGCTGGTACTGATGTACTGAGTTATCTTGGTGGGGTACGTGGTCACCCAGCTTTCACCTTCCAGTACTTAAGAGATGTATGTAAGCTAGTATGAACTGGAAGACTTTTGTCATTAAGTGAAATTTGCATCAGTTTCTGAATGCTGTTCTTGATCTGAAGGTGAAGTGCTCGCTAACATACTGACTGACTTAGCCCATACCTCTCTACAAAATCTTCTGTTCCTAAAGCAAAGACTTACTGGGTAGACTGTGTTTGGGGATAATGAGCTTTTGGGGTTTCTTGAGTCTTTTGGGGATAATGATTTTTTTGGTTGATTTTTTGAATAAAAAGTCTGCTTTTTTAAATTCAATTTTTTTGAATAAATGTCTTTATTTTGAATAGATGTTTTTTGGCTGACTTTGCTGTTCCTCTGGGTTTCCACTCCTCAGAATATTTGTATTCTAAAATCATTCACCTCTCACCTGCCGTAGTTGGAGAGTCTCAATCTGTGGTAATTGGAATGACTGTAAAAATGGTGCACAGAATCCTAATTGCTAGTGAGAAGTCAAGTCACAATCTCTCAGTTTTGCAATTCTAGGTCCTTTTGCAGGGGGAATAGAAAGAAAACATTAGAGTTTACCCAGGAAACCAAGGTGCCCTTGGTGCTATGTTACAGCTCTCACTGTGACTGAACTCAAAGCAAACCTTCTGAACTCGTGGTATTGTGAGGTTTTTCCCTGTATTTCACTGTTGGCATTTCCACTGACTGCTGGTGCCTCGGTTACTCCCCTTTACACTTTAGCCCAGCAGACACTGCTCGGTCAGCTGAAGGGAGCTCTGGTTGTTCTAGATTTTTGCTGTTTTCCAAGGACAAATTCTGTTTGAGGTTTCTGAGCAGAATACCTAGACTCATAGAATGATTTGGGTTGGAGGGGACCTTTAAGATCATCTAGTTCCAACCCCTCTGCTATAGGCAGGAATGCCTCCCTCTAGAGCATGTTGCTCACAGCCTCATCCAGACTGGCCTTGAGCACCTCCAGGGAGGGGCAAACTATTATTTTCTGGTCTTCTGACACTCACCATACAGCTTGAATGATTATTTTGCTGTAAATAAACCTGAACATGAGCATTGCCATGTTTGGTGTCGATGCTGAGTGGTGCTGTGGGGTGAGCTGTTTGCTGCTGCTTGTGTGTGGGGTGAGTTGTTCGCCAGGGTGCTTTTCTGAGCCCCATGCATGCCCTGATGCTATTGTCCTTGTTCAAGCAGCGAGCTCTGCCTTTTGCTTGGAGAAAAAGCATTTTAATGCTTTTTACACGACATGTAAATTTCGTATAACTTATCTTCTAAAACACACAGAAACATGTTATTTCAGGCAATAATAATAAACAATAACACGAACTACTTCGTTGTAACTTAAGTGGATTTTGACACCAGCCAGAGTTTTACTTTACAGAAACATTCTTGCCAACCAGACTTTGCCTGCTTGGAAATTGATCTTCAGTACAGTGAAATGTTTTTTCACGTGCTCAGACGTTTTTTGCTCAGCTGCCATTAGAGGGAGTTGTATCTTGCTTGGGAGCCAGGGCTTCTCATCAGTCAGTTCAGCAGCCACTTCAAGCCGAGCAGCTTTTACATGGAGCAAAATACTTCATACTTAATATTAATTTGCTTTCACCAGAGCTTTCCATCTGTGGCTTAACTGGACATCATAAAATACTAACAAGAGGGTTTAATTTTGTCAGGGTTCCTTTGTTGTTAAAGATATGAATTATTTTGTTCAAGCTGCTGGTGTAAAGTAGATGGCAGATGGAAGACAGTTCAGGAACACGTAATAAAGCAGTAATGGATACTGGAATTAGTCCTCCATAAACACATTTTACTTTTTGCCCGGCATTCAATTTCACATCTGAAATATTTTTTTCAGGAAGGCACTTGTCTTTATTTATCACTTCAAATGAGATGAGAAAATCACAGCCCTCCAAAACACTTGCCATCTCTTGACCTCTTAAAGAGACAGTTCAACTGAAGGGATGAAAACCGTCAGGGAATAAGAAGTACTAAGCTACACCTATGCTATCTGTACCTATGCACACACAGACACACACAGAGACATACGCACCCATACACTTCATCTGCATACACGTACACATACAGATACCCGCACAACCTATGTCTGTGTTCCAGATGATTCTGCCTAAAGCCTAGCCATCAGGAGAGGAGTGACATTTCTATTATCACTTTAAAAACGTGACCATTAAAGGGAAACTGGAACAAATTCTGCCTGCTTCATTTAACAAATTAGTCTCACTGTAGTCAGCATTTGGCCACATCATCCTGCTGTCATTTGCTCATTTCTTGCTTCATTAACCATTTACGCCTGTACTTTGTTTCCTTTCATAAAATCTGGGCCCTCCTTAAACTGTGGAAAATATCTTATATACCTTGAATGCTTGGTGCTACTGAATCAGTTCTCCTTACATTTGTTAAAAACATGTATAAAGATTGTTGTGGGATGATTAGCTTGAACGGGATAGATTAAAGGCAGACAATGTGTGATCTTTCTCACGCATCTTCACAGTAGATGCATAGCTCTCATGCCTCAGTCTGCTGCATGCTTCCCTGGACCAGAAGCAGAGATTTGCCTGCATTCGGTGGTGAAGCTGTACAAACTCAGGGACAGGAGAAGTCATTGTTCTTTCTCTGTGGCCAAAATTGTGATGTGATACCTGCATGTGAAATCACTCAGCACTAGGGGATGAATTCCTTGCAGTATATCAGCTGTTAACATCCTGAGTTCCCTATTCCTTAAACACAGTGTTTGTGGCATGTGCTGTATGTGAGGGTGCCTGCATCTCCTGTTCAGAATGACCAGCTTTCTCTGGATGGAGTGTGCCCATTTGTGCTGTGCTCATGATATCAGATTGCATTTCCCTTTGCATCCTCTCAGCTTTTCTTACACGATGGTGGAACATGCTGGGAACTCAGCTCTGGGAAGGACAAAACAGTTGTGGGATGGAACACAAACAGCATTTACCCATTTGGTCTGCAAAATGCTACACCTAGCTGGTGCTCTTGTCAGAGACAACCAAACACTTTCTAAAAGTGCTTAGGTGTACTTACACAAAAAAATGTTTAGGAAGCATGCAGAACTAGAGAATAGGATTCAAACAGCGCCTGGCTTACTGGCTGGTTGGAAGGCAAGGAGCAGGTGGAAGGGCTCACCTGGAGGAGGAGCAGTTTACAGGTGCTGCAGTGTCAGTGTTCTCCCTCAAGTGATGTGGGACCATTCAGGCAGGCAGTGCATTTCCTCCCCTTGGGAAGAGCTTCTGGACAGTAAGTGTGGTTGTTGGCTTCCTGCTGAGGGCAAGCCTCTCAGAGCTGATGGCACCAGCATCACTGGCTCACTGCAAAGCCTGTGTTAGAACTGGATTAGTTGTTGATGTCTCTGAAACAGCATGTCCAGTTCCTGGGCTTGAACTCAAGGCATGGATGGTGGTAAGATGGTGGAACATCAGCCATGATGAGATGAGATCAGAACTGAAATGTCTGTCTTGTTTCTGCTGATAAATTGGATCTTCCACACATAGCAGTGGAAAATAGAGGAATAATTCTTCATATTCAATGAAGTTATTAAGTCACAAGAATAGGAATAATGAACAGTTTTTGCTGGAGAGCAATTGTAGCCTTCCTCCTAATTTTTGTAGAAACTAATTACAACCAAAATCTACCCAAGGATAAGCAGAAGACTGCTTAGGCAAGCCTACTGATATATTCACCAGCTGATTAAGTGGCACCAGATCCTGTGAATGCGAACAATTACCTAAGCAAGGTGGACTCTAGAAGTCACTTTGAGACATACAAGGATTTTGGGAATGTCAGACCTGATGACATGATCATGCTGACTAGCTGACTTTGTGCACCCGTATCTCACTGTAGTTACTCAAATCTGGGCTTCAGACAGTGACTAGATTTTCTGTTCATTCCTTGTCAATACAGTTGGTCATGAAACAGGTACATCAAGCTGGTTCTATTCATGGTATACCAGTCTGCCTTTGTGAGATGAGTGTTCATAGTGGCCTCCACTATACCCAGTCTGGTTTTCCCCCACTCATTTCATTCCTACATGAACAGTCCCACAAAGAAGCTAGCTGTGACAAAATTCTGTTTTTCTAAGTTCAACAGAAAGCATGGGTGAACAGTCCACCCTCAGAGATGGATTGCCTCTGGGTTATGAAAACTATACCAAAATCTGGACCTCTTTGGAAAGATGCTGTAAGCAGTCATGGAATTGTTGAATCACAGATTTAAGAAGAACAGAGTTCTTTTTAACATAAATAAAAAACCCCAAATCTTAGTGTAAAGTATGTATAGTTATAATCAACACCTTTCAGGCAGTTGTAGACTTGCTGTAGTGTAAGCACAGAGAGCTGAAAAAAGCCATCTAGGGTCTTAGTAAGTAGCTTGGGAATGTGAGATAGACAGGAATGCACTGCAACCCATTTGGAAGGTCACATTTCATTTAATCTTTTATTTAATTTTGAAATTTATTTATACTTATTATCTTCTCAGCTGTCCTTAACTTGAAGAGGCAGTACAAAAAGTAGTACTGTTATATCCTCAAACAAGTTTATTAATGGGAATTTAGCACCATGTGATAAACCAGGGAGCAGAACTTCAGTAGCACCAAGGCTGGCTGGCACCTCTGGAGAGCACCCAGTCCCATTCCTGCCCAGAACAGCTCAGCCACAACAGTTTGCTTAATCTGTTCTTGGCTGGGTTTGGAAGGATGGAGGCTATGCATCTGCTCTGGGCAACCTGCTCCACAGGCTGTACCATGCTCACAGGAAAAAAGGAGTATTTTCTTCTATCTAGATGTGTTTTCCTGTATTCCAGAGTGTGCTCATTGACTCTGTCCCACCCTGACCACCTCTACAGCATATGTCTGTGTTTCCTATATCAATATCAATATTTGATAAGATATACCCTATCTCCAGGTTGGACAGCCTGGCTCTCTCAGCATTTCCTCATGCAAGAGATGCTCCAGTTCTTCTTCTTGTCTTTTGCTGAACTCATTCTGAGATGTACTAGGGAGCACTTGATATGTCTAACTGGGGCAGGATAGAGACAAAAGATCATCATCCTCCATGTGTTGGCAATACTCTGCTAAAAGTAGACCAACGTGCTGTTGGGTATATTTGCTTAGTGGAAAACTATGACCTTTTGTTCACCTTGGTGTCCAGTCCAACAGGGCCACTCTGACTCAGAACATGTTGTACAGGATTTGCATTTTGCAATATTACTGTCAAGTGCACTACAATTAAATAAACTACCCTCTGTTGAATCATTGCATATCTGATGCAAAAATAAATGACTTTCAGTAAGTGTAGTGCTTTACCACTGCTGTGCCTTTAAGACATGTCTCATGAAGGTAGTGAGAAAAACAAGACCAAAGCTTACTGGCAAGGGCACTACTTGGCAATTGACAGGTAAGTCCCATCTAGCTTTCAGCTTGGTGGCTTTGGGGTAGCTCGGGAATAGCAGTTGGGCTGGGCAGAGCACCTGCATGCCATTCTACTCACCTCAGCCCTGCAGGGAAGGTACAATCACGGACTGAGCACTTTTGGGCACAAGGGGACCATCAGCCTTCCTCTGCAGGAGGTGTTGGCAGCCACCTTTGAGACACCCGGGCAGTTTCAGCTTTGCCAGGCACTGGAGTGTTCTCTCAAGCAAGGCTACTTGCTTACAAAAGCAGCTGTGTTCTGCCAAAATAGCAATTCTGTTAACAGTTTGCAGATGTGGCTGCATGGGGGCATGCCTTGCTGGGTATGAGGGACTTAGGCAGAAGGTCTGCAATGCAAAGAAGTGAGAGAAATAAGTTTTTGGATAAAACTCTTTTATTCAGTCCATTAAATTCTCTGGTTAGAATTAGAGGACTGTGATTCAGTGATTTTTGACTGAGATCTGAGAGTAAAACCATGATGCTGTTAGCATTATTTGTAATAATTTAACCTCAAAGCAATGATGATGTAGATAATCATAAAGGGGTTTCTGTCTAACAGAGGGGGATATGAGCAGAAGGTTATGCTGAGTACATGATCTTCTGTAATTTATGGCAACCAGTAATAAGTCTAGGCTAACAGAAAGGAAAGAGTACACATGTTGACAACAGGTTCCCTGTAGCAATGTCTTCATTCAGCTTCTGGTGTTACTCCTGCACTTGTTGGTGGGAGCAGGATGGATAGAGCCAGGGGGGGCTCTGCAAAGCAGTAATAAAAGTGAGCTTATCTTTGCACACCTGTATTTCCTATTGTCTGCTGCACAACAGCTCTCAGCTCACCTACCGCAGCACCAAAGCACAAACTTGGTGCTGAAGGGGTGATGCTATCATGGTAGGTATACTGGAATTCCTTCCCTCGTAATTGTCTTACCTGACAATTGTAAGTAAAGTGCTTTAACTTTTACTTGGCACTCAGCACATTTCTTGAAGACAAAGTCATAGGAGGAGGACTTTGAGTGGGATCCCGTGTTGCTTAACTGATAAACATAGAGCCCCTTCTATGTTTCTCCTGGCATGGAAACATCTTTACAGTCCATCCCCTCTATCTAACCAACCATATCTGTGAAACTTGCAGAATATTTTATCTTTGAAACTGCTGCTGTATGCAGACATAGCTGGAACAGTTTCAGAAGTGGAGGAGAGTAGGATAGACTCTGGCTGAAAACAACAATTATTTCTCATATACTCTTCCAGTCATCCTTTCCTACATGGTTGAGGCTGGTGTCCTTTGAGGCTGCTTGTTTTCCTGATGCACATCCTCTGTGTCTGTTTTGGAATCTTCAGTGATTCCTACAACATAAATGCCATGTTCTGTACTTCCCTTCACACATGGCAGTAGTCAAACATTGGAACTGCTTGTTGTGCTCATACTTGGTCCCTATGCTGCAAAACAGCCTACCCAAAATGTCTTGTAAAGGCTTTCAACAAAGCAACCATCTCAGCACTCCTATGTGGAAGCTGCAAAACAAACAAGGAATCATAGCATATCTCCCACAGATGGGAAATGCCACATGTGGATGAGGATAATCCATTCATTAGGTTCTGAGCATAAAGTCCCACCAGAGAGTATCATAAATCCACATGATGTCCCTGAATGCTGGATTTTTTGTTTGAGCCTATGAAGGAACTGAAAAAATGTGTAAAATGAAAATCACATGTACTCCAAAGCAGCTCCTTAGCACTGGAAGCTGGTAACATCTGAAAGTGAGTAGGCAAAACTGACACATAAAGATGTGCACTGAGCCAATTTATGGCAAAGGGTAAAGATCATACTGCATCTGAGTCAAAATAGAGCAGGCACTACTCCCTGGTGACTGTACATCCTAAGAGTCTCCTGCGTACTGATTATACCAGAAAATGTATGGAATACATTACAATTATGAATGCTTCTCTGACATGTTATTTCAGAAAAGACAACAAGAGTGGCTGATTCTTTCAACCTGCAGTCATAGTCAACCCAGTTGCCGCTGCTGTCAAACATGAAGCAGAGATGTTTATCTCCACACAGCCACTTGTTAAGAGGGAGAGGTATTCTGACAGAATGAAGATTTTCAACAAAAGCAGTTGCAAACCTTTCTAGAACATTCTCCTTTCTGGTCCTTGTTTGGGGCTACCAGCTGAGTGCAGTAGGCAGGCATCCCAAATGTTTGTAGGGTGCATTCTGCAGCTGCATACGTGACTGTGCTTAAATGTAGGGGTTTTATCTTCAAACTGTTATGCCACTGTTTTGACAATACATGTCCTAAACCTTCAATACATGTCCTAAACCTTCATCATTATAAAAAGAAAGGAAGAGAAGAAGTGAAAAAAAAAAGTGGGGGGAAGCAACTCCATCAGATAGCTGATGTTATATTATACAGTAAATTTGCTTAATCCCTTCTCACAGTTACACTGAACCATTCTTTCCTTGCTGATGTTTTAAACTGAGGAAGTGCAAGCTTGTGTTAAACAAGTATACCAAAGTGTTTGGAAGATTAAATCCATGAGGCAGACAGCTGAGGTACATGCACAGACTTGGACCCAGAGTGGAAAGAAAACGAAGACCATCTGCTGTGCTATCCACTTCTTACTGCTAATGAAGCCTATTAAAGAAGGTGCAGGAATTATGTGGACTCATGTTTGGGCCAAAGGAAGGCCAGAAAGCCTGCGCTCAGCAAGTCCCAGGTAGTAGTGCTCACATACAAGTGACAGTGAGTTAATATCTGCCAAGTTATCTTTAGAGCCCAACACTGACAAGACTGCTGGCTTCCCTCAGCTTGATACAGATATCTTGGAAGTCCAAATGAAATGTCTTGGTCAAAAACCAGTCACCATTTCCAGCTCTGCTTGGCAGCTCCTTGCCTGGGCAGGGAGTTCAGTGATTGGTTAGACTGGAAGAGAAGTAAATGAAGGCCATCTGCTCATCAGAAAAGGGCACAGCAGTTTTGAAGGAGCTGGCGATGGTCTCCATTGCCCTCTGCCAGCTGAAGAGAGTTCAAAGTCGTGAAGCCAGGAGAGGGGGAGCGTCCGGCATGATGGATCCAACAAACAGTCCCAGGGAAGCAGTGGGAGCATCTGGATGCTTGTTCTTTCTCAGCACTTCTACCCAAGAAAAGGGCTGTATCTCAGAAAGTTACCCCAAGCCAACAACAGCATCTGGTGAGCTGTGGCTGGTCATTCAAAATCTGGGCAAATAGCTTAGACAACAAAGAAATGTCTCTTGCATTTCAGACCAGTGTTACAGACTGCGGGATGGCAACATCCCATGCAGGCAGGATTTCTGTCTCTGCTTTGGACAACTCAGAGTTAAGTCTGTGGTCCAGTCCTTTGGCTATTCACTGTTGGAAGTCTGGGTAAAGGAGCGACAGCTCCCAGAAACTTAGATCACTTCATTGAGGCCCGCAGTAGTGTAGATCCTGAACAAACTGCACTGCTGGATGGCCTGAGGGCTCAGCTCTGCTTCCACCAGAGCTACTGGTGAAATCTGTAGGATGAAGCAGCTCTCCTCTCTCTGCTGCCCACCAGCAAGTTGAGAGAAGACAGTTCCCTTGGTGTGCACCTTTCACACGACGAATAACATTTTTAAGAGCAAGAATAGATGTGATAGAGTGTCACTCTACTGTCAGGTACCCCGGTGCCATTAAAACAACATCAAAACCCTGGTAAATGCCATGGCCTTAGTTTGGGAGTAGAAAAAAATAGACTTTATTACAGTGGCACCTGCCAAGCTAGCATCATGACATGTCACTTCTTCCTGCTAGCAAGAAGCACGTCCTGCCTAACTATAAAAATGTCTTCTTTACCTCCCTCTACATAGACCACTTGACTAATGAGGTAATGCTAGGCCCCCCAGCCTACCCGTGGCGTATACTGGCTTCCAGAGTTCTGAAAAGCCTTGCAGGCAGAAGGACCACATATGCAGTGTCCTTCATAACGCAAGAAACATCCTTGTATGTTTATAGAAATCTGTCTCACCTTTCTGCTTTCTCTTCCACAACCTCATACTGAAGGTAGAGATACTTCCCTAGTTTTAGCAAGCTTCAGAGATAGACACTGGTTTGGACATTTATTGTTTTTTTGCTCAGATATATGGAAACATTTAACAAAGACAACTGCAACTCCCAGACTAAGCAGTGAGGATGCATTGCAATGGTTTTAGAGGGAGAACAGGGACCTTTAGCTGCTCTGATTTCAGGTAGCTTCTGGGAGTAAAGCAGGCTGCAGGACAGGCTGCTCACCCTGAGTTATCCTCATGGGCCTTTGGATTGCTCACCAGGACAAGATGCCCACCTGTGGTGCAGGTGGAGTATGGAGTTTTGCTTTGCCATCTGCCCAGCCCCACATTCTAAGGCAGAAACAGATCCAGAAAACAAACCACTCTCTCCTCTCAGTCCTAATCTTCACTCCCTCTGGTGATATAATCTTAATAAAATACAATAAAAACAAACTTTCACATGCTGGAATTGGTAGACATATTTCCCCTCCAATGAGACATGCACAAGAAAAGAGTGAAGGACACTCTTCCAGTCAGGGATAAGAAAAAGAGACATGTAAAATCACTTTAGCATATGGCTGCTAGCACCAAAATCCTCAACATTTATTGCATGATGTTTGGTAATGTAGTTTCAGCTTCAGATGCTTTGTGGAGTTAACAGAGGGACAGGCAGAGTGCTGGTAAATACACTGGCTTGGAGTTAACTGTAACATAATGGAAGATGGGCTTAAATTGGTTAAATTTCTTCAGGATACACCTTAAAAAGAGGGAACTGAACCTTGAACCCTTACTGAACTTTGCCTGAAATTTACTTCAGCATAATCAAGAAACTGGAATAACAACAACAACAAATTGTTGTCACTGTGATATCCTTGCAACAAAAGCTATCAGGTATTCTTGGGAAGGACTTCCTTACAATTTACACTCCACAACTGAAATGCAGATTCTGATGCACTGGTAACATACATCTGTTCTCCTGACTTTTTAACCATAGAGTGCTAGTTTATTGCTGAGCTTAAGGATAAAAGAAACAAGAAATGAAAGTAAAAAAAAAAAAAAGCTTCCTCTCCACTAAGTGCATTCAGATGTCAGCCTGTGAAAGCCCTATACAGAGCTTCATTCTGAGATCATTTTACCTTTCTACTTATGAGACAATGTTGTTACCAAGTAGGTTTAAATCATGAAAGGGTTGGGTTATAGAATGGGGAAATGTTATTTTCAGATACTGTCAATAAAGTAAATTAAAAATAGCTGAAACATATTAGTATCAGAGAGTTAAAACTTCCAGAGGAGCAAATTCGTAAGATAACTGTACTTGCATGCATTGTTGGTCCTTGTTCAGCCTTAGGTTTTCAATAATATCAAGGCTGGAGACAGGAAACCTAACGTGATTTGTGTTACATATGAAAGTAGACCTGTTCCAAAGAAATACTGCTGCTGTTGGCTGTTGTACATGGGGTAATGGAGCTGACAACAGGACAGCATTTCAAGTCAAACCCATTGCATGTCATTATACAGTGTTGGCAAAGGTGTCCTTTCTGGCAGGATGCAGGAGGTTACTACCATGCATGTTTCCATCCCAGACAATGTCTATCCCCATAACAGATATACAGTGTGCAGTAGCTGGTGAGTGGATTTTGCTCTCCTGTTGGGCAACTCTTCACTGAAAGAAATAGCATTGAATGGTTTAGTTTTCCAAAAATAAAGCACATCTGAGCCAAATTTGAGCTGAATGCATCCTGTTCTGACCATTTTATTTTTTATTTTTTTTGAGACAGCCATGATTTTATGGATTTTCTATTTTTATAACCCCTTACTTTTGTTTCTGATTCTACAGGTAACCTGGGACCATGGTGTTTGGCTTCTTTTTTTGTAAACACGAATATCTCAGAAGAAGTATTATGGTTCCACATGACCACTGGTGTGAGAACAGAGAGGATATAAAAAGGCTTAAATCTAAATTTAAATCTGAAAAGACTAAATAATATTTCATGGGTTACTTTTAAACATATAGAACTGTTTCCTTCTGCTTTACCCTACCTAATGACCATCCTCAGTGTCATTTGTTCTCATATACAGAGTTTGCTGTAGGTCCTGTGAGACATCTGATCTTAAGTCAAGGCAATGCCTATTCCCAAGCACACACCTCAGGCTTTAATTTAAATTTAGAACAGACATCATGGGGAAATAACCTTGTGCACCAAAAAAAGCATTTATGTCAGGATACAGGACAACTAATTGGAAAGAGTCCAGCGGAGGGCCACAAAGATGGTGAAGGGCCTGGAGCATCTCCCCTACGAGGAGAGACTTAGGGAACTAGGTCTGTTTAGCCTTGAGAAAAGAAGGCTGAGAGGGGACTTGATCCAGGTTTATAAATACCTGAAGTGTGGGAGCCATAGTGGCGAGGCTGGTCTCTTTTCAGTAGTGCGTGGGGACAGGACTAAGGGAAATGGGCTGAAACTCCAGCATAGGAAGTTCCGCATGAATGTGCGCAAGAACTCCTTTACAGTGAGGGTGACGGAGCACTGGAACAGGCTGCCCAGGGAGGTGGTGGAGTCTCCTTCTCTGGAGATATTCAAGACCCGCCTGGACGCCTACCTGTGCGACGTGGTGTAGGGAGCCTGCTTTGGCAGGGGGGTTGGACTCGATGATCTCTAGAGGTCCCTTCCAACCCCTACAATTCTGTGATTCTGTGTGATTCTGTGATTCTGTGATAACATAGCTAAGGACAGTATCCCTGCTGCCTCCACCTGATTTTTGCCAAGATGAAAAGTTGCATGTAAACCCTTCATGGTTTCTTCTTTGATGTCTTCCTGGTCTTTACTGTCAGAGAACTTATAAGTCTTCTGTTTTCCTCTTCTCCCTGTCACTGAAGCATTCATGGATCTTTTGTAGGGATGTGCAGCTTCTCGGGTGATGCTGCCTGAAGCGGAGCATTTGGTACTTCCTTCTAGAGTGATCACCAGGAAAAGAAGTAATGGAACTGATAAATAACCCGGTGTCATTTGGACTTGCAGTTAGCACATGTAGTATGGCTCTGGCAGCTAGTAAATCACAGCATCTCTGACAAGTGTCTGATTATTCAGTGTTCTGTGGGCACCTGCTCCAAAGCAGGGTCTGGCACTTAGTTTGCTCATAGTGCCCATGCTGTGCCGGTTCACTTGGGAAAGGCATGCCAGGCAGCAGGAGTGACTGGTAGTGAGGGATGATCTCAGAAAAATTTAGTTTGCTCTGCATTTTCTTTCAAAGAAACAAAAGTTTTCTTTGGCCATGAGGTTATTTCCACTGACCAGTGAGAGGGATGAAGGAGCATGACCACCTTCCTGATACCTTTCCTCTTAAATGGTTATGAAATGTTTCATAAATTGCACTGGGAATTGCTACAACAGCAGATGACAATAAGGAGTTTGTTGCTGCTGAGCTCTCGTTCCAAGCCGATGTGTTCCTAGGGTACCACATCACTGAGATTTCTGGTGCAGTTCATCCCCAGCCTTGTCTTGTAGCTTGTCTTGCTTGAGCTGTGGCTGCTTCCCAGGCTAGTAGCTGGCCTCCAGCTATGGTTGCCAGCACAAGTTCATGCCCTCACCCAGCTGCCTTTGAGTTCTCGTCAAGCACTGTTTTTCCTGTCCACCTGTCTCACACACTGAGTTTCTTCTCCATAGACATCCTACAGTCATATTTGATGGGGGCTCCTAGTGCCAGGCCTTTGTGCTACAACAGAAGCTACTCCTCTACTCTCATGCTGTCTGTAGGATAATTTTCTTCCTGAACAGAAATTTTTGTTTCCTTCACCCACCTTGAAAGTATTTGCTCAAAGGCTGCTTCTGTCCCTTGTTGGCTCAAGACACATTGGCCTGGGATACATTCTCTCTCCTTCAAAGTAGAAAACCATGTTCAACTGAGCTGTGACTGAGCCTTAAACCTATTGTAAAGAGGCATATGAGGAGCCCCTGATGGAATTAGGGTTACAAGTCTGGAGATGAGAAAGCAGAGGAGAGACCTCCTCACTTTCTACAACTACCTGAAAGGAGTTTGCTGTGAGAGGGGTTTAGGACTTAATGACAAATGATAGGATACAAGAAAGGACTTAAATTTGTGCCAAGGGAGGTTTAGATTAGATACAAGGAAAACTTTCTTAGTTTAAAAGATAATTCGGCATTGGAATGGGCTGCTTAGAGGAATGGTGGAGTTGTGATCTGTAGAGGTATTTAGGACATGTTTGGATGCTTAAGGACATGGTTTAGTGGTGGACTTAATTGTATTAAGTGATGGCTGGGTTTCATGATTTTATAAGTCTTGGAAAAAAACAAACAAACAAAACATTATGATTGTATGATTCCATGAGGAGGTCCATCTTATTCTCTGACATTCATTCTCTTCCCCCCCCATTTGGCAGTATTGGTGTGATTTGAGTTTAATGCATGCTTTTTACAACGAAGGCTATGGAACCTGTGTTCATTACAGCAGCATCTAACATTTCGTGCCAGGTTTGAGTGAGCTTCCTGTATATTGCAAGTAACTTGACTTTTGTAAATGGAGTGTTTGTATGTGAATGGGCATGTGGTCAGTGCTAGCCCTACATTTGTTCCATAACTTCCTACCTACTGAGTGAGTTTGTTCTTAAGTACTTCTGGGCGCTGTTCTGTATCAGCAGGTCATGGTCTGGAGTTACTGGTCTGTGTCAACATGGTAAACAGAAATGTTCTCTGCCTGGTGGCTCCTTCAGTCTCCTGTTATATGCAGGGCACACTGACTATATGCTTAAAGCCAGCTTTCAGCCCAAAGCCCCATTCCCTGTAGTGGCATATTCTCATGGTGATTAATACCATGGTGAACTTTGCTGCTTTAATAAAGCTCAAACGTGTGAGGAGAGAGACTGCTTTTCCATGCTGACAAATGAATACTGAAGGCACAGCAATATGAATCTTACAATGATCTTTGATCAGGTCTTAAAATATTCTTATGCTACTACCATCCAATATAGCTAAAACAGTAATTTGAATAATGCTGCCACAGTGCTTGAGATACTCTTGGGTAGGGAGTAGGGGACATACATTTGAAAGGCAGTAAGTAATCAGCTGGTAGCAAAGTCATCCTTTACTCTGTGTGGTGAAATGGAAAAAATGTCTACATTTTGCCTTCAAATCTGTATGTTTTTGCGATTCAAAGACACGAATTGCTTATTTATTTATTTAGAGTCTGAAGCGTTCTCGGTCTCACGTCAAACACGGGGTAAGGCTGCCTTCTCCTCATCCTCCCGTTCCAAGCCGTTTCAGTCTGGAGCGCGAAGCTCCTGCGGACGCTGCCGCCTGTGCACGCCTCCCACCCGGCCCCGCCGAGCGCCGGCGGCACGCTGCTGCTCGCTGCTTGCTTCCAGCGCCCACTAGATGACGCCTGTGATTTTGACAGGAGCTTGCAGCCCCGGGAGCAGAAGACTTCAAAGATTAGTTCCTCTTTTTCCTCAACTTGTATGTGGGGGAGTCTTTGTGTGTGGTGCAAAGAGGCCTCGAGAATAGGGAAGACTGAAACATATCTTTGTCGCCGTGTATTTGTGAGGACTATGAGGCTGGAGAGATGCACTTTGTACTTCCAGATCCTATCTCACCTAGTTTGTGGAGCTCTAAATAGATTGTAGAGAGATGTAATTAAATAATGTCACCATTTAACCAAGTGGAGGAAACACCAGCACAGCGGACATGATGATGCTGATGTGTACAATCCACGACCTAATGGAGGAAGGAGAAGAATATAAAAAAACAGCTACAGTGTCAGAAGATGCTCCACGTTGCAATGCATGTTATGCAGAAATATGCAGGAACAAATTGAGTTCATCTCCATAGGTGAAGACCTCTAGCCAGCAATGTGCTCAGTACAGCATTGCAGCAGAGCTAAGTCAGTGCTTTAATTACAGTAAACCAAAGGACACTCCTCTTCACCTACCTGCCTCTGCTGGTTTCACGTATTCATGTCTATAAATCAAGACTTGTTTTTATTTAAAAAATACACAGCGTAGTTAAGACTAATGGTAAATAAAGGTCATTAAACTAGATTGACTGGCCATTTATGTCTAGGTATGGCAAGTTCATTTATATAAATAATCTTGATTGTTTTATAACAGACAAATACAATTTCCTCCTCTGGGAGCAGGTGCGGGAGGTGGTTTTATTTGGTTGTTTGGATTCTGAAAGTAACATTCTGAATATGGGTGGGGAAAATGAGGAGAAAATTAAAGATGTCATACAACAACATGCTTTCTGTACCTGGGCAATCTAGTCTTCATTTTATCAAAGGCCAAAACTGAAATCCTGTCACTTGAAAGCTAAGGGATTTGCTGGCTGAGGTGGAAGTCTGCAGTTAGAACCTCAGCACTAATCACATACATATACCTTTTTGATGTTCTGGTGCCCTTGGATCCCCTGGAGAGCTTTAGAAAGAACCAGCAAACATCTAAGATGGGGTTAAACAGGGAGGAAGTAAGAGATCCTGTTGCTAGATAAATATACCATAATTTCATTAAATTTTTATGAAAGATATTTATTTCTGAAGAACTGAAACTGTTAACTTTTCCATAATTTTCTTCTTTAACTCTAAAACCACTGAGTCAAGTCTTACCTTCCTTGGTTTCATTGCAATCATACTGGGACCTCCAGAGATGCCAGTTAGAACCTTTGTTGGCCACTGATCAAAGGATCAACTGTGCTGAACCGAAACCTAGGATGTCTTTTCCTTTGGATATGTGTGAGTCATACTGAAAATGCCTGGAGAGTTTTAAATAACCTTATTAAACCCTGTTTCACCTTCTTTGCTACCAGTTATTGCTGCTAACTGCCGCTTCCATGGATGTTTATAGCCTCTTCTGCACAGTACAAAACATTCTAATGTGAAAGAAATAACATGCAGGCAAATGGCCCTGCAACCACTCCAAAAGGGAAAGTCTTCAGGCCCTCCTTGTGCATGAGAAAGAAGCAAGAGTGGGTATATCTGATATTTTCCCCTCTCACAAAGCAGCTCAGGCCTTGTATTGCTCTGAGCTTTTGAATGCAATACACTTGTGTCACTGTGTAGAATTGCTCTCATGCATGACTGTCTTCAGATCTGAGATCGTCTTTTCCTCCCAGTGGAACATGCTTTTCTCTGTAGAAAGGTTTCAGGATAAAGGCAGGAACTGACTGAATCACTGACTGTATTGCATTTTCTTCTCCTTGGTCAGAGAGAAAATGAACAGAAATGAGTGTGATGTTCCAACAACCTCTCTCTATGTTTATTGTCCTGGGATGTGATGTGGGCAAAATAACATTCTGATCTGCAGTTGTTAAAACATGAAAGCTGGTACACAGTGTGCTTTATTTGATTAAGAAAGGCTTAAACCAAACTCGTGGGACATCCAGACAGCTCTCCTTCATGGGCTGTGGTGTGATTCAAGATGTTTCATTGCAGAGAATGGACCTTCTCTGAGACTGAAATCATGTCTAAGGTGAAAGGACAATGAGTTCTCCTCATCAATTCTTTGTCAGGGTCTGTATGGAAAGTACTTCTGCTGCAGAGCAGCAACAAAACAGCTTATTTGTTATCTCCTTCCCTTCCGAGGCAGCCTAAAGGTTTATGCTGTGTTCATAGTGTAAGTTTCTGTAAGAAACATAGTCTGTTTGCAGCACATCAGACTTGTAAATCCCAAATTCATAATACCAGCTAGTGAATTCTAGGTGCTGTCTTGGAAACAATAGTTCTGAGACCTTGTACTTCCATCTTCCTCTGCCACATTAATGGTCATCCTCCCACTCAACTGAGAAAGAAGAATAGGAAGAATGTATTCACCAATTCCAATCTATGCTGAACACATTTTCATATGCTTAGGCACCTTGAAGTTGGTAGAAACTTTTACATAAAAGTGTTTGATGCAGGTAAGAAGCACAGACAAACACAAATAAGAGAAGGTGCTGTGTTTGTTTGATGCCAGATGTTTCCTGCAGTGTCACTCATTCACAAACTTTTAAAAGATGCTTTAAAAATATTTGGTGGGAAACACCAGCCATATTCCTTGGCATATTTGGAAAAAAAAGTTATTTAGAGGAGAAGTTTAAAAACTGCACTCAAATGCACAGTAACTGTTGATCTGCTTGGATGGAGCAGATCACCACCACATCTGGTGTTGCAAAGAAAGTCTCTATCACATTATCAAGGCACAAGACCCTACCTGTGCTTCACAAAGAGAAACCTTCCTAGTGTTTACACAGGTGGGCTATGCAAAGGGTGTGAAGACTGTTGGCAGCTGTGCAAAAAGCTCATGTGAAAGTGTGAGAGCAAGTACATTTTCAGGGGTGAACTATTTAAAATACACATTTTTTACAGTGCAGTGAATTGAATTCCATGCTTGCAAAAGGCAAATATAAGACTAACAGGTCAGAAACGGCAATCACAGCCTTAAAACAGCTTGAGGTGGCTCTTTAACCTTCCCACAGTGGCTACGGCCGCTGCACCTCTACCCTTGACTGGAATAATTACTTGAGGATGCTGAAAGCTTAGCTCACCTTCTTTGCCTTTGCAGATCTTGCTTTCCCCTCTGAGACTGCTGCTTATGTGAGTCTGAACAACTGGTCTGTAATGGGACCATTCTGGAGGAATTTGAATTAGGAACTCAGATGTAGAGGGGCTGCATCCCTTACAGATATTATGAGAGTCAGTGGGGGCTCTCTCTCCAAAGAGAAAGAGCAGCAATGTGGATGGAGAGAAGCTGGGAGGAAAGTTATGGACAGCTCGAGGTTCCCAGTCTGTAGGGACTGGTGTGGGCAAGGCAAACAGCAGAAGAGACATCGTTGTCATATTCCAGAAGGAGCAGCAGTTGAAGCAAGTTGAATAAAAAGCTGAACTGTGCTCAACGAAACTGTTCCAAGGCCAGAGGTGGGCACAAGAGGGATTACAGTCAGTGCCACCTCAGTTTAGGTCTTCTCTGAGGAGGGCAGGCAGACAAAAATTTGGCCAAAGAGATATGGTTTGAAATGGAAATTTGTTGCTGACTGTGGAGATTTAAATTCCAGGACCTTGGAGTTATGTGTGCTAGCTTTTCACTCATGTGAATGCTCTAGTCGTTCATCACTCTAGTTGTTCATCATTCTTCAACACACTCTGGTGTGCAATGAATGTTGCCTCTGCTAGAGAATCCTGGGGCTGATACTCCCTGCTTCTTATAGGAGGAACTTCTCAGAGGTAGGACATGGGCTTTTTTCACAGGTTGGGCCTCCAGTGGTACACTAATAGCTGCCACATGTGCATCTCATCTAGGCTGATCTCAGACACTCCCAGAAATGGATGGGATCTGGAGAGAGGCACTTACTCTTGATAACTCAGTAGAGGATCCCTGCAGCTTTCTGCTCCTGTCCAGGAAAGGGGCCCCTGCTCCACTTCAGCAATGAGTAGCAGTATAGCTTGCTGCCCTGCCATGGGCTCAATAGACTCCATGAGTTCTGCTCATCTCTGTGTTCTCCAGCTGAAATAAACCTGCTGAATGACGAAGCCAAATTGAGCTGGCCAAAGCTACAGTACAGATCAGTCTCAGGGTCCTGGCTTAGGACTGAGGATTTCCTGGCTCCCAGACAGGCTATGGCTAGGAAGAAGCAATTCTCGCATGGCTGGCCATATATTATCATACTCCATTCAGGGTGCGAGTGTGGAACAACAGCAATTAGAATTTGTGCTCCTCTCTACCATGTTTGCAATTTGATTTCTGTACCAATTTGAGCTCAAACTCAAACTACAAACAAACAAACAAACAAACAAACAAACAAACCTGCAAACCTCCACCTTTTGCCTTTTCACCAGCTGTGCAGGGAACATCCTCCAGAGGGGAGATGCTGAGGTGTTTTTTTCTTGAGAAAGGCACTAGAAGAATTTATCTTCCTGCTAGAATGACTCAACTTCTGGCCATTCCCTGTGTCCAGCATCTCACTGTGCCTGTGGAGTGCCTTCTCATGAGACTGTGTTTACTGCCCCATTCTCCAAGAGGAGCCGTGGACTCAGGCTGCTCAGTGTCGGGGCCCTCACTGTGCCAATTCTGCTACCTTTATAGGCCCTGCTACTTAAGCTAACAAAAAGTTTGTAAGGGAATAGGATATGAAACACATAAATAAAAGTATCAAGTATCCCTAAAACATGTGTGGATTAAGCTGGTGAAAAGGTGAAATTTCTCTTCCCTGTGAGTTAATGTCTATTTTTCTTGGAAACTATACTTCGAGGACTGCCCCTTTCCACTGAAGTGATAAAAGATACGTTTTCTTATCTGAATGCATTGACATTTTAAAAGGCTCCCTTTGTTGTATCTAAACCTGTATGTCAACAATTATACCTCTTATACAATTTCCTTCATATTTACTTAATATAACTGTACATTGTGTTGATATAAAACTAGACAGCATACTTTTAAATTCTCAGTACTTTTGTGGGATGAAAATCTTTACAATGCCAGACTAATCTTTCATGACTGACAGCACATTGGCATGGCATGACAATTTAAATCCACACTGGAATATGTTAATCCATCACCTGGAGTTATGATACTTCTATTTTTTTTTTAACTTTTGGCTTCTAGATGCTGTAACTTTTGTTTAAAATGGAGTGTTTTTAATGGTTAGGTGTTTCACTTCTAATTCTTTTCTGTAAAGTGTTTTGAAATTGTTTGTTCTTAGATATCAGGAAGGCATTTTGAAGTGAAATAAAAAGAAATACCCTTTGGACATAGAACTTTTATTTTTCTAGCTTTTTTTTTTTTTTTTTTTTTTTTTTTTTTTTTTTTTTTTTTTTTTTAAAGTAACTTACTGGCTAATTTACCCTGTGAGCTTGAAGTGAAAAGTCTGTTCTGTGTCTGTAAGGAAGAAAAATTGTTCTGTTACCTTCTGTTAGTTCTTTTTTTGGAGAAAAGGACACACTAGGATTAGCCATATTTCGAGCAAAATGTTCTCATGTGCAAAGAGGAACTAGACTGAATTTGTTCAAAATCAGTGTTGCAGCAGTAGCTGTCAATGGAAGCTACACCTGGGATTCTCCAAATGTGTACTTGGGAATCTGGATCCTTGACCTTGTGACCTGTATTGGTGCCAGTCTTCACTGAAGGGGCATTTTACCTGCTGTTCTCCAAGAGGACTGATTCAAGGTCTTCACTGAGCTCATGGGAAAGGAGCAGTCATGCTAAGATTTTTACATTTGCCTGGGTCAGAGTAAAAGCAGCTCACTTTCTCATTTTCCTTCACTACGAAGTTCTACAGTGTTGAGGTACAACAGCGGTACTAGCTTTCAAGAAACAAGTCAGCTAAAATCATCACTAAGCAGGATTTTGCCCTAGAATGGCTCATTCATGGTCTTACAGTCAGAGAAGAATATGTACTGAAAACACATACAAGGGAAAATATTATGTAACTGTCAACAGTGGTGAGTAATGAAAGCAAAATAAAAAGGATATCTGAACCCTTTATTTACTTTACAACAGTAAAAAGGAAGAAAGAGGGAAAAAAAGAATTTGTGATACATCTATTCAGGAGAAGCTATTAGGTAAGTTTCCATGCTATGAACAATCTCAAGATGAAGTCAGAGTGTTATCAGGATTTGTTTTGACTGTAGACAATATGAACTTTCCTCAACAATGTAATCACAGAAAACAATTTGTGTGTGTCACTTTTGCTCACCCAGTTTCAGGTGTAATGAGTTCCTGCTGGAATACTCTGTACTACAGTTTCTGCTACCATTGTTGACAGAAAACAAGCCAAAGAGAAGTTAAAATCACGCTGCCTACAGCCAGTTTGGAAAAACACTCTCAAAAGCAGCTAATCCCAGCTTTGACAGCCCATTTAAAACCTATATTTGAGCTGAACTGCATCTAGGAAAACCTGCCTGAGCATCTGCCAAACTTCAGAATGGTTGTTTCTCACCCTTAAATGGCTGGTCTTGTATCTGGGTAATGAACTTGGTGCAGTTCAGTGGTTTTGATAACTCAATAATAGGCATTCTTTCTTCTGGTTTAAGATGCTCTAGCTACTAAGCTTTGATATAGCTCAGGGAAGTCAATTGGACAAGAGAAAACACAAGCTGTAATTGTTAGATAGCTGGTATTTAAGAGGAAAAATGAATTCTAGTTAGGTGGACAAAAGAGAAGAAAGTTCTTGTGTTCTCACTAGTAGTGTGCCTGAAAAGAAGCAGGAAGTGGTGTGAACATTTGGAAGAAAAAGGCTCAGAGGAAGAGAAGAGAGAGCAGAGATGACTTAATATGATTTCAGGTGTTAAAATAAATCATATGACAATAAAATGGAGCAAGCAGTGACATGCAGGCATCACAGCTGCAGAGTGGAAGGACCTCACAAGGCCATTGAGACCCTGCTCCTGAAGTCGCAACTGTGATTTAGGACATACCAGACATGCAGCCAGGGGTTAATTAGCTGGCACATAGCTCTCTGCTGCCATGCTAAGAAATCGCTGCCTGTTGAATTTAGCAGTGCTCACTGTTGCAAGAGCAACCTGAACAACCTTGGTGTTCCTGGCGTGTCAGCATTGGAGGGTATTTTACAGGCCATTCATTACAGCAGAGGATTAGTGTGGGATGAAAAATGTATCATTTCAATTCTTCTTTCCTGGCAGCAAGGGGCTGATGCCATGACATGTTAAACATGTTTATTCAAGCAAACTCTATTCCCCCCCCTCCTTCTTTTTTTTTTTTTTTTTGGCTGAGTGAATGCAAATGCAAGTTCACATTTGTGACATACAAACACACTGAATGTTCATAAAGAAATGGGTATACTTGACTGCATTTGAATGAGTGTTAAACAAAGTGGTGAAAGCACACAAAGCTGTGGCAAAGGTCTTACAGGTAACAGGTTTTCAGTAGCCATTCTTGAGCTTTCCTTCCCAGCTCCTCCTGTTATATAGTCAGTGACCACCCAGGAAAATCTTTTTCAGCTGGGAGTGTCCGAAACAGCACACCTAAAAGTGCGGTGATAATTCAGAGGGAGCCTTCACTGGCTGTGAAGTTTTTCACTGCTCATTTCAAAGGAGATGAAAAGCTTGTTTTGAGGGCAGGAGATAATGTGACCTCTGTGCATGCTGTACAAATGCAGGATGGTGGTTAATTTAGGTCAAACTTTAAACAACTCACTCTGTCCATAATAAAGTACAGACTGTTCCAGGTCTGGCAGAGACAGCTTTATTTTTTATTTTTTTATTTTTTTTTTTTTTGCTATTCTCCTATTACTCTTGCCCAGTTTCAGAATGGTACAGTTCTGGGTTTTGTTCCAATAAAGCAGTACTAATTTTTACCTAGCTCAGACTTGGACCTAAGAAACACCTCAGATAGACTATACATCTTCTGTAAGTAGTGTTAATGCAATATTATAGACCCTTTAATGAATGGTTAGTACCAAAAGCTATGGTAATTTACAGACTTTTTTAACACCACTTCTAATCAATGGTGTTATAGGAAACATGGAGCTATGGGATATATTCAAGATGAAACATTGGTTTTGAGATGGTTGAGAGTGTAAGCTATGTTGCGGCTGTTGTCATCAGAATTGCATTGCTTTTCCTTATATTTTAAAACTATGTAAAACAAAAATACCTATCCATGTTTGCTGATGAGAAGGATAGACTATGGCATTGAGTGAATTTTGTGGAGTCTCCTCATTGGAAACCCTCAGAAGTCACCAGGACATGGTCCCAAGCACATTGCTCTGGGTGTCTCTGCTTGGACAGGGGTTGGAACAGACAGACCCAGAAATCCCTCCCTGCTGACCTCAGCCATTCTGTGATTCCCTGTGAACCCTTTGTGCATGCAAATATTTAGACCCTGGAACTCCCATAGGAATTTAGAACACATAAAGCTGCAGACTTGTACCTGATCAAAACATACTTCTGGTAGAAGTTACAACATTCCACAGCAAAGCAGGGAGAGCCCGGATAACAGGGTAGTAAAATTTTTAGGACTCACTAGACTAATGAGCTCCACCAATACATCTTCCTGAAGCTTTTGCCAAGCTTTGGTTCAGCTATGTATGGGTGACAGCTTTCTAGCAGAGGGTTGAGCAAAATGCCCTAAATATCTGCCCCACAGACTCATGAGGTGGTGTGCTGAAGGGGAGGGCCTGATGACAGGGGCTGTGGTCAGTGGGCTTGTTAGCCTCTGCACTTCTCTATTTATTGGGCTTGGTGCCCTGTTCAGGGTGATGACTCATGGGAAGATGAATACTAAGAAAAGGCTGAGGTGAGCTGAAGGAGTGTAGTAAAACCATGAATATCTGTGAGGAAGGAAGATGGAGCAAAGAAGACGTGAAGCAGGGAAGCCTGACGAGCTGTATGGCTCATACAGCAGTAGCTGTGGTCTTCCACGTTAAGGTCTGGGAACAAGCCCTACCAAGCACACTCCTTTTCATCCATTCATCCTCCAAATGCGGAATAGAAACTGGGCAACCTCCAGCAGCAGTCATGAGATCTACTTCCTACTGCTGGTTTCCTGACTGGAAGGGGGAGGTAAATGGTAAATTAAAGGAAAAGAATGGCTTTACTGACTTGGCTTCATCCTCCCAGTGCTTTTGTATAACATCACTGGAAGTAGATCAGGAGCCAACACAGACTACACAGATGAAATTCAAACCTCATCCTTCAACAGAGGTTATGGTCCTAAAAGAGAGACTTGCCAGCAACTTAATGGGGCCTGCACTGGTATTTTCATGGCTACCAAACAGGGCTGAATAGTGCATACATATAATAATGAAGGACACTGGCAATAACCACTAAGACATCTTTTCAAATAAATATTAATTTTCTTCATTTTTGGTTTCTTCATAGCCCCCAAATTAACTGGATTTCTTTTTATTTTCATGTAGACTCTTTTTTATTGTGCCCCAAACCTCAGTTTCTCACAAAAAGGAGGGCCTGACCAAACTTGCCTTTGTAGAGCTCTGACTCACCTCTGCTGTGCTCCTTCCACTTTGGCAAGAGCCTTCACAACCTTCATGCACCCTGGAGGTGTGAAAAGAATGGGTGAGGTGTTTGATGTGAGAGACTGTTCCCTAGTATGCAACCAGGATGTGAGAAGTAGGTGTGTTTAAGGAAGACCATAGAGATGGAACTGATACACTAAAAGTGATACTTGCGTGCTGTATTTCTTTCTAAACTAATAAGTTGTGTAACTATTTCTGTTGTTACTGTTTAAATATTTGAATTGTTCCGGGCTTTTTGATGTTCAGACATTGGGTAGGAACAGCAGAGGACAGGAAATAGCATTATATCAAATGCATTTCTCTGACTTGGGTGCTGTGACAGAAAACTCATGAATGATCTATAGCCCATTGAACCTCTTCCAATACCTGTAACTTTTAATGGCAGTGAAGTGTACTTCATGGGCTTCAAAATGAAAATAGCACAAAAGGAAACTCTTTGATTTGGATAAGAAAGAAAGACTTAGTTCTACAGGGAATCTCAGTAAACTGAGGTGAGACAATACAGAGAGAAGACTGTACAACTGAATTTCAGTTTTTCTCTGAAGCACTGAGTTCTTTCATTCTGGAATAGCTTAACTTTTAGAGCAGTGATATAACAAAGGTACACAAAATATGTTTCCCTATAAAGATCCTGAAAAGAAGTACGATATTGAATATTTTATAATTCAGTATTAATATTTAACATTTATCTTACAGAAGTCACATTCAGATAAATCAGCCATATATTACATATAGAGTCTCCATGGAAGAAAATAAGTTCATAGTGACAAAGAATTCCCTTCTAGCAATTGATTAAGTCATTCCATTGAAAAAGATTTCTAGGTCTTGGCTCTGGACATGATTTCATAAAAAGCCAGTTGCCTTATCTCATTATTCTTTTCCCCCTAGATTGCACTGAAGCAGAACCTTGTCATTGAATGAGTTTGCATCATTAGCACTGGTGTTTGGTTTCCTGAAACAAACAAAATAGAATGCTGCTGATGGGAGAACGTGGAGCGGGGGGTAAAGGCAAGAGAGAGCTTTTAGATAATTTGAAATACAAATGTAAACAAGAAAAAAGAAGGCTTACTCCATGTGGCAGAAACATGTTTTTGTCCTCCTGTCCAATCAACTGGTTGACAATTGCCTCTTTATTTATCCAGTTAGGCCCAGGACAGAAAGTCATGTGGGCTCTAGCTGATGGCACTCAATTTGCACTTGTTTAATTTGATTTTCAGTATATTATACAGTACTGCATACGCTGGTGAAAAAATTCCCTAATGTTCATAATAAGATGCTTTCTAGAGAATCCCTCTTAAAGGCTGACATTTCTTGCTTGCATAAATCTCCTTCACTTATATAAAGAGACAACAGTTTATCCCATTCCATCTCCCATCAAAAACTGAACTTTGAAACTGCTCCTCAGCTATTATTAGCAGTGCTTACTTATCCAGGCAGCCAGGCCATTAAGTGCTCCTCTTTTATCCACCGGGTCTGTATTTCAGTTCTGGTGTTTCACTTTGGAGCAATTATAGCAGGATGTGACCCAAATAAAGTTCAAAAGGTTACCACCCATCAGCTGAGATGTGCAGTGTGTATGGGCATGTCCTTAGTTTGCCCCAGCTGCAATCTAATTTGACATAATCTAAACTTTCATTGTTTCTTTCTTGGGATTTGACATTTCACTGCAGCGTCCTCCTGAGATTCTTCACTCCTTTGACCTCATCTAGCAATACAGCAGTGCAAGCTGGAAAGCGAGCACTTTCAGTTCTCCTTGATTTCTTCCTTTTCCCGTTTGGGGATACACAGTTAGAGTCTTAAGCATTAATTACCAAGATGAGTTTTTAAGATGGGCAGGTGCAATCGTGTATTACATGTATGGACTAGGTAAGCAGATGAAGTAGTATACATTTCTTCACTTATTTGCTGGGCAAACACTGTGAAAAATCCCTTATACAATGATGTACTCAGCTGCTAAATTACTTGGCTTTAGCCACACCAAACTCGCTTCTTTCTGTGTGAATTTTTCTTTCCCAGGGGTATCCTGCTCATCAGATTTTACTGGCACCTGTGTACGTGTGGAGAGAACCGTATATGTAAATATTTGCTGAAACTGAATTGTCAGTGTGCAGAAGCACTTATGTCAGTTGTATGTTTTGGATCACTCAACTTCTAAGTGTCAGAGCCTGAGGAGTGCCTGCCTAGCACCCTCTGTGGTTCAAGGGAAGGCAATATTTGCAAAAGCAGCTCACAGTCAATCTTTCAGCCCCTTGTTTCTTAGACTACTGAATGCTGGTATGATCCTGGAGAGGAAAATGAGCATCTGATTAATGGCTCCCCCAGCTGCCTTGTGTCTGAAATTCTTCCTGATTTTCTGGGTTGCAGTCAAATAAGTATAGTAAGTAAAAGCAAGAGGGAACACCTTGAACTTGTCACAACTTTTGCAAGTCCCAGCTTTGCCACTTGGAAAAACCTATCCTGCTACCTGTGCTTTTCTCCTTTGAAGCTTGCCATGCAGCAAAGTGAGATCCTTATTTTCCAGGATAAACATTGTTGGATGATAACATTTAAATAATGCCACTTGCCCTCCAGAACGTTAACATCATGAATAGTTTTTCCAAGACAGGATATTGGTGGGAAGACTTTTGTCTATTACTTGAAATGCACTGCATGTTCTAGAGTCTTGTGATTGGGTTTAAGTGAACATGTACAAACAACAGCCCTTCAGAATGATTAAAGAAAGACATAATAAGACACAATGCAAGCCTTTTGTTTAAGAAAGGATTATGGTTTGGTTTTGAAAACTCTTTTGTGGCCTTTTTTTTTTCCCGCTATGGTAGAAATGCTGTATTGTTTCATCTACAAAAGTTACTGATATTGTAACTAACATTAAGAGTATCAGTTTGGACTTGCTCTGCAGTAATTGATTTACATTCTTGAGCGAGAAAACACAGTGAGTAGTGCCTGAGAATAATTATGACCAATTGCACCTGTGCTCCTCAAAGCAAACAGTACCAAAATCTTAACTCAGCATAATTCTACTCCCATTTTTACTTGAAAAGAATAAATCAGTGAACAACTCAATGGAAAGAATTTTGTTTTTAAGAGGAAATCAACATTTTTCGTACGCTCTTCCATGGCTTAGAGAAATATGTGAACCAAGAAAATAAAAAGCCCTAGTGTGGTGTATATCTTGATTTGTCTACTATGTTTATGTATCAATTGCTCAGAGGAACTGTCCTTGGAAGTGTGACAGCACCAGTCACTGCCATGTGAAATCTATCATGTTGAAACAATGAAGACATATTAAGAGGTAATTTTACCTCCTTTCCGCCCCCTACCCCCATCTTTTTTTTGGTCAGATTACAAGGGAACTCACTCTCTTACTTAAGCTGATTCACTATCTTCACCTACATTTTGGGATTCCACGACAGGATAATTAGTATAACTTAATTTTTTTAGGTAACTTTTGCCTGATTCAGACTGAAGTTTATTTTTATTTGCACATAAATACAAAAGTGTATTTTAAGCTCATTTGAAAGTAAGTGAAAGGAATAGATTACAGATCAGTAGTATTTATAAAGATGACAATGAAAACTTTTGTTGAAATATTTCTTAGGGAAAGTGTCTCTCCAATGAAACTGAAATCTTTAAAATATTCATTAACTTAGAGAAAGTAAACATCTTCACCCCACAAAGCTTTATTATTATTATTATTATTTTTTTTTTTTTTTTTTTTTAATTGAATTTTTGGTGCCTGGGCAAGTGTCTGTTTAAAAACTGTGGAAAATAATTTACAAAGAAGTAGAACTCATTTACATATACATTGTTTTGTATGGGAAAAGATACAGGTTTCTGAACAGCTGTCCTCTGTGCAGATCTACCATAATAAATCAGTATTTGTCAGTAATAAAAGAAAAAAATATATCAGATATCAAACATATTTCAGTTTCAGGCTTCCAAAGGATTATTATAAACAACAGCAAGTAAAAATATATGCCAAAATGTATTAAAATACCTGAGGGCCCTTCTTAAGTGAAAAGTAAAACCTAAGCTTTTTTCTGCATATTGGGTTTCAGCTGCAGCCAAGACAAACTCATAAAAGCTCTGTCTGGGTATTCTGGGCAAACCTTCAGGTTGTGCTCCTGATCTGGGGCAATCACCCCAGAGATTGTGCTTCTCAGTCCAGGGGGAGCACCTGGGATGTTTTGGTAGACATTCATGCAGAACCAGTGAGCAGAGGATGGATTCAGTCAGCCAGTCTTTCTGGGAAGGTAGTTGCCATTTTTCACAGAAAATATCAAGACAGCTTCCTTCCTTCCTTCCTTCCTTCCTTCCTTCCTTCCTTCCTTCCTTCCTTCCTTCCTTCCTTCCTTCCTTCCTTCCTTCCTTCCTTCCTTCCTTCCTTCCTTCCTTCCTTCCTTCCTTCCTTCCTTCCTTCCTTCCTTCCTTCCTTCCTTCCTTCCTTCCTTCCTTCCTTCCTTCCTTCCTTCCTTCCTTCCTTCCTTCCTTCCTTCCTTCCTTCCTTCCTTCCTTCCTTCCTTCCTTCCTTCCTTCCTTCCTTCCTTCCTTCCTTCCTTCCTTCCTTCCTTCCTTCCTTCCTTCCTTCCTTCCTTCCTTCCTTCCTTCCTTCCTTCCTTCCTTCCTTCCTTCCTTCCTTCCTTCCTTCCTTCCTTCCTTCCTTCCTTCCTTCCTTCCTTCCTTCCTTCCTTCCTTCCTTCCTTCCTTCCTTCCTTCCTTCCTTCCTTCCTTCCTTCCTTCCTTCCTTCCTTCCTTCCTTCCTTCCTTCCTTCCTTCCTTCCTTCCTTCCTTCCTTCCTTCCTTCCTTCCTTCCTTCCTTCCTTCCTTCCTTCCTTCCTTCCTTCCTTCCTTCCTTCCTTCCTTCCTTCCTTCCTTCCTTCCTTCCTTCCTTCCTTCCTTCCTTCCTTCCTTCCTTCCTTCCTTCCTTCCTTCCTTCCTTCCTTCCTTCCTTCCTTCCTTCCTTCCTTCCTTCCTTCCTTCCTTCCTTCCTTCCTTCCTTCCTTCCTTCCTTCCTTCCTTCCTTCCTTCCTTCCTTCCTTCCTTCCTTCCTTCCTTCCTTCCTTCCTTCCTTCCTTCCTTCCTTCCTTCCTTCCTTCCTTCCTTCCTTCCTTCCTTCCTTCCTTCCTTCCTTCCTTCCTTCCTTCCTTCCTTCCTTCCTTCCTTCCTTCCTTCCTTCCTTCCTTCCTTCCTTCCTTCCTTCCTTCCTTCCTTCCTTCCTTCCTTCCTTCCTTCCTTCCTTCCTTCCTTCCTTTTTTTTTTTTTTTTTTGACTTATGATGTCTTTCTGTGCTCGTCCTACATTTCCTCTGGCATATTAAGTACACAGGTGTATCACAGGGATTTTATGCTGGCTTTATGTAATAGAATACATGTATATAAACCAGGAGCTCTGCTTTTCCAGCCAAAAATAAGGTAAGGATTGCAGCCACCATTGTGGATGCCCAGTGGTGGGAGTAATTCATGTAATTCATGTGAAAACCTCTCGTGTTTTTCCCAGAATGAAATTTCAATAATATCTGTTCCAAGAAAGATATGCTCTTGTTCTGAAATCTCTCTTAATTTGATGTAGGCTGCTGTTCTTCTACTACAGTCTGTGGAGGAAGCAAGTGTCACATCACTGTTCTTGCCATTCAGTTTTAGAAATGAATGCTATTGATAGCCTGGGCAGTGGTTGATATGGATAATGATGCACATGTTTTGTTCTTCTAGCTGGCTTGGTCCAGTGAGGCTGGTCCAGATAAAGAGTTCAGATTTGCTGCCTAACAGTTCTTTCAGATATCCACCTAATGCTGTCTGTTTCCAAAGTGATATTCCAGAAGCTGTTTTGCTAGAGTGTTTATGGAGTGTGGAAAGGAAAGTAACAAAAGTTAGTATATCTTCCAGTTTTACTTGAGTGACAACTCACATGCAGCTAGTAGGCTGGCTTTCCTTTCATTTCTTGTTTCTCAAAACATGTAGGACTCAGTGCAGAAAGACTTACGCTCCTGTGGTAAAAAACAGTGCTGTGACTTGCTGTAGGAAAACCATTCAGCAACCTGGCATTACTTCCAGAAGTAATCCATGTCAGAAGTGTAATATGACAGTGTCACCCTTATGAGGAAACCTTTGTAGGGCATGGAAGGCACAGCTCAGGAGAAGTGCCTTTGAGATAATTTCCCATAAACTCTATCTGAACCTTATAAAATATATGCCACTGTGCATGCTACAGTATATGAATGTGACCCCCATTTATCTTCCATATTACAAATATTTTCTATGATTTAAGGCCTTCATTGCTTCCGTTTGCTGTCATGGAAATGAAGGAAATAGGTTTCAGTAGCACTTTACAGAATGTACTTATCTTCAGTCATTGCTATAAATATGTAGTGATCATATTCTCACTGTGCAAAATAAGTCAGAATATTTTGCCAGTTAGTTCACTCTAATATCAACTTAAGTTATAACCACTGTAAATTTTTCCCTTGTTAATAAACTTCATAGCTGCGTTGCATTTTTAACACTTCTGACTGATTCACAGCTACAGTTAATAAAGAAGTGTCGGAATAAAATCAAGGTCCACTGAGTATCTTTTTAGAGTAGTATTTAGAACAGCAAGTATACCATAAATAACAGTAGTGGGATTTGCAAAGTGCCTCACCCCTGTGGTGCTTGAAGTCCTGAACAGAGGAATGAATGTGGGATTAGAGATGTCACTCAATAGCATGTAATGATAAATAAACATGAGAAATGTGATTGCAAGGAACCTAGGGAGAATGAAACAAAACATAACAAAGAAAAAGCACAGAACAAACAAGTATAAGATTGCTTGAAGACAGGTATAGCTAAAAGGAAATCCACAAATGTGAAAGAGATGAGAGAGGAATGTGCCAAAGAGTCTGTTGCAGTAGAAGCAAAGCTAGCTGTGAGGTTTCAGATGCTGCAGAAGTATGCAGATACACTCACAAGCTCTGTAGAGCGACTCCAGAACTTTGGTGCCCCAGATTTGCTAGGATGTTGTCAAGAAAAGCCATTATAGTAGCAGGGGCTCATGAGGTGTACTTGGCAAATGTTTTGGTTTTAGTGAGGTTGATGTCAAGGGTGAGAACTGACATGTCTGGCTTCATAGCCCCGAGGTTACATGCTCACTGTTAAAAATAACCCTTTAATTGCTTTTGAGTGCAGCGTAACTTACCTGATTGCAGACTTAGGCTTTGGACCTGTAAGTGTCTGGGAAGATGCTGATGTGTAGCCTTGGCATCCTGAGGTTCCTGGCTTAACCCTTGCAGTGTTTTATTGGTACAAAAGTGCATGGGAGCTCTGTTGGAGGCTGATCGGTCATACTCGCTGGTAGGTAAAACAAACCAAAACAGGAGGCAGTGCTCTGGAGCTCTGGTGCTTGCTTATATGCTGTTCTGAGAGCTGCTCACATGTGAGCAGATGATGTTGAGATGGGACTTGTTAAGGAGAAAGAGGAGATGAGCATGAGCATTACAGTTGCCTACTTACTTGAGATATATTTGTGTTTGTTTACATCACTGGGGAGGAAGGAGAGAGGAAATGAGGAACTGAAGTGTTCTAGTACCTCTTTTCCAACTCCTCCTCTTGCTTGTGTAAACTGAATCTCTGCTGAGGGCTTTACCACATCATCTTTGCCAGTAGCATAGTCTGTATGAGTCTTTTTTTCCAGTAATTTCTTAGCTTTTTACTCTTTCTTTTCACTGTTTTTTTTTTTTTTTTTTTCCTTTCTTCCTCTTTGCAGTCACCACTATCTCAATATCCATCTGAGAACACCATTTGTTCCCATTGTCTCTCTCCTCTAATCCTGAATACCTTTCCTTCAGCACCCTGCCAACACCACAACATACAGACAGAGTCATTTTTCTGCCTTTGCTTTCATTTTTCAAATACCAAAAAAGTCATCGGGATGGAGCCTTTTTCCTTCTCCACCTGAGATAGCTCCAGTGCTGATACAGGAGGTCCCCACTGCAGCGCTGCTCCCTCCCAACCCCAGCCAAGTTGGAAGTGGCACATCTGTGCCACCCCAAGTCACCAGCAGCACCAGCCTTGCTGAAGGACATCCAGAGAGGAGATCCTGTCCCACCTCGTTGGTCTCTGCCTTGGGAGGAACTGCTGTGCATGAATACAGAGCACGGGGTATTAGGCAAAACATGCTCTCACAACATTTCTACAACAAAACCTTGAACAGGACACACATGGTGAACTGATTAAATTGAATGTAACTGGTTTAAGTGGGTTTGGGTCTCACCTCCAATTATTCACTTAACCCTTGTCACAATCCTTCATATTGTGTCTGTGGAGTTTATGGAAACACAAACTTAATTGCTTGGGTGTTTCCAGTACTTCTCTGGTATTTAATATAAGATAACACATCAGGAAGTGTGTTTGCAGCTGAACGTGTGTTCTTGTTTACATCCTCAGTTTATAGTATACAAATGTTATTTTTATAAAAAATTCTTCCTGGTCATTAGAGTAGCCAGCAGACCTCATCAGACTCGGTGCAACCTCCACTTCTCAGCCCAGAGCCAGCACATTTCCAGAATGGCACCACCAATCAACATGTAAATGCTGTCAAGATGAGCAGCAGACTGTATTGTCCACAGCTGCTGGTCTGACATCACCAGAAGTCACAAATAGTTGCTTATTAAAGAAAAATGTTGTCTTCAGCTTTCAAAACAGAGAGACTTACTTGCTAGTAGGCATCAGAAAAAGCATGCAAAATGCTCTGGGATTTAAATGTAATCAATCCATGAAGGTGGTATCTTTGATACACTTCCCTAAACAACTTGGGCCAGTGCTGCCATGTGATCATGGTGTGTTTTTGGCTGCTTTAGGATGATAATATACCAATCACAAAAGTGGACAGTCAAGGCCAGGCTGGACTGGGCTTTGAGCAGCTTGATCTAACTGTTATGTGTTCCTGTCAGTTGCAGGGGATTTGGACTAGGTGACCTTTCCAACTCAAATGATTCTATGATTCTGTGAAATGGAGTGAGAGTGCTGTGAAGTTCTGTAGTACAAATAGCTCTGATCAAACATAACTGGGGAGAAAAAAAAAAAGACGAATGTGCTGAACTGAGCAAAAAAGGAGAAGATCAAATAAGACACACTTACTTTGGTCTGATCATTGGTTGAGAACTAGTCTGAGACCACTGGGTCTTAAGACTGTCAAAAAGGAGTAATAAGGACTACTTCAGAGGTGGGTTATGCGTGAAAAGTAAATGCAAAACTGGTGTCTCCCAGTAATTGTTTCTCTGTAACCTTGTACAAGCAACACCTAGCTACTGGGCAGTGTGCATTAGCTGTAATTTTATCTGTCTCTTGTCCAGAAGGATTAGGCTTTTCTAGTCTACAGAGTGGTGATGAAATTTCTGTCACTGGAGACACACAAAATTCAATGAACAATGTGATTTCACTTCAAAACTGGGCCTGTTCTAAGCCTCTTAGTAGGATATTAGACCTCAAACACCCAGTGGTGCTGTGTCACCTAAATTATTCTGAGTTTCTACACTGGACCTATGTCCTTTCTTATGTGCAGTTCCAGCAAGAATAAAATCCTCCACATAAAAAGTGGAGAATTTATTTTCTCTCCCTATTGTTTAATATGATGTCTCTCCCCAGCCTTGTATCTTCAGGCACTGTGGTAAAGAGTACTGAGAAACACAAGCACACTTCAATAGCTGTGACTGGAGGAGTGTGTGCAACCTTCACATGCTTCCTCCTTTCCAGAGAAGAGTATGAGCTTCTGTATGAGGTTTATAGCCTCCCCAGGTCTTCTACCAAGTTCAGTGACAGGAGGCGCATACGACTCAGTTGCTAACCTTCAACCTGATGACTCCCTCTCGATGGGTTGCACAAAGATGTCATGCCCTGGCAGAATCCTCATGTAAATTGCAAAGCAAAACCAGTAGATAGTAAGGAATAGTTGGACTTGTTTGAATGGGATGACATGTTTGTACTTAGAAGTACACATATGGCAGTAGGATCAGGTGGCGGGGATGGGGCAGAGAGACTTTAGAGAAGGGAATGAATACTGCATGAACTCTAAATGGCAATATTTTCCTCAGGAATTTCAGGCATCATTCAATCATTCTTGGGGGCATACAAGACCACGGCTGTTGACATAAAAAGCTGGACTTTCTTGTAATTAGATTTTATTTTTTAAATTTTGATATATTTATTTATTTAGTAGCCATGGAAAATTTCAGTGAACAGCTGATTTTTTTTTTAATTACTTTTTCCCCATCAATTCTTGGAATGCTTAATTAAAAAATTCTAATCTGATTTAGTATGCTTGCAAATTATGGAAGTATGCATGCATAGAGATGAAATGCACATTGGGGATTCATTATCTGTCACTTTCTTTTAAAACAGATGTAGAAACGAATAGTATGGAAATGTAGAAGTACCAGTGCTTCAGCACCTCCCAGGACCCTCTTAATACAGAGCTCTGAGGGATTCTACTACCAAGCCCCCCTGCATTACAGGTGAT
Source organism: Excalfactoria chinensis (assembly GCF_039878825.1). Lineage (NCBI taxonomy): Eukaryota > Metazoa > Chordata > Aves > Galliformes > Phasianidae > Excalfactoria > Excalfactoria chinensis. Next base: position 25,436,649 of record NC_092857.1, read on the forward strand.
CAGCTGGTGGTATCCCATTCTCTCAATGAAAATTTTTGTGGAAAATGATCTTACTTATATTTTTGTAGAAAACTAATGTTTCCCAACACTTCTGGTGGCTGTGGTAGTACAGAAAGAGGGCAACTATGCACAAAAGAAGTACACCAATGCCTTGCACTGGGGTGTCCATGCGCCATGCTGCTGACCTGTAAATCGAACCTGGCCAGGTTGGCTTGTTACGGGTGTAGTGCATTCACTGCAGCTTGTGATGTTCTTTTCTGGGACTAAAGAGGCACCCAAGACTTTCTGATGGTAAACTGCCACCCAAAAGTCATCCAACTTCTGAGATGCTCACCTAGCTCTGAGGTCAGATGAGCAGCACTATTCCATCTTGTTTGGGTGTGAAGCAGAAAATTCGTAGCAGAGTTTGTGGAAGAACTACCTCCATCAGTGCCTTCAAATATCTTAATGGAGAATATTCAGATAGCAGAGGAAAAGGAGGCATTAGCTTTGATACTGCTATGATTCCCAGCCTCCACTCAATTCCTTGTCCATGAGACAGAAGATGTTGAAGGCCAAACTGACCCTTCTCACAGGGATGTATATCGAGACTTTCCTAGTTTTATAGATAGCTTTCCTCATTGGAATTGACTCACACATTTTCAGTCTTTGTTGTCAGTGTTTAAAAATTAACATTTTTGTTTCCCCACTCTGTATCTGCCTAAGGAATCTACTTGTCTTAAGCTATGTTTTTTTCAACTTCCCATTAGTATTATTTCTGAGGGTTTAGTACCTTCTGTGTAATGGAAACACTCATGTGCCATGACCCGTGGGAGCTTGGTACTGAAATTTTTATCTCAACATGTTTGTCTGAAGTTACATCCTATCCCTTGCTCTGTCTGATCAACATAATTTAACAGTAATGCTTATTCTCAGAAGCAGTCATTCTTTAAGGGCACACACCCCAAATTAGCTATGTTATAGCTTTAAACATTTTGTATATAGACTTCTAGTTCTGTCTTGAGTCTGTTTCATCAGTCACTGATTCCATGCTGCAGGTTGGATCGGAATGATATTGCTTGGGATGGGTGCACCTCTCATTGCAGTGTTTTCACACCTGGTTTCTCCATTTCCACATCAGGCTTATGAACATGTATATTTGCTGCCTGTGGGGTGTTATAAATCCCCTCACCACAAAACCAGAAAGTAGTTCAGCTCAGTTGTTTCATAGGAAATTACAAAGCTTGCTTTAAGAGCATGTACTTGTCTTAAAGGGGTCAGTGGCAAGTCTTGACTGCTGACAGTGTTGGAAACAAGTGAGAAAATGCATTTCATATAATGATGAAGACAAACAGCGAGCATAATGCAAGTGAAGACAGATAGCTTTTCCTTTTCCAAAATATCTATTGCCTCTGGACAAACTACTTTACCTAAGAAAACTTTAAATCTAACCTATGGTTTCATATTACCTTTAAAAGCAAAAATAAACTCTGGAAGGTAACATAAAACATTCTCTAATCAAAACTATTTCATCAGAGTCAAACAACTCAAACTGGTTAACAGAAGCTTTTCGTTTCACTTAATGCTGACAAGCAGCGGAGCTTCAGAAAGTCAGGTTTGTTCTTGGAAGGGTAAAAGGAAGCTAACAAAAACCTCAGGTGAGAAAGGAAGTTTGTCAAGCCCAAACTGGAGATTGCTTTACGAACTGTTCCAAGCAGGACTGAATCATTTGACTCACTGGCTAGCTTGGAGGACTCTGTTTTACCCAGGCATATTTACTGACATGATTTTAAAGTTAGAATTTTGTTTAACTTTTAACCTCAGTACAAGTAATTGGTACAACTGTTCCAGTAAGTACCTGGAGAAATCTCTTGAGATTTTCTGCCCTCAGTGGGAACAGCACTCTTCATTTTCTGTCATGTTTAAAAAAGGAAGATAAAAAGCCAAGGAAATGCAACATTTAGCCTTTATTCTTTCTTCTGCGTTGTCTGTTTTCTTTCCTTACGCTCTTCCTCTGAACAAAGTTTTCATGTTGCTACATGTGTTATTTTCTCATTCCTCTTCTGGGAAGCTATTTGTCCTACCAGGCTTTTGCCATGCTCATCTGTGACAGTAAAATGGACTCCAAATACCCACAGTCTTCTAAACTGATTTAAATTTTGATCATGTTTCTTATGGTCAATAACAAAGCAAAATTCTTTAGTTGCGTTTCTCTCTGCTCTCACTTCCCCAGCTGTTTATTTATTTATGAGTTAATTTATTTTCTTCCACACTGTACTTCCGCCCTTTAAAAACCCTCATGGATATTTTGCAGGAGGCATAGTTGATATCATGGATGTGAGTCTTGTGACGACAGCATGTTGTCACGAATAAGTGTTTTCTTTTTCTAGGATTACAATTTCATGAAGCCTGTCCTAGGGGATTCTTTCAGCTTATCAGCTTGGAGTATAGTGATCCTGTCTCATGAGGTACTCATCTCTGTATCTAAAGTGTCCACAGTTAGGCTTTCTGACTCTGTGGGAAGGATGGATGTTTTCTTAATGTCACATAAATACATGGTGAGCCATCACTGCAGTGGACTGATTTATGCTTTTACATACATTGTCTTGCATAATTTTTGTCTGAATAAATTTATGTTCTGTACTTCTGGTAATCCTTTAGCTCATTTTCAAAACCCTCTATGGCCTGCATATTTGTCTGTCTGCCTGATACTTGTTGTCTACAGTGTGGTGAAAATGGAATGCAAATAGAGTTCTTTCTCTGCAGAGCTGCACAAATTACCCTTAGGCAAATTGTGATAAGACAAGGTGAAATGGTTTCAAACTAAAAGAGGGGAGATTTAGACTGGATATGAAGATGATATTTTTTACAGCAGGGATGGTGAGGCCCTGGCACAGACTGCCCAGAGAGGTGGTGGATGCCCTGCCCCTGTAGACATTCAAGGTCAGGCTGGACAGGGCTCTGAGCACCTATCTGGCTTTAGGTCTCCGTGTTAATTGCAGGGGAATGGAACTAGATAGCTTTAAAAGTCCCTTCCAACTCAAATGATTCTATGATGCTATGAAATTATGTCTGCTGTCAGAACTTGCCTCAATCCAGGCACAGGGCTTCTGAGTGCTTATCCCTGTGAACAGAATGTTCACTGCTGTTACTGTCCAGCAGTGCAAATGAATAGTTTTTTGACAAGGAGTCAGTTTGTGATGGTAGGGCTCAATGCTCAAACCATGTCCATAATTGCTCCTCTGTATTTGTTTTCTCTCCTTAGCCTTCTTAGTCTTTCTCTCTCCTTTATCTTCTTAGCCTTCACACGTTCCCTCACAGTTCAAGAAGGTCAGTTCTTAGTCCATGTGCAAAACCTACTGTTCACTGGTTATAGACTGTGATGCATTCTTCTGTATGTCTGAATATCATGAGTTAAATGCTTTCATGTGATGCATTTTTAGACACAGGATGCCACTGTATACACTTATTTACCATCTGTTGGTGTCATACACTTGCAGACCAGACAAGAAATCCTTAGGGTCTGCTCATTCCAATAAAATGCTAGAACTGTGCATTACCCAATCTTTGCACTGCATTAGTTTGTTCTCATATTATTTCCAGCTCATCATTTGCCTCCTTTGTCTGTTACTCATCAGTTTCCTTCTACAGAGTTCTGGGAATTTGTTCCCTTTGTGATTTCTTCTCTTCCTTGGTCTGATATCTTCATGGATCAGTTATCAGCAATGTACTCAGTCCTCTGAGCTGGAAGACACATCTGGGCATCAGAATAAACCTCCTATAATTCAGGAGAAAGCAGTAGCAAGACTGCTGCAAGTCCAAGGGAACAGATGGCATCCACCTAAGGATACTGAGGGAGCTGCCCAAGATAATTTACATCATTTATCAGCAGTCCTAGTCATCTGCAGAGGTGGCTGGAGACTTCCCAGTGTGACACTCACCTACAAGAAGGGTCAGCAGTAGGATCTGCAAAACTATAGGCCTGTCAGCCTGACTTCAGTATCAGGAAAAGATTGTCTTGAGTGTGATTGTGTGACACGTGCAGGTCAGACAGGGGATCAGGCCTAACCAACATGGGTTCATGAAAGGCAGGTCCTACTTGACCAACCTGATCTCCTTCTATAACCGGATGACCTGCCTGGTAGATGAGCGAAAGACTACGGACATAATATACCTAGACTTTAATAGAATCTTTGACCCTGTTTTCTGCAGTATTCTTCCAGAGAAGCTGGCAGCCCATGACTCATACAGGTGTACTCTTTGCTGGGTAAAATACTGGCTAGAGGACTGTGCCCAGAAAGTGGTGGTGAGCAGAGTTAAATCTAACTGGTGATTTGTCACCAATGGTGTTCTCCAGGCATTGGTATTGGAGCCTGTCCTGTTCAATATCTTACCGATGATCTGGATGAGGGGATTGAGTGCTCCATCAGTAAGTCTGTGGATGACACTAAGCTGGGAGGAAGTGTTGATCTGTCAGAGGGGAGAAAGGCTCTACAGAGGGATCTGAATAGTCTGGATTGATGAGCTGAAGTCAATTGTATGAGGTTCGGCAAGACCACATACTGAATCTTACACTTTGGTCACAACAACCCTATGCAACTTTATAGTCTTGAGGCAATGTGTCTGGAAAGCTGATCAGTGGAAAAGCATCTGGGGGTATTAGTCTACAGAGAGTTGAACATGAGCCAGCAGTGCACCCAGGTAGCCAAGAAGGCCAGTGGCATCCTGGCTTGTATCAGATGCAGTGTGGCCAGTAGGGAGGGGATTTTCTCTCAGTATTCAGGACAGATGAGCCTGTACCTTGCATGCCGTGTTCAGTTCTGAACCCCTCACTACCAGAAAGGCACTGAGACCCTGGAGTATGTGCAGAGAAGGCAACAAAGCTGGTGTAGGGTCTGGAGTACAAGTCTTAGGAGGAGTGGCTGAAGGAACTGGGATTGTTTAGTCTGGAGAAGAGAAGGCTCAGAGGAGAACTTAGAGCTTTCTACAACTACTTGTAGAAAGGAGGTTGCAGCAAGGTGAGGGTCAACCTCTTCTCCCAGCTTACTGGTGGATTTGATGATCACTGAGTGTTTCTTCCAGCTTGGATATCCTATGATTCTATGAATTAGCTGTAATTAGAGTAATAGCTTTGCCTATGCTTGGCAGTTGGGGGTAAGTGATGTAAGCTCCCTAGTCTCATCTAAAGTCCTTTGCTGTATGCAGGGAACGCTGTTTTCTCTCCATAAGAAGACCTGTGTCTGTAACTTGCTTATTGCAGAAGTCAGTAATTTTTGTGCAGCTTGGCAATGCATGGGGCAATCATTTTGTCATAATCTTGATCAAAACTGTTGAAAAGTAACCTCAGGAAAACTGTTTTTCTGCATTAAAACTATGTCCAGAACTCTTCCTGGAAATCCCTAGTGTGATTTCAATAGGTGGCTGTTGCTGAACACTGTTACTATACAGTGTGTAGTGGCCTATGTACATTAAGATGCAGGCTGCTCTTTACTGCATTTTCCTCTTAACCAAGCACACAGCGATTTTGCAGCTGCTTTAGTACAAAGTAAAGAGCATGCAGCTGCTGAATACATTACCTTTCATGTCCAAGAGCTGATTATTGTTTTTAATTTTGGATCTTTTTTTCTTTAAATGTTCTCAGTTTCGAATTTCATGTACCAGCAAAAACGAACCTGTTCTGAACTATGTGCCCAGTGCTGAATGTGGATGGAGAGAGCAAACTCAGAAGTTTTTCTCCTTTTCCTCTGCGCACTGTCCTTCCTAATGCTGAAAACAGTGTTTTAGTATTCCTGGACACTACAACTGATATATGTCTGACTGTAATATTTTAAGGTGATGTAGTGATGACCACCACAAACAATTCCAACAAAACCAATCTAAAAACAATAACAAATATAAAGGTAAATATGGGACCTAAGAATTTAGGGTGTGAATAAGCAGTACCTACTGCTTTCTCAGAATCTTAACAAAAATGGGTTTGGTTACGTTGCTATAGTTTCCAAGGAACTGGTATTGGTGTCTACACACATTTAGCAGCAATTGGTATGTCTGAGGCAGCTTTGGGAGAGCCAGCATTAAATAGACTGTCACAGAGAAGGCTGATTCAGTCAGGTCAGGATGAAAGTCTGAGGTAGGGTCAATAGTAAGACACACACTGTGTTTCCTGCTCTGAAAAGAGACCCTTTCCAGCACGATTCATTCACTGTCAACCACTATGCCTAAATCCCCGGACCTGGTGAGAAATCTATCATGCATCACACAACTTTAAGCATTTCTGTGTTTCTGGTAACAATTACATTACTTCTCTGAGAACATTATGACAGACTGGGCCATGGCAAAATTTAGTTTCTGCTAAAACATTAAAACAAAGCTTACAAAAAATTCTTTTGAACTTTATCTCTTGGTATGGTACCAGACTTAGTATATTAGGGTGGTTTTTTTTTTTTTTTTTTTTTTTTTTTTTTTTTTTTTTTTTTTTTTTTTCCCTGTAGTTCTGATGGATTTAAACAAGGGACAGTAGTAATTTTACTCCTGAATGAATTACATTACAAAATGCAGGATAGCATTTTGACAAAATAAGACTAGACAGAGGTTCTCATGACAGGCCTTTGCCATAAATTTTGTAGATAATCATTGCTTTGCCAATAATGGTCTTGCAAATTCTGAAGATTTAAATGCTGAAATTTCTATAATGACTTCTCAGGAGAGCTGTTTATCATTCTAGACCAATGTTGTCCAGTCATGTTCTTGCTGTTCACCCTTAGAAGCAGTAACTTGTTCCCTGAGAGCAAGTTGAAGAGGTGGGAAGGTGCTCCATCTCATTATGGGAACAGACCTGGATCCTAATTTTAAAGAATGGTAGGGGAGAAGGCAACTGAACTCATTTAAGGGGCAGCTGACTATTCTACATTACAGTAGTGTGAAGTAAGATATTCAGCTGAGCTACTGATCAGACAGAACAAAACAACAGCCTTGGCACCTGAGCTGCTGACTCCTTCTGCCCCTGAAGACCTTGGTTTTTGTCACACCACTGTGTGCTAAATTCTCACCTGTTGTCAGATTTTAGTTAGTTCAAGGAAACATATGAAGTACAATTAGGGACCAGGTTATAACTACCTGATTTCTATTTTCTGGTAGACAACCCTGACTTGGTGGTCATTTTTTGGGACTGCTTTTGAGTGTCAGTGAATGGGAACAGCCTGTAGTATCTCCTGACCTAACTCACCGTGTTCTCTCTTTGGCATTAATGTGGGGAGTTGACTGAAGGATATCCTGAGGGGATATTACAGGAGGTGAGAGACTGACTCATCCTTCAGAAGCTGCTTCTCAGAACCTATTCCCCCTAGAAATACACTGCACACATCATATGCTAACAAATAATTCAATATCACTTCAATGATTTCCACCTGTGGCTTGAAGTGAGTAACTAATGGTGGAGATAAGAGAGAATACAAAGGGGATGTGGATTTTGTAACTATCCTGTCTGGGATGATGGATGCTGATGGAACATTTTACCTTTATTGCACATATTGATCTGATGGTTCCACTTTTTATTGCAGAGTGCTCTGAAAATGGAAGTTTTACCTGTAATTCTTAAAAGCACCTTTTTTTCTTAATGCTGTCCATGCTTTGTCTGAAGTTAAGGGCCTAACAGAGAGCATAAAAAATGCCAAAAGTATAAAAAATCTAGTTTCTGGCCCTAGGCTCTGATGAGTATCTATGGAAGCGGCCCCCATTCCATCACAACAGTGACATTGTCTCAGAAGAAGACAAGCTAGCCAAAGCTGTCCTAGTCACCCTATTAATAAAATAATTATCTTTTTCCTGAGTAGAAGTGATATTTAAAAGTTGGGAGATATTTGTCTTAGGCTCTGAATTCATTTTCAGTTATTTGTGTGAATACACTAGAAGGCAATAATATTTGAAGGTCTTGAGTTAGAAGTGTATGCAAGGCTATTATCTTGAAGCAGTATCTTGCAAGATAATCTTGGCATTCTGAAAGTAGGAATTGCTAAAAGGCTATGGTACGGCACATTGCTCTCTAGAACTGGACCTGATATTCTGAAATGTGAGATTATAGTTTGAATGATAATGGAAACCTGCATGAAGAAGCCATTTGTTCCTCAGTTAGATCACACTCCCCTATTCCTCATATAGCATGAAGAGGAGATATGTGGATGGACGAGGTGCTACTAGTAGACTTGAATTTTTAGTTCAAGACTTAGTGCACCTGTGTTTGGAGAGAGATTAATAATTTCACTTCTACATATAAAACACTGTGCAAAGACAATTTACCACTGGTTGTTTCCCTATGTATTCTATGTCCCAAAGTTGCATATAGAACAACTATTTAAAAAGATGAATATAACTGTAATTAAAAATAAGGAGTAAAATATTGCTTAACTATGAATAAAGTATCAGGTCTGTTGTATTTCTTCTGTGGCTAGGAAAAGACTCCTTTGGGATTTCTTCAGTCCTCAAAATACAGTTTTCTTATCCTATTCAAGACATCTTACTAGATTCCTTGTTAAATGGAGAGATTGAATTTCATTGGGATTCTCAGTCTACCCTGACCTTTTAAAGTAAAGCATAATAAAAAACAAAAGAAGAATCTGATACCATGAGGGTACACCATATCTAGGCCAGCAGGTGATATTCTTTCATATTTGTGGTGATCATCAATCTGTCATTTCTCTGTATTGCATATTCCAATCTTAGAGCCATAACAATCTCAGACAATGTCAGAAAAACCATAACAATTTCAATATCTCTGAAATCTCTGCAAAATTTCATACCCACTTTTTTCTCCCCCTTACTATTGATAATTATTTTCTTTCAAATATCAGGTACTTATGTCTTATGTGAGTCTGGCACAAATAACTACACTTCCACATACTGTTTAATATCTATTTGATGTTATTCTGCTGGCAAACATAATCACTTTGGCATTCTTTCAGTCTTACAGACATTGATGGCTGTGGAAGATGCTAGTGACAGTTAACAGTTCTTCAAGGATGTGACTGTGTTGCCATTTGACGTGATTTCATAGGTTTATTTGTGGTTTTGTCTTGCTTTAGCTGAAGTCTGTTACAGTTCCAGCATGGATTTTAATAAAAGAAAGACTGGGCATACTTTGTATTTCCTGACAAGGCTTTCAAAAAACACACCAAAGAAACTCCCAAGTTTCTGGAAACAGAGACCAAAGCATTTAATGTTAAACGATAGGAAATTAATCACCAAGCTAGACACTTGAAATATGGCAGTCCACTTTGAAAAGTTACAAAACCCATTGCCTATCATCATTCTCTGCAGAGCATCTATTGCATCTGCCTGTCAGTTCGTATGTAACTTGAAGCTCTTGACACAAGGAAAAGGTAAAATAAAACGCTGTGTAAAAATCACTGTGGACTTTCAGTATACCCAAATATGATACTCTAGTTCAAAGAATGGTGTTTGAACCAGACTACAGTTACTGACAAACATTTTATTAATGATCAGCCATCAAATGCTTTTGATTAAAGAGAGAAATCCTGTAGCACTAGAGAGGGCCATTTCTCTCTTTTTTCTGCATGCTATAGTATGCTACTTTGAGAAAGGTGAACTGCTTCTTCAAAAGATTAATTACACCTGTGCTATAATTTTATCCTCTTTGGACATTAAGGAAAAAAAAAAAAAAAGAAAAGAATATGACTTAGTACTATTTTATCTATAAATGACAGAAAAAGAACCCCCTTAGTTACAGGAATGAAGTGAATAATATATTATGCTACATTAAGCATTGCACTGTGAAACCCGGCTACATTCTAGCCCATTATTTTTGGACAATTTGAACTAGAAGCATTTTGAATGCACTCACTTAGGTATGTAAGGAGGCAATGTTCTACAGACCCCATACTTAAGTACCAGATTTTCAAAGACATCTCAAGAAAAAAATAGATCATGGATAGAATAGAAAGAATAGAACAGAACAGAAGAGGATATTTAGATATTTGGATATAGATAGATAGAAACATCCAAAATTTTACAGACCCACCAAGGCAAATTAGAAGACAAGGACCTAAGAGGATTTGATGCTAGATGTCTCTCCTCAAGACCCATGTGTCTATCTCAGTCAGCTACCCATCATGTAATTAGATACCTAGACACACTTTTCAGACTGATCTAGTAATGCCAAACTTCTCTCAGACATCGTTCCACTTTTGGTATACACAGAGTAATGTCTTGTCTGTGAGCATGCATAGACTTATGCATGAAGTCTACTTTCATCCTGTGGCTATTAGGTGATCAGGTCAGATTCTGTATGCTGACAGAGGCCTGACCCTTTTGCACATCACACTGTGTCATCTGGTGCTTTGGGTCCATGATGCTGGATCTTGTCCTTGCAGTACTAGCCTGCACCTTCAGCGCTGTAGCTGGATGCCTCTCTGAACATATGCCTCCATATGGAAAATCTGTTTTCCTCATCCAGCAGGCAAGGCATAGGTCCATGAAGTACATCAGTTCCTAGGAAAAAAACATAAGGTAAGAAGGTGAGAGTGATGGAGACCCACTGAGGGTAGATCAGGTTTTGAACCTTTTCATAGAATCATTAAGGTTGAAAAAGATCTCCACAGTCATTCATTTCAACTGCTCACCTACCACTAATATTTGCTCCTAAAACACGTCACTCAGTACAACACCTAAATGTTTCTTGAACACCTCCAGGGTTAATGACTCCACCACCATCCTGGGCAGCCCATTCCAGAGCTTGATCACTCTTTTGGACAAGAAGTTTTTCCTAATGTCAAACCTAAGTCTCCCCTGGCACAGCTTGGTTGCAAGTTCAATTGGTTGCTATGTATTGGTTGGGCTACGATCCTCCAAAGGCACTAGACTGCGGTACATAAACAGATAACTTGTACATGATTTTCAGCCACTGTATGGAAATCTCCATCATCATGGCCTGGAAAGTAGCTGGACTGCCAATAAACAGGCAGATCATGGGCTGAAATGCCTTACACCACTGGGGGAGGTAAGGTAGAGACAAAGGCCATGCCACCATTCTCCTTGTACCTGTAGTTAGGTAGATAAAGATCAGTCTACATCATACAGAATAAAGGTGCCAGTCATGCATGAAGAGCCATAATTATAGACTTCTGTACCTGTGCAGAATTCATTTTTTCAGTCTTCTGAAATTATCCTGGCAGAGAACTGTCATGTCAGAGATGGTAAGAATGTCACCTTTCCTTGTAGCTGCTGGTTGTGGTGGCAAAGCACTACAGATTAGTATATTCAGTGAAGATTTTTTTATTTTTTTTTTCCCCATATAAAGTAGAACGTTGTTTCTTGGGTTACACTCTTTTGGCCAAGTCAAGTATTTCCTGAGAGGACTGGATGTATTCATGCCTAGGCCCTGATCCTGCAATCTGATCTAACTGAGGAGTTGTTTCTTGTGCAAAGATGAAAGGCTCTCACAGGATCTCTGCCTATGTGGAAAGGTCTGTCAGGGTAGAACTGATTGCAGAGCTGGAACCAGCAGCTGAAAACCAAAATTGACTCAGAATTAAATACATAGGTTGGAAAAAAATACCAGTCTTCAGAGGACCTTGAAAGCCCACTGTGCACACAGGAAAATCATTTTTCAGTGACCTGTTCCAAATAACTGTTTTCAGAGTTTTCTGTATTTTTAGGCTGACTTAATGCTTTTTATTACGAATTTTTCAGTTTTAGCTTGGAAGGTTTTCCCTAAACTGTAGACAAAGCTGCAATTTGAGAAGATATTTTCCCTCTTCAAAATGGTCTGCAATTTTTCATTTTGTGAGGAGTTGTAGGCAATCCTAAGGTGGCTCATGGAGAATATGATAAATTTGCAGGGCATACTGTACTTAGAGAAAAAAGATGGAAAAGTTCCTCCACGCTTATTTTCTCCCCCATTTATAATCATTAGGCTTTAAATGCCCCATACATCTCTGTCATTTAGATAAGAGGCATTGATTGCTTAACTGCTGCACAGACATTTCATACACCTGGTTTTAGATGACATTTCAGGGGCAGAAAGAGAAGGAAGTACTGTAAAAAGTGTTCACAGTTTGCAATGTCAAACTTTATTACATGAAGTCATAAACAACCCCAATTAGTAGTAAGTATGTTCATAGCCAGGGTTTTAAGCCAGCTCTGGCTTCATTAAATGTTTCCTGCAGTTGAGCAAGGCATTAGGATATATAAACTGAGCCCTGATTTATAATAAAAAACAGTAAAGTTTTAGAAAAGCTTTGCTACTCCTTCTGCTTGATTTGTTGTCAAGGTCCAGCAAATCCTGAGGAAGGGGTTAAGTAGAGGTCTTAAGGGACCACTTGACATCTGCTACACTTGTGACTTTTTGATCTTGTTTTTGTTCCTGGCTTTGAGGGATGGCCTACAGTAAAGGCCATGTGTGCGTGTGTGTGTTTTCCAGAGATGGCTGGGGATGGGAGGGGCACCACGGCCAGGGGAACAAAGAAAACAGCTCCTTGATGACAGATCAAATGAAAGCCAAAAAAGAGGAGAAGAGGGATTACATGCTCTGTAATCATGATAATGGGAAGGAAAACACTGGGGGTCTCAAGTGTGAAAGCCTTTGTCCAGTGGAATGTAAGCGTCAAGAATGTTTGGATATTATAAACCAAAACTTCACCCAAGTGCCTTGGAGAACAGCATCAGCCTGTTTCTCCATGTGATAAGCTGGCCCTTCCAGGTGGCCAGCCATGGGCCCTGGGGTGCACAGCCATGGTAGGTGGCTGTAGATGGACATATCAAGGGGAAGGAGTTGCTCCTTTGTCCACTGTGGTTCCTGCATTTTCTTGGGCCACTTCTTTGGCTTACATAATTCCTTGGGTGAAAAGGAATGCTAACTTGCCTCCTCAAGCAAATTTATTACTCACTGTGACACTTTTTCTGACTATTTAACCCACAGGTAAAATACCATTTGTCTTAAAAGCTGTTTTCTCTTTCTTCCTTCACTTCCATCTCCATGCTGACCTTCAGTCCCACACTATATTGCAGTCATGAGCTCAGTCAAGTATTGCTCTCTAGACACTTCAAAATGCACACATTTTGAAGTCCTCCCAAATTTGAAGCCTAGTTTGACTCCAGGTCAGACATAAGGATTTCCAAAAAAAAAAACAAAAACCACAAGGATCCCTTCATGTTAATGAATGAGTGGAAGGGTTGGTTTCCTTCTAGGATTCCACTCCTTAGAAAAGACTGTTTTCTTGGGGGGACATACCACAGTTTCTTGTAACATGGAATGTCCCCAGCCCTCATTGTAGCAGCTGCGATCGATGTGTGAAAGCTGCTGGCTGATATGCGGGCACCTGGAAGCTTCCTGGAGACAGGCTCAAACTGGAAGTCATCTTGCTTTATGTACCATGAATTCTGCAAAGCTGGGGTCTCCAGTAATGACCTAAAATAATCTCACACAGTTTGTAAGTGAAAATCCATTTAAAATGAGAATGACCCTCACTGACCAAAAGTTTAAACAAACGCCCTCTGTACATACTTCCTACAGTGTGGATCAAGTTCCATACACATGATGTAAGCAGGCCTCAAACAAGACTCTCACCAACACATGGAACAGAAATCATGTGCAAAGAAAACAGAAATGACAGCCATATGCATGGGATGTTTTATATGCTATGGCCAGGCTTGCAGACCCTAAGTAGGAGGATCTTCTGATCTGAAGATGCAATTGAAAACAGGTGCCCGGCATGCTGCACATAAAAAAATATACAGGCAATTTGGGAGCTCTCTGGAGATTCTTTCAACTGCTGAAAATATGGAGACAACTTCCCAGCCCCCGATCCTGTGCTTCCCCTCCAATTCCCTGCCCCAGAAACTGGGGAAACTGTGAGGCTGTGGTGATGGTGCCCTGCTCAGTAAAAGAAAATGTGAAAAAGATTAAGGAGTATCAATCAAAATGTCAGTCTGATCTTGAACTGCTGGAAAAGAAGGTTTTTTTTTAATTCAAGTGTCTGTTGCAAGACCTGGGTGACCTTGTTTTGCAAGTGAAAGCCTGTGACTGTGACACAGGCATGCTTCCTGTGTCCAACTCTTATTTAGCAAATAAGCTAAAGGTACTGCACTTGTTTATGGTAAATAACTGATTTGGCTTGACTGAAAAAAAAAAATTACAGCTGGATAATGCAGGACCAGATTAGGTTTCTTTTTTGTTTGTTGTCACCAAATGCTCCCAATCTTTTTCAGCTCTGAGGTTCATTAAGTGGATGTTTTAAAATGGTGCAACAGACAACGCAGCTGTATTTCATTTGTAGATAATGGATGCAATACATGTAATAACCCAACTGGGTATATTGACTCATGAGCTAATTTAGGTGTAGATGTTACAGCACTTGTGCAGCTGGAAATGTTGCCATCACACAAATCAGTTGCAGATTAATGGAGTCGGGTCCCTGTCTGCACTAGGAAGAGATAAAAGGCCACAGACAAATACAAAAACAAGTTCTGAAGAGTTACTGTAAGTTTAAACAGTATTTAAGAATATTTTCCCACCCACAATGCATATTGTAATCTGAACCTGAAATCATTCAGCTATATGGTGATTTGGAAATTTTATGTAGTGTATACATAAGGCTGAAAACACTGCTAAGCCAAAAGGACGTGGACTAATGTTTAGGAAGTTAAGCAGAAGCGAGCATTTCCACTCACACTGATGCTCTGATTCTGAGTGATATCATGGAAAATGTCCAAGTCTCTTTTTCCTAGTGTGTGCTATTGGGTGATGGCATTTACTTACTACTCTTCCAAGACCTGCTGTCATTTGGTGACATAATCAGTTATCAGACACTGCTGCAGCCAGAAGGATCTGTGATTAACCTGCAATCTATGTTATCTGCCTCATTTGCCTCATCTCTAAATGAGAAGTAAAATATGCTTATCCATTTTCTAAATGCTTTTGGTGATCCATGGTGGGGAACAAATAAACACGTATTTTTGAGGAGTTACTGAGACTATTCTTATCACTAATATTTCAGCAAAGTTTAACAACTGGATGCATACAAGTGTATTCCCAACCAGTGAGTCATTTTGCCTGTCTCCTCTGATCCTATGTCCTATGGCTCCCCTAAGGACACATCAGTGTGCAGCATGTAGTTTCTCCTGTGTTGTTTTTTCTTCTCTATTTTAGTGCTTCTTTTTCAAAAGCTCCTGAAAACTTGTTTCACTGTGTCATCTATAGAGTGAAACTGGCCAACAATGAAAGATCTCAGCACTCTGAGGTATAAACAGGCAGAAGAACAGATATGCATAAAAATATATATATATATATATTTTTCGAGAAACAAGATAAAAATGTTTTCCTGACTTGTTTCCACTGATTTGAACGTATGTGCTGTACCTGCATTCTGTCTAATGCTGCTGTTTTCAGCAATCATGTGGAAGGACTAAACTAGAAGGAGAGGTGGGTTACAAAAAGGTTTTATTTTCATGATCCCATTACAGAAATAATTTGGGGTCTCTCTGAATATTATTTGTCAGGAAACAAAGTCAGAGCTTTGAAAGTATCAGTTCATCTCGAGTATTTCCAGACTAGAAAGAAAATGTTATCCAAATGCATTTCTTGTGAAATGGAGACATTTCTTATGGTTAGTGTCTGATTCAGCAATTTCACAGCAATAGGTCTATTGCAATCTATCTATGGTTTTAGGGCATCCAGTTTCAATCACTCCTAGAGAATGTAATCACAGGTTTATTACACAGTTGATAAAATTTCCCCAGTACACACAGGAAAAAGAAATGCTTTTGTCTGGAAATGTAGTACAGAAAACTAAGTATTGTAATCCACAACATTAAATGTAAAAATGTGCATACGTATGCATACATTTGGATTTGTGTATGTTTTGTGTCTGGAATGATTTTTGATTGAATATGTGTGCTTAATTGCTGATTGCTTGGGGAATGAACAGAAAACCTTATTCAGTAAGAATAAAGGTAGGGCACCTTTGTGTAAAACACATCTGAATTGTAAATGATTTTGTATGAGGTATTATATGAAGAAATCCTGCTTCTTTGGCTTCCACTAAGTGTGACATTATGAGATGCAATGCATGTAAAGGACAACAGATGCAAAAGCATCCCATTCCATCTGTGGGGTAATTATGGAATTCCTTCTCACATTTTTAATCAGTCTGAAGAAATCAGGCTTTTCCTTGATATCCAACTTCAGATTAAGGAGGATACAAGTACAGATTGTTTTTGTTTCGTAAGTTTCTTTTTCTCCAGTACTGTTCCTCTTGTTTTATATAAGCAACCTTTTGGCTAAGTATGTTGCCCAGTTGTTGTTTGCTGATGTTTACATGATTTGGCAAGGAAAAGCAGCATTTACTTAAATTCAGATGTACATATTGAGAATGCTTAGGTAACCAACAAGATGAAGTACAAGAGCAGTGATTTGAAGAAGCACTCCAGAGAGGTCAAAAGGGTGGGTAATGCTGTGAATTATAGATACGCAACAACTGGCCTTAACCTGAAACCATGTTAGGATGACTGGTGTGTGCAGAATCACATCAGTTCCAGAACATGGAGTTCAACTCTGTGATGCTTCAAAGCAATGGTTTCTATTTCAATGCAAATTTGACAATGATAGATGTTAATCACACTCCTTAATGAAGAACCAGAGGCATAAAAGTGAGTAGTGTGGCATATGAATCCCATAAAATAGAAGAGAACCACATGCAGTAGATATACCTAACTGCTCAGGAAACCAATCAACACCTTTAGAATGTGGCTCTTTGGCAGCATACAGTACTTCAAAGTTAGAAGAGTTTGCAGTGAAAACACTAAGAATCTAAGTTTTACAAAAAATCAAATAGGGAGTCTTACAACTGCAAAGAAAAATATAGCAGAATTATCACCTGAAATGAGGTACTCTGAATGATAGAGAAAATGTCAGAATAGAAAATACTGGGTTGGATGGAGAAAGACTTTTTTTTTTTTTTTCATTTATTTAATTTTATTTTTATTGAGCACTGTTGAGGGAAAAAATGCTCGCTTTAACCCAGATCTTGAAAGGGTTTAATTTACTTGCCCAATTTCAGACACGAGTAGTCTCACTGACTTCAGAAAAAGGGTAATCCTGCTGAGATCAATGGCAGTACTCACATACATAATGTTAAATACATGCATACATCTTTTCAGCACCCAGAACTCAAGTGTCTACCAGAGAAATAAGTACGCTAGGAAACAAATATCAAAGTCCAAAGACAGAAACATGTCTCGGTCCAAAATGAGTATTCAGGAAATGGACACAATAGCTTATTTGTGCTCTATTTTATCTCTTCTGAAATGTGTAAATGGAATCATTTCTGAAAAATGCAGAAAATTACAACCAATAAGTCTCTCTAGCTCTTCAATCACATGTTAACTGGTGTCATCAAATATTTTGCAGGTATCTTTGTGAGTGGGATTGTAGGTGAATTTGAACATCTTAGGCTCAGAAATTTGTCCAGGGTTCTCATTTTATTTAAATATGAACTCATGTTTTCTCTGTTGAAAATTCTACTGATAGTCCCATACATGTAATTTATGACATTTCCTATCAAGATGTTTAGCTGAATTAGAAACACTTGTGAAGAAGACTGCCTGCAGTCAGCTAAAAAGCATTTTTGTAGCAGAGGTGAGGGCTGTTGAGGCAACAAAGATCGTCTCAACTTACTTTTATTCCAGTGGCTGTTGATCAAGCAATTGCACCATAAACAGTTTATGGCTGTGGCTTTTGTTACGGTGACAAAGAGCAGGTTTAGGAGTAGACAGAAAGCTATGTTGTATGTTAGCTCACAAATACTGTGCAGTTTACACACCAAACAGCTCAAAACATACTTCTGCAACATCCAGGCTTGTCGATAAAGTGGCACTGATTTGTTCTCTCTTCTTCCTCATTTACTTTTCTGAGCAGGTTACCTGCATGTTTACCCTAGTTTCCCAGTTCAGTGCAGTGAAGACCACTTTGACTCTTGTGTTACATGGGAACACAATGGGACATGGACCAAATTCAATTCACATTTAGCTGTCTAAAACATAGCTATCTATTATAAGTCAGTAGTGTACGCTGTCTCTACAGTTAGATAAACAGCTCCAGAGACTGGCTGTCTTCAGATGAGATTTACTACTATGTTCTTGAGATATTTATCTTTCTCCTCCAAGAACTGAGAGAGCTTAAAAGAACTCATGCCCCTGTTTAGGAAGTTTGTATCAAAAACAGGCAGTTGATGTACCCTGTCACAGTGCAGAATACTAACTGTGCCCCTTGGAAGAAAAGCCACAGCACTCCTTCTGTACAGACATCTCAGAAGCTCCAGAAGAAACTACAGTAAAATCACCCCACAGCAGCCTGTGTTGTCTCGTGAAATGACCATACAGCATCCTCTTACATCATGTTGCACCATCTCATGGAGGGTTATTCCAAATCTGTTTCCAACTAACCAATACAGCGTTACACAAAATCCATGCTCATTCTTAGTAGGATGCTGTTGGTTTGCACATCATCCCTAGGCTTCAGTATCCATATCTGCTGGAAATATAGTCAAACACAACAAGATGGAATAAAGGGACTCATGGCCAAAATTCCCCGTGACATTACAAACTGCAACACTGAAGGAGATGATAAGGACCTGCTACCTGAGAACATTATTTTGACTATCTGCTAAACAGTGTTGCCTGGGTTTATTCCACCTTCCTCCATGGAAGCCAGCCATCAGGTTGGATGATGTTTTCCTAGAACCTAGCTCTCTGAAGGCTTTACTTCTCCGGCCCACAAATCATATGGCCACCAGCATGGCAGTAACTTATCTGAGATGAGGTAAGTTCTTCTGCAGAAGACTGTACCTCTGAGACTTTGATTCACTTCTTGTTTTTCTGTTGTTTTTAGAGATTAATTCAGAATTTTTTTCCAGATCAAAAACTTGATACTTTGACTTGCAGCATCCAACATTTTATAGGGGTAGGCTGTTTAGATACAGTTGTACATGAATTGTACATTGGTCCAATGGGAATTATAATTGGGGTATTCGGGAAAGACACTTGTTAGTTAGGAGTGTTTTTATCTTACATTTAAATTAAATATTAAACACAGTACACTTATTGAAATGGAGAAAAGACATACATTTTTATGAATAAAAACAAGTGAGACATTAGCTAAATACCTATTAGGATCCTCAACTAGTACCCCTTGGATTAAAAAGAGATCCCCAAACCCTGCAGATGAGTGTAGAGGAAAACTGCTCGGAGATAAAGATATCATGGGAAACTTTCACTAATCAAAATCTTCTGTGTCTGCCTTATTAAGATATTTACTTTAAGAACAAAACATATGGTAGAAGATTCAAGGAGATAGGTTCTTTAGCTCACCACCAACAGAAATGTAAAATGCTCCCAATTCCTTCATGGATGTAAGTAATGCCTGCTTAGGGTATTTCATTCACTAGCAAACATGGTGATTTGTGAGGCACGACTAATGTGTCCCTGGAAAGTTCCAGCATGAAATAAGACTAGGTGTGAAAGCCTGTCAGGGTCCACAGATACATGATTTAAAGGGAAGCACTCCCTGAATATGTGAAGATGAGTGTTACTAACTTAATCCATATGATATCTTCTCCTCCCAAAATGTATGGATTCAATGTATGGCAGAAATGCATGATGCAGACATTGGTCATTGCCTACAAGTGATATTTCTTCCCGAACTTATCAGCAAGGATTGCCATGCTGTGTACAGTAGATCAGTAACCAAAGATGAAAAACAAAAGCTCTACCCTATGTTTACTTCCAGCTCCACACAACCCTTTATAAAGGCACTTGTTACACAACAGTGTGTAATAGCAATTGCATCTCTGCATGCTTAGAGATAGATAACCTGAAGCTATGTGTCTGGACCAATACAGAATGGAAGGGTGGTATCTTTCTGCCTCTATTGCTGTTATATGCACAACAGAGTTTTCTGTTGTTTTTCACTTTCTTTTGGAGACTGACTATTGATGAAAGAAGAATGGTCAGCTCTGATGTTCCTTGGATGATCCCAAGTTTTCTATTGTCAGCAAAGAAACCTCCATCATATGTAATACAATTTATAGAATCAGGGAGTCATAGAATTGCTAAGGGTGGAAAAGATCATCCAGTCCAACCATCCTCCTATCACCAATAGTTCTCACTGAACCATATCCCTCAACACAACATGTAAATGTTCCTTGAACACCTCCAGGGTTGGTGACTCCGCCATCTCCCTGGGCAGCCCATTTCAGCACCTGACCACTCTTTCAGAGAAGTAGTATTTCCTAACGCCCAGCCTAAATCTCCCAAGAAACTCGTTAACAAACACCGAAGACAAAAGACATCCCTCATTCAGTACACAGATTTTGGAGACAGGTAACACTGTAAAGAGCATTGACACCATCCAGTTAAGTCTTCAAACATGGCTCAGGGTCACCCTGAAGTGCAAGGCTAAACTTTTGAAGTGGCATTCCTTCTCCATTCCTTGCTACAGCTTCTTCACCTTATGAGATGACTGTGCAGTAAGGCTGACAGTGTTCTGTAAATGCAGGTATGGTCAGAGAATGCTGGGACAGACCAGAATTCTAGTACAACTCATACTGTAAGAGCTGAGGTGCTCAACTGTGGAAAGAAAGAAATGTGCTTTTGTTCTGCTGAGGGTAGAGCATGGATCTGTGCAACTTGTTGCCAAAGCATGCTTCAAGACCCAGAAGTAGATGTGGATTATACAAATTTGATAAACTCATAGAAGAAAGATTCCCCAGGAGGTGTTAAAACAAGTGAAATTTACACATAATATGGGAATTGCAGAGGGAATACTGAAGAAGAGTCACACCTCACTTACTGTGGCCTTACAGTGTTTGCCTAGGCACTTCTTTCTGTCAAAGGCACATTCAGAGATATACAAATCTGACTCTGATCAAATACTGCCACTCTTAAATTGCTTATCCTTGAACAAGGTATGAACTCATAAGCTTGTGACACCAACTCAGTGTTCCTGTGATGATACTACTGTGTACGTGAAGAAAATGTATTTCTGCTACTCCAGCTTAAGTGGCTTACACAAGGTGAAGGCAAAAGGCTTTTCCTCCCAAGAAACACAGATAAACAGTGGGAAGCCTTTATGGAAAGTGTGAAATAATTTGTTCCTATGTTTTTTCCTAAAATAAAAAGCTTGAACCTCAGAGAAGTCCTCTAAATAACTCACAAATGCAATAGTCAAGTGTGTCCTGAATATATAAAGCCAAGGTTCTACATAGTTCTTAGGACAAAAGCAAGTTTGCACTGTGGCAGGTGAACTTTCTTAAAGCACAAACAACAAATATTTCAAAACTAACGTATTTCTGTTATTACCTTTCCTCTTAGAATCTGCAAAAATCAAACTCAGTGCAGACCTGTTAAAAATAGCAAAATCAAACTCAAGCAGCGACAGCATGTCAAGTCTCAGATCTCCTTGATGCCTTCCTGCCTAGAATTAGATACCTGTTTAAGACAAGAGTACAGAAACCTTCCTTTGGATAGTGGAAGTAGGAACAGCCCCTTGGCAGCATATTATACATCACTTAGGATAGGTACATTGCAAACCAACAGCATGTAAGACACAGCAGTAACATTCTTCTTCGATCTCCCCCTCCCCCCCCCCCCCCCCCAAAAAAAAAAGCTTAACCCTTGTATTAAAATAATATTATTTTAATATTATAATCATTGTTGATAATATTATTATTTTTTTCTATCATCTGTTCTATGTGTGCTGTTTTCTTTGATATTACCATTCTATTCATTTTAGAGTAAAGGACAACTGAAACAGGCTATGCAGCATTGTCTCAAAAATCTAAAGCCCCACGGGTCTCAGTGCAAATGACTATGGTAGGATACAATCAGCTATATCTAGGAATATGCTATTATGATATTTTCTTACTGTGTCAGTGAAACAAGAAAAGATGTATCATCTTCCTTATCCACCAATGTTTCCTTCTTTTACACAGCTGGAATAATTTCATCTAAAATGATAAACTACTATGAGTCAAGCTGTAATGCCATATTTTGTTATTTTGTGATCCACTCTGGACTTGTTGATTCCAGATACACTATGAAGAAAAAGATGTAGTATTTTAATTGTGGAAAACAAAACTGTAGGACTTAGAAGACAACTTGTATATTGAAAAGGGGAAATGCTGAGGGTATACATTAAAAGGGAGTATATGTTGAGAAAGGAGTATATGTAGAGAAGTAATTCTAATATTTAACCTCCCTTGGAAATAACTCATCTTGGTATTTTCTTCTGAACTGAAGAAGTCTAACAGTTTTCTCCCAGGAAATCATGGGCTGTATACTTCAGTGTGATGTGACAAACACACAGGAAATAATGGAAGATATTTTATAGAAGCAAAACTCTGTAATGAACTGATCCTGGAATGGCAGTATGATGGCCACGATATTTTGGAAATGTGATATATACCAGAAACACAACCCAAGGACTTAATAGTGACATTTTTCCTGGTGGGTCATGCTGATGCCTCTGCAAGTTACTGAGCAGTGTTGACATGGTGAAGCTGTCAGCTATGAACTTCTAAATTTATTCTATGTGACGATCATGACCCAATCATGTTTCCCCAGAAGTAAAGGGTCAGTGACTGTTTCACTAAAGTACCAACGTACACACACTTCTGCTTTTTCTATACCTCATCTTTACTTCATCCTGCAACAGTGAGCTCTTAAACATAATCATGTGCTGGCTGAAAAAGAACTTCATTCACTTTGAATGCAGTAGCTTGTTCCTGTGCTGTGCAGAAAAAAAGTGAGTAATTGTTCCCTGATCGATTCTTGGGACCATTCATGGTATTTATTATATGACCGGTGCCATCTCCTTTCTTTAGCCTTCTCTCCTTACCACTGAGGAGACTGGGCACATTTAAACTTTTCCTCCTGCGCAAGCTGTCCCAAGTCTTTGATCACACGCACCAGTGCTTCTAGGCTTCACATCTTGAGCACGAGCCACCATTTGAACAAAAGGACATACTCCTTTAGAGGGCTTCTCTCCTCTCCCACAACAGGTGAATAACATCAAGTCACAACAAACTGCTAATAGGTTCCACCTTGGCCCTCACTGAGCACTGATTGGTTTCGATTTCCTCCCATCTATGTTCTGGACCAAAAGAACAGTGTTTCTTGTGTGTGGTTAGTGTTTAAGGCTTCATTGTGTACATGCCCTTGAAAGATATATTTTTATAGGTAAGCACCTCATAAAATATTTTTCTGAAGACATTTATCAAGAGAGACTTTGAAAAACCATAAGGAGAGGGGAAGGAGAAGGCGGGGGAAGCACAACATGTGCATGTCAGCTGCCACAAAGCCCTGCAGCAGCAGCCTTCATGTGAGAGGTGACACTTTGCACATTACAACAGGGAATCAGAAGATTTATACTAGGCAGTCCATATATATGGCTCTCCACGGCATCATTTTGAAAGGGTGATTATTGCTTTGACATGAGGGAATATTTTACATTAAATGCTGAAAGTTCTCTATGTACATAGCAATAATCACCTGCTTTTTCTTACTGCGTGGCTTTTAATAATAAATAATCATAAAAATGATAGTTAGGTTCTCCTGAATTATCCCATTCGTTTTCCAAGAACCCCCAGGGGCTGGTATTTATCACTTGATATTAATGCTTCCTACTCCTCTCCCTCTGCTTAAACATGCATATAAAAAAGGTGCAGACACATGGAATGTGCTTTGCTTAATCTGATGGCAGCTCTGCTTATTATTATCTCCCTGAGCTGTGGTAATTGTAGTTCAGTTGTTGAGTGATTATTAAAACAGAAGTTGTAGGTCCCTCTTTGGCTTCTCCCTGGGATCCCTCCCATAGTCTATTCCCAAATGTCCAATGTATTCAAAAGCACAGCACTAACCGTGGGACAGATGACAGGGAATACCTCTTAAATTCCCGAATTAGTCAACAGTCAGAGCACTCACTGAGTTTAGACACCAGCAGTTGGTAAACGCATTGTTTTACCTGTAGTTTAGATGGCAGCTTGGGCTAATTAGAGACTTTCAGTATGTGTGAATTGGGAAGAATGGGTGAAGAAAAGTCACAAAAGAATGACAGAAAGACTTAGATAGCAGAGTGATGGCAAAACATTCTGCCTCTGGGATATCCTAATAGCATGGCACCAGCAAAGTGCAGCCTCATGTTAATATCTGTTCAGTGCAGAAATTTTGTCCTTCTTCTTCTGCTAATTGCAATGCAATAGAAACACATGCATTGCAGCACATGCAATAGAAAACTTTCTTCTTCCATCTTCTCCTGGACCAATGACCAGATGGATGAGTAAGTTTATTTGAGATGAAAAAGGAACTAAAATTTGGGCTTAACTAGTGATAGTTGCAAACTAAATGTTTCAGTAGTCTTTTCTTTTTTTTTTTTTTTTTTTTTTTTTTTTTCCTTCCCCATCCCCAATCTTTTGCAGTTTTGTTTCTTTATTCTATCTTACTGCTCAAAAGAAAAGAATCAAATAGCTTTGAAATATCAATTGAAAGATGAAGCAAAAACGGTTTGTAAGCAAAGATCCAAGTTTGGCAGAAACCAGCAGCAACAGATGAAAACCTGTCAAGTTTCTCACAGATTATTTTTTTGTGTTTATTTGGTTTGTTTTATTTTTCTTTTCTTTAGAAGATGTGCAAGTCTTGGTGAAGTCAAGACTTACAGAAACTCTGTATGCCCTAGATATCACAAAATTTTCAATGAAAAAAGTCTGCTCAGACAAGCCTCCTCCTGCTGCTGCATTTACCACGGTCTACAAAGATGTGTGGTCTGCAGAAAATGCAGCATGGTTCATTTATTTCCCTCAGCAATCACAGAGCAACGGAAGGTCCTCTGACTTATGTTTTCTCCACTCATCATATCATATCATATCATATCATATCATATCATATCATATCATATCATATCATATCATATCATATCATAGTATCATAGTATCGTGCGAGTTGGAAGGGACCTTAGAGATCATTGAGTCCAACTCCTGGGATTCGAGCCCTTCTGTGTAGCAGAGCAGCATTTCTGCCACTTGTGCCACAGGGGGGATTCGAACCCCGGGCCTCTGGTGTTGCAAGCAGCAATTCTACCACTGCGCCACCGGAGGCACACATCATCTGACTATTCTCATTCTTACACAATTTTGGCCTTGCCTTGATCAAGCATAATTCATTGAAGAAGACTAACCTCATCTGATAGCAGCTGTCAAAGACTTCATCCCTGCTTTCTTCAGGAAAAATAACCTACAGCATTAAGTCACCAGTTCCTCTTATTCAGAAATGACAGACATCTTGAATGGAAGCTCAATGGGGCAAACACAATCTCCTTTTGCTATGGTGGTTCACATGAAGTAAAAGGGAGTTAAAAACCCCTGATAGAGACTTCCTCAGTTCGAAAATTGGTATGAAGAAAATCAAGAAAAAAGGATCACAAGGGTATCAGACCCAAAGTTTCATTAGTTCAGCACCAGATATGAATATAATGAATCACAAGCTCTACCTTCCTACCTCCTTTTCCTTCTGTATATCTTTCTGTCCTCAGCTGTTTTTTTCTTTTTCCTTTCTCTTCTTTCTTCTTTTTCTTCTTGTGTTTTTCATGTCTTTGTGGTTTTCTCTATACCTGTATCTTTACAATAAAGAGTTGCTATACTCTGTTCTCTTTTACAAACCCTTCAGTCTTCTGTCCTCCATTTGAGAGTACCCACACCTAATAAGGTCTTCTTATTCACTTGCTTGCTGGTAGATTTATTCTGTGTCTCCAGAGAAAGAATTTTTTCCATCTCTTAATTTTGCTTTGCCAATTTTTTTTTTTTCCTCAGCTGGATCAGAGGTAACCAAGTTCACAAAGTGCATTCATGTCTATGAATCTTTCCAGCCTGATGCACGTGTCTTTTCAGACTACTGAGTTGGTTCAGCATTACTTTCTCCGGAAGAACAAAGCAGCTGGAAGAAGAACCTTTACTATGGCACCCTGAATACCAGACAAGTTCAACTTGTCCTCAATATCACAATAATGAATGCATTCCAAAATTCAGTGCCTTGCTTCCATAACTTTGACTCTCTAGCACTTATGAAAGTATGTTGTTATGCAAATAACATTATCTATGCAAATAAGCATGGACTTTGCAAAAAAAGCTTTCTTTTTCCCTTAAATTTTGAGTGATTCATAGAAGCAAAACTTTCAATTAGTGCTCCTCAGAAAGTGAAGACTCATTTGCACTTCTTGTTAGTAAAACAGTGCTGTTGCTTTCAATACCCTCACTAATTGGACAACTGTAGTTTTCAGAAGTCTGTTTCCAAAGAGCCAAAATAGAAAAAAAAGTCTCAGTTGGTGACTATGGACAGCAGGTCGAGGGAGGTGATCCTGCCCATCTCCTTTGCACGGGTGAGATCTCACCTGGAGCCGTGTGTCCAGATGTGGAGTCCTCAGTACAGGAGACATGGATCTGTTGGAGCAGGTCCAGAGGAAGGCCATCCAAAGGATGAAACACCCCTCCTACAAGGACAGGTGAGAGATCTGGGGCTGTTCAGTCTGGAGAAGAGAAGGATCTGAAATGACCTGGTAAAGGCCTTGTAAAGGCAAACTACAGGTAAGGAGGTGACAGACCCTCTAGCATGGTCTGGTGAGATTACAAGGGGAAGTGGCTACAGACTTACAGAGGGAAGATTTAGGTTGGTATAAGGAAAAAGTTCTTTGGTAAGGGTGATGAGGCACTGGAACAGGTTGCTGAGAGATGTGGTGGGTGCCACATCCCTGGAGACTTTCAAGGCCAGGCTGGATGGGGCTCTGAACAACCTGACCTAGCTGTGGATGTCCCTTTTCATTGCAGGGGAGTTGGACTAGACAACATTTAAAGATCCCTTCCAACTCTAAAGATTCTATTATTCTACAATTGCACACTGTTTTTGCTCCCATAATTACGTTGTTGGCCTAGTGAGATGGAAATCACCTACAGGAAAGAAAGCACTTTCACTTCTGCAGTCTGACTGCTTCCAGATATTACATTATGACAACAATCTCTTCAATGATAACAAAAGAATGAAAAAACATCTGTTATCATCTGAACAACAGAGGTGAAGCATGTGCCCTGGGAGAGGAATTACATGAGAGTTTTGCACCCACTGAACTTCAATTCTCTGAATGTGTTGTGATTTTCCAGGTAGAGAAGAATATTGACTTTTAGTCCAAACAACCATACTCATTTCTGTTGTACAAAGACATGTCCAAATGAAGAATGGACACAGAGCCAAAACTATACATTTATTCTTAAAGAACTTTTCACAGTGAAAATAATCTGAAAGTATTTCCTGACCAGCCCCGACTGCAGACACTCCATGTGCTATGCTCTTGTTCCAGTGGATTATACTACTAGTAGAGAAGGATCTATATTCTTCATGGTGGAGCACATGTAACTGAAGATGCCAAGAGCAATTGGGGAAGTCTGAATTCAAGTCCTGATTAATAAAGTTGAGGAAATTCCCAATGGCTTGCTAAAATTTCTGAACTGGTACGCACACTCTGACAGACATTTTCAGACAAACTTTAAGATCAATTTTTCTGCTTCTACTGAAGAAAGACCTCTTGAAGACTGCATAATCTGTTAATAAATTTTAAACCACTGCATCCTTCTAACCAGTTTCTGCTGCAGGCTGAGGATTGCAGTGGGATGTATTCAATTCAAATTTTTTTTTTTCTTTTTTTTTCTTTTTTTTTTTTTTTTTTTTAACCGGTAGACAGATCTGCAAGTAGGATATTAGTCCCACAAACATTCTGTAAATTCTGGTTCATTTGCATCTACATTGTGCTCTTAGAAAAACCCCTTTCACCAATTAGAGGCTCAGATTAATTATTTTATATTGTATTTTCCTCTCAAAGTTACAGGTGTTTTATATATATATATATTTCTTTCAGTTTTCAATTTTGGCATTTGACTGTATTTCTTTTATAAATCTTTTGAGCAGCAGCTGTGCTCAGTATCAGCATGACATGATACAAAAACATATTGTTCCTGACAAAAAAAAAAAAAAGAGGGAAAGATTGAAAAAGGATGAGAAAGAAAGAGAGAGGCCAGGACCTCTTCTTTCTGGTCAGGCACAGACCATCCTAGGACTCCTTCTGAGCCCTGTGGGGGGCTGGCAGGAAAGAATTTGTAGCCACAGGGACATGTTATCCAGAATCAAGGCTTGAACCTAATTGTAAGCAGATTTTGCCCGCCTTTTTTGGATGAATGATGGCCCACTGGCATGTGACCTGGCTTGGCAATTTCCCTACAGTGTCCAGGCTGCCATAAGGAGATACGTAATGTCTAGAGTGATAGGAAACTCTTCAGTGCAGATGGTACAGAGCTACCTCATAAAATGACTCACTGTGAATCCTCACAGAAATCTCAGCTATAAAAATGATAATGGAAAAAGCACAAGAAAATGTAAAATGTCTTAAGAACAATTTGTTCCAGCTTGTGTCTTCCATTTTAGATAGAAATAAGATGTATTTTACAACCAAACAAAAAACTTCTTCCCTTTCATTGTTTTTGACTGGATGGGCAAAATCAGTAGCAGAGGGTAGTGTCACTATGGAAGTGGAGGGAGCTGTTGGAGGTGGTGAAATGACAGACCGTGGTGCTGTGGCCATTCCTCAGGGAAGAGTAACTGATTTCTTGGGGTCTACTACATACACATGAATTTCTCTCTCCCGTTTCTACTGTTCTTGCTTCTACAATATGAGGGAGAAACACTTAATTAGGAGAAAAGATACATATGCAATTTTCCCAGGACAATTTCTGAGTTTTACTGCAGATTCTGAACCCTCGTGTGTGGAGTCTTTCCAGTAATTCCTTACATGACTAAGACCATTTATTTGAGGAGATGATTTGCCATTGAAGTCATGTTTACGTTTTGAATTCTCACAAACATTCTCTTGCCTTTCAGTATGAATTTGCTGAGCTTTTACAACATTTACTCCTAATTTAATGGAACTTCTCTGTAGCATTTCTAGATTACCTTGACTCTTTTTTCACTTATTATGTTCAGTATGGACTGGCAGTAACAAAAGACAATGAGTAACACAAGAGAAGTGGAAAGTGTTGAATGTGTTTCACTACTGTTTTCTATCATGAACATATCAGAAAACTAAGAATATATGAGCCATTTTAAGAGACAAAATGTTATCGGCTTGAAGATTACATGTGCTATTTTGGTGATGATACAGGACACCTTGTGCTCATGTTCCACAGTTGCTGTGTCAGCATTATAATGTGGTTTAGCACCAAGTCTTTTAACTTCCCCTATTTACATTGCTTTGGTTAGATTTACAGAGAAGTTCCTGGTAGAACAAATTAGCTTTTTCTTTAGGAAATCAGTTCCAAATTGGCACTCCATGAACTCACTGAGAACTCTCTAATTCCTCTTGAGAAAGTACAGTCAGAACAGAATTCTCATCCTCTGGGCAAGTGCAAACCACAAAAGTGGTTGAACACTTGGTCCAGGAAATCAAAACAGCTCTACTCCAAACCAAACCTATATAGAGCATTGATGGAGGAGCTCCAGCACATTTTTTCCTCTCAGGAGGTACACTGCTGTCCCTCTCAGCTATCCATTTGTAGGACTAGGTAGCACTACCGTCTTTCAAAGACCACTGCACAAACCCACCCACAAACTCATGCTGCAAATACTTTGGCCATTAACCTCAAGACAAAGAAGTTATCCCCTCAAAATGAAGAACTGTTCTGAAGATCTTTTAAGAAATCCTTCATCTATACCGTCAGTGACTTTCTGAGTTTGCTTGTATCTTCCTAAGTTAATGACAGTTTCTGAGCAAATTTATACTGGGTCACTAAAGTCAGAGCCTTTATTGAAGAATTTCTCCTAAGCTGCCTCCAATGTCATTTGTTAAGACACTGCCCTTACTCCATGTAAAAAGACAGAAAAGGATTGGAAGTACTTGGGAATTTTCTTGGTTGTTGATGACAGATATTTGAATGCTGTTTTGGTGCATACATTTTAATTGTTCCAGAGCAAGTGCCGCAGAATCACAGAATCACATTGGCCTAATGCAGCCAAGAATACTGTTACTCTTCTCAGCATCAAGGACACATTGCTAACTCATGTTCAACTTGGTGTCCAACAGAATTCCTTGGTTCTTTTCTACAGAGCTTTCCATCTGGGTCTCCCCTGAATGTCCTGGCACCTGCGACTGTTGCTCAATGAGAGTTCTACTCTACAAGTAGTGACGGCTTTCAGACTGAGCTCCACTTGTCTGCATTGAAGCAAATGCGACAAGGGGAGGTCCTTTTGGGGAGAGGGAACCCAGTGTTATAATCTGTAGGGAAAAACAGTGATGTATTTGAAGGCTCAGCTGTAACTGCAGGAATTCAAACAAAATAATCACTGAGTGGTAGTAGTACATTCAGGAACTCTCTGGAATAATATTTATCTAGTTATTCTGGTCTTAGGCTTCATTCTGACTTTAAAAGCTGTGATCCGTGAAGGATGGTCCTCCTAACAATGCAGAGTAGTTGCAGAGTAGCAGTGCAAAGAGTTTCTGTTTTGTGGATGAAGAATTCTTTGACACCACAGCATGATTTGTCAGCATGTCTAGGATTTTTCCCCTGAAATTCAAATGACATTTCCCTCGAAGCTTGCAGTGAGACCCATTGCAGTCCCAAGATCCATACAGAATAATATTTAATCTTAAAAGGGAAATGAATTCCATGCTTGTATTTCATATGGCAGTTCATGTGTTGATCTGCATTTGCACCATGCTGCATAACACTCTATATACCGCTGTAAAAGGTTGACTCAGGGAGGTTATGGGGAGAAAAGTCAGAAACACAATCCTGAATCTTTCTCTGCCATACCATAAAATCAACTATTTTTTGTCTATATAAACAGTTTCTTTTTAGAGCTGAGCCCCAGGAATGTGGATGTATGATGAAAATATATAATTCAATTTGAAGCTGAATGTTTGGTGATAAAAGTACTCCCAGGAATAATATTTAAAGAAGGATTACATTCTTCCATACTTCAGTTGCTTGCTTTCTTCTGGCAAAGTAAACAAAGCACTTGTACATTTAACTCACTACATCAGAAATGATGACTGATGAGGTTTCTTAAGCATTTCTTTGTGCACACATATACACACACACACAACTTAAAATGACCATGAAGCTATTTGGAATTTTGTTACAGATTGGTTAACCTCCAAGATTCCTAGCTTTCAGTGGGAAAAAGTCACAAGAGATAGGAGGTCTTCATTAATCTCATTAATTTGCTGCCAATTCTGCAGAATCCCAGGCAGCATTCAACACTCATCTATATACACAGCTTGATAGGATATAAGAACACCTTGGCAATACAAACTTTGTAATTTAATTACATAGTAGATACTTTCTACTGTGTCTTGTAAATGTTTTCTCTTTTTTACTTCTTCTGTATACCAATGAATGATCTGTGTACCTCATTTTTCCTTCTCCTGCTTAAAACAGTGATCTTAGAAGGCTGTAGTGGAAAAATAAAAAAGCCAACCTCCTTGCTCCCTCCCCCCTTCATGCAATGAGCATGTCCAGAAAGAAACTATTATCTTTTTTTCTACTGAAATACTTCATAGATTTCATTTTACTGGATGGATAAAAAAAAAACTGAACAAATTACAGTGAATTTCCTCTACTGAAATCCTACAAACCATCTAAGGGAATCATTGTGAGTAATGTAGTGCTGTGCTCTTTAACATGCTTCATTTTAAGTCCAGACTTTGTCTCATTAGACATGGATGCAAGCTGCAAAGTTTGGATTCAGCCTTTTTAATGAGCATTTTGAAAGTTCAGAAGTGTGCAGAAGTGTGTGTAACTCAGATAGCTTTTTTCCCAGACTGTAACATAGGATGGTTCCTGCTGTGAGGTTTGGATAAAATCTGGGGCTTTGGTTCTGTTCTATTTTTGTTTCTAATGTACTCAATCCATAGCGTTTGCAGCCTGCCATAAACCCCCTCTGTTCAACATGTATATTGTTAAAACATGCAGAAGACTTGGCTCCAATCTAGCATCGCCTAATGGAAGCCAGGAGAACTGTGGGCTCGAAAGAGACCTGAGCTGCAACATATGACCGCAGCAAACACCTGGACTTGCTGGAAATAACAAAGTAGATGCAACATTTTCTTAGGGACCACGTTTGAGAATTGCCTGGATGCCAGACACACTGGCTCAGGCAAGAGCATCTCTGATGTGCACATGGAGGGGCCTTCAGAGGCACTGCTCCATGCTTGAGAGAAGGGAGGTTTCTGGCCATGCTGCTTCTGAAGCAACTGTGCCTTTATAGCTGAAAGTAACCCTCACTCTGGAATTATCAACAAAATGTGGCTGGCTTTCCCAGCTGCTCAGTGAGCTCCATCCGTTGGCACTGCATGCCTGTGACTGGAGCTGGCAGGGGATGTGCGTTGCAGCTGCTGCGGGCACAGCTGAGGAGGCCTTTCCCCACTGCTCACATGCAGTAGGTCAAGCCCAACAGTGCCTGGGAATCCAGCCCAGTGCTCCCAGCACCAGTCAGTTTTCCTTCTGTCCCCCACCGTTCCTTCCTGCCTTGACCCCTTCCTGCATATGAGGAGGTGACGGTAGGGAGAGATAAATGAGGTAGTGAAAGTGTCAGAGGAAATTCAGGTTTTTGATCGCATGTGCTGTGCCTTCCCTGCAGAACCATCCCTTCCTCCTGGCAGACACACCAAGGAATGTGCTTTCTCTGTACGCAATGCTGGTTTTGGAAGCTAGGATATCTTTAACAATAATGGTGTAAAATCATGTACACCTCAAGCTCATCTTAAGTAGGCCACGACTAGCTTATCTTGATTCTTATCAAGAATCTTATTTCCTTGCAGCAATAGAACAAGGGGCAATAGATAGATGCAGGAACACAGGAAGTTCTATACTAACACAAAGAACTTGTCAGAGTGACAGAGGATTGCAACAAGTTGCCCAGGCAGTGAAGTCTCCTTTTCGGAAGATACTCAAGACATGTCGGGATGTCTACCTATGTAACCTGCTGCAGAAAACCTGCTTTAGCAGTGTGCTGGACTCAGTGACCTTCAGAGGTCCCTTCCAACCCCTGCAATTTTGTGATTGCTGGGAAGAAGCCAAGATGCACACCATACCCACCATTTGTAGATAGTGATATTTGTGCTGCACCAGTGAAGCACTGCATGGGATGCCCTTCACACACTGCACTGAGCAGGACATGTGGTGCTGGCCACAGGAGACTGGCTTAGAGGAAGGAGGTTGTGTTGAGGAAAGTCAGAAACAAAATCTCTCTCTCTCTCTCTCTCTCTCTCTTTTTATTTTTTTTCCCTGCCATGCCATAAAATCAACTATTTTTTGCCTGTGTAAACAATTCAGTTTTTGAGCTGAGCCCCAGGAATGTGGACCTGTGATGAAAATATATAATTCAATTTGAAGCTGAATGTTTGGTGATAAAAGTATTCCCAGGAATAATATTTAAAGAAGGATTACATTCTTCTATACCTTAGTTGCTTTCTTCCTCTGGTATGATAAATTAAGGCACTGTGTACATTTCACCCCGAACACCTCAGCTGATATTGATGAAGTTCACTTAAGCTTCTTGCACATGCTTCTAAAATAGCTACCATATTATTTGCCTTTACATAAAATAAATGCAAAGCATTAAGATTTGTGGTCCTCTCTGTCATGCAGGATACAGAAGACTGTGGGATTTGACAGGGTGGTAGGTCTGAAGTAATTCAAGAGACAGCTGTTGACAACTGTGAAGTCTATTTCGTCTGAATAGCAATGCTTAGAAATATCTTTGATTTCCTTTGTGGAAATAAGAAAAGAATCTCACCCATGCCATAAATACTTTTAAACCACTAAGATTCATGTGAACAACAGTTGGAGACAATTATGTCTGAACTCTATGAGGTTAAGAAGACCACTGAGTCTATCAGTAGCCCATGCATTGCGCAGATCATTTAGTGGGAGGAATGGAAAGGACCCCACATTTGCCCCTCCACAAGTCAGCTGTCATCTGGGCTGATGGAGGGCACAGAACTGGGACCTTCTTCACACTTCTGTTCCCTCTGTGCCAGTGTGAGGCCAGAACCTTCCTGTCCCACCAGTTCCCCTGTGGGAGAAAGGTACCCCAGTGAAGTGGCAGTCCCTGCAACCTAGGGCAGCCCAGAGCTCCTCAAGGCTCTGCAGAGAGGAACTGGTGCCCACCACTGTGCGCCAGGCTGTGTCCTGGGGGCAGGCTTGCATCTTCACGTCTTGTCAGCCATGCCAAGGGGCATCTGGGCTGACGCTGAGAAGCTGGGCAATCATACTCAGCAAAATCCCTTAGTTGAATAAACTTCCACATGATTATAAATTTATCGAGGGCTCATGGAAAAGTCATTCTGACCTGTGTGTCTTTTCTGCCTCCTTATTGTGATTACTGAGAAAAATAACTCAAAGAACTTGATACGTTCACTTCTAGTGAGCACATTTTTACAGAACCAGAATGCTAAACTGGGACTCTTCTGATACTTGGAGCTTCCTGGCTTGGAATCTTTTTGCCATAAAATATATTCTTCCCAAAGCTTAAGTGAACCTCTGAGATTTTGAAGCTGTAACCTTAGTAAACATAATTTAAAGAGGGAAAAATGTGCTTTGTCAGTGTCATTTCAGCTCTGAATGGTGCAATTTCTATTTCTCTGAGATACGTTCTTTCTGGTCTCAGAGTGTGGCGGGTAATATCAAAGAATTCCAGTGAACTGTTTCAGTTAAAAAGGAAAATTAAGTTTGATGCACGACTATTTAAAAGGCTTTCCAAAATATCATGGCAGAATGACCTTCAGAGAAAATGTCAGTCTCAGTAAGCACTCAGCCCAGCTGCAGTATCAAACTTCTTGGGATCCTGAGGTACTGCAAAAGCTTTCAGGAGTGGGAGGTATTTGCTTTTCAGCCCAGCTTGAATTATTTCAGTATTAGACTTTATTGGATCTAAATGTAGCTATTTTATGGCTCCTTAATGTTTATGATGTATTTATTATCATTCCTATTTTTTTTTATTTTTATTTTTTTTTTCATCTGCAGCACTACCAAAGAGGGACTATCTGAAGGTTGTAAAGTTATTTGTTACTGTTCCTTTAATTTACAGCCTCTCTGTGCTCTCATTTGAAGAGCTCTGTGGTGTGAATGACATTAGATGAATCTCATAGTATCCATATGCATTCATGGTTCCATATAACATGCATCATAAGCAGAAGTAGACAGCGGCCAGCAGCAGTCAGGTCAACAACACAAGTTCATGACAGACCCTGGGAATAAGTCTGCAAATTGGATCTGTGATTGATTCTGTGATTCTATGATTCTACGATTCTGTGATCACTGTTGCCAACAATAAGACTAATTATGTTACTAAACAGATTAAAACATCACTTCATTGCTCTAGCAATTGTTACTGTAAATTAGAGAAGTAATGTTAAAAGTCAGCCCATTGCCTGAGGAACTGTGTAGGATGGTGGCAATACAGAGATGAAGTTTGATTTTGTTCCAGGAGCAGGTCCAGACCCAACCTAAGCAGCAAGGCAGTGATCAGTTGAAAGAGCTCAGCCCTGGAAGTCCTTCAGCTGCTCAGTACATCTCAGCATGGGCTTGGCTTCTATGCTTGCTGTCCCTGAGAGATCCACAGCACGTGTCCTGCCCTGGAGATCAACCCTGGCTAGAGTCATGATCTGCTGAGGATATACACCCCTTGACAGCTTCCATGAACGTGCTTTCCTGTGCCCATCACCTGCCATTTTTCTTTCTGTGTTATCAACTCTGAGCTCCTCTGAGGTACTTTTGCCTCGTAATTTAAGTTCAAATATTTTTATTGCTGAATCAGATATCAACAACAGCTCTTCTCCTTTTGTCCTCCATCTCCTTTTAACATATTGAGACCATGGGTTGACAGGAACATTCCAACCAGACAGAATCTTAGGAGGTCATCAAGTTCAGCTTCTGCTCAGAATCTTCACAAGTCTTTTGTGCTGGTGTGAAAATGACAAACCGTGGCTCAGTCTTCAGGTGCTGAAGCACAAGACTACAGAAAAGTACTGAAGGAACAAGAGATTTAACATCATCATGCTTCTACACTAAGACAGTTTGCTTAGATTCACAGAAATTGTCTATGCCATCTTGTAAAATTTCTGTATCAACATACTATTAACCGTTACCTCTCTCCATGAACTGGATCTAAGACTTGATTTCCTCCATGGGAGCAGTGCGGACACTTTGCTTGACATAAACTGTTTTTTTGTTGTTGTTGTTGTTTTTATTCATTTTATTTTATTTTTTTAATGGTTTTCGGTAACCCATTCATAAGGAGGGAAATTGGCAGTTGCCCTGAATTCTATGTAACAGTTGTGCAAGGAAACTTTGACTTCTTTAAGTCAAGACTTGAATTGTTGTGATGGGCACAGGATGGAAGAGATGCTGATGTCAGAGTCTCGTTAATTAAACTGTTGGTCTCTCTCTCTCCAAGCCTTCTCATACTTGTTTCTATGTACAGTCTAGCAATTTGTGACCCTTCTGTACAAAAATACCCACTATACTGTCAGTGGCATCTGCAAGTCAAGTTGGAAGCTCTGCTCAGTCATCTCAACAATGCAGAAGAGAGGGGAGGATATGTATATTGTACAAGAAGTGATGGCAAATTATTTCTCTCTGTTGCCATGTTACATCTGAGTCCACGTGAATCACACAGACTGCACTGCTTTCAATATGTCAGCTGTGTTGAATGGCTCTGGCTACTGACACGTGCAAGACAGAGGGACCCCTGTTCCTGTTTGTTTCCCATCCTGGATATTTCTGTGGCTATGCCTTCCTTCATTAAAGAGCTGCTTTTTCCTTCACTGCACAGACAAGTCATTTCTCTGTGGTATCTATAGGTGACAGCATCACTTATCTAGTGTTTGGATGATGTCTTAATATCTGAGGGAGAATGTGCCTTCTTGTTTGAACCAAACTGGAATGCCTTATGATTAAATAATATGTAAAACACATTATGGCTTTAATGCTACCGTAATTCATCTCTGTGAAAGGAATAACTGTATTTGGACTATCCTCCTTTTACCCTTTTTCCCACCTTCTCATCTCTCCCGAATTATACTAACACATAGAACCTAGACTAAGCTGTACTGTAAGTTTGGAATCCTCTGGTTTTCTGGTTTTCAGCCTGTCAATAGTTTGCAATCCGTGGCACTGTAAATGGAGCTGTTCTTAGAAATATAATGTCTTGATAAAAGCATATAGTTTCAAAACCACTCAACAAAATATTCATCAGAAGGGATCTCATGCTATTGCTCCCCACATGTAGTCAATATATCACTTTAACAACAGTTCATTTACTCTCTGTTTATCATCCCTTCTTAAGCCATGTGGAATACTCATCTTCTCTAATCCTTGTCTCTAGTATTTCCAAAGTACTTTACAAGCTTGGAGTAACTGACTTTAATGCCTTGCAGCAGCTGAGCTGGTAGCATATATGATACCTTAAATGTAACAATCAAAGGAGCATGCAAGATTTTGGTATTTCCGCTGGCTTGCAGATGTTCAATATCCAGGTCCAAAAACTGTATGTCAAGTTTGGACTGAAAGTGTTTAAAACAAACTAATGTCTCACTGGTCTGTGTCAACACTCCTATAATGTGAGAGGGTATTCTCTGATAGAGCAGAAGTATTAAATATCAGTTACTCAAACCATACAGTAATTTCTTTTTTGTATGTGTGTCCACAAATAACCTTCCTCAAGATTTATGTAACGGAGTGTATTGTTTTATTAATCCAGGGCATGTGGTATTCTCCAGGTGCTAAGCTTTGATCTCCTTGCCCTTGTATGTATTAAGTTTTCTGGTTCTCATTGACACTGATGCTCTTGATTTAAGGTAATCTTATAGTTGGGGGCAGGAAAAAATGTAAGTGAACTCTGCAGTGAACCTGGAAACTTTTTCCTTTGTTTCGTCTCAGTTCTGATTCAATCTCCACTAAATTCAGCTCAGCAGAATCCAGCCACTGCTTTTAGAAGTAAAAGTATATCTTTCTGCAACATTTTACGGCATGGAATGTCGTTTATAGCACATTATATTACAGTTTGAAATGCTAGCATTCACTAACTAGAGGACCTGTGGGTTTATATTGAAACAACTGAGCAGTGTTAAAATAAAGCAAACACAGAAAGGCAGTATCCCTTGGTTGATAATGGAGAGAAAGTGCAAAATTGTGAGCACAGGAGCAGTAGAAGGCATGTGGCAGGGGAAGGAGCATGGGATAGTGAAAGATTGCAAGCACAAGGCTTTCTCTTACCAGCCAGAACACACAGAGGCTGCAGACGAACAGACGACTGAGGAAGCTTTTCAATTTGCTTTTGAGGTAACATCTGATGAGCCCCTATTCCTCCCCATCCTTGTTTCAGCTGGCAAGCATTGTCTTCACAACTCTTGCCTCTGCTTCAGCATTTTTCTCATCTACCTTGACAATTTATTTTGCAGGCACGTTATTACTTGATGCAGCTTGGTGGGACTGGGAGCACTGGACCAGTGCTGGTCAGAGTGGGTTTGGAGCCAGCTTCACATGCTGGCCCATTCCAATCTCTGTCTGGTGTGCTATTGGGGAGGTCCGTGGCTCTCTGCAGGGCCCATTCTCAGGGCTGGTAAGTTGGTCAGGTAGCAACACCGTGCTCTGAAATCTGGGGCTGTAAGGTGGGTGGGTGCAATTAAAACATACATTGCTTGAGGTGTTGCTGGGAGTGAGACTATATTTCTATAAAGAACTGCAGGAGAGAAATGCTCAGGGACCACCTAGTCCATCCCCATACCCCAGTCTAGGATTAGCAATGCCAGCATCTTTTCTGGGGAGAGAGGTGATTAGCAAGCTCCTCTGTGGGAGGTATTACAGCATATCCAGGTAGCATCATCCAATGTTTCACTACTGTTAAAAGATTCTTCCAATATTTAGTTAAACCTTGTTAATAAAAGCCCATTTACTTGTTATCTTCTCTTCAGTTGATGGAAGCAAGTGTTTATATCCCTCCTATTTTCAGGCACATTCAACAGAGCTGAACAAAGAATATGACTCTACTTGGCCTTCTCTTCTACTGAAACAATGCAGTTTCATTGAAACATCAGTCTTTCAAGAAGATCATGATTTTTTAAGTCATTCTCATGACCACCTGAAGTGGAGACAAACCTGCCCTGAGCTGGAGTCTGGCCAGAGCCAAACTGAATTGAACAATTAATTTACATGGCCACAAGATTACATGCTTGCTTAGACACTCTGATAGGACATTTGACATTTTTTTTTGCCCCCACCAGCTAGGTCTTTTTGACTTCAAAGAACTGTGGGGTGCCCAGTTAGCTCAAACACACTTTACATTCCTTTTCTGAATTGACGAAGATCTTTATGGCAATGCTGGCAATTTCATGAAGGTGCTTTCTGTGTCAGGCCAAATCTTGAGCCCTGGTCCTCCACCAGCACTCATGGGGTAAAGCTTGCATCCTTTGATCAGTGGGATCAAAAGGCTTTGAGCACTTCCCAGTGTCCATGGGAAGTCAGTTTCTTTGTCACTGTCAGGTCTGGACACTTGTATTTGCAGTGTGTGTTGGCCTATGGAGAAAGACAGATTTTAGCTTTGCTCTGCAACGTAGCTCCTGCCAGAGGGAGCTGAGAGGAAAGAATTTAATCTGAGGAGTCTGAAGGCAGCGGAAATAATTTATGGAGAGAGCATACAGGAGGATACATAGCTTCAAGAATATTGTTAGTTTGTGTAATATGCAGGGAGGACAGCGTAATGGAGTGTGTATACATGGAAATAGCACAAATATTTTGCCAGCATCCTTAGGGTATTGGGAAAAGATTTCCGTTCTACTAGTTGAATTGTCATGAGGGATTTTCAAGGGTCAAGTTCCATATTGCAAGGAGGATATGAAACTTTCAGGCCACTTATTGCATGGACATGTGAAGCAAAGATTGTGCGTGCTTGAAGGTTGTAAAAACAATTGGCTCTTTTATGTTTGAAAAGCGGCTTTGTGTCATGGGCTGTATTCCATCGCTGAATCTTAATCTTTTGAAAGGCATGATTGAGAAGACAGTGCTGTGCATGCTGAAGAAGTATGGCAGGCTCATTAGAGTGTCTACAATGAACCCTCACAACAAGTGGCATAGTGGAAGCTGCAAATCACGTGGTTTGTGCAGATTGCAAAATATGAAACTCAGCACTGAATATGATATACCTTGTTAAAGGGGCCCTGTATACTGAAAAAAAGAAAAAAATCTTGGTCTGCCTACCCCTGTGCTATGACCACATGAGTTTCGAATAGAAAATATTTTGTTGCCATGGCATAATCTTGCTACGCTTTTCCATTCTTTTCTAACTTTGAGTCCTCCATCATGGTTGTGAGGAAGGAGAGAAGCACACAATCTCCTGCTCCAAGTACAGGTTGAGAGCAATCCTCTGGAGACCTGGAGGAACCAAGGCAGGTTTTTTAGACACTGGAAAATTTTATTGGTTCAGGTATTTGTTCAACAGAAGCAGGACATGAACACACATGGAAATGAGAAAAGGGAATAAAAAGATGGCTTGCTGCGGAGCTTTGTGGTTCTTGTGGTATATTCCCAACATGTAGAAAAATACAATGCCTCAGCCCACATCTTTCATGCTTTTTAACAGACCCAGGTTTCTATAACTGCTATCAAGATGCTTTCTTTTATCAGTATTTTATCACTAACTTGTGGAAGCCTCAAAACAGACTTTATTTTAAGGACAGTTTGTAGTTCATCTTAAAGCATGAGTCTCAAGAGCAGGCTTGCTGTTCTCTCTATCTAGGTTATGGTTACATTACCTACCTACCTATTACAGCTTAGTAACATAATACAGTGCATGACCTAAGCTTTGCTGCCCACATAAACCAGCAAATTATTATTTTATTTTACAGTCATCCC
This sequence comes from Excalfactoria chinensis, assembly GCF_039878825.1. Taxonomy (NCBI): domain Eukaryota; kingdom Metazoa; phylum Chordata; class Aves; order Galliformes; family Phasianidae; genus Excalfactoria; species Excalfactoria chinensis. The sequence goes on from NC_092857.1 coordinate 25,477,634, forward strand.
AACTACATACTAAAATCATCTGGGGAAGTGTTTCCTAGCTGACTGAGATGAAAGAAAGACAAAATGTATTCCATTGCATTTTGTAGTTAATAGGAATACATGTATAAGAAAAACAGTAGCAATCAGGAATCTGTACAATTTGGTACATGATTAAAAAATATGAACTAATAACATCCAGATGAGAAACCACATACAATACCTCAATATTTTCCTTTAATTTTCTGTTCTACTGCAACAGTGAAGGAAACTTTAGCTTCCCTTTCATTCTTTACGAGGCAGATCCTAATATTTCTTTAAAACTGCACATGACACAGGGCAAACCCACAAATAATAATACTTTATGTAGCAGGTGGCCTGTCTGTTGTTCTGCTCAATGGCTGCCAGTGCATTTTTCAGTTAAGAAAGAAGCTGTTTTATTGACCAATTTTAGACACATATAGTGAGATCCTTCAGTCTGATAAAAAGTTTTAATGGGAGGAGGAGAGAAATGCCTAAATACAAATATTTAACTCATCTGCCCTGTCCTTCTGTTACAGGATGACATACTATTAGCTTTCTTGGATTTTCCTCATTACTCATGCTGAAGTTTAAGCTGCACTGACAACTCTTTTTTTTCTTCCACAGCATAACCTTTTCCAGTGTTTATACTTTTCTTGTCCTTGCCTGCAAATGAGTGTCACAGATTCAGGGAATCCAGGTATATGATCCTTGGTGAAACATTTCACTGCTTCTTTCCAAACCTTAGCAGGAGTGGGGGTGCTTTATGTCTATAAGAAATAATCCAAACTGTTGAGCATGTTATCAGAGTTCATATAAAAACCTGTGGGGAAAAGGCAAAGTAGAAAATCTTTCCTTTGTAGAGCTTGCCTTGGCATGGCATATTTCTTTAGCTCCAGGAGAGTTAGCTTACATTAGTAGAAAGCCTAATGCTGCAAAATCCTTTATTAAATCTTTAGATGCTCCCCAAAGGCTGGCATTGTAAAGAAAAAGGAAGATTAAACAATTAAACATTTGGAATAAGTTGAAGTGTGGTTCTACTCTGAAAAAAATAATAATGGTAAAGCTAGCTCATTTTAACTCAGCAACTAGTATTTAGTTGTATGATCCCCTTTTACTGACCAAAAAACCAAAACCAAAACAAACCAACCAAACAAAAAAAAAAAAACCCAAAACTTTTACTGTTTTTTAACACCTGTCCAGCATAGTGCTGTCCAAGTGAACTGAATTGTATTTAGTCTTGATCTTGGTCAGCAGAGTTGTATACTTTCCATGTATGTGCACAGTTATCGAGAGCAATGAACATTCACTAGTTTTATTGCAGGGATTTTTTACTCCAAGATGTTGCTGCTTTGCTAGCTGATGACCTTGGGTCTAGAGCATACTCACAAGCTGCTGAGGGAGCCTCAGGTAGGAAGACATGGGATGAAGTTGTGATTAGTTACAGCTCAGACAGAAAATTAACAATATTTGGAACAAAAATCAGTGATAAGAAATAGAATGACAAAATCAAATAATCTTAGGAATTGTAAGGGACCTCTGGAGATCCTGTAGTTCCAATCTCCCTATTAAAGCAGGTTACCTAGAGAAAGGAGTCCAAGGAGGGGGGTGGGGGGTGGATTGAGTATCTCCAGAGAGGGAGAATATGCAATAGATGTCGTCATCTTATTCCAGTACCACCTCACTCTCAAAGTAAAACAGTTCTTTCTCATGTTCATATGGAACTTCCTGTGTTTCAGTCTGTGCCTGTTGCCCACTGTCCTGTAGCTGGATACCACAAAAAAAAAAAAGCATAGCCCCATCCACTTCACACTCACCAGTTAAATATTTATAAGTATTAATAAGGACCCCTCTCAGTCTTCTCCAGGCTGAAGGTTTCTCAGCCTTTTCTCATAGAGAGACATCTAATCTCTTTTTAGCCCTCAGCTGGACTCTTTCCCTGTCTTTCATGACTAGGGAGCATGGAACTGGAGGTTCAGATGTGGCCTCATCAGGACAGAACAGAGAGGCAGGATCATCTACCTCGACCTGATGGTTGTGCTCTTTTAATTGAACTCCAGGATACCACTGGCCTTTCTGCCCATAAGGGTACAGCACTGGCTCATGGACAACCTGTTGTCCACCTGTTCTCCAAGCATTTCTATTCTGAGCTAAGATGAAAATCTGTTTTGAAATTTCCCTCAGGAAGGAAATAAAAGGAAATATCAAGAATCAAAGAAAGCAGTAGATCCCAGGGTCTCCTGAAGAGTCTTGAAGCACTGAAGTCACCTGTTTAAAATGGGATAGTTACAAACTCTGGAGCATGTAACATTTGCTGTTGCTTCTTGGCTTCATATCTGCTTTCTGGATGCAAATTCTACCTATTCCATGATCTCTCACTTGGTGCTCATGTTTTAAGACCCAATTGTCTCTGTAGAGGTAGAGCTGCTGGAGGCGCTTGCCCTGATAAGCTGGCACAAAAGGTTTGGGAGCCAAAAGTCTGCTGGCTGAAGGAGGACAGTATGATGAGGACATCCCAATCTGTGGGTCAGAGGAACCCTGGCTTCACCACCTGTCAGATACCTGAATATGATCTCCCATACATCTCCCCTTATACAGAACAGAGATGAGTTCCGCAGGAAGTTGTCATTCAAGACCACTACTTCCCAGCTCATTCTGCTAATAAGAACTGATGACATCATAATCTTCAACAAGTGCCCAGAACTGCTTCCTTTTCAAGACCATCAAGTACTTCAGTTCTAATTTATTTTGCTGCATTTGTAGGAACAAAATAAATAAAGGTCAGTGCTTCCCTGGCACTGAGACCCTCGCTCTGGTCTCTGTCATGTCTGGGCTTTGCAATTCCTTACCTTCGTTCTTGGGTAATGAAAACATAGCAGCATCCCTGCCCTGCTGTAAACTAGCTCTACCATAAAGTCACCAAATAGATGTTGGCCAATGGCATCTGATTTTGTCTGTAAATTGCATGTAGGCTCTGCAACAGAAAAAGTCCTTTCACAAGAGGTCAGAGGGGTGGGAAAACAAGAAACTTCTACAGATTTGTCTTCTTTATTAAAATAAATGGATCACCATATGAATAGACAGTTCACAATTCCTTAGGGAAAAATGAATGCAGAGAAGCTTTTTCACTACAGTTTATTGGACAGAAAGCCTTATATGCTTAAATATCATGAAGACATGGGAAGCCAGGTACACCTCCAAATATTTCAAATAAAAGCAGAATTTTCTAAACACTGGCAGTGATTTTCTTTGTAAATAGGTTTAACCTTGGACCTTCTGTCATCTTGTATTTTTACACAGGAAATTAATTTTCTACATCCTCTGTGTGCACAGAGAAGACAGAAAGTTGAAAAACTCCAAGGGATTTCCAAAAAAGCCTCCATATAAATTTTAAAATTAAACAGATGTTATATGATTACCATTAAATCTGAGCCATGGGTTCCTAGGTTATAAACTATACATGATGTTCTGAAGCAAGAGATGAAATGGATTTTTTTCAATTACCGAAGGTTTTCCAGATCAAAAAGATCAGGATTTAGATGAATCCATATAGGCCTTTTGTTCCAACAAGAGTTTATAAACATTCAAAATAAGTAAATGCTCTCACAACAGCTAGTGAATGGCCTCAAGTAGAGATGCTCTGTGACTGCTGAGGTCTGCTAGGAGTGCAATTACGTGTTGCTGAGAGCCTGCCCATTGAGAACACAATCCTTAGTGGGCACTGGAGTAGATCCCAGGTGAAATATGGATAATCCTTTCTACTTACCTGGTCACTTGCTGCAATGTTTATTTCATATCTGTAATTCCAGAAGAAACATGATGTATTCCAGTTCAAAATTGCTACATTAAAATTTTTGTGCCCTTTGCGTTTTCTTTGTGAGAGGAGGAAACTGTTGTTGCCTGCTACTGTTGTGAGGCTGGCTTCCTGCCTTACTCCCTGGTCATCCCTGTCCTTATTACATGCTACTACAAATCCTCTCTGCAGTGTCACCCTGAGAGTATGGAATATAGTCTTGAGAGGAAACATGGGTCTCATCTTCTGTTTTTCCACCCCAGAATGTACTCCGCAGCCCTCAAACCCTCCATGCCACAGTGGTCCTTTTCCAAATATAGCTGCGGCTGCAAGAGAAGGCCTTCTGCAGACTCTGCTTTTAGTTACTTCTTTGCCTTCCCTCCGGCTAATTTGCAGGTTTTAAGGAGCTCAAATATTCAGTCAGTCTTACTGTGATCAGACTTGTTTTCTTCTGCTCTTGCCCATTTTCTAGGTGTTGAAGAGGCTTCCTGACACTAAGACAGGTCAATTACCCACCATGACCCACCATGATAAACCTTCATTATGAATGCCATTATCATTTGTGTAATTACTTTTCTCATAGGTTTGTGTTTATCTTCATACAGATAGAATACAGATTTGCTTCATATAGTATCAGTGCAACTCACAGCATTTCATGCTGTATAGAAAACAACTGAAGATTTTTCTCTGCACCCTAGAGTAGACTATTAATCCAAGCATAAGAACAGATGGCTAACAATAGATAGACAAAACCAGTCCATTCCACACACACAGCCTGTAAGTTACATATTTTTGTCCTGCAGACATAGCTTTACGTCATGCACTGCTCTGGCTGTGGAATTATTTAGCAATTAATATTAAATATTGGACACAATCTTTTTTTCCAGAACCACTAGGGAATCAGTCATGAAATCAGAAGAGTTATCTGTCAATGAATACTACATTGCACAGACAGTAGTCTGGGTGCTGGGGATGGGTCTTCTTACAGAGGAGTATGTTTTGGAGCCCAAAGTAGAAGAGGGAATCACAGAATCATAGAATGGGTTGGAAGGACCCCAAGGATCGTCAAGTTCCAATCCTCCTGCTACAGGCAGGGCTTCCAACCAGTGTATCAAATACTAGATCAGGCTGCCCCATGCAACCTGATTTTAAACACATTCAGGGACGGGGATGGGACATCCACAACCTCTCTTGGCAAGCTGTTCCAGCACCTCACCACTCTCTCAGTAAAAAATTCCTCCCTGACATCAAATCTAAGTTTCCCTTCATTTCTTTTAAAACCATTCCCTCTTCTCCCATCACTATTTACCCTTGTAAAAAGTTTACTTCCCTCATGTTTATAAATCCCCTTTAAAAGTTGGAAGGCCACAATGGGATGTCTCTGTAGCCTTCTCTTTTCCAGGCTAAACAAGCCAGTTGCCTTAGCCTATACTCATAGGAGAGGTGCTCCAGCCCTTTGATCATCTTTGTGGCCCACCTCTGAACTGTCCTCAAAATCTCCGCATCTTTCCTGTGTTGGGGACGCCAGACTTGGACACAGTACTCCATATGGGGCCTCATGAGGGCAAAGTAGAGGGGAACAAGGGCCCTGCTGGCCACGCCTCTTTTGATGGAACCCAAGATACCACTGGCCCTCTGGGTTGCAAGTGCACCTGGCTCATGTTAAGTTTTTCATCAACCAGGACCCCTAGGTCCTTCTCTGCAGGGCTACTCTCAAGTAGTATACAAACTTCTCCTAGTTTGTATACCTACCTGGAATTACCTTTACCCAAGTGCAAAACCTTGCACTTTTTTGAAGCTCATTAGGTTCACAAGGGCCCTCCTTTCAAGTTTATCAAGGACAGGTAACATCTGGAAAAGGAGTTGGAGTTGTAAATAGATACATTCTCCTTTAGGAGATGAACCCCATTGTGCCATGGGAAAAGGAGACAAAAGAAAATACACATAAGTTTTTCATTGCAATTGGAAAATTTAACAATATATGGATTATTAGTGAACTGCCTGAGTATTGAGCAAACAACAGCTCTCGGACTATTACCCAATTCTCTACACAAGGCACGTATTTCCGTTTACCACAGAGAAATCCCAAAGTATTATTCCCACTCTCCTTTAGAAAGCAGAGGCTCAGTGGATATAAAATTTATCCTTTTCATCCTGTTGGCACGTGATTGCATCTCCAAGCCATATTGCATTTTGTCATTTCAGTGGTGTAGACTTTTTGTACACCAGTGAAGGATGACTTTTCATTGCCACCTTTTATCTTTCCAAATATGTCCCTGTTCAGCTTTATTTTCCTCCCGATTTCCTCCATCTGGTTTTCATCTGACCTTGAACAGCTGTCCAAGGTGTGTATATATATACTTTTGCTTGTTTCATCTTTTCCGAGATGCCTTTCTGCTGAGTATCGGCTTAACATGATTTTTATTTGGATCAGTTTCATATTTAATCTTAATTTTGGCCTTCACGATAGAGAACAACTTCCTGTTGTTCAGGAGCTTCAGGTGTGCACAGAGCAGTTCAGTCACTTGTAAAAGAAATGCTTTTCTCTATACAGCATGCGGTATTAATTAATTAATTAACTGCATTAATTACAACTTTATCTCCTAAATGCTGTTCACCTTAGGATCTTATGTAACCTAAATCTTATGTAACCTGAAATAGTAGGAAGGCTAATTCTTTCACATATTTCTTTTGCTTTGGAAATGTCAGATGATGCATTGTGAGATTGTTCTGTGGCCTGGAAGGAGAAAATGGCAGGAATTTTTAAGGGGCTAGGAAGGTGCCAAATTGCCAAAAGCTTGGATGAAAAAAATATGAGATTCTTCAGAAAACTATAAGGCTGCTCTCTGGATGCTCTACATTTCTTGAAGTGCTTCCCATTCTGAAGGAACTACAGAAACATTAGTGGGAGATCCAGTACAAGCGTCCAATCCAGGCTCATAATTCCTACAAATTTTAGCATGGATCCCGCTCATACTCACTAACTCCGCATAATACCTTCCTTGACTTGTCTGCTTGATCCCTACCATGTCATCACACAAAAAGCAAATCTGTATTATTCAGTTGCCTTTTTTTCCTCTCCCCTTAGAAAACTAACATCTTCTGAGAATTTGTGTAACTACACGAAAAAAGTACCCAGTGGTGTTGATTTAAATTACACTACATATAGTGTATATTCGCTTTTGATTCCCAAGCCTATTGATTCAGGGCTTTCCTTACCCCTAGAGAAATAGCTATCACAATAAATATCAGCACTTGGTGCACAAAACATCGTTGACTGTTACTTACTAGACAAAGCACTGCATCAGACATGAGACAGGTGTGCATAGAGACCATCTTCTGCCAGGTTCATCTTCCATCACAGGTTCATCTTCCATCACAGACAGAATCAATTGTTTAAGAGTCTATAGGGGTGGTGAGACATGAGGAATATGTTGCTGTAATAGAATTGCATTTGAGAATAATAAAATATATGGATAAGCAGGAGACAGAACAGAAGCATAAACCTGCATTGCTAGTGGTATGGAAAAACTGAAACAACATATACAATAAAGAAAAAGTTCCAGGGAAAGGATTCTCTGTATTTAGACTTCTATAGGTATCCTTTGTGGTGGTTTTGAGCTCAATCACATACTTTGATGTGCACTGTACATGCTTTTATCTGATCCAAAATGATAAATCAGATACATTCTGGACACATCTGAGGTTTGGGTGTTGGGTTTTTATTTTTTAGTTTTTAATTTCCCCCCCCCCCCCCCCAAGATTGAGGAGAATTTATCTTCATTTAGGAGGATATAAGTTTAGCTTTTTTCCTGTTTTTTAAAAAAATCACCTGATATCAATTAGAATTCCTTTACTGCTGGGCTGATTTATAGTACTGTAATACGGCACTGAAAATATGAAAGCAGAGAAGCAATATTTCAAAATGCAGCATAAAATCAACAATAAAAATGTATATTTATAACCTGAAAAGTATGATTTCATCTTGGAGAATTACCAAGCTAATAGCAGTAATAAGCATGATTTTAGTTGTACCATATTGTACTTATTAAACACTTCAGGGGACTTGTGAATAAATCAAATCACAAGATCATTTCTGGATATTTGAACATATTTTTAGATGTTATAAAAACGTGGAAAACTATCACAACTGGTTATCATTTATTCATGTTTTCCAAAAAAGGTTTTAATCATAAACTTTTTGTTACATCTTTCAAGGTACTGGGCTGATGCCTGCAAGCTGAATAAGTCACTCCATTTGATAAATGTAGATTTAATGTTTTGGAGTTAAAATTAAAGCAGAAAAAGTGTATGCAATAATGTGAATTATATTCTCTATCCCAGGAAATCTTTGGTGTAGAGAGGATGTTTTAGAGGAAGGCAGAGAAATGTTTCAGTATTAATGATAGGCCATAATGAAAACCCTGGAGCCAAGCTTGTGAGCTACAATATGGAAACTTTGGAAACTTTGTGGATTTATCATGGGCAGAACACCAGGCTTGATGGATGAGATTTTTCTCATGGAAGTGAACAAGAGAAGTTACAGAGCCTATTATTATTTGTTATTATTACTATTACCTGCATTACAGTGAAGTCTAGAGGACCCACATAAAGCTGACACTAAGTAGTACTAGGTATTGTATGAACAGTGAAAGATTCTCAAGAATGACACAGGATAGGCCATTAGGATGAACAGCTGGAAGAGAAGCATGTATGGGAAAGTAAGAACACATCGTTGACTAACAGAAGTTGAAGTCTGCAGACACGAGTATAGACATGCACTCCAACATTATTTCCCAGTGCTCCATTGTGTTTGCAAAGCAACAAATGAATAGCCAGTTTCTTTAGGAACTAGACTCCTCATGCAATCTGGTGTTGCTTGAAGCTAATGTTATACTAATTTACAATTAACAATTCACACCATCTAAGTACTTGTCCACAGATGTTTTCCTTTGTTATTTGTAGGACGCAGTGGACCATATGAAATTCACAGATGCAGAAGACATAATTCTGATGTCCACCATGAAGAAAACCTTATTCTATGTTGTCATGCTTGAGAGATAAGGATTTTACTATGTAACAGACATTTTGAAAGCTGTATTTACTTCCTATTTTTCTCATTTCTTATCACTGCTTAAAAGCAAATAAAGTGTTGAAGATTGAATGATAGAACTGTAGAAAACCACTGCCTTCCACTAGCCTGTTCATCTTTCCAACTCCAAAATAGCTTGTGCTATTATTTTTCAGAGTTTATGGTGAAACAAATTCCTTCATGGTGTGAACACCATGAAATGACAAGTTTCAGCCCATGGTGAATTGTTCTGGCTGAGTTTAAACCCCTTGAAAATAAAGATTGTAATAGAAATACTGGTGGAAGCCTTTATGATAATAGCCTGAACAAAGCTTTGCTGTAATGTTTTCTGGAAACAGAGCCATAATGATTTGTTCAGGAATCTGTTCTGATCTCATCATAAAGGGAAAAGTGTTCCTGTCAAGTTTAATCCCAGATCTCCTATAACCCAGTGCATAATTCCAACAGGCACTATCAATAGACAAGCAGGATTTAGAAAATAATTTTTGTTCTACAGTACTCAGAGTGAGGAATAAAAAAGGGGTCTTAATGACATTCTTCAGAAGTCGAAGAATAAGTGGAATAGAATCAAGTTGCTGCACTGTGAATTGCGGAAGGAAATAAAGCCATTATTGTTACTACTGCTAGTGCTAACAGTATGCTTTGGGATGTTCGTCCTGAGTAAAAGAGCTGACTGGTGTCAGGGACCCTCAGTGAATTTTCACTGAAGATGCAAACAGATTTACATATGTTGCTTTCCTGAATCTTTAAGATTACTTTCCTTAGTAGTGAGGGAAACAACAGGCTAAAAGCAACTAACTGAAGGCTTAACTTCTTTGCACATAAATGTGTGGTACAGAAATATGGCAGATAGGTTTGGATCTCAGAGGATCCAGCAGAGTGGAAGAGATGAACTGTAAACTGTGAACATAGCAACTTACTTGGAATAAACTTACGTATCTTTTCATAGTCTGAAATACATGATGCAAATGATTCCTGACACACATCAAGTTAAGGCTACAGGAACCAAAGAGTGTGTCATCGAGCCTCTCATAGGAATGTGTCTTTGAAAATAAAACTATTTTTGTAATCCACATCTGAAAGGATGAGTGTTGGAGGGTGTTTTGCCAATGAGACAGTCTGCAAAGATTGTGCCTTCCTTGCAAGCTCTCTGGGAAAATGAAAGGGTATTCAAAGCCTCATCACATTCCATGACAAGAAGCAACATTCAAAGAGCACAGGCTATGAATGCACAGACAGAAACATATTGTAACTTTTTGTGTAGATTCAGATCATAATTTAAAAGTATTTGTCACATTTAAGATTGTCACTCTTCTTAATGCTCTTACTCCTTTCTTTCCTCCTGCCTGCCCTTCTTACATCTACCTATCTCTTTTTCTCCCTTTCTATGAGTAGCAAATATATTTTGATGATTGCCACTGAAGTACTACAGAGGAACAATATGCCATGATGGTGAAACACCATCCTTTAATCTGGGAGTGGCCAGGAGTGCTACCAAGCACGTGTATTGTGCATGGGAGATCTTGGTCATCTTGTGGTCGCTGTTCCTGAGTGACCTGAGGGGCTCAGTGGTGTTTTTAAAGTCTCTGCAGCTTTGCCCTGCTGGCAGGAGTAATGTGTGAGAAGAATGAGGGCAGAATTGTCACCTCTTGATTGTCTCTTGGCCATTGACCTTTATGACTCATGATAAGGCAGGCTTACATAAAGTATCGTGTGTATTATCTTGCCATAAAAATGTTCTGAAGTATATATATTTTACAATGGACTTGAGCAAAAACAAATGTTGAAACATGCTAGCCAATAAAAATGGGAATGCTGATTTTTGGAAGAACACATAGTACAGTATTCTGATACAGTCTGCAACATATCATGTGAAGAGGTAGGCTCTTCTGAAAATTCTTTGCTGAGCAGTTAGCTGGAGCAAACCAAAATGGCCAGTTTAAACCAAGTATTTCCACAGCCACTACAGGATTATCTAAGTATCATCTCAATTATTTTTTTAATATGTAAATAGTTCTCAGTTTTACAGCAAAGACAACATTACACTGGACATTATTTGTCTTCTCTTGTATTTTCCTCCAAGGAAATAAATGAAAGTAAAGTCTTGAGATCCACCCCCAAGGGAAGGCACAGTGTGTTTATACTAGGAGCCTCTACTGCAGTACATTCTTCTGGCCAATATGTATGAAAGAAACCCTAAAGAGGTGCATCTGTGCTGAGGAATGTATGCCTGCTTCAATTTCTGTTTTTGTTTAGTATTAATCTGGAGACAAACATCTATTTCATGAAAGGTCTTTACAGATGGTAAACCTGTTCTGTACACATGTTTATACTTGCCTCCTTGGATAGCCTAAGTGAAAAAAAAAAACACCCCAAACCTGAAGCCCAGCAAATATAAGCTATGTTCAAGTACAGAATTCTTCATCTGCTCACTTAAAAATTTCATATTCAAATACATAGGCTATAATATAAATACTTACTAAATTAGATCAAGGTGTTTCAGCTAAAAAAAAAAAAGTCAGTTTTGCCTTATGTACCTTTATTGGTGATGAAGTGGCAAAGAGAATGAAAAAGAGAGAAATCAACATCTAGGCAACACATCTCACAATGCAGATCATGCTCAAACTGGGGGCCAGAACTAGACCAAAGATACTTCTTGCCTGTTTGAAATATCTTCCTCTTCTTCCTTCCACCTGACTAAGTCACTAATGATGTTCATATGAATAGGGGCATCTCTTAAGTGCCTTTAGGTCTGCCTTTAAACAGTACCCAAGTGTGTGTAGACACATTGATACACTGATAAAGGAAGAATAAGACTAGCCAGGAAATGAAATGGAAGAGAAGCCATCAGCAGATCAGACTGAGAATGTTAGAGGAAAAGAGGTCATGAGCAAACTGGTATAGGTATAGAATAAAGAAATTGTGAAGTTCTGTGGTAGATCAGAAAATACAAAAGGAAATGCATTAAGTCTTAGGGTTTACACCTCTGACAGAGATCTGATTAATAGTAAGATGCACTTGTACATTACTGTGGAATTTTCCACATGGAGGTCAATTGATACTGGGCACTGTGAAGGAGACTGCAAACAAGCTGGCCTTAATATTACACCTTTTGCTTTTTCTTTGTCTCCCTGAGTTTGCGTACTGCATCTCAAAAATTATAAAAACTTGTTTTCTCCATTCTCCCGTTCTTTGTCTTAGCATATAAAAACCTGTGCAGAACATATCCCTATACTTATTGTATGAGTTATGTTAGAAAATGAGAAATACAAGTGCTTCCATAGTTGGGAAATTCAGCCACGGATTTATGAAGTAACTCAACTGGGATTATGTAGAAATTTGGAGAACCAGACAGATGCAACAGGATAGAAATTACCTGTCTTATTTGGTAGTCCTCTGGAGAGCTGAGGTTGACATTACATCTACCTGCCTGGAGCGCAAGACTGAATGCAAACCTTCCAAGGTGAAGTCTGGTATTCCTGCATCTAAGGCTTTTATTGAAATTCATGTAAAGCAGGATGCTTTTCTTCAAGCCCTTGTCGTTGGAGATACACGATTACTCTAGACTCTCAGCTTTCCTGTAAAAGAGTCAGTTTCTTGTTCTTGTGGGCACTGAGAGAAGCATGGAAACCCCAACTGTGTCAGTTTAACAAAACATATACACAAAAACCATTACTTTTGGTAAACTGGTCTCATTTTTGGGGCCCTGATGCATGCCTTCTTGGTGCTTAGGGTTGACAGCACTACAGACTTTGAGACCATCCATTCCCTGACCCCTTTCTAAAACATACCTGGGAATATATGCATTTTTTAGTTTCAGGGAACTTAATGAAGGAAACAAAACAATGCATATTCTCAGATGTCTCTCTGTAATCCCTTTTAGGGAATACTCTTCTCACACCATTTCCACGAAGGCTTTTCCTTGGACATCTGCAGCATGTTTCTGCCTCCTGTTGTTAGCACTACTACTCCCTCCTTTTAGATGTTTTCTGCTACTGACTGAAACATAATGGGGTTTATACCATAGACAGCACAAAGTGTCTGCTCTGTTTATGCCAGCAGACTCCTGTTAATCTTTAATCCCCTCTAGACTTTTTCAAAACAATGGAAACATACTATTTTTACATTCTCCCCTGTTGTTCAGTGCTAGCTAAAATAATATACAAATTTTGCACAATTTAGAAGCAATTAGAGCCTCCCGGATCGGGCAATGAACCAAGAGCTACATCCCCTTGACTGCCATTTTCAATGGGCCAAACAGGAGTTGGTCTCATGTCTGAGTGGGGTGAGCTGCCTAGGCCTAACCTGGGGGCAGCTGCAGATCTAGCAGGACTGTGGACATGTCCCTCTCCAGCTGGCAGTGCCTCAGGAGGAGAAAGGACACAAAGCCCTCGAGTGCCCCCCACCCCCTGCCGACCCTGGCCCCATTAGGAGCAGACAGCTGTAAAAGACATAGGAAGCAATTAAAGCATGCTACTTTAGCCGCAGAGGCCGACAGGCCCTACTCTCTGAAAGGCACAGGTCTGCAAAAGAGATAAGAAAGGGAACCTTGAGCGCTGTAACACGCAGCTCTGTGGCTTTGTGCAAGTCTATCCTTCTGGGTCCACTTGGGGTTATTTATTTACTAAAGTTCATTTGAAAACTTGAGGCTTCAGGCTACTTACCCAATTAACCTTAGCACCTGTTTAGCTGGAAACTTGGGAGCAACGTGAACAGGCTACAGCAAAGCGCTTTTTTAAATTTTATTTTATTTTAATTATTATTATTTTTAATTTTATTATTATTATTATTTTAAGAAAAGGGAGCAGACAAAATATACTCCTAAAACAAATGTTATTCAAACCCACTCTCAGGTGTGTGGTGCTGGGGCTTATACCTGATAATGCTTAGAATGGAACCTCTGGTAGAGTCCACTACTGCTACACTAGGAACAATCATGTTATCTACATCGATAGATCGTAGTGAATGGCTGTTGTTTTAACTTTTGCCTGCTTCTGTTTTATTGCCTGATGGATTTTGGCTCTCAGTTTTCCTCTTCAGAGGCCTACAATCCGCACCAAATGTTTCACATTACTCAGTGTGAAAAACCTCCTATTCTTTCAGATTTTTTACAAGTTCATACATCCGCGGAAACCTGATATTTCATATTTCATTCTGCTTTGTGAATGTCATTGTGAGGGATGCTGGTTCACATGCAACAGGCCTCTTCTGTCTTTGATCAGCTTGACTGCAACTAATTGTAAATGGAGAACAAATGAAAGAAATATTTATAAATTTCATGGGAATTCGGGCAGGACCTAAGCCTTTCCTAATGCCTCCATTCACAGTAAATGTTTATTGAATACTTCTAGTCTACTGTGTACTTCAGTCTTTATATAGTGTTAGATTTTAGCTTGTTCTGAGTAGATCCAGTAAAATGACCTCTCCTTCTTTCTTTCTTTCTTCCTTCCTTTCTTGTTTTGCTTCTCTTTCACTCTCAAATGCACTCCTTTCTTTTGTCTTTACCTTGTAAAACAGGCTGTTGGATGAGGAGAGGAACACCACAGTTGCTGGGTTCCAAAATCTACAGCTGTAAGAAGGGTAAGAATGGGAAAAGAAAATGACCGTAAAATTTAAAACAAATTTTGAGGCACAAAATGGAGTTGGGAAAAATCAAATGAAAATGTTAAAGATTTGTCCAAAATAAAGTCATAAATGCCCTGAGCCAAGGGAAACAGCTGCTGGGTCATGCAGGCTAAATCTAAAAAGGCAACACAGCAAGAAGTTTAACATTATGAAGCTAATCAAAAATTGCCTGGATAAAAAGAAACTGACATTCCTGTTTTTACATCTCAGTCTCCTGTTCTTACAGAGTTGTGCTTTTGCAATTTTTTCTTTATTTTAACACAGGTCATTTTTACAACAGGAAACCTACACATCCAAAATCTTTTAGGGAGTTCCCCACTGATCCAGTCCCATAGATATTTGACTGCAATAAGGACACAGCTGAGAAGAAATTTCCTTTGGCAAAGGAGTGGGAAATGTGCAGCTTGCAGAGCATCATGTGCTATTTGTCACAGATGCCACGCATGCTGTTTGCCCCACTTGCATGTGCTGCTTGCAGGCACGTATCAGGGCTGCAGACACGTAACAGGACAGGTGCCGCACTGGTGGAAACCCGCACTGTCCCACTGATGCTATGGGTGTGCTGGGTGAAATGTGAGATGCATACAGCAGAAAAGAGAGCAAAACAGCGCATTTCAGTCTCTCACAAAGGACTGCATCTTCCGCTTATCTTGCAACATTTTTTTTACCGCTTCATTTAAATAGAGACTAAGGAAGGAGAGGTAAGTCTTGAGAGAACTAGGCAAGGAAGTGGATGTGAAGGGTAAAGTTTGCTGTGGTTGAGGCAGGCAGGATGGCTGACTTCTGTAGACATTGTAGGAGAATGAAAAAGTAATTTTTCCCTTTTAAATATGATAAAGGCTGGGGGAAAAAAACAAAGCCAGCTGCGAGGCTCTGAATTTCTTATTTTGCTACATTTTGTTCCAGGAGCTCATTTCTTTTTTTCAGCCTCAGCTTTTTGTTTTTTCTTTTTTAAATTTTTGTTATTTTTGTTTACCATGTGCAAGCCCTTTGGCGATCAGAAAATGACTCTTTTGTCTGTGGAGGGCACATAGCTCTTGTGGGGAGACAGAGAGAAGGCTTGGAGATTGTACAGCAGAAAAATTTTGGACATAAAATAATAAAAGAAGCAATCAATTTCTGAGAAAAAGATTCTTTAAGATTGTTCTTTTTAATACATTTGAGAAGGAAAATAGGGTGAGAACCTGGGAGGAGATTGAATTCAGATAACATGATATGAAACTGTCTTTAAATATAAGGCCTTCAAAATTTCTTCTTCTTTGAAAATACTGTAATGTCTGTCTTAAAAGCAGCTTTAGACTGTGATATGTAATCCAGAATGTTAGGTTTGCCTAATTCCTCGTTCCCTAGAAATGAATACAGATTTCTGGCAGTCAAACACCACATGAATTGTTAAAAATAAAACACCTGATAATCAGTATTAAATTAAATCACAGAGCAGAGATGGATGACGATTGTGATGAGGGCTTTAAGTATTATTTACCTTCCTACAAAGAGCTTGTCTGGGCTTTCAAACGGGGTATATAAAACACTTACTTAGCATGTAACTTGAGCTATGAAAATTGTATTACAGTTAAGTGTTCTTAAAGCCTCAGGCTTTTTATCACAATTAAGAGAGCATGGAAGAAGGAGGAGAAGGAAAATGGAAATAACTTAAGGGAGCATTCATGAGTGGCATTGCTGTGCAGAGGTGTGTAAAAGCCCCACCAAGACAGCATTGGCAGAATCACACTGGTAAAGCTCAGCAGGCATTTTTATGGGACGCTGCCTCAAGCCACTGGTCTACTGCAACATACACCCATGCTCTGCTTGCTTAGAGAACAAGGTAATGCAAATTCAACAGCTTTGTTGCTCTTCTGATGGGAGATGATACGCATACCTACAAGAAACTGGATATGATATATTTTATGTCAGACAGTACTATCTTTTTAATGTTTTTGTAATGGCTTTTCCTGAGCCACTTTATTAACTGGCTTAGAAAAAACAAAGACATAAATAAATCAGTTATTGTATGTTATGTTTGATAGGGTTTTCCCAGCTTGGTCTTCTGGGTGTCAGCTGTGGAATAAAATCTCTCAGTACTTGTGCAACAGCGAGTGAAAACATGGAAACAGAGAAACTCAATTCGGTAAATCAGGGGATCTACTTGAAAGGTATCTATAATCCCCCAGATACTCATTCTGGTCTAAACCCATTTTGCATGTGTAAAAGATCAGGATCTCATCAAAAATTAGAGATGATAGATCAGGAGTGGGCACATGCATGCTCTGTCTGTATGCTACAGAGTGTCTTAGAGAGATGGTAGCCTTGACTTACACAGAGACAGCTCTCTGTAAGGGAGACAACATCCTTTGTGAGAGGTTGTCCACATCCTTCAGTGCTGTACACCTTTTCCTAAGCACAATTTACCTATTCAAAAGTCCTTGGACTTTTAAAGTTTAAAATAGCATATGCGAGAAAAAAACACAGCATTTCTAACACTTGTACAAAGTGAGCCTCAGACAGGTTTGAAGTTGTCAAACAAGGGGTCACAAAGCAGGCAGCATCTGAAATAAGCTGATCCTCCAGTGGACACATTTGTAGTAGAGAATTTTTGTTTAGCAGAGGTCCATAAAGAGGGAGGTAGAACTGCTGAAGCACTTGGGAGAACACTCACTTTTCTCTTTCCATGTGTGTTTTTAATATAGTTGACATTTTTCTAACCCATTGCAAAACTGGATAGTGGTAATATAGTGTAAGAATTGTACTTTCTCAAGGGGATGTAATGACTTGATTATGAATGAAAAGTATTTAAGAGTTGTTATTTAGCAGTGAATAAAACAGTAATCTTATTCTCCTCCCAGACCTAAAGTTATGTTCTGCATATTCCTTATACCTCTCCAGATTTGTCTCTCATTTTTCCAACAAAACCTTATCTGTCTTGGTGCAGTGAAAATCTTTCTTCATATTAAGCAGTGCAGGGCAAACCAGACCTAAGTCAGCAACACATCATCTGTAAGTGACGGAAATAGCTGTATTAAGCCAAGATCTATCAACTGACAACTGACAGACTGGCATGAACAAGATCAGCACCCGGATTTTTTACCAGACAGGCAGTTTACTGACTTCTCTGTCTGCTTCACCACAAGTTTCTACAACAAACACAATAGCTGGCGTGTACTTGATGTTGAGCAAGTGCCGTTTTCAGTTGATATTCTCATTTAATTTCCATATGTTGGCAGAAACAGATGGAACTGGATTTTCTTGCAATTACTATGAGTCTAGGATAACAACTCTTAAATCTGCCTAAGAGTGGAAAGGTACAATACAAATATGCAAACACGGGGCAACAGCCTGGATACTGGAGTACGGAACTATGACTTCACATTCAGAGAAACTAAAATTGGTTTGTGGTTTATTGAATAGCTGCATCATATGAAGGGATCTGAGGAAGCTTAAAATAATTTGTACAGAATGTGAAATTAGGTGGGGATAAGGCCGCAGTGCCCTATTGTCTCACTGCTAATACTTTTAAATGAAAACTATTAGTTAAGTAAAGTCTGTAGGGTTTTAAGGCTAAAAGAAAAAAAAAAAAAGAAAAAAAAAGTTATTTTGCTTTCCAAGAAAGCTTTTTATTGAAACTGCAACATCTGCTCCCATCTCTATGGTTCTAACCCCAAAGTGATTTTTTTCTTTTTCTTTTCTTTTTTCTTTCTTTTTTTTTGAGATCACAGCATTAAAAACATCCACAAAGTAGACTTCTTTTTACTTTTTATTTATTTATTTTTTAAAGATTCTTGACTCTCTGGCTCAGAGTTTCAAAAGAGAGTTATGTAGACTTAAGCCTAAAAGCTTTATTTATTGGAATGGGAATTTAAACAGAAAATAAAGGGGTTTATGTCCAATTGATCCTCGAAAATGTTACTAAACTGAAGCTTAAGGGACTAAAAACCTAGCTAGGGAAACAGGAATGATTATCAGTTTTAGGTATAAAAGCGTTAGCACAGAAACTGGAAAATGATATTATTTTGAGCCTACATGAATGTGGATAGGGAACACATGTTGGTTATTTAAGGCCTTTGTCCAGCAAATTCTTTTGTACCTGTTTAAAAACCACATAAAAAAAAATTAAAATCAAGAAGATGAAGGTACATGCTTCTAGCTGAAGCAGTATAAGAAGCTTCTGCCTTTCCTCTTGTTGTTGTCTGTTGCCCACCCTTATCACCAAGCTGTCTACACAGTCCACCTGCATAGCCAGGCAGTAGACTAGTTTCTAGACTGTGTCTCTGATAACTCAGCTAGCTTTACTGAAGTCATCCTTGATGTTCCCCGAAGAGTTTCTGAAGAACTAACCATGACAAACAGAGATGGATGTTGGAAAGAGCTGAACCTAGATTCTTACCAGTGACATTTCCTTGGTTAAACTTTAGTTTTCACAACCGAGAACTTATTAACATATATATTAACATATATATTAACATACATATAACATATATATATAATATTAACATATTAACATTATAACATAATTAACATTTGGGAAGGTTATGTAACAACTGGTTTGAAAGGAGGCTAAGTAATAAAAACTAAGATGTAAGTATTAAAGCACATGCACAAGACTTTTCACCCATACTTCTTGGCTTTTTTTTCTTCAGTTGACATGGCAATTTCTGAAAATGGATTCTTTGTTTAAATAGAGAATGATTTTGGCCTACTGTAGTTTTTTTCATTACATAAATTGATATAAAATTTTAGCAGTGGTTTTGATGTCCTCTGTGATTTAAATAAGTGGAAAACAAAGACATTTCTCCCCATAGAGGAATTTTATGTATGGTAAGTAGAATGTAATGGTGATTTATTAAACAGGAAAGAGGGAGAAGGGAGCAGGGACTTGGCACAAACATTTGCAGCTACATTTGAGTAATGATAGACCAAATGACAAAATTCAGAACTGGAATTAAGACAGAGAGTTTTCAGATGGAGTTTTGTTTCAGTATGTTATAGCAGTGATGGCCAGGAGCATAATTTGGGTCTGGATGGCTATATATAAGATCCTAAATGTCTGATACATTTGAAAGTATGTTTATCTAGATTCTTGGCTATAAGCTTGTCACTAAGTGTAACAGTTCAGCAGTTCTTTGAGATATTTTGCCCTATAATATGCTAAGAAGTTTTGTTTGAATTTGATTGAACCTATCTGCAAAGAAAACTGGAACTTCTTAAAAGAAGCAGTAAAAAAACTGGGAACCACCAGATTTCACCAGCTGTTCAAGTTTGGCATTTTTCTTTTTTTTACTGGATCCACTCTTCCTGGGACTCCCACTGGGTTTCATTATTTGTTCACTGCCAGGTAATTGTACATTTCGCTCCCAGTCTCTCTCTATTTTTATCCAGTATTCTAAAATTTATTAATTGTTTTTGTTGCTTAGTAACTACAGTTATACTACTGGCCATATAATATGTGGCTCTTGAAAGGGTATGAGTCAACGTACAGACCCTGCCAATCAGAACCTTTGAGCTGTAATGAAATTTAGTCACATTAAACAAGTTATGAGGGTAATACAAAGAGACACATAATACTGTAATCAAAGACTGTCTCAATACTTTTCAGGTGAAGAAAATAACTCAACCTTTTTTGTGTAAATGAAGATCATTAACCTTGACAAAGCCCAAGTTTCTTATTTCCAGCCTTGTCTAATGTTAAAATTCCTAATCACCCATAATATTATTGTATCCCCTTTTAGAATTTTGCAGTGCTTCAGCTTTGTGTGAGCACAATGCGATATCTCCACTAGTGGGAAATCTACTTCAGGAGAATCAGCTTTTGCTGCTTTTGAAACACTGTCATGCAGAAACCTCTACACTAATAGTGTACTACTTCACATAGCCATAGATTCAGAGAAAGAATTGGGCATTAGTTGTGCTAAGGCATTTTTGAATGAAGGTCAGGGGAGAAAGAAATTTCATTTAACAAGTGTAAATATCATTATGAATATCTTGTTTTAGATTTCTTGGCTGGGGGGGGGGCATAATCTCATTTGGGCACATTATAGTTTCATTTAACCTGTTCTCCCAGATTTTAGACAGATTATTTTCTAACTTCAGCAAACTTTTTGCAGTGTGAGATCTCTGTGTAGAGAAGCATTCCTATTCAAAGTGGTACTGCAGTTTGTGTATTCCATTTATGCTTCTGCTTAAATTCTATTAAAGCCAATAGCACTTAAAATATACACTCTTAAAGTTAAGAAACCTTTTTTTTTTTTTTTTTTTTTCTTTTTTCCCCCTCACCGGGAACAACTGAAATGTTTAAATATATTCCTACTAAGAGTCTTATGGATCTGATATAGGTCAAGAATTTTAGTGTAGATGGCTAGTGCTAGGCTCCTTAAACTGATGGTTTTCTAAGCAATTTGGCTTTCAGAAGTTCTACAGGCCTGAATGGTTCAATTTTGTATCATCTTCAGGTTAATGTTCAAAAGACTAAATTTAATGGAAACTTTTACAATAATTGCTGTTTTTGTTGTTTTTTAATTGTTTATATCAATGTTGTATAACACATAATAAAATGCTTGTAGATAATAAAACAATGGCTTGTCAAATACACGTTTACTTTCACATTTGTACACAGAGAAACAGAATGAGAATAATTAAATGTAAGAGTTTAAAATAGTTTCATGGAAGTGAAAACGAACAGCTTTACTTTAAAATTATTGATTTTAATTTCTACAATATTCAAGAAAACTTGTAGTTGAGCGTACATAGTCTATTGTAGAAGTATGTTTTCAGTCTTGTGTTCATCCACATTTGCCCTAAATTCTCTAATGGCATGCTTACAAACACACCACCACGTTCTTGAGACAGAAATCACTTGCTGCTCTGAATGTAGAGAAATGAGAAGGAAGCAATGTTTTATCTCACTATCTAAGGAAACTTTGGAGACAAGAATAGCTTAAAGCTCCCAACTGATTTCTGTCTCAAAGTCATCTGAGTTTTACCAACCTCATTGATAATATATTTTGATAGACCTTTTGATGACAGACAATTCAGAGAAGGTGACTATGTCAAAGACAGTAAATATGGAAAGGAGAGCCTACTGTTGAAGCAGTCTGCTGTAAAATCTGGCAGTAGAATAACTTTAGAATAATTTATTACTGCACAGTTTGTACAGCTAAGCATAAGTGTGTTCATGATGTATAGAAAACATTATATGCATCATTTTTCTTGCAAATTATAGTAACCCCATTTCATTTGCAACAAGGAATAAATTACAGCTTCTTTTTTCTTTCCTTCTTTCTTCCTTTCTTTCTTTCTTTCTTTCTTTCTTTCTTTCTTTCTTTCTTTCTTTCTTTCTTTCTTTCTTTCTTTCTTTCTTTCTTTCTTTCTTTCTTTCTTTCTTTCTTTCTTTCTTTCTTTCTTTCTTTCTTTCTTTCTTTCTTTCTTTCTTTCTCGCTTTCTTTCTCTCTTTCTTTCTCTTTCTTTCTCTCTTTCTTTTTTTTTTTTCTTTCCCTGTTTCCAGTTTACAAGCTCTGGTTGTCATTTAGCAGTCTATCCTTGTTTTTGTTTTTAGCAGTTGCTGTGAAAATTGTGTGTGTTTCTTTGGGGTGGGGGGGGGAAGAGGCTCGGGGGGGACAGAATAGAAGAGAAAGAGGAGTTTCTGTCCTCTTTCTTTTTGATTCTGGAGTCTTGAAACCCTAGCTGCCTAGCCTTTCCAGCTACCTCAGTTGGTCTAATAAAAGGCAATACCTTCCTGGCAAATCTTGCCCTGCAGCAACAGCTACAGCAATACTCCTTCTAGAGTTGTAACACAGGCAGCTGGCCTGAATCCCCCACTGGAATTATTCCTTCCTATTACCATCACCCTTATTTATCCTCAATACTTCCTACTATTGCTGTTTGATCCTCAGGAAGGAAAAACACCTACCCTGTCAGCTACTGAGTGAAGATCCCTAGCGAGTGTGAGCCAGCAGCACCTAGCAGCATGCACAGACTGTAAGGCAGAGAGAACCTGCCCTTCCAGCATCAGGCACATGTTGAGCTTCAGCCCCTTTATGACAAGGTTTGAAGGGGTTTTGTTTGCTGACATAGAGGGTGACACCGGCACTGGCTGTATTCACAGAGTTGCAATGAGTTGTTGTGTAGAGCTGTGTGGACCTAGGTCTTTGGACTGAGGTTCTGGTACTCCATCACTTATGTGCTGATTTATCTAGAGCTATGTAGAGCCTGTGGGGGCATAGCACTTTCCTGCACAAGAACAGAACAAAATGGTATTGCCTAAAGCCCTGGCCACCAGCACTGGCCTCATACAGCTCTGCCTACATTAGCAATTTTTTTGCTCAGATCTTCTTTGTAGGTACAGGTACAGGTACACAGGTACAAAAACAGAAGCCAGCTGTATGCATCCTTTTCACAGCACTTTGACTAAAACTTAGAAATACTTGTGCTTCTGAATAGGAACTTGCACAGCAAAATCAAACTTTGCTAGCTAAAGAAATAGCTCTTGAGTCACACAACATTTGTTCAGGTTTGCAAACAGATTTAGGTGTTCGCAGATCACGAAGAAAGCACTAGTTTTGCTTCTTTTTTTTTTTTTTTTTTTTTTTTTTTTTTTTTTCTTCTTTCTTTTTTCAACAGAGTTTGCATTGGAGTTATTCAAAACTTCATTTTGAAAGAAAATCTGCTAGTGAGCTTGCAATGAAGACAAATTTGACAGTTATTATGCGGTCAGCTACAACAGCCATATGTAATTACAATCACTCCTTGTGTGGACAGTGGGACCCAAAACAGAATGACTTTTCTGTTTACCTGAACAGATGTGGCCCATTAGAACCTCTTAAGGCATGCAAAAGTTTTAAGGCATGTAACTTTTTAAAGCAAACATCATGAGCAAGAGTGATGTGGCCACATTAAAATCTTTATTTTCCAAGCCAAGTGTCCCTGTAGTACTTAACACACCATTCAGTTGTGGTTAGCCTTTGACATGGGACAACATCAAGGCCCAACAGTTTACTTCTGGACCTTGTAAGGAGGAGCTTGCCCACTCTGCACTTCCCATCTTCTCCAGAATGAGTTAATTCCTTCTGCTCAGAGAAAAAAATCATTCTTCTGAGATAAGACAACATTTACTATGGATAGGGCATTCATGTGAGGGAAATGCTCTGGAGGAGCCCAATTGGACTGGAATAGTTACTGTATGACAGTTACTCCAGAGTAGGTTCGGTAGAATTCTTCCACTTGGGAAGGTTGTTGAAATATGTTTCTGATTTAAGAAAATTGTCCTAATATTTTAAAATTATGAGCTTTTGCATGAAAGCACTGTCTTGTTACTGAATGAGCTGAATATATTTTGTGAACTGGTTTTATATTGCAGTGATGAAGCATAAAAGAAGTAAATCTGTATTCTACGTGCTCATACCTACCTTCCATTTCTGCCCATGACATATTCTGTAGACTTACAAATTCTGGATTAAGCTTTCATCAGGCATTGCCAAAGATCTGAACCATGAGATGTCAGAAATGATGATTTCAGAAAACTGAATCCAGTAAATAAATTCTGGGACCTCCTGCAGTTGCTAGGTAGGCTATTCTTTATCCTGCTGCATTGATAAATGCCAAGTAAATAAATCCCCCTCTTTCACACAGGAGTAATAATGGAATCATTTATAATAGCCGTAGACATTAGCTTTAGACAGGAACAAGGAACAAGGTTGTCTGTAGAATGACTTGACCTGGCAGCATTATCTTTCAGTCAAACAGGTTAACTAGAAGACCCTGAGCATTTAGTTAAACTGCCAGAGAAAAAGTTATGTTTAATCCATGTTGCACTTTTCACATTGAATCAACTGCCTGGACATGCCTCCTAAATGCTTCCAAGCAATGTAGCCCATGACATACCATACTTAACAAGGCTCTAACAGCATTTCTGCTGTAACAGAACTAAAACACATGGCTTGTAACATAACATTGACACTTACAGCACTCATGAGCTTGGACGTGGTGCAGTGGGTAACCAACATGTGTTAACCACTCGTCATGAGCAAATGAGCAGAAAAGCTCCATCTTGACATGCCTTGTTATGTCTTGAGACTGTAAATACAATTGTTAGGCAAAATTAAATCCATTATTATTATGTATATTTTTCTGCATACACTTTTTGTTTTTCCCATTTTTTTTTTTTTTCTCCCAGAGTCATTCAAAGCAATGTAATGATATTAATGCATTAGTCCCCCAAAAGAGTACTATAGATAGTGATGGAATAACAAACAAACAAACAGACAAAACCCACCAAAATAACCCCAAGATAGGATATGTATGATTCTCACAGCAGGTACTTAATTGGATGCAGGATTAAAACAATGTTTCAAAACACCTTGATCACAGTGAAATAGAGCACTCCTTTTTGGCCAAAATTAGTGACTTAGTCACTCTAGTTTTAATAGTAATTCACTAACTCAGTTTTCTCTCCCATACAGTGTTCTTAGTATTGTAGTGTGCATGGTGTTTTATTCACAGAAAGATTTACTAATCTAGCACATGATCCTTTCCTAGTTAACATCACTAGGAAAAATACCTCGCTCTCCCTCAAGAACACCACAATCCTGTCGCAACCCTGGGAACACTGGAAAAAAGAGTGCAAGTACCTGCTTCCCACTACCTGTAAAATTTATCCAGTGGGAGCAAACATTCCTATTTAAAAGGCTAACATGTAGAGGTATTTAGCACTCATGAAATCATGCTTTTCATACCCACTTTAATAAGTAGCTGTGATTTACATATGAAATGTATCTGTATTAAATTTCCACATAAATTTTTTCCAGCAGCATGCAAAACTTTTTAGTTCCACACTGTGCGCTTCTATCACAATCCTCCACCTGGCTGTGGTCCTTTTTATGTGGGAACATTAAACTAATTTTACTTGGAATGTACAATGGTTTCTCAAGATGATGCACCTGATACTAAAAAGCAGTTCACAAGACTTCTTAGGAAGACTGATTGTTCCCCAGGGGCTCCTTCTGCTTTGTATTACAGCTTATAGTCTTGCTTTTAGCCCCAGCTCATCTTTGACAGCCTTCTGCTTCACATTTGGCATCCTTGTGACATCTACAAAATGACTTGGGGGTCAAGAAGTCAACTGGCTTCCTCATATGCTTCTGCCATTACTAGTGGCTGCACCCAGAACATAAGGGAAGGAGCTGAAGGTTATGTGTGCCCGTAAATGTGTGTGCATTTGTGTATGAGAGAGAGAGACATATGATGATGAAACAGGGAAAGAGCAATGTGAAATTTTCTTTACACCCAGTTGTCTAGATGATTTCAACTCAGACATAACCTTCCTTTGTTAAACTGCATTTTTGCCTTGCTGCAGGTTGCTTGTTAGTCCATTCAATGCTTGTAACTTGATGATTTTTCCCCTCACTGGAAATGTTTTGTTTCTTGGCACTGGTATATTGAAGCCTCATTCAGATACATCACATTATTGTGCAGCAACGCAAGGCCAGTTCCTGGGGTGCAGCTACAGATGAAGTGCATTAAGGTATTTCATTTGTTAGTCATTGAGTGCCTTTCTGTACAGAAGCTTCAAATGGGATGTCTGAAATGTGAGCCTGAAGGAAGCTTGGCATGAAACATTTAGCTTAATGAAAAGGATTTAAAGAAATATGAAAGTATTAGATTTGCTATTAAAATATAGGTAAAATGCTATTTTGCAATGTTCTACATGTAAGCTGTAACTCCAACTGGGTCCCCAAAATTTAGGAACCAAACAGTATCTAAATCTCCAGCTTATGTTCTGCTGACTATCTCAGATTAATGTAAATCCATGTTATCCTGCTTGCTGTAGCTGGGATGATTTGGGTTATGAATGCAGCCACAGAAACAGGGTTTGAAAGAGATTTTAAAAAATCTGATGTGCAGGGCAATCAGAAAGATACCTTATCAGGTACAATCTGTTTAGAAACTTATGCACTGCTGTCACACAGAAAACAGCATGTACTCTATGGCACAGCAGAGACAAGTGTTGAAGTTCTTTCAGATGCAGCAGTTCAAACGTGTAAAGCCACAAGTCATACAAGTTAATGTGGGTTCCTGACAAATTTGCACTGCAAATGTTTGCTCTAATGCTGCATATTACTTTTTCTTCCTTTCATAGACGTCACATTCCTCAGACTATGCACTGAAAGGGTGATTTTGCTGTAGGTGTAAGGTAACACAGGGATTGTGCTGTAATTTAGTATGAATTGATGTTCTGTTGCAGACCATTACATTAATGCAAAGTGTTTTCTTAGTTCATGTGACAGAAATGAATGCACTGAACAAATGTGTTTATTGAACCATTTATTTCAGGGGATTTTTTTTTTTTTTTTTTTTTTTTTTTTTTTTTTTCCCTTCAGGCAGTCTTGAGCCCCTTGCACTCATAAACTGGAAATTCAGCGAGACTTCCATTACCACTCATTATCTCTGCTAATCCAGTACCAGATCTTTGAAAAAGAAGCTAAATGGTACTGCATGTAGTAAAGAGCAGTATAAAGACATGGCTCCAACATCCAAGAACTTTCAAACTTCTGCTGGTTTTACTATTGAGAGAGATTGGAAGGTTCATCTATGGCTATGGAGCTTCACAACAAAATCTTTATACAACTCACACCAATGTTTCAGAACCAACTTCAAGACAAGCACATCAAAAGTGGCAGTCCTCTAAAGTGGGTGGGAGCATGGATTTCCAAAAGGAGTATCATGCCTGATCAACCTGTCTTCTAGAACACAGTCTTTCTGGATTTCAGTAGGGCTTTTTATGCCACCTCTCACAGCATCCTTCTGGACAAATTGTTCTCCTGTGAAATGAACAGGTTCACAATATGCTGGGTGATGAACTGGCTGAACTGAAAATCTTAAAGTGCTGGAGTAAATGTGATTACATCTGTCTGGCAGCTGGGCTCTGAGGTGTTCCCAAGAGCATAATTCTAGGGCCTGTACTCTACCAGATTTCAGTCAATGATATGGGTGCAGGAGTGAAGAATATCCTCAGCAAGTTTGCTGGAAGATGTTGTTGTTCTCCCTGGGGAGATGAGAAATGTTGTAGAGGGATCTAAAGTAGGGCATTTTTGTTTTTTATTTTATTTATTTTTTTTTATGAGCTGTTATGTGAAGTTCAGCAAAGGAAAATTCTGGGTGCTACACTTGGGGTGGACTAACACTGGACACAAGACCTGGGAGATGGGTTGCTGGAGAGCACCTCAGCAGGAAGGAACCTTGGGATGCTGGTGACATCAGGCTCAGCATGAGCCAGCAGTGTGCCCTGGCAGCAATGAGGCAAACCACGCTGTGGGGTGCATTAAAACAGAACACCCAGTCAAAAGGTTATTCTCCACTATGTTTAGCACTGGCAATGTCTCTTATTGAATATCGTGTATAATTTTTGTTTGTGGCTACATTAATGAAAAGTGTAGTTTATTAAAGCAATAGATTGTAGATTCATTTGCATTGCTAGTGATAAATGCACTGTCTACAAAGCTTGTGAGATTAAGCAAGAATGTGAATGGGCAACTACATTTGTATTAGATCAAGGGACAACTCTGTAGAGTTTTAAGTTTCCGAGGGATAACTGAGTGAGTGTCTTACCCAGTAGGCATCCCTATTAGGGAGGGAGAGATGCTTATCTCATCAGCTGATCTTGGTGTCCCCCTGACATATTTGTGTTTGTATCTTCCCAGAATTACCTCTCTTGTAAGTCACTTTTATATTATTTTCTTACTTTTCAGGTGGAGTTTGAGTTACTCTAGTCAAATATACTTTTGTTTTGTAAAATTACTCAGATAACATATTTTTGAGAGGAAGTTGGAAAACTGCTTGGCTAAGGGCTTGCTCAGAATGAGGTGGTTTATCAGTTCAGATAATACCATCAAGTCTCCATACCTTCAGTGTTTATTATAGAGCTTGGCCATAGGAACTCTGCTCCACCAATCCTACACTCTGGGATGTTTTTTTTTCCTTAGAGTTTGGCCTCCATGATGTTTTCTAAAACCTGAGGTGGCATGTCACTTTGCTTAGGGAGCTACCATGATTATTCACCACATTCCATCCTAGGAATTTATCCCCTCTCAAGAGATAGACATTTCAGTAAGTAACCTATGGTAAATATTCCACATTATCCACTGAATAGTCCTCTGTTGAATTCTGTATCTTTCTAATTTGAAGATACAAATATGATGTAGCACCACGTCAAAGTTGTTGTAGAAGTCTAAGTGGATGACTTGGCAGTAGCACAAACAGGTGTCTATGCAGTAGACAGTCTGTCTGCTGATGACATCACTCCATCATAGAAGGTCAGCAGATTGGTTGGGTATGATCTGACTTTGGTGAAGCCATACTGGTTGTCTTAGGCCATCTTCTCATCTTGCATGTGCCTTAGTATAACTTCCAGTGGAATCAATTCCATGATCTTCCCTGGCACAGCCTTGAGGCTCACCAGCGTGTTTCCTGGAGCTTATTTTCGAAGATGCAATAGTCAACACTGAAGGATGCTTTCAGCAGTTATTTGAGCTCACGAGCCCCCAAATCTCTCATAATATGACCTAGATTTGGCTTAAGTTTTTTCTCCTCACACAGCCTTGTGCTACTGAGATTCGTGAAACCAGCAAGAGGCACAAGGTCTGAGGAACACGAAAAAGGGACAGAACTATTGATTTAATACTTTCCTCTACCTACCACAGCAATGGTGAACTGTGGATACCAGCAACTCATTATTAATATAAGTTTTGGAGGCTGTCAAGGGCAGCAAGTCTGCAGTGTTCCTATAAGTACATTTGGCACTGAACAACAGAAAGACCACGAATGGCTTCATCTATATGTTAGCATTCCTAGTAGAAAAATAATCTGTGCATTAGTGTTTTTGCTCCAGTAATGGAGATTCACTTGTTGGCAGGCTTCATGACATATTCAAATTAAATTTGAGGCCATCAGGAGAAAAATGTATGACACGACTCAAGAGTGCTTAGTCACCTGGTACTGTTACTAGTGAACTGCCTAAGGATGGAGGCTTTGAGGTAGGTATTTCCACAGAGTGAGAGTCCTGTTAGGATACAAACCTGTGGAGGGAAATTATATCTCCAGTGACATAAAATGCTATTTTACAGCATTAAAAACATAATAATACTATTCTGGGACATAAAGAGAAGGAAGTGTATGTAAAATTAAGATATAAGAAAAATTAGTATAGAGAGAATGAATGATCGCTGTGTATTTCACAGAAAAAATCAAGATGAATGTCTCAGATATAGTTTGACTGTGGTATACAGGCATACATTCCTTTCATACATTCTTAAATATATAAGATTTTTTCTTTTTTTATAGCCTTGTAGGGAAATCCAGATATTATTGAAAAGGATGCTGCTTGAAGTCCAAGTGTAGCTAGATGCACTGGTTCCACTGTGTTAGATCAGAGCAGGGCAGGGTAGAAAAGTTGTTCCATTCCAGTGTAACAGAAGTCTCCAGAGTCAAAAAAAGACAAAGCAAAACAAAACAACAGTGAATCTAGTACAGTCGACATAAGTAGTAAAAAATTAAGACTTTTTAAAATGACATTTGTAGAAATCTGAATGAATAATACTGGCAGTTGTTTTATTGACATAAAGCACAAGTCTACTTTTCACTAGATAGTGGATTTACTGATATTTGTCTCATAACTAGAACTTTAATGAGATGAGACAGATATCAGAAATAAAAGGGGAGCTGTTCATAGTGAGTCACTTGCACAAATGGTGGGAATTCTGTTTCTCATAATGGTTTAATTTGTTACCTGCTGATGACCTTCTGAAATTGTATACAGATCTGCCCAGTGTCTACAGACAATTTCAGAAGGACAGCAGCAAGACACAGCATTTCCATAATACAACTTGTGCTTGAGTTTTTGAAGGTTAATAAAAGAATTGCAGAATATTGGAGCTTAGCATCAGCAGCTGAGTGTCTTGGAAATCAGTATCACCTTGTAAGAAAAAACATGCATTGCAAAAGTTGTATTTGTGTAGTTGCAATTGGAATGGCTGTGGGAAACGTTTCATGTAAAATCCATGCTGCCTGAGAATACAGGCTTTACAAATACATGCACGTCCAACCAAATAAGTTTTTAGTAGGTAGGTCCTGTGTAATGTAAATTGTATGTCAACAGGCAGATGTCTACACTAATGAAAACACTCTGGGTACATATGTGTTGCAGATATAATAAATAAGAGTGATAAAGTTTTGTTATTACACGCCAAAACCCTGTTCTAGCATAAGTTTTCAGCAAAATGTGTGTAAATAATGAGGCCATAAGAACATTTGATTTTCACAATAACTTTAGTGAATGAAAGAGCTTACAAGTGCTCTCTACAAAAGGAGGTATTTATTGTATATTGGCACTGAACAGATATTTAATACTGATCTCTTCAAACATTCATGAGAACAGATTCCATACTTGCTCAGTCCTTTCATCATTACTTAATTAATACACACTGCCTTGTACTCTTTACAGGAAAAGAACTTAGTTATATTTTTAAATTTTAGGTCAGATCAGATGAGTGAGACTGGCATTTAGATTTGTTTTTCAGTGTAGTTTACTTTCTTCTTTTTTGAGTTATGGTCACAAGCAGTTGTGATGGCTAAAACTGAGTAACCCTGCTGTCCAGCCTTGATAGTGCATTAGCACAAAGTGCAGTTATCAGAACAAAGAAGAGGAGAACCAAGACTTTGCTTCTTCCAAAGGGGTCATTCTACATTACACAGTTTTCTTGTCTTTTAGTTCTCTATCTGATTGAAAAAGACGGAGAATGATCTCAGGGTCTTTCACTGCATTAGAGAGCATTCTAGACTGGGATCATACACCACAGCACAAGGTTCTTATTTCAGGTCTGAGAGTGCACAAAGCAACTAGTCTTCACTGGAGATTCATGCCAGGAATAGTCTCATTGCCCTGGTATGTATCACCTAGTTTTATAACATCATCAGAATAATATCACCAAGCTTTTTCTTTCTGCAGGATGACAGTTTTCTTCCAAGATTTCAAATCATGAAAAAGAAATCACAAACCATATTTTCATGTCAAAGCATTTATAATGAGTGTACTCGTGCAATATTTCAAATCTTCTGCTCAGTAGAACCTTTATCTCCACTGAACAAATTTCTGTGAGTAGGAATTGTGGTCATGACAAATATGTACTGAAAAATGGGTGAAATCTAAAAGGGAAAGTGAAGCATGGGTCAGAGGGAACTACAGGTGCCACAAACCTTACCTAGAATGTTCTTGTCACAGAAACAACCTGCAAGGATTTTACTCTTGCAGTTATGCTCTAACTCTAATGCTGCCAAAGACCCTCTGTATATTATGGAAAAGGAGACAGAGGTAGGCTACAGAAAATAATAAGTTGTGGGTTTCCTTTCGAAAAACATTGCAGAAATGTCCCCCACAATTTTATGAGCAGTACTGCTATTTCATCCATTGCCTTACCTGGAAGGGTTGAAGATGAGAATGCAGCCTGTCCTCTCTTCTCAGAGCCAGCTATTAAATAATGAAGTTAGATTTTGGCTTGCTAGCTGATTTGACCCAAGGGGAAAGTTTTTGTTACATGTTAAAAAGAAAGCAAATATTTCTTTGGTGAGGCAGGTTTGGATCTCATAACTCTTTAAAATTGCTTCCTCCTTGGACTGCCACACTTGTAACTCACTGTATCCCCTTCCATTCTTGATTGAAATGTAACAACCCTTCTTTCAGTCACAAATAATAAGCCAAAAGCCACATCATCCTCCCCTCCCTTGCCCCTCACTCTGAGATGGGGATAGGAAGAAGTATGCTAATAAAACAGTATCTTCTCTTCCTTCCTTCCTCTATGATAAACACAAACATCATGTAATTCAAACGTGACCTGAGCTATTGGATAAATCCCATGCTAATACAGGGGTTCCATATGAAATACGTTCACATCCCAAATCTTAGTAATTTTGCTGGAATTATAGCAAGACTTTAACCCACTCTCTGGGCTATAATTTGATTGCCATTGATCGAGTCTACAATTTCACAAGGGTGTCTCAAAATTTAAGCACAGTAACCCAGGCCTGTTAACCTCAGTTCAACATTGAACCTTATCCCCAACCTCAGCATAATCTGGAGCAGCATTTCAGCATAGCTTCTTTGAACTATCACTGATTGCAGGCTCTTCTGATCAGAGCCCTTCTGCTCTTTCTCCCCTTCTATAACAGACACAAGTGCACTCTTCCTTCCTCTCTCAGTCTCTTTTTCTCATGAAAAAAACTGACAAGTTAATGGCAGCTGAGGAAGGAGCTCAATTCTGTCACAGTTCTGAGCAAGGAATAGAGAAGGGGATTTTATGATTTCTGTGGAAAGAGAACATGCTACAGGGAAGAACATGTTGCAAGGAAAAACAGTGAGAAAAAAAAGTCACTCATCTGTTTTTTTTCTGCCTTTTGGAGTACTTTGAACCACTACTTTTGGACTGTCTTTAAACTGATATTTGTTTGAATGCCTGTATAATCATTTCACAGCTCATATACACACTTAAATAAGGTCTAAAGAAATGAGGTATTTATCCTTTATGGAATTCCCAGAGTTTTCTAATCAGAGATTGATGTATCAGACCAGTTCTAAACTTGATGGTAAATCATTTGTAATTTAAGACCTAGATCCTAAGAGACACTTTGTGCTTCAGTCCTGCTGATGCCAATATGTCACATCCCAAAATGTGACATAAAATTTATGAAAGTGAATGGAAATAGAAAGTTCTCTGTCCACCTGTCCTTTGCAGTCTTGGAAAAATATCTGAATCAAATGAGGTGCTTTTTGATGCGAACTCTTAAAATCTTTTTTTTTTTTTTTTTTTTTTTCCCCCCTGGAGAAATCTTAGTGCAAAACAAAGCCTAAACTAACAACAATCAAACTGTTGCTTTTTAAAATCATAATATATCCATATAAATAAGGACTGATTTATTGTTTGAAGAGTTCCAATGACAATACAAAGAGGGAAAATGCATTAAATATACAGAAAGACAACGTGCCAGAATGAAAAATGCAAAACTGAATACGTGTTTTAAGACTGATACAGTAGGAATGGCAGTACCCCTTGTAAATCAACATGCAGCACTGCCTTGGCAGTTGCTGTTTGCTTAAGTGACTTGCCTCAAGGAAGATCAAAATCGTTTCTTTTACTGAATGTTTCCATCAAAAACAGAACAAACTGAAACGACTTCAGATTCTCTTACAGTTATTAGAGGTAAATTGTGTGGGAGAGCAGGGAGTAATTTGTGCACACCTTGTTTGTATAAGCCATCCTCATTCTGGGTAGGGTGGCAGCCTTCCTGACTAAGCATGTGGCTGTCAGCCTGGAGACCTGATCTGGCTCTGCTGTAAGATTTCTGTGGTCTACTTTTCAAAGATTACTGTTTCTGACCCCTTTTCTAAATCACACATACCTCTGCTTTAATCGAGTATAAATTAGTCTTCCAGCATCCCTGTTTCTGTATGAATAAGCTTCCTCTCTTCAATAAGCCCTAGCTCTTTATGAAGTGCTGTGTTTGGCTCCTCACTGACGCTGTAAAGGTACCTCCAGTTGAAGTTTAATTTAGTACACAATGTGTCTCACAAAAGGAAGCTGGCTCACACTTGACATGTTGATACATTACAAGAACTCATAAACACAGCACCAGCTGTACCTTCCAAATGGAGTTTTCTACGTGTCCCTATTAGGTTATTAAGTGCACAGAACAGATTTTTATTTTTATTTTTTAAATTTATTATTATTATTTTTGTTACAGTAAAAATTTTAAACATTAATTATTAGAAAGCAAGCTTTACTATTAGAAATAAAACTACGTGAACCCAATCTCATAATGTGATTAAATCTGGAATCTTTGCTACTGTACTTTGTGTAAGTGACTATGACACCACATAATGTCCATTGCGGTGCTGCTTAACTATGAATTGATGGAGAATTCCAGATCCTTCAGCATTACCAAAGAGCTACCTGATGGTGACAACTCTCAGCTTTACTAACTCAGTAGTGTCATAGAAATCCAGAAATTCTTGCTATTTCCATTAGAGTCAGGGGAAGGATGATGAAGAGTGTAATATATCACTTGTCCTGTGGGGGAAAAAAAATCTTTACTTCATGCTATATTTCAGTGTACCCTAACCTTGTGAAGCCAGTGCTAAACATCCCCTTAATTGTTTGTGCTTTCAAAATGGTTTGGGTCCCTGGGACTTGAGCCAAACTACACTGTGGGAAGTGGGCACAGCATCCTCAACTTTTTGACTTCTGTTCTGTTTGAGTTGCTTTTTTCATCACTGGCCTCCTGCCTTTCTCTGCAGGGGTCCCCAGTGAGAGTGGGCTGGCATTGTGACCCCGTAAATGCTGTAAACCTCCAAACCAACAAGGAGAGCAAGCTCAGGTGCACACACCTATTCCCAAAGCAAATGCTCCAATGCCAGGCCAGCAACCACCATCTTTTTAAGGTAGAGCAGTGTGACTTGGTCACTGTGCTATTGGTGAACTATAAAGCCTCTTTGAGTCTTCCCACCAGACTGAGTCTCCCTCAACAGCTGTGGGCAGGCATCGCTACAGTTTATCTGTGGCTTGAGATGCTCCAACAGTTGCCAAGCACTCTCCATCCTTGGGACGCAGGTTTGTAAAAGCTAATATACATTTTCCTGGAAGCTCTGCAGCCCAGAATGGAGACACTCATGGGGAGAATGTTTTGCAGGTGAAGGAACAGGTGTAGTTCTGCATTGGCATTTGTAAGGCCAGCAGTCATTGCCACTTATAGTGCACACTGACTTATTCCCTCATGGATCTCATACTGATGGACATATCGACATCTTTTCTCTTCTCTTACTTTGTCTCTTTTGCTAGTGCACTTATGTATATTCCTATTCACTTTTATTTAAAAGTTATAAATTTGGGGGAAAAAATAGGCTTGATCCCAGTGCAATAAGTGCACACAGAAGCCTTGAGAGTTATAAAACTCAAGGTACATAAATAAGTAAAAAACATGCAAGATAGGTTAAAAAATCATGCTATTTGCAGACTTGGTGAGCTCTTGTGTTGAAGCCAGTGGCAGAATCATCAGAGCACAGGTGCACACCACATGACCAGGTGATAGAAAAACAACCACAGAATGCGATTTTGAAGAGCCTGATGATGGTTTGTCTCTGTAATACATCCATCCCTAGGTGCACTAATACATCTGTTTCATATTTAGAGTCTTTTTATTTTATTTTTATTTTTTTATTTTTACTAGTAGCTTTAAAGAAAGTCAAGAAGATGAATATCTACATTTAGAAGACCATATGTTAACAAGGGGCTGTGAGTTGACATGACAAGGCTGGTGAAGCACGCTCACCATATGCAAAAGTGCTGAGCAGCATAAGAGGTTTATAAATGGATGGGGACTCTTGAGCTGTTGCAAAGAGAAACTCTCTCTTATGGACATTCCTGAGGATTTTGGCAGGCAGATTTGTGAGGTAACATTACCAGTTTTGGAAGTACCTGAATTAGGTAAATTCACTGCAGCACTAGTAAAAAACAACAACATATTTTCAACTGTAGAGATGAGTGGTGAGTAAAGGGATGCCTGCTTACTGCTTTGTTACTGTTCCCGTTTGACAGAAGTGCAATAATTTCCTCAAGAAAGACTTGCCCTATCCAAAATAAAAAGCAAGGTACTGGAGAAGGGCTGAACAGTTGGGCAGCTTCAGTTGTCAAATAAGTCAGAGATAGGAATGTTTGATTTCTTGCAGAAATGGAGTTTCTCCTGGGAACTTTGGTTTAAAATCAGCTCTACATTCTTGTGCATGGTAGGGCATCTGAGATGTGAAAAACACAACTATTTTCATAAACTTTCCAGAACCCCTGTGTGTTCCAAAAATGCAAATTCGGTAATTTTCTGAACAACAAAAATGTGTGTAACGCCTTTCATTTGGCAGACAATTATTTACTGCTTCTCCATCAAGTTGATATGCATCCTGTTTCATATAAGTATTGTTTGGCTCATTGCAGGGTCTCCGTAGATGCAAAACACTGACCTTGCTTAACATTATGTTGCAGATTTGGCTGTGTGCAGGCTATAGCAGAATAGTGCCAATAGTGTGATCTACAGTATGGTAGAAGAATTTTCCACAACTGTAACCTGTTAAATGCATGATTCCACTGACAATCTTGACTGTATCAGATTTGGTTTCTATATTATTTCTTTTACTCTATTTTTTGCAGGTGGTATGGGAAGGTTTTAAATATATGGCCAGTACTATACTACATGTGCTATTGTTTGACCAGAAAAGCATTTATAACTTTTGAATATTGGTCAGATGACATATTCCTACAAATAACATATCTGGTCTTTTGAAAGGTGTGCAGAAATTTCTTAGCAACTGTTCATGACTCTCCCAGTGGGACTCAGAAATTCTCAGCCTTTCATCTTTTAGCTTGCATTAAGGAAAGCTGGACCACTAAGATAAAAGGTCCTTCCAGATATAAAGAGGATGATTATTTGTCAATAGCCTGTTTCAGAGGAAAAAAGTTTGTTGTATAATAACAATAATAATAATATAATTATATCTTTGATGGCTCTAGAAATAAACAAAGAACTAGTGAAGAACTGACCGCTTGAAGAAGACTGAAAGAAAGTAATCCCAACTTGAATTCTTTATGATGAACTTCATCATTACAAAAAATATATCAACTTTTCAGAAAACAAATAACTATATGAATGGCAAATCTTACTGGCAAAAAAGTACTATGAGCTGAGATTTTTCACTGTAATATATCAGTTTTTTATATAACTTTTGTAATTAAGAGTTTCTCTGGCTCAGGAAAGAATCTCTAATGAAGACTTATCAAGAAGAATGATACATTCTATTGACTGATTTTATGGTCTTACAAGCATAATCATTTTCCTTCTCCCCAGTTAATTGTGATGTTGCTTAATTAAGGATAAATTTAAATGTGTAAATATGGAGAGGACACATTTAGAACCAGATTGAGGCCCCCACACAACTACACAATTCACATCAGACTTAGAAAATCCAAGATCTCATTCTCAAAGCCCTTATCTACCTTGATCTAGTATATATATATGTACGTACATATGTATATAAATATATATATGTAAGTATATATCTACTTGTTCTAGTATATAGAAGTAAAATGAGAAGTTGTACCAGTTGATGAAAGCCAGGGCTGTAATGATTGGTAGAAAGAAACAAAAAAAATCTCAAACTGTATTCATGAATCTTCTGCGTCATCTGCTTCTTTTTTCTTAAATATGTAAGCATTCATTGGGCCAAAGGAGACATGGATTCAGTTTTTTTCTAGGTTTAGCATTCACATTTAGATGTTTTGCATCTTTGCTTGAAGTTCACAGGAAACCAAAATAACATATCTACTCTCAGATATATTTAACGTAGTTCTGTGTAGCCCTGTTGTGAAATGCTTCATTTAATTACTACAGGATAAGGGGGGAAAAATGATGTCAGGTAACTATGTTTTGAAAAGTGTTTTGTGCTTTTAATCTGAATGTATCCAATGTCTATTTCTAGGTAGTGATTTATTTTTTATTTTTATTCTTGGAAAATAACTGAACCTTTTCTTTTCCTCACTGAAATACCTTTTCAGCGAGGAAGAGAAAAATATTTCCAATAACATACACAAGAAACACTATCAAACCAGATATGACATTTTATTCAGTCTTGGAGCACAATTCAAGGAAGTGATTATCTTAGTTTTGATGATAGACTAGGCTTTTTATGTCATGGTGGCACATCTAAAAATGCCACCTTAACTCTAGCTTACTTTGATGCACAATTTTTTATCCAATGTCTGTTTCAATATGAAGACCATAAATCTGCCACGTTGAGTCATAAGTGCACCCACTTTATTTCAAAGGCTTTGAGAACCTTAGCAAACCTTTAGACAAAAATAGGCTGAGTTTTGGTTTTGTAATGAAACTCAAAACCAGCCGAGCTTCTCTTGGTTTTGTTTTTCATTGCAAGTAACTCTGATTTGTAGTACAGCTAAGAGTGTATACATTCATGTTCAGCAGTAAATGTGCAGAGAAAGAACTGGTAGAACAGGCATCAGATCTTTCTCTGCATTCGGCAATGCCTGGAAAGTTGCCCTACTTCATTGCAATGCAGATTTGCAGACTTTGGTCCTAAAAAGACCCGTTGGCGAAGTTTGATACTGAAAAGTAATCTTCTTCAGGAAATGAGTACCAAAGAATTGTTATACCATGTAATAAGAAAGAAACAATAAAGATCCCTGTTGAGAAAGTAGTTCTGAGTTGATGGACAACAGTCATTATAAACTGAACTTTCAAATAAAAATACCTTCAATCTTTTAAAAGAGTTTCTGTATTTTAAATATGGACATTCACATTTCAGACTGGAGAGCTTCCAAATGACCCCCTGACTTCAAAGGTTAAGCACTATGAGAGAACAATTGCAGACACACGATTTAAGAAGGAAAATATGATTTTATAGCTGAAACAGACTATAGAGTATCTCTTCTAACATTTCAAATCTGTATTAAAGAGAAAACTATTGGGAATAGTTCAAAACAGCTGATGTTGAATGAAGAATGAATTTACTCTTTATATTGCTCTATGGATACTACTGCCTCAGACTGCCTCAGGCAGTAAAGATCTCGTCTGTACTGACTGACTGAAGTCATTTAAGTTGGTGACAAAGTTTGAAATAACTAAAATTTATGACACTAGGTCTGCTGCTGAAGTAATCAGAATTATCCAGCCAGCTATAACAAATATGTGCTAATTAATTAAAACAGAAAGGTGAGAATCCTGAGAAAAGTAGTCCATATAGCCACTACCCTTCCACCTTGGTCTACTAAGTGCTATTAGGATGTTTATCTTCCCTAAAGACCTGGCTACTCTACTGCTGTTTAAAGTGTAATTGGTTTAAGTAGGGAAGTGTAGAGTCTCTAGGTTAGTGGTGCAATGGTTGCAAGAGAGGTGGAGGGAAGTTGGGTGAATTTGTATTGCACTGCATAGGAGATAAAAATGACAATCTCCTATGCTACATCAAAATTCAACAGAACAGAGGGGGGAAAAAGGAGGAGTTTTACTAAATTGTTTTTTCTTCTCTCACAAATACATAATGACATACTTCTTTACAAATTGTGCTGGAGTGTTTGTCTACAGTGAATGCTTGGGAAGATTAGTCCTTTTTCATGATGACCCTACCTATGTGCAACTTCATGCACGCTTTTGAGTGGAAGGGTATTTTGCCAAAAGTTCTGCTGATAGAAATTGATATGGAGAGGAAACATTAGGAATCCTTGAGATGAGGCGCCTGAAGTAATCAAAATTTATGTGGCTTTACTCTATTTCACCATATTACACACTGTATTAAAATACTCAGTGCTACTACTATGCCAAAAATTTTACTGGGCTTAAAAATTGTGATGGAAATCCTTCCTGGCACCACAGCTTCAGGAAAGGAAATAAACTGACTTCATTATGAAATTCATAATGGAATCATGGGAGGATAAAATATCTCATCATCTTAGATTGGGTAGTTTTGGTCCACTGGAAGTTATTATTGTCAATGTGATTTTAAAATCAAAACTGAAGTAACAAAAGAGGAATGTTCTACACTAAAGAGTATATGATATAAACACACAGAGGGCAGCTTTTCCCTTCAGACAGAATGTTGATTCCGTGAGCATGCCTGCATGTATATGCATGTAAACAGTTTTGGGGCAAAGGTATGCAGTCCTTCCCTAAATTCGGAGGGCACCAGTTGAGGAGAGAGTTTAAGAAGGCTGGAAGTGGCTGGTCTGGATGTAGAGCTACTGGTTCCCTTGGTGGCCAAATCCCTATCTTGTCTTTCTTTTTATCCCCTTCACAGGAATGCTTGAGCTGGTCTTCATGGGTGCCAAGGGAAAGGAACCCAGGAGTACCACCTGTCTGGGTGAATACACATGGATTACACAGTTTCCAGGGATTATCTGAGAAATGCACTTCATTTACTCTATTGCTTACCTGAGAGGTACTAGCCTTAAAGGCAGCTGAGGCCTGCTGGAGTAAGTCGAAAAACCACGTGGAGGGGAAAAGACTTGTTTTATATTCTGTCTCCTCTACGAACAGTTGAAATGTGTTCTTCTGCTGTTATTTCAACCTGCCCCATGAGTAGTTTTCAGCTTTGTGTAGCTTTTCTTAAAAACAAAATAAAACAAAACCCCACGAAAATGGTGTAGTGACTTCAAGCAGTATTTCTTACTGGTGTTGCAATTCTTCAGTTAGCATGGGTAGTTATTCTATATGCATTTTCCCATCCAGCAAAAGGTCTTTCTGCAGAAATACTCTCAGCCATCAAACTCGTCTGTGCAAATACGGTAAATAATAAATTTACATCTTGTGCCTCTCTGGAGAAAGCATGAAATGGCACAGAAATACAGGAGAGACAGCTCCTTATTTTGAAGTTCAGATGAAGGGCTTTTATTTGGAGCTGTGTTTATGTTTATATTGCATTTTCTGTTTCCATTTTTTTTTTTTTTTCCCATAAGACTCCTTGAAAAGTAATGACATTTTAGGATAATTTTAAATTTATTTGATATTGGCTTTAATCAACAGTGTGTTCCTGAGTATTTCCTACAGTCTAATGAGCTGCACTGAGCTGTCAGTGAAGAACCACAATCCTAATTTGTTCAAATTTCTTCTGAATTAGTCTGAAAAAAAAAAAAAAAAAAAAAAAGAAAAAAGAAAAAGCAAGACAAAACAATTATCAGTGCTACTGCTATCTATATAAAAGACACAAGCAGCATAATAGAAAAGTGATATGCTTCAGGAGGCACTGAGCGTATTTTTCTTGTGACATGAAGCTGTGCATTGTATTGGTGAAGGTACCCTATTTTTATGTCTCACAGTACCACTCATAGTTCTGTCTTGCTTTTCCGGTATATTTTTCATTAAGGTGGAATTTGGACATATGAACTAAAGGATCACAGTGAAATCAGTTGATAAACTGATCAAATAGCCACTTAATGCCCCAAAGAGAAGTGACTGGATACCATTACGCTAAGTAGGTAGGAAAGCCCATATCACCTCATAGTATAAACACACATTTTCCTCTGTACTTGCCAGATCTCTTTTGTCATATGGGAAAAGATTTTTGTCATGGGGAAAAAGTGATCATCCTTGCCATAACATAGTTAGGTTGTTTATAAAACTAATGTAGTTTATTAATAAGTAATCATATTGCAACTAGGCCTGAAATCTATCCAGATATATTACTGATAACTTAAATTTCACAAACATTTTTTCGTGTAAAGGCACCACATTTTTTTCATTATGGTATAGGAGGAGTGAAAAGGATCCATATCACATACAAGTTAGAAACATAATGGAGTGTTTATAGAAGTGCACACAAATGTTGTAACTCTTACTGTGCCTCTTCATACATATACTATAATAGAAGTGACTAAGAGGAACCAAAACACACCTGGCACATGAGATTATATGCTTAGGAATGAACATTTGAAGAGAAATACTTAGCACTAGGATTTACAAAATTTGGAGGAGCTGAACTGAGTACAAAGAAGGACACAGCTTAAGTGTCTGTCCCAGAGAGCAGAACTTCCTTCTTAAATTTCTGTGCCAAAGACATGAAAAATAACTGCGTTGTTCTTGTGGACAATGGAATTCTGTAGGGTCTAAAAGAGAAGTACACTGAACTAGGGAGACATTAATTACGTAAAATTCTCACAAATTCAGTCTTTCCATTGCCCCATCCATCTGAAATGAACAAAGGATATAAAACAGTTTATTAAGAGTAACTTGAACTTAAGTTTCCAAAAGAGGCTTTCATTTGGACATTCAGACATTATCTATACCTCTTACGTATCTTGCTCCTCTACTAAACACTTGGTTTTTGTAATTCGTGACACAGAGTACAAGGGAAATAAACAAAGAGTTTTTGGAAAGTGATGCTTGATTAAGGCTATGAATTTAATCTATTAAAGAAATTGATACTGAAAAAGTACACTCCTCAGAAAGGTATCCATTATTTGCTAATGCTCAGAGGCATGATAGAAACTACTCAGAACTGAATGGGATGGACGAACAGAGGTTTCAGAAGTAATTCCATTGCAGTGCAGGTGGCTGTGCTGGATAGTTTGGTCAGTACTGTGGGCAGTAATCTCAGCCCCAACTCAAGCACAAGTAAAGTATGCAGCGTGAAGCCATGTTAGTGACAACACTAATGCAATACTGTATCTTGAATGCAGACAGCAAAACACTGGTGAGTGGCCTACTGCTCACACATCTGCCAAAGGTGTAAGTGAAGTTTGCTGATACAACTGAAGCAGAAGCTTTCTGTTAGCCAGCGCTGGAGCTCAGTAGGCCAGCTTGTATCTCTGCCCAGACTGTGTAAATAGCAGAGGGGTCTGGGCTGGTTGGTCTATTTTCAACACCATCAAAACAATGATGTGTAGAGTTGAGCAAATGTAGAGTCCTCCCTGAGCTAGCTCTGGTTGATGTCTTTGACAGGAGGGATGCAAGTGGGACAGAAGGTCTTGCTACATCACACTTATGAACAAAAAAAAAAGAAAAAAAATACAAGAAAGAGAAAGTTTTCTCAGTTCTGTTAGGTGAATCCTACTTTCCACCTGATGTGTTGGGGGAGGCAGGAGAGTATGTCAGAGAAAATGCATAGGCAGTTTAAAACGAATTTAAATGATGTCCAGCTGTACTGTATTGTCTGGTTGTCAAGGGAATTGAGAAGAAA
Organism: Excalfactoria chinensis; assembly: GCF_039878825.1. Taxonomy (NCBI): domain Eukaryota; kingdom Metazoa; phylum Chordata; class Aves; order Galliformes; family Phasianidae; genus Excalfactoria; species Excalfactoria chinensis. The sequence goes on from NC_092857.1 coordinate 25,520,897, forward strand.
TGAGAGAATATGAGGGAATCCTGGCCTGTTCTTAGTTTCAAGAACTGCTACAAATATCCAAACTTCCAAGCACAGCTAAGAAATTAATGATTCTGGCGGTGTGAAGAAGTGGCTCAGTATGTTCCAAGGCCCGCTGCTGGACAGCTGCAGTGCAATTAGCTGCGAGATCATCCAAAGTTTGAGCTCAGTCTTATGAGTTTTGCTGTTTCTTCTCCATCTGCCAAGTAATTCTTCAGTAAGCTGGCATAACATGTATCATCTTTCCTTGTAAGAACACACCGCATGTTCCGTGTCATACAAATTCTCCCTTTATCTATTCTGTTAAAATAGGACCCTTCCCCTTCCCTTCTCCTTCACCTACCCCTTCCCCTTCCTCTTCTTTTTCCTTTTAGAAAGTAATGTGATATCACACTTATTACAACTCTGTAAAGTTCCTGGATGTGTTGCCATGATCTTAAATACAAAGAAAGATATTTGTATGATTTTGTCAAGTCTTTGAATACAAGATACAACTATGATCTGGCTAGCCTTTCTGTTTGCCAGATTCTCTGACACTGTTACCAGTGAGAGTTTGACATTTATATGAATGACAGATTTATTATCCAACACTTCTACATTTTAATTAACTATTACATTTGAAAGCAGTGGACTACATCTTATATCAGATGTCACCCAGGAGATGTATCCACTCGTAAAAAGGCAGAAGACAAAGACATCTTAGAAGTTTGCAAGAGGTGGTGCAATGATGTCACCTTTATTTTTCACCCTGTGACTCTTTTGATTAAACACATCCCTTATTATGAGTAAAATTCAGTATTTTACAAAGTGATGTTTAAAGCTGAAAAAAACCCAATCCTTACGTCCCACTTACTTAGCAGCACATTGCTGCTATCACTCCTAATCACTTGCTTAATAAAAAATTAGCAAAGATGCAGTTAAAGATGCAAATACTGACATTAGAACCATTTTTATTTGGCTGAAAGAGGTATTCTGAGACTTACTGTTGATAAAATATTTCAAACAATGGAAAGAAATTATAATGAGAATTGAAGAGCCCATGGTACATCCCAAAATATTTGCTGTTATTTCGGTCTTATAAATGTTTCCAAGTCTATGAAAATATTTTTTGTTGTCCTGATAGAGAGATCCCAGATTTCCTATGAATCTAAGAGATTGGAGTGATGCAGATGACTGTGTATGGGGACACATTTCAGGACTTTGAACTACTTACAAAAAATAGGTTTCATTTAGCATCTGATATTAGGCACTTGGCATGGAAAGACATAAGGCTTCCATTTGCCTTCAGCCAGTCCTCAGGAGAACAGGGAGCACTCTTGCATCCACAGGAGGGATGGGAGTGGGTATGCTGTGGGCTGGAACAAGGCTCTAATGCTCCAGACAGAGAGCTGCAGGCTATACAGACATCCTCCACAACACTGTGGTGGCAGGAAGGATGGAACAGTGTAAAGCGAACAAATAAATGCACTGGGTTTTGGTCATCGGGTGGGGGAGACCGAATAAGTTACTGTCTAGCAATAGATGGGTTCTTTCTGAATATTGTCTCTTTTCCTGGGTTTTAATGAATCTCCACCTTTCGGCAGTACTTTCCAGGAGCATCCCAATCAGAGTTTGTGTCCATGTTGGTCCATCATCCTGCAGCTGATACACAATTGGCACTTTTCACCTTTTCTAATACCTTGCACCTTCACAGGGCATTCACCCTATTATCAGAGTACTAGAGGGCTTCTGGTGTTTATCAAAGTTGTTTTTGGGACTAGGCACTGATTTTACTTCAGAACATCCATATCTTGCAGTTACAACTGCAGAAAAGGCCAAATCTCCCTCTCATGTAAAATGACTGCAATCCTGTATGAATTTTTCATTAATAAGTGAATTTCAGCCAGATTTCTCCTCCTTTGCTTTTCAGTGACAGGTTTTATGGAATAAATGGTGAGAAAGGCTTTCAGTCATTGCCCTTCCTCAGGTTAACAGTGATGGATAAAACAAAACAGTGCCATAAAAATTTAAAATATTTTCAGTGCAGACACATGTTCTCCATATTATATGCAGATTTTTGGCTATCATTTTGTCATAGAATAATAACTGACAACTATATAATGTTATATATATAACTATATAACATCAGGCCTAAAAGTTCTTTATCAACATTCCCCATTATAAGCTATATGAACCCATTTCCACTTGATCCATACTCAGATTAAGAGCATAAAAAAACTTTTTCACGAGATTTCTGTTCTCTCAGTGGCATAAATACTGGTCTGCACCACAGTCATTTGGCAAAAGTGTTCCCAAACCTTCTGTCTGTTTCCAAAACAGTGACCCAGGAAACACTTTAAGTGCAGGTTGAACTTTTTCATTTTTATTGGAGACTTCAAACACAAAAAAAAATGTCTCAGCTGTTTTGCTGCTGCAGATCATACCTTGGCCACACCTCTCATGTTCCCTCACAGGTCTGACCTTTATCTCTGCAGCTGTACTGGCAGGGGAAAGGAAATGCATGTATATCTGTATTCGTGTGTTTTTTGTCAGCCACCATCTGAAAACATTTCTGAAGGTCACCGAGATCTAACTTGAGAAAAGTGGGACATTTGAACCTTAGTAAGCAGCTGCCAACATCATTAAGATGTTATCTCTACCATTTTTAGAACTGGTTTTCTGTTTAATGTTTATAAACAAGTTACAAAAGACAACTGAAGCTGTACATTTGAAGTGTGGTACAACACTGAGTCAGTATTTAGAGACACCTGAGCAGTAAGACCGGGAGAACAAATTATGTCCTACAAACCAGTTTTAGATGCAACCTTTGTAGTTCAGTCCAGTTACAGTTTAGCGGTGACTCTGTATAGTAAACACAGCAGACTTTCTGTATAGCAAGATTGATATCTGACATACTGGTGGAAACCTGTGCCTCCTGTATCAGGAAACCAGTTGCTTTTGCAGGGAGTGTCATGCTCATCTCTTCTGCTGGGGGACCTCCCCTTTTCACTGGTTCATTGCTGCCAGTAAAATCACTGTAAAAAAAACAACAATTTCTACTCCATCTTGAGTGCTATCATCTGCATTTGAATAATGCAAATAGAAGAAAAGATAGTTCTCTGAAATACCTGTGCCGGATGGCCCTTCTGAAATCAGACTGAAGTGGTTACAGAAATAACAGCTTTGCACTGACCGGGCTTTTCTGTTGTTTCCCACACTCAACAGGAGAGTCACCCATGTCCAAGTTCTCCTGTTGGGACTGGTGTTATTTTTAACTGCAATTTGTTAAAATAATCTATCTTTTATATCTTATAGTAAAGTATAATTATGTAAATGTAATATTTAAAGAGATTATATATATATATGTATTGAAAATGACACACAGCCTGGAACTTCAGTCTCATCAGTGCTCTCCTCCTTTGTAAGTACTTATCCAGAGATTATAGTAGTAGCATCATCTTTGCTTCATTTCTGAAAGAAAAGTTATACAAGTTCACTTGGGCAGACCTGCTCCTTATCATCCGCAGCCAACCTTGTCAGCATTTAACATTCTTTCATTGAAATGCTTGAGCAATCAACCCAACGATGCAGACAGTAACATGAGGATCTGGACACAAATGCTTTCATAGCCTTGCCTGGTCCATTTAATTCCTGCAATTACATGTGCTCATGATGATCTTGCTGGCAGCTTTTTCAAGCACACTTCACAGATGTCTCCCATAAGGTGCTGAGGAGATGGTACATGCTCAGCAGGCACTTAAGATGTCCAGAGACACGTGGTGGAAGCACCTGTACCGTCTTTGGAGCTAGCATCTGGAAAATTTAAAAAAAGCTTGTTTTTATGAACAAATGTCTCACTACAGTGTTCTTGCTGAGGTAGGCCCTTTTCTGGAGATAAACCCTCAGACCAAGTTTTAATGACTTCCCACAATGAAATCTCTTCTGCATGGAGCCCTCCTGGACAATCAGAAACAATTCTCTCCTCTGTGGCTGTAGATCTATGTTTTCAAGGATCCAGTGAAAACCCAGCCTCACAATTCTCCTCCCTCTCTTACCTATGCAGTGAAACCCAGAGTGCACACTTCAGGAGAACACAGCTGTGATCAGGCATCCCTCTTTCTTCTGCTCTGCTATATCCTTTCTTAACAAGCCAGACCTTATGGTGCTCACACCATAGCCTGTGAATAAATAAATTAAGTTGTACAGTCTGCCACATAGAGCACCATTTCTCCTTGGAAGGTCTTGCAGCACAGTGCAACCACTACTTGCTTGCTGCTGATCATGCCTCTGGCTGGTCTTTCCTCTGGCTTCCCTCTCCAGGCTCTCATTAGCAATCCTTTCCAGGGGGATTGGGTGGCACACACAGCAAGGTCATTTAGCTTAAGCCTTCCATCAAGCACATTGCTTGCTGAGGAAAAACACCTGTTTCGCTTTCATAGATCAAGACTGTCCTGGCTCTGTAGACTGGTACATGCTTTGCATTTTGTATGCAATTACATTAGCCATGCAAAATGCCAGCAAGGTTGATCTCCATGCTAAACAGGACAAGTAATGCACTGTCAACTATTCAAAAGTGTTATGTTGTTCTCCTGCTAGCTACCCACCCCCAAAACCATTTCTGATGACGTATGTTACTAAGGAGGTTACTAAACCTCCTCTCATTTTACTTCTGCACTCAAACTCCTGGGAGTGAAGATGCAGTGCTTGTGGGTGAGTTTACAGACATTTGTAAAAATTATTCTGGGAGGTGAACAGTGAACACATTTTGTGTTTTTTGAAAGAAATAAAATATAGTGACTTCCAGCACCTGGTAAATGAAATTAGTTTCATGTGCATACAATACCTATGTCGTTATTTCATTCAGAATCTTCCTGCAAAATCCCCTTTTTCAACCCAGTGAAAAATCACCACTGTCCTATTTGTTTCCACTGTGTCCACTTGATCTGCAGGGTTTAACATAATGTCCTTGATTTTATTTTCAGAGCCCCTCACAGCTTCTGCACACCAATTTTTCATCTCTCATATATCAGTTCTCTGCTCTGCTGCTAACACCCACTGCCCACTTTTTAGATTTTTAGACATTTTTGCTCTCCTTTTCACGCTTTCTCATAACTGGGAGTTACATCTGACCAGTAATAAGAAATGAAGAATATGTCATTCTTTTTAAAATCTACACTTCTATCCACAAAATCTTGCCTATGTGCTAGCCTATCATGCCAGTGATTTCTATCACTTCTGTCTTCATGTTTTACATCTGCTGAAGTTTAAATTATACTTAACAATAAACTCTGATCTAGAACTTGGCGGAGTGATGTCCTGATCTTCTGGACTAATTGGTTCTTCAAGTTTTTTTTTTCTAAGGCACATGCCTGACATCTTCCTGCATCTGTGATGAGTACCTGATTTTGAAAACCAGTGGAAAAAATTCTATCTGGCTAACTCAAAGACATCCAAGATGTCACTCAGTAAATGTTGTGTGACCCAGAAAGATGAAGAACCTATAAGTTGGATTCAATCATGTAATGCAGATCCCAGGAGTTTTTGCTCATTCAGTTTGTGGTCTGTTTTTCTGCTTTCCATGTGTCCTCAAAGCACAAATGGGTTCAATAACACTACAGATGGGTCAACCAGCTCTGATTTCTCACTTCTTTTATGGCCACATTCTCTTTACTATTCCATTCTTGATCATAGTCTCTTCATCCAGTCTTGCTACAGTGGAGTGTTTTTCTCATTTTACTACATTTTCTTTCCTGAGAAGCAAACCTTTACAAACAAGCGAATTGGTGTCCCTTAGTGGGTAAAAAATTAAAGCAACCTATAAACAGCCATAAAGAGAAGTCCTTTACGTGTAGCAGCAAACAGCTAATAGCCAGGCTGTCTAGCTCTCTGAAGAGTCTCTGGATAGCTGCTTTCAGAGAAACACTGCCAGCCACCCCACCTGTCTTCTTCAGCTGCAGCTTTCTTTTTAACAAGAAATTAAGCACTCCTTCAGTCCTCAGATCCTCTGTGGACCACATAGTATTATTTTTGTTGGATTTTTTTATTTTTACATTCAGAAGAAATAAAAGTCCTTTCCCTTTCCCTTTCCCTTTCCCTTTCCCTTTCCCTTTCCCTTTCCCTTTCCCTTTCCCTTTCCCTTTCCCTTTCCCTTTCCCTTTCCCTTTCCCTTTCCCTCCCCCTCTCCCTTCCCCTTCCCTTTCCCTTCCCTTTCCCCCCCCCCTCCCTTCCCCTTCCCTTTCCCTTCCCCTTTCTCTTTCCCTTCCCCTTCATCTTCCCCTTCCCCTTTCTCTTCCCCTCCCTTCAGCTTGCTCTTTGTTAAGAATTCACTTATGGTTTTGTTTTAACAAGAACATCAGGAGAGCTTTAGCTGCCTTTTGTTATAGTTGTTTACTGGAAAATCTGGCAAAAGAAGAATCATTGGTGTCATTTAATTTGAAACCTTCAAAATCATTCAGTGGACTAAACTGTAAAGACTATATTAATCTCTTTTCATTAAATTCCATTTAATTTGAATTTATCAAGCCTGGCTTTCCTGGCCAGGCTTGAAAGGGGAATAGTTTTTCTTTTTTTACCTGAACATCTTAAGCCACATACATTTTGAACAAGGAATAGACAAAACTGGGCATTTTAGTTACAGATAGACCCACACTTTATCCCGAGTCTCAGAGGGAAAAGAAATTCCTTGTGAATGTATGAAATTATACTGTCTATAATGTGTGATTTGTACAGCACAATATTTTTACTAAGAACAGTATTACAGTACATGGCCCAGTGAACTTCTGTTTGGCTTAGTGTAAGATGAGGAAAACGTTAAAAAAATATGACTGAATTTTTAAAAAACTGTTATCTTTAGGTAAGAAGCAATAAGAGAAATCTGTTTACAGGTTGTTAGATGAAACTCAGGGGACATTCAATTTTGACTGAATGATCTTTTAGCACCTTCTGCCTTCAAGTGCATCAGACAGACTCACATGTTTTCATGTTTTTCCCTTCCTTCCTTCCTTCCTTCCTTCCTTCCTTCCTTCCTTCCTTCCTTCCTTCCTTCCTTCCTTCCTTCCTTCCTTCCTTCCTTCCTTCCTTCCTTCCTTCCTTCCTTCCTTCCTTCCTTCCTTCCTTCCTTCCTTCCTTCCTTCCTTCCTTCCTTCCTTCCTTCCTTCCTTCCTTCCTTCCTTCCTTCCTTCCTTCCTTCCTTCCTTCCTTCCTTCCTTCCTTCCTTCCTTCCTTCCTTCCTTCCTTCCTTCCTTCCTTCCTTCCTTCCTTCCTCTCATTTAAATAGGTCATTGTCTACAAACCTGTCTGGGACTATTCTTGCCCAAGAATGCAGGTGGCACCATCTGTCCCTCTGAGCTATGTGCCAGATGATTCTGGCTTTGCTTTGTATGTGAATATTTTTTCTGCATAAAATTGCTGTATGCAGACCATGTGAAAATGACAGCCCTAAAGGCTATGAAAGGCAGAAGGCATACAAAATAGTGAAGTGAAAGGCAGAAGGCATGTAAAATAGTGAAGCATCCACTATATAAAATACCACATATAAAATACAAATTTCTATTTGATATTTCCTTTGAAGCACCTCAGTCAGAATTACGAAAAACCTCTAAGGTAAAATGTGGGCTTTTTTAGAAATATGTGTTTCCAAAAGACATGGATATTATCTGTCTTGTATCTCTACCTAGGCAGCCTGAGAGAAAGCAAAGCCTCTCTTCTGTGGCCACGGGGTAGGTAGAATACAATGTAATGGAGCTCATCTTCCATACCAACTCTAGAGGTTAACCCAGACAACCAGAGCAGGTCATCCCTGAGGAGGACAGAAGTGCTGAGCTCACAAAGTTTTGTATTCTGTTCTTAATCAGCTCAGTTCAACTGCTGAACACAATGATCCCATCCCACGGAATTACAATTTTGTCACTGTCTTGGAAAAGTAGTGCCCTGGTGGCCTCCAGGGCTCATTCCCAGACATCTATCCCATTAGTTGGAGTCCCCAAATTAGTGTTTGTGTCAGCTCAAAAAATCAGTAGTGAAATCATCCCATTAAGCTGGATTTATTTACTAGGAAAGTCTTCTATTCATCAGAAGTATCATTTTTTTAGGGGAAGTTTTCTACTCAGGGCACCAGACTGGTAACAGAAATTTCTGTTGAAAGTGCTCACTGTTATACAGTGCAAGACTGATCTCAGTTATGCCCTGTACCTTCACTGAAATTCATCAAATTTAGACACTGGGCAACACAACAGAGATTCATTGGGATTAAACTCTCAGTTACACACATGCAGCCCCTGTGGGTTCAGTGGAGATGCAAAAGCATACAGGATGGCAAAATTTGGCTTGTTGCTGCATATCAAGATGCAGGTGGCACCATATGCAAAAGAGCTCTGGTTATTCAGCAGATGTTCCCAGCTGTCTCAGATTAAAATGCTCACACAGTTAATTCACATTTGGGCAGGGATCTGTTTGAGAAAAGTTACATTTGTTTGTTTTTTCAGTTTGCTGAGGTTACTCTTCACTTTGAAGTTTGCTGTGCTTCCTGAAGAAGAAAAGAAAATAATTAAAACAAAACAAAAACCAACCAACCAACCAAACAAACAACAACAACAACAGAAAAAACAACAACATCCTTCTTCATTTGTGTAATTATTAATTATGTAAAGAAAAAAATAAAGAGGCAGAAATTTACCCTGACTTTATACAGCATCTTCAATTGATGCATTGGCTAAGTGCTACTTACTGTCTGTTTTTCGGCTCAGTAGCATTGCTTTTGTTGAGAGAGTACTCTAATCTAATCTATTTATCTATGCAGGTTTAAAAGTTTGCACTCGGTGTGTATTTTGGAACATCAGAAATATATATCACCATTTCATAGGAAACCCAAATAACTTTGTTGTGATAAAGGACATGGGAGAGAGAAGAACTTAAATGTAAACAACCATGATTTTATCCTCAAGAAAAAGAGCTCTGTTTCCTGACAGTAATGTTTGCTGCTCCAAAGAGCAGGAATGCTTTTTTGATCTCCACCAGTGTACACAGTTGCTGTACTTTTTTTCCCTCCTTTTCTCTGTCTTTTCCTACTGGGAATGAGTTTTGGCAGTTATAGACAATAGAGTGACCACTGTGTCTGCCGAATATTCCTTTTGAAGCACAGTTTTTTGAACAACTTGGCATTGCAGATTTCAGTTAATTCTTCAGTACATCTCGCTCATTCTGACCAGCCTACAAATTCTTCCCGGTCATACAGATTATATTACAGCATTTGCAGACAGGGCTGGGAAGTACAGCCAGCCCTCTGTGAACACGGTTCCCAGAAAGCCAAATCTGAGCTCCTCAGACAGAGCTGCAGGAGGAACCGGGCTGTCACGCAGTTGCCCACTAACGCCGCAGCTCAGAGGATATGTTGGTTTATCTCTCTCGAACAGCGAAGGCTCACTGCCACCTGTGGGCAGCGGCTAGCATCAGCAGATGCTGGGAAAACAGACGGGGAAGGTCACAAGATGAGACGGCCCTGCTGGTAAAAGACCCTCGGTCGCTACAGCATCAACAGTGCCACCCGTCTACCAATACTCGTGGGTTGCAGACCAAACTGCCAGGGAACTCCGGGCCAGTCTCTGGTGGACGGTCTCCCAAGGTTATGAGTTATGCTGAGCCTGAGCAGAGCTCCGCTCCACAGTTCCTTTTGGTTGATGAAGTCTCCAGTCTCACTCATCCAGCACCCCTTTAGGGACTGCGACATGCATCCCTTAATTCTGCCTTCCTTCCTTCCTTCCTTCATTCTTTTTTAAATTTTTATTTATTTTTTTGTTTATTTATTTATTTTCAATCTGTATAATTTATTAAAATGTAGTCTTGGCCACAACTCACATATATATACATATATAAAATATATTTAGTGCAAAATAACATCAGGAAAATCCATAGAAAATAAAGTGTGGTTGAAAAAATAAGCATGGAGGTGAGAAATATTCTACATTTTTACAATTTTCAAGATTTCCAAACATTAAATTTTACTGAACTATATTAAACATATATTCGTGAGCTTAGGTACAATTCTGTATGTGCTGTTTTACAAATGCATCTTGTGAGAGTTTGCATCCCTGTGCATGCACATTTTCATGCAGTTGTTTCTATGAGGTGGGGGCTCCTTGTGTTCTGCTGCACTCATGAGCTCACCTGCAAGTTGCTCCATTCACAGAGTGGACTACCTGAGTGGAACATGACCACACTCATGCAAAGCCAAAGTTTGCACGTGGCACAAACTTGTGTAACTTTTTCCACTGTACCTCCAACCAAACGAGGATTTGTAGAGAAGGAGACTCTTCATATGTCATTAGATTCAAAATATTACAGAATCACAAAATGACCTCAAGGATCATGAGTCTCCAGCTCCCTCCAGCACAGGCAGGGCCACCAACCTCCAACATCTATTATTTGGCAGATGGTTATTTTAGGGTCACATTTTTCTTTCTATGGATTCTATTCCATACCACTCTCTGCCTCAGCTGGTTGGACCAGGATCTGCATTGCTGGAGAGCTCAGCAGGTAACGCTGTACTCAACTGTGCTGTATGAGGGTGTATTGCACAGCACACATCAGTTAAGAGCAGCAAGCACAGCAGAGCTGCCAGACTTCTTGGCTCTGTGCAAGTTGCCAAACATCACCATAGGTATGTGATCTTATCTTCTTAATAGCGTGTAAAAAACTTAGAGCAATTTGGACACAGTATAAATATTGTTGACAGTGTTCTTTAACAAAATTATTCACAGTAGCTTAGTTCCAGCTGCACAGCTCCTGCTGTGTCTGTTTCCTAATAACACCACTGTAATAAATATTTACAATGCAGTACCTATTTTCCCCAAAGGTACAAAGATTTGTTTATGAATACTTCTTTATGAAAATCAGCATTTTTGTGTGTGTGTGTGTGCATTTCCAAGAGTATCATAATTTATTATGGTTTTGGCAATATCTGAGAGAGTTGTACATAAAAAGATTGAGGACATCTGTTAATCCTCAGATTCTTAATTCAGTATTGTCGCATAAACATAGCATTTTGCCATGTATTTAGTTATGGAGTAATGCAGAACTATGAATATTTGTTTTAGACCTACTCTTGTGAAGACTGATATTTTCATCTGTGTTCATAAAACCGAGCCACAGTAAAACTCGCTCCAGCTTTTCCAAAGGCAAATGCAGGATGAGCTACAAAACTAGAAAAGATAACAGTTTTCTCTTATCCATTGAAAAATAAACACAAATGGTTGTTTGCTATATGCGTATGTGTTTTAAAGGTTGTAGGCACATTTGTTTAGGATGACTTACCAAGAAGCATCTTACATGAAGATGCCACTTCTGGCTCTGAAGGCTGCAGATATTTGGAAGATGGAAGATTACGTTGGATATTATCACTGTAGGATTGTTTGTTTGTTTGTTTGCTATTATTCTTCCAAGGTCCTCTAATGTTGATCTTTGTGAGAGAGAAAACATGGACAAGTGATGGAACTTTTGCCTGCTCTACTATGACTATTCTTTTCTTCAGCTTATATCACAGAATCATTGAATCATTAAGGTTGGAAAAGACCACGAAGATCATCTAGTGCAACCACCAGCCCACCCCCACCGTTCTTACCAACCAACTAACCATGTTCCTCAGTGCCACATCCAGATATTTCATGAACATTTCCAGGGACAGTGACTCCACCACCTCACTGGGCAGCACCTTACCACTCTTTCTGAGAATATATTTTTTTCCTGAAGTCCAGTCTAAACCTTCTCTGGTGCAATTTGAGGCCAATAACTCTCATTGTATCACTGCTACCTGCTAGAAGAGGCTGACCTCATCTCATTACAACCTCCTTTCAGGTAGTTGTAGAGAGCAATAAGGTCTCCCCTAACATTCCTCTTCTCCAGACTGAACAATCCCAGTTCCTCAGCTGTTCCTCACAAAACTTGTGCTCCAAATCCTTCACAGCCTCACTGCCCTTCTCTGGACACTTTAGATAAGCAAGGGACCAGATATAAACACAATACTTGAGGTACAGCCTGATCAGAACTGAGTACAAGGTGTTGTTGATCACCTCCCTGCTCCTGCTGGCAGCGTTATTTCTGATACAAGCCAGGATGCCATTAGCCTTCTGGGCCACTTGGGCACACCACTGGTTCATGCTCAGCTGGTTGTCAATTAACATCCCAAGATCCATTTCTGGCACAGTCTTCTGGCCACTCTGCCTCAAAACTGTAGCACTGCATGGGGTTGTTGTGACCAAAGTGCAGGACTTGGCACTTGGTCTTGCTGAATCTCATATAGTTGGCCTCAGCCCATGAGTGAATTCAGTGTGATCTCTGAGAAATTCATTCTTTTTATATAAAATTTGTATCTGTTATGGGGCAGTAGATTTTTTTCCAGGCTGAACAGAAGCAGCAGCATTGGCAGACAAAGCTTTAGAGCAGAGAACACATAGTAGAGTGAATCCTCAGAAATGGAGCAGACAGAGATGCTGTTTTCTTCTACTTATGCTGTTCCAGCCTGATTCTGTATGATCTTATAGCTACTCCCTTGTCACTGTGGCTGCTATATGTGTTTTTCAGCTACCACTGGCAAAGCAAGCTGAACCCCTGCTGCTGGTCCCAATATAGTCTGAGTTTGCTGTTTGAGATCCAGCTGCAGACCTTTCCTTGCAGATGAAGTCCTTTTCCTCATTAGAAAATGGTAGTTAATGAACTGTTTCAAGGAGTGGATTCTGTGTTCGTAGTTTGCTACATGGTCATTCCTAGCACAAGGGCAAGGATTTCTTTGCTACGCAGGCTCTTATGCTCCTTTAAATACTGAGGTGTGTGAGGGAAATTTATCACATCACTTAGGCAAAACAAAATGCACAGCAAGAGAGGCAAAGGAAAGTAGAGAGGTCCCTACTGTGGAATTCTGAAGAGACATTTCCTAGGGCTTACCATCAGTTCCCAAACAAACATAGAAGCGGTGCAGCTGCAGTTCATGCCACTTTAGATTTCATGCCAGTTTCCATTTCTCCTCCTCCTCTTCTGAGTGCTTAGCAAACACTTATCTGCATTTACGTATTTGTCTTTCCTCTAATACTATTCTGTGTGAGTCCAGGCAAGCTAACAAATGCAAATAAGAGGTTGCAACAGCCACTTCCTTCTCATGCACCTGCCAGCAGCCAAAGCACTATCCCATCAGGGAATACTAGAACCCCACATGTCTTCTGCTGGAACCCCAAAGGGGTATTCCAATATCAGTCATTTCAGTTCACTCTAGTTTTCAGGACTTTTAGAAACCTATTACCACATAACTCTGCTTATACCACTAATTGCGTTCTGAAATGGATCTGCAGAGAGGACATTCAGGACCTAGGATCTAGGTTTACTAACTGGAAACTGAAGATCATAGATGAAAGAGAGACACAGGGACATGTTTTCTCCAACTACAATGCCTGACATGGTTTAGATCTCAATGTTCCAGTGTAAAGATTATGAGAGAGAAAAAAAAGTAGAGATATAGCAAGTCCTTTATCTACCATATAAGCTTTCTTTTCTGATTAAAACCATTGAAAGGAGTACCTTACCTAATGTATGGAGAAACAGATGCAATGAAAGAGTTCCTCAGAAACTAAAGCTCCCTTGCTCTACTTCACAGCAGGTTTGTTAGTATGGTGAGACAGAAGATGGTGAGCAGTGGTGGTGACGGAGGTGGACAGTTCGGCCATTGGGAGAAAAAAGCTCATTATAGTTGGTTTGCACAGGAAAAGTCATCATTTTAAAACTGATGCGTTTGTCTCCCAGATATTGTCAAAAGCAGGCATCCTAGTCTTGGCTTGACTCAGTGAAGTGTACTTTTATTACTTATGTCAGCAGAAAGAGAAGACAACTGAGAATCCTCATCATTATAAAAACCTCTGTTCTAATGCTGCTTACTACTTTCAAGCTGTCACAGGAAAAATTTTAGCCCATGGCAATTACCTGCTTCTGAAATGTGAAGCATCCTCAGATGATCATAGAATCAGAATTTTTTTAGTTGCAAGGGATCCTTAAAGTTAATCTAGGCCAACTCCCCTGCAATAAACAGAAACATCTACATCTAGATCAGACTACTCAGAGTTCAGTCCATTCTGACCTTGAAAGCCTCCATGATGGGGCATCTACCACATCTCTGGGCAACCTGCGCCAGTACTTCATCACCCTTCTTAAAAAAAAACCACAACTTCTTCCTTATGTCAAATTTATATCTCGCCTCATTTTGTTTGAAACCATTTCCTCTTGCCCTATCACTACAGACTGCTACAGTCTGTCACCTTCTTTTCTGCAGCTCCCCTTTAAATACTAAAAGACCACTCAGGTCTTCCCAGAGCCTTTTCTTCTCAAGCTCCAGCTCTCTCACCTGCCCTCATAGGAGAGGTGTTCCATCCCTTGGATTACTTTTGTTGCCCTCCTCTGGATGTGATCCAACAGGCCCATGTCTCTCCTGTACTGATGATTCCACATCTGGATGCTGTACTCCAGGTGAGGTCTCACCTGTGCAAAGCAGAGGGGCAGGATCACCTCCCTCACCCTGCTGGCCACACTTATTTTGGTGCAGTCCAAGAAGTGGTTGGCTTTCTGGTCTTAAAGGGCACACTGATGTCTCACGTCCAACTTGCTAATCATCAGTCCTTTTTGGCAGGGCTGTGCTCCATTCTCACATCACCCAGCTTATACTGATAGCAGAGGTTGCTGAGACCCAGGTGTGAGATCTTGTGTTTGGTTTTATTGGACCACATGAGGTTCATCTGGGCCCACTGCTTGAGCCTGTCTAGGTCTCTCTGGTTGGCATTCTCAGGTGTGTTGCAGGCACCAGTTTGGTGTCATCTACAAGCTTGCTGAGGGTGAACTCAATCCCTCAGTCAATATCACTGATGAAGTTAGTAAAGAACATTGGTTCCAGCAGTGATCCTTGAGGGTTTCCACTTGTCACCAATCTACATTCGAACATTGACCTACTGGCTGACACTCTCTGGGAATGATCTTGTGGGCTGTTCTTCATCCACTGTACAGTCCAGTCATCAAACCCATATATTCCCAATTTGGAAAGAAGGATGTTATGAGGGACCATGTCAGAGGCCTTACTGAAATCCAGACAGATGGTATCAGTGGATCTTCCATTGTCCACTAATGCAGTTATGCCATCATAGAAGGCCATGATGTTTGTCAGGCAGGATGATGCAGCTCCCAGGTGTAACAGTGCTGTCTGTGGTCAGGCAAGGATACTACTCCCATCATCAGCTTAGGCTGGTCTCTAGTGTTCTGTAGGCTTCTGTTTTTCTACCAGAGAAAAAGTAATAAACATTAAAAAAAAAAAGAAAAAAAGAAAAAAAGAGAGAGAGAGAGAAAAGAAAAGCCATATAGATACAAGAACACCTCCTTACACTGCCCACCCTCAGCTCCCTTGGCCTGCTCCCATCAGTTTCATAGTTTTTCCTGTATAGGACAATCCTTTGATCAGTTTAGGTTCTGTCCCCTCCCAGTTTGTGACCCCCCACCCTGCGCTGGGAGGACAGTATGAGAACCTGAAAACTGAAACATCCTTGGCTCTGTGCAACACTGTTCAGCAACAGCTGAAACTCTGGTGTGTTATCAGCACTGTTTTATTTCTCTTAAAGCCAAAATGGTATTATAAAAAACACTGTGAAGGAAAGACCAACCCTGTCCCAGCTGAAACCAGGACAGGTACACTTTTCCCTGCCTTCCACCCATCTGACTCTTGGAGTCCACCCTGGTGATGTCCTACCCTTGTATTCAGTTCCCACAGATCTTCAGTCCACATCACACTGTGGATCACATCTCTTTTTCTGGATCACATCACTCCTTGTTCTGCCTTACCTATGTCAACACTTTTCTGTAAGTGGATGACTATTCTGATATTCCCTTTTGCTATATATTGTTATCACATTCTGACTTCCATCTGAGTTTTAATGGGAAAGAGGCAACATGCGCAACAGCTTCTGATGCCAAGAAAGTACAGAAACAATACATAGCTCTGTGGCGCTTTGAGTCTTCCAGTCCAGGCTCTGACTTGCTGTAGAAGTGTCTCTACTTTAGTGTAGTTTTTATTTCTTAAAAAGAAAATGTATTTTATAGCATGCTAAGTGTTTCCACCTGGGTTCACATGCACTGCTTGTGTGATTCAATAATCCGTAATTTTGTTTATTTTCCTCTTCCTCCTTTCTCCCCCCTTTTCTTTCACTTTTGCATGAGTATGTGTGTGGTGGAGGCAAGATGTTGCTGGAACCTGTGTGTGGTGGGGTTTTTGCAGTGTTTACTCTGGACCGGAGATTGCTGAGATGAATCTGGCCAAGATTTGTCAGACATGAAGAGTATTTTATTGTTATTATTATTATTATTTCAGGACATGGCAGCAACTGTGGGGTGCCTGACCTGAGGGAGTTTGATTTTCACAGATTTAAAATCACTGTTTCTTTTGACAGTAGAAATCTTGTTTGGGCAATCATCGAAGAGCAGTTCTCTCACCCCTGCTACTGCTCTCAAGGGGTATATGGCCAAAACATGCAGTGTGACAAAAGGTCAGAAGTGGGTGGATGCTGTTATTGTCCTTCAGGTGCTCTTTACTCCCTCAGAGTGGCTCGGAGTCCAGAAACATTAGTACAGAATCATAGAATGGCTTAGGTTGAAAGGGAGCTCAAAGATCATCTAGTTCCAGCTTCCCTCCTCATCAGACGTGATGAAGTCATTCCTTATGGAAGTGCTGGGGTCAGATGTGTGGACTGCTGGGAATAGCTTAATACCTCAGAGTGAGAGAAACACAGACAATTTGAATGACAGGAGCGTGTAGCTTGAGTCTGAGATGTGGCCTCAAAGTTATGACAGCAAGGTATTAGAATTCTAGCCTGCCCCCAGAACAGATGAATGGGTGTTCATCATGACAGTACTTTGGTCAGGAATATTTGTTGTCATGGCTCACTTTGGCTTGGATGGACCTATCCAGGTTACTTGCAGTGCAGCCTGTATCCAGGCTGCAGCACTGTCACAGCCTACATGAGAGCACCTGAAGTGACGCGGGCTGAGTAGAGCTCAGTCCTTCCTGTAGAGGTCAGGGCCTGGTCTTGGGGGCTATCTATGACCTGGGAGTGAGTGGGCAGGGACTGCAGACGAGCTGTTTGTAATCGCTTTGGCTTAGCCAGGCATCGATCAACTACCTTCCCACAGACGGGAAGCTCCAGTCTACATTATTCTATTTTATGATTCTCCTCTTGGGCAAGAGAAGTACTCTGCTGTTCTTTTGTGATGTGTGAGTTGCTTTTCCCATTTCCAACATTTTTCAGGGGAGTTTAGTGTGAACTTCAGCTCCCCAGACTTTAAGTACCTTGTTGAGGACTGGGACCTGAAAGACTTTTGATATATTTTGCTGCAGAAAGACAAGTACAGAAGGAACTTGCATGGACTGAGTCCCAGTCTGTTGCTGGAAGGGAAGCTTAACAGTCAGCTTACGCTGTCAATTTCCCTTCGGCACAGGTAATGCCAATGTTATCCTGAGAGTTCCTGTGGTTCTGTGCAAAACCTACTGCCCATCCATCAGCAGAACACAGGCCTTTTAATTTAGCCATGGTGATATATATGTAACTGAGCCCAACAAAAAAACACAAGGAAAAAATGCAGTTCCCCGCTCCTAACCTCCTCCCTACCCCCCCGACCTCCCTCCTTCATTCTGAAGCTGGAAAGTGAAAACAGAACTTTAGCTCTGTTTTCTCTCTCCTGGTAATCCTCTGTCAAGAGGCCGTCTGTCACTCTTTCCACCTCAATGAAAACATCATCAGCTTTTTCATTTTAAGTGTTGACTTGAGAGACAAACCAGCCCTCATTTGTACCTTAATGTTCGTCTAGAAAGTGTTTTAAGATTTCAGGTTACACTCAGCAAGCCAATGCCCAGTGGGTTCAAGGGCTTAGATGGAGCTGGCCTCTCAGCTAGGAATTTATTGATTTGATACAGTTTCTTTTGTTTCTTCTGAAACACAAGGCGTGGAATGGGGAAGGAGAGAAGACACCAATTAATATAAGCATGAAATAAAATGCATATGTAAAGGGAGGTAAATTATAGGCAGAGAGCAGAAAATACAAATATGTAGGAGCTGAGTTTGCAAAGAAAATGCAGTCTCATGTTGTTAGAAAACAAAGATAGATTAAAAATAAAAAATAAAAAAGGCATGAACATGTTGTTCCACAGTCATTATCATAGAATCATACAATGGATTAGGTTGGAAGGCACCTCAGAAGTCGTCTAGTTCCAATCCTCTGTCATGGACAGGATTGCCGATCCAAGAAGGGCTGTGCTTATCACTCCATCTCAGAATGCCTGTGCTACAGCTGATGCTCCTACAGGACGGTCCTCAGATCCCTTGTCTTGGTTCATTACTTGGAACTGGGGTTTATTACATTAGGAAGCATGACAGTTTATGGATTTAAATTGGAGATAGAATTGATGGAGCTAGTTATGCTGGGTTAGTGTAGGCAATACAAAGGCCGTTATTTGACAGCTGTTGTCATTGAGAGGTGTTGGACATGCTGTGAACAGAACAGAGTGCCACAGTGGGGAATGCTGGGGGACAGCTGCTGGCTGGTGTGGCTTGTTGAACAGAGGCCACACTCCTGTAATCCTTCACTTCAATCTCAAACCCCTATGGTTTTACTACTAAAACACAAGCAGTGGGAATTATTTTCATTCCATGTTTAGAGGCTTGATGTCTGTTAAAGGAGCTCAGAAACGCTGTATGCACTGACATGTAGGAGAAGGTATCAGAAAGCTCTGTTCATGAGCTCACAGGACCAGCCAAGGTGGTGGACAATTTGATTTAAAGCATAGACTGAGTGTATCCCAGTGGGATGATTATGGTGGTAATGATGATTGATAGAAACAGCTCACTCCTGCATGAACAGAACCAGACAGAAGAGGGAACCTAGGTAATCAGTCAGAAGGAAGTCAGACCACATAGAAGTTTTCTATGTTGTTGTGTCAAACCAACTGTACTTACTCTGGATTTGCACCAGAGTAGGCACGGGTAGAATCATTTCCATGGTTTAAAGCTACTAAGTGACATTAAACCCCCAGCAGTACTTCAGAAAAATGTAGAATTTTTTAAAAAATGATAGGAAAGCAGAGGATGGGAACAAAAATCTGAGTACTGGACAACTTACGATGTTTCAGTAGCAGTTCTTATGGGACTACCTATAAGCCATAAAATAGTTGGAGGATTTTAAGTAACTGTTGTTGAATTGGGGTAACACAGCTAACAAGGACTGGCAGTAAATGTAATAGTTGGATACAAAGGCTGCTTTTGCTACCGCTAATTATTTATTAGTTTCATTAATGCTGGATCCCCGGGGGAAATGAATAACTTGAGGTTTAGGTTTTGTATTTTTATACCTACTTTAATCTTGTTCTGAATCAATTTCTAAGGAGAAATATAACAAACTCCCTTTATTACCTATGTGGAAAAAGACTGTAAAGAACCTAATCCACAGGCATAGGCTTAATCTTCTCTCAGAGTAAAAGAATAAGCATTTCAGGTATGTAGTTTCCATTATATGAGTGGTATCAACAAAATGAAGCTTTTAAAAAGCAGGAGCAATGCTTTTCCCTTCCTACATCTTGTTTACAACAGTGAAATGATGGACTTGAGTCACTGTTGCTCTTTTCCAATGAATGACACCCCATGAAAAGAGTATTCATATTTTTTACTAAGGGTACATTTGTAAATGAGTTCTACATGTGATTGATACTTTAATCCATGGTTAATCTACTTTTCTAGATGCTTTAAGAGTCCAACAACTCAATAGATAGTTTATAAGCATCTAGGATGCATTAATCTCTGTAACATAGCTGTAACATCTGTTAATCATTTGTTACCCCTTTGTACAACATTTATAAATGCAACCTTTACATAGAGTTTGACTGAAATATTTTGTGTTTGTATAACACGTTCCTTTCAGGGAATGTGAAGCACTTTGCAAGCATCACTTAGTGGAGTCTTATTACTCCCACATGTTGTAGGTGAGCTGTATCCTCATTTTACCAATGAACAGATTAAGAAATAGAGTTACATCCATACTGAAAGAAGAAAGTGGCACTTGTGAGGTTACATCAAATCAGCAGACTCCTGTATTCTGCAAGCTTTCTGTACAAATTTCTCCCTGTAAATGATACCACAGCTTGTCCATGTTGTGCTTCTCATGCCTCTTACCCAGGCATAAAACTTAGGCCCTTGCAGTCCCATTTCTAAACCAAATATGAATAGATCTGAGCTTTCCAAGGAAAGGTCAATACTTCTTTGGGAAGATCTGCTTGATACCTAGGAGTCTGTAAGTTAGGGTCTCCATGTACTTTGTCCTCCCAAAATTTGAAGGTGAACATGTCCTTGACCATGGCCATTCTATACATGTGAGTGCGCTCTGAAGCTTGGGTTAGAGTCTTACCTCAGAAGGAACTTGTACTTTCCAGCATGGATGCTTACAGCTATGGTGTGTGGTGTGTGGGATTGGTCCTTACGGTGGGCTTGGAATTGCATTTATCTTTCATTTCTGCAGTACTCCAAGGCTCATTGATTTTCACTGCACTACAGAAGAAGGTGTGATAAAACCAACCACAAAGACTGGGCATGTTTGCTTGATCTTGACTACCAGACAGTTTTGTCTCCCTGAAGTGACATCATCTTGTACAAATAGGACTATTCCAAAAGCTCCCGCACTAGTGTTTTATCAGAGGCAAAGCCATGTCTGGGCTGTTTTCTAGGTTAAGGACTTCTACCGGGCAAACCACCCATCCATCACTTCATCTTCTCCCCATTCAGAACATCTTATACTCCTGCACTTCTTATTGATCTGACAGTCGCTGTTAACCACAAAACCAAAACCAAGCAACAAACAAACAAAAAAACCGCACACCTGAAGATGTTTTCTGTTTGCTCCTAGGCAAGGCTGTTCAGCAAGCTGCTGGTAGGAGATACGTTAAAGTTCAAAACATGTACAAGAGATAAGCTATAAAGAGGGAGAGAAATTCAAATGTGGGTGACTGTACTGATTGCCAGCCTCTACTCAGCTCATTTCCGTTTCCTTGGATGTATTCACATATCTGCCTTCTCACTTGTGACAGGATATTTTACTGACTGTCTTACATATAAGCTTTCTATTCTTCAGAAACCAGGACTTTTTTCATACCTTTTTCTGCCTAAAAAAATAATACTTGATGCTTTTTTTGGATCTCCTTTTTGTATTCAGAATGAGTCGAAAGGCTATACCAGAATAAATTTAAAGAGAGTGAATTTGATAAATACACCTGGCCTGAAAGGGTTCCCCAGGCATGGAAACAGTTGCAGTAAAGTGAAGCCTGCTCCAAAGCATCTTAAATGCCTTGTGGTGGTTACTTTATCTAGGTGACCCCTTAGTGATTCAGGATTGGCAATTTGTGGAGTTGGAAGGAGAAGCTGTTCAAGGGGGAGATGCAGAGAGCACACAGCCTCCCTCTGTGAGATCCCCAACCACAGCTTTAGAGGAAATAGCCCTGGAAGTATCTATTCACACTCAGCCAACCCTGAAGCAGCTCAGAGTTCCTGCCCTTAAAGGTTCAGTTCCAGGAGCAAAATTAATACTGATCACAGCCCTGGACAGTTATCCACAGCAACATGTTTTTCCCTGACTAAAGTCCAGTAGGACTGTGTGAGGTAACCCAAAGTTTGTTCACAAAAATTGACCCGTGATATATACGCCCTGCAGAGTGCTGCCTGATCTACGCTAGCTACCTGAAAACTATCCAAATATAACAGTAGAGCTATAAGATATAATAACACATGCAGTTTCTTTCACAGCCATAAATCCTCTCCCTCCTTTTTTTCTTATCTACTGGGGCAGACATTTGTAGATGGCTTTCCTTCACGTAATGTGCTGCAACTCCACCATAGAGGGCTACAAGGATGATTTGGACCTGGAGCATCTCCCTTATAAGGAAAGGCTGAGAGAACTGGGGCTGTCCAGCCTGGAAAAGGGAAAGCTGAGTGTGCATCTTATCAACATTTGTGAAGATCTAAAGGGCAAATGTCAAGTGGATAGGGCCAGGTTCTTCTTGGTGGCGCCCAGTGACAAGGGGCAATAGGCACAAAGAGGAACACATGAAGTTCCATATGAAAATGAGGAAAAACTCCACTGGAACAGACTGGTCAGAGAGGTTGTGGAGTTTCTTTCTCTGGAGGTGCTCAAGGCCTGCCCAGATTATTTCCCATTCAGCCTATTATAGGTAACCTTATTTAGCAGGGGATTGGACTAGGTGATCCCAGAGGTCCCTGTGACTCCTATCGTTCTGTGATTCCAGATTCTCTGTCAGTCTTTCAGTCTGTGATGTACCTAACCTGCCACAACTCTTCCATGTGTCTGACTCTGTGATACCAGCTTTCCACTCCAGTTCAGCAGTATGTTCTCCTGCAGAAAAGAGACTAAGGGTTCCACGTGATCTTATTTATCATTTACTTATCAGACCAATGAATGACATGTGTTGACTTTCCATATCCATACAGACTACTCACTTTACTATTTATAAAACTTTGTGGATACAGAGGACTACCCAAAAGAGAATTTAAGGAAATACTATTTCTGAAGTAATTGGTGGTGGGAAAAAAATAAATAAATAAGAAAACCTGTTTTGGAAAACAGGCGTTTGCCTTCAGTCTCCCTGATTTCTTAAATAATTTTCTTTGTGCAATTTATTCTGTTTTGTCCATCTTCTGGTCCACCTCATACTCAAATAATTCTACAAATGCTGTTTGATCCCACTGTGAGTAAATGAAGACCCAGTTGAATGCATTTCCTTAACATCTCTTCAGCCCACTGCATGCTACTCTGACAACTCCTTTCTCATAGTTAAAGCCACTTGGAACTTCACTTAATAGGAATTACTAAAAACATGAATCCAGTTTCTGAAGATACACTGTCCAGAGAACATCTTTCTGTGTTTCAAGCACATCTTTTTACTATGATCAGCTTCACAACAGTATGGGCCAGTGGTGATGGATTTTTGATGAAAGACTGAAAGAACTGAAATCAGGGACAGTTTCATGCTCAGAGATCATGGTGTACAACTCTGTTAGGACAGCTCTCTCAACAGCCAGGGAGATCTTCCACTAGACAAAATTGTCTTCGGTGATAATAATGATGCTTTAAGTGTGGTATTAAAATATTTGAGGAACACACAGGATGGCAAGAAGACTTTGAGTTCCTGTTCAAGAAAGCGTTCAGTATAAAGCAAAATAGGTGAGCCAGCAGGTTTTCAAACAGAAAAGACAGAGATGAAGATCTCACACAATGAGGAAAATACAATTAAAGCTTGCTCTAAAATATCTACCAGTCTAGTCACATCTTCATACTCACCTCAATTCTGAGACCAAACTGCCTTTGTTATTCAGTCATTGAATACATGGCAGGCTGATACATAGCTCTGAACAAACAAGCTGTTGGTAGAAGGGCTTCAGGAAAATAAAGTTTGAGAAACCAGAGACTAGTACAGTTTAGAGAGGTGACTTTTAAAAATGGAAAAGTAAGCCTAAGACTCTAATTAGTGTGTGCCATTCTGTACATAGTGTATGTACATTTTGAGTAACAAGATAGGCAACAGCAACTGAAAATCAACTACAGAATGAAAAAGTTTTATATATCTTTTTTCAAAATAAAAATTTTAGAATATTTATTAGTTTTTAATCATGATACCACAAATGTCATGTCAGTAACACTGCACGCATGGTAAGTCCAGTTAAAGTATACAAAAAACTCAGTAGAAAGTCATTGATAACATTATTCTCACACCTTATACCTGCCACATAATTGTATATGTCATGATCTGTTCATAAAACAAACATTCTCGGATACACAATTAACAAAGTCACCTGACTGACAACTTTCTACGGTACTTTGTGGTATGAAGCAAACACTGACTTAAGACCATGACGAAGTTTCATGCCTGCAGTTTGATTTCAAGCAGAGCACATTCCACCTTGAGTTCGTTTTCAACCACTTGCCATGAAAGAAAAATAAGCTGCTGAATTTGGATATGGAGTGTGAAATCACTTGGATGGGGGTAATGTGAGTAGCCATAATTGTACACCTGTTAGTTATTTCTGAAGAGCTAACCTGTTCATGCTACAATTAGGTACAGTGTAAATCATGGAGACAGAAAACATAGTCAATCAGTTGGACATGGTGACAGGAAAAGAAATCAGATTTCATGGCTTCATAGAAAAATCACATTAGGATCTTAATGAGTTATTTCTATGACCCAAATAAATTACCATCTAGGCTTGCATAGATAGTAGCAGGACAAACATTTTGGGGAGGCAGATGTATGTACTCCTGTGGAAAAGAGTTGTAAATCACGTCTATCAAGGAGCAGGGGTTTAGTGAGGGTATGTACTGAGAGTTCCTCTTAGACAGGGAAATACACTTCCAGGCTTAAGGCCAATGAGAAATTTCCTCATTGTGATTGTTTCCAAATATGCTGCATTTTCCAGATATATTTGTAAAAGATGTCCATTTGCAGTGTCAAAAAATGATTGGCTGGCATCACATCAGCAGCCCTATGACCTGAAAAGAACTGTAAGCCAGAGCTGTGGCAACATCCCTCAACACCATGTCAATAACGCAAAAGAAATTTGCACTGCAGTTTTCTGGAGCAAGAGAAAAATTATTGTGCTTTAAGCACTGCTGTGGAGTTTAGAACATGACTGCTCATTATTGGCAACCCCAAACAGCAGTGGCCTGTGCTGCCCTGATGCTGGCTGTTTGACATGGCATAATTCCCTTTCTTGGTGGCTGCTGCCTCACAAAATCTACTGATGTGTTGTGATGTAATAGATTGTTTCAGAGCAAGGTACCTGCATGCTTTGGCTCAGAACTGGAATGTGTACAGCATAGCAAGCAATTGGCTTTGCAGCTTTATGCAGTCTTGGAAAAAGGCCATATTTTACTCATATAATTTGAAATTTTAACAAAAGAAAAACTACTATGATGCCTCAAAGTTTTTGCATTAGAATAGTTTAACAGCTTTTGTATGTAAATACTTAGCTGTTAAATGAAATGCTCATCCCACAGATATGTCCATAATGTATACCCACATACCCATACCCACAGGTATGTCCATAAATACTGACTTGCATCAGCAACAGGCATTATATTACAAGTACTAACTAACATTTTTACATATGGCCTTTAGCTCAGCAAGTCCCATGCTTTATTCTGATTGCATAAGACTTTATTCAAAGCCCCCTAAAAGAGTTCTGCTGTCTTTAACTGGCTGCAGTAGAACTTAGATCAAGCACATAACTTGCTAAATGCTGGGCATGCTTCCAGTCTCCTCTCTGTACTAGTTAATCAGGTGCAAGGCCAGAGAAGTCCACAGTAGTTCAGCTACACAAAATGTGTAAAAGATGAGCTCAGGAGCAAGAACATGCTGTGTCTCTTAGGAAATCATCAGTCATTAACTCATTCTGACACATTTAAACTTATTTTGATTTGGAACTTCTCCAAGCCAAAAAGCTATGGCACATAGCCAGCAACTTAAATATATCTTAAATATAAATATAGATATAGATAGATACAGATATAGATATGATCATCTTTCTTTGCATGTATCATCAACAAGTGCCAATTCCACTTAGACATGCCTTCTGAAGAAGTAGATAGTCCGGATAAATATCCTCCTCTGTATCTTCAAACTCATGGCATTAGGACTCCTATGGAAATAGATTTTCCTTTGTCAGCAATAGTTTATGCATCAGCAAGGGGCAGCCTTGGCACTTATAAATCTTCCAGAATCACTTTCTGGTCCAGGTTCAGTGTGACATCTTTGTTATGGCAAAGAGAATAAACCAGTGAATGCAAGAGATGATTACAGCAAAACTGGTGATAGGGCAGCTTTGGAGCTTATTATGTCATGTTTCCTCAACAGTTCTAAATATCCAAGGTATGAAGTAAGTTAGATGAATGATGTTTTACAAGAATATTAAAAGATTAATTAACATTTATTAATTTAATGGCATTTTAATAGGCCATATATCAGTTAGAGGATGATCAGGGCTACTTCTATTACACATGGGAATATAAGGAAGAGTTTGATCAGACTATCACTGGAGTCAATGCTCCCAGTCCTGTAACAAAAAGAGCTGCTTCTCTTTAGAAGGAAAAGAGTGGAATGGTGGATTAGCATGGCTGAGCTGCAGTTTACAGACTTTATCTAGGATTAAAGTTAATAAGGTCAGCAAATCTACTTGAAAAGAGAATGTGCAGACGTGTGCCCTAGGCTAGCTCTGTGATGCCAGACTGTGTCAGTCAGGGGAACACATCCCAGTGCTGACCACCTCTTGACATGAGGACAGCAGGATGCTGGACACCTCAGTGCAGCTGGGGCTGTGCCAGTTTTTGCGTCTCCAGAGAAATTACTGTGCTTTGAGAAGCCTGCTACAATAATAAACATTGAGGTGGACGGTGGAAGTGGTGAAACAATCAGCTAAACTTTCTGCTAAGTCCATTTTGAGACTCACTGCAGGCTGCATATTTTTTATTTCATCTTAAAGCTGAAACCACTGCTTCAGTGAATCCAATCTGGGGATTGTGAGTCTGATGAAATAAGTGTTAATTTGGTAAATTCTTGTACAAGATCCTCTTTCATGATTAGTAGCTGAGGTGTGGACACTGGGCCTCCTTGAAGTGGAGCGTCTGTCACCATTAACAAGATTAGAGCACAAGGCTTTGAACGTGGAAGAAAACTGATCTCCCAGTGTAGCTTGATGCCTTCAACACAATTTCCAGGGAATCAGCACGTCTGTAACCAAAACAGAGCAAATACGGTGTAGCTGAAACAGTTTGTGAAAGAGCAGGAGGGCAGATGAGATGCACAGCTTCTTTCCATCCAGCAGTGATGGGGCTGTCCTGCAGGGAAGAAGGTCCTTATAACCTAGAGGGAGATGAAAAGCCTAGAGCCAGAGTAAGAAGAGAGGGTGTGCATTGTAATTTTTGCCTTCTGAAGCTGTAATGTTCATTGCACAAATTGTCAAACAAAATTCACACAGCTGAGATAACAGAGCTCACACCTTCCCATTTGTTCCCAGGATAAAGATACAACAGAAGACTTCGTGCTAGGAGAGAGAAAAAAGACAAGACTTATTGGGATGCAAACAACCATCAAACTCAATTTAAAAATATTTACTTAAAAAAAAAGAAAAAAGAAAAAAGAAAAAAGAAAAAAGAAAGAAAGAAAGAAAAAGAAATAAAAGAAAAACAGAAAGAAACTCTTTCCCAGAAAATGTGCAGGAAGATGCATTTGTTTCTCCTTTCTACAAGAGTGACTACTTTGCTTCTTGGTAGACCCAGACAGAATCAGGTGTAGGTCTAGCTGCAAAGGCAGCAGAAACATGAAGGAGATTTTTTGATACTGAGCATCTACAGAGGCTCTTTTTTTCCATGTAGTTTGAATCGGGGTAACAACATCCATCTGAACTGAGAATCTTCAAATTATTTCTTCTCACCATGTGACCTACAATAAATAGTGCAAAAGCATGGAGGGGTGTGGATGGAGAATGGAAAATCTTTCATAACTCCTACTTTCAATTATGTTTCAGCTTGAACAAAACTGTTCTTGGTGAAGGGGGAAGAAAATGAATGCACAAGGACAAAAAGTAGGTATACATTAGATACTTTGAAATGTTCAGTCCTGAGAGGGTGAAGTGGTTTATAATGTTTACTCTCTCTCTGACTTTCTTTCTTCTTTTCATTTTCTTTTTTTTTTTTTTCCTTTTTCTCTCTTTCTGTGATTTTTTTTTTTTAATGCTTTTCTCTCTAAATCTCTTTATTGTCCAAGTCCAGTGCTTTCTCAGTATCAGACTGACATAATGATAGCTTCGCTTTGTCAAGAGAGAGAAAACAGTTTGCTACATGCTTGCCTGACACTCCTCATTATCATCTGTGCAAAACGAACACTGAAAGAGAAGAAGAAATAAGAAAAACTAACTCCCTCTTCCTGGAGTCATTCATCAAGAGCTTTAGTAGCAAATGTTCCCAAACTTGCAACACAACCTCTTGAAACAAGAGCTGACTTCTTGCTAAATTCCAATATTAGTCACAGTTCTGTGGTCACAGCTCTTTGTTTTTAAATAGAAACCTTTCTCATGGCTGTGACAAGTTACTTTGTGGAGGTAAGAAAGGAAGGCATGGGAGCTTAGGCTGCTGTTTGCCATCCGCAGTCACAGGTGACCACAGAATGCAGCAGAGGGCAGGGACACAGGGGGGAGAAACAAAACAATCTCTCCGAGGGCTGAGAGACATAGGGTTTTCTGAAGGGTGAACAATGCAGGCAGTGTTACAGGCAAATGGGACCTTTCAACACCCTTGGAAAGGAGAAAATTTAAAAAATTAAACACTCTGCAGTGGGTTCCTAGTGACTTATACTCACCATTAGCTATAGTCAAACAAACCTGCTTGTATAAGCTTGTTAATGGGGAGAAATACATTGGATCAGTATGGCATTTGAAGATGATTAATGAGAGGGCTTCTGACAGGATAAACTTTCTTTGCTTTTATGTGTCCTTGGCTTTAAGCAGCACCTGCTCACTTGCAGCAACGCGCTATCGGGAGATCTGTCACTGGAGCTGGCTGCATGCGTCAGCATGGCTTAGAGGGCTCCCGCATCAGATGATGGAAAAGGTGCATTAATGTCCATAATGACTGGCAGAAAGAGTTGAAGGCTGCCAAGGGTTGGGACAAGAACCCAGCAGGCATGCACTCTGGTTTGCTGTGGATGTGTGGAATAGTTCTATAGAGGCTTGTGTGAAATGTGCGATCTCTGCTCTGATTCCCCTGGGCTGTGTTCACATCACAGCTCTCACACATGACAACTACAGCGAGGCTTCGTCTGGCTCGTAGGAGCTGGAGATCGAACTGTTTTGGCAGCAGCACATTGGAGCCCACTGAGGAGAGACCCTGTTCTTCTACTGCTAGCACCTGTCACCCCTGTGTCAAGCAAATGCAAGTCCTCAGCGTTTTTACTGTATTCTGTTTTGTGCCACTAGTTCATCTACCTGGACAAATTTCTGTCCCTCCTGGTGCAGAGGAGACAGGATTCAGTCACACCCAAGAGTACCAGGCTCTGCAAGGGCTCTTCTGTCTCTGGACAAGCCAGGGAAAGGTGGGGCCTGGAGAAGCACAGCCATACAACAGACTGTGGTATAAATCCTGATGTCAAGCAGGTGCTGATCAGAGCCCAGCAAGTTTGATAACAGTTGTTGAAAGCTACACTCAGAGACATGCCAAAATGTCTGGCATTTGCACAACATAAACACCTTGTCTAAAAAAATGTGGCTGCCACTGCAGACAGGAGAACTGATGTCCTGAATCCACTGCTCTGATCCCTTCATCTGACTATCAACAAGAGAAACCAGAGGTTTCACACTATCCCCATCTCCCTGCTGGAGGAAATGACAGCCTCACAGACCTCTGCAATTCCTGGGAGCTCTGGTTGCTGCTACAAGAGTGGCAGTGGCAACGATCTGCACTGCTGGCATGGCCTCTAGCACAAACACACCAACAGCTCAGACCACACACCAGCACCATCTTTTCAGAGCTCTGATATAACACAAGGCAAAACAATGTAAAATGAATAAAAACTGAATATCTCCATGTGCAAACATCTTTTCACCCTGGTAGTTCACCACAGGGCACTTTAGAAGGTAGTACAGTCCCTGGCTTTATTGTCTTTAATTTATTCATTAATATATATGTATATATATATATATATATATTTACCTTGCTCACACTTCTAGGAGAAATACATCTGAACAGAGCTACCAGTGTATCCTCACAGAATGTGAGGATGAAAGTCGGTGTAAAGAATGGTCTTTCACACCATGGAGGAATACTGGAAGAAACTTCAGCAGAAGAGCATGAACAAGCATCTGTTAGCTCTGATCCTTGCTCCTTATTGTTCTTGAAGTTCTGGCAACATGGACATCATCAGCACAGTCATTAGTGATTTTAATCTATAAAAATTCACCACTCCATTGTAAAAAACAAGTGGTTAGTATTTCATTGTGCTATTCTAATTAGTCCCCTAAAATGTGCATTTTAGCCTACACCTAGTAAAAACTGAGCCAAACAGGAATAAAGGATAACAGATGATGAAGGGATTAAAAAAACAAAACAAAAACAAAAACCAATAAACACACTTAATTCCCATATCGGGAATGGTGTGATGAGCAGGACTACGGAAGTCATCCTGCCCCTGCACTTGGCATTGGTGAGGCCTCACCTCGACTACTGTGTTCAGTTTTGGGCACCTCAGCACAGGAAAGACATGGAGCAGGTCCAGAGAAGGGCAACGAGGCTTGTGAAGGGCTTGGAGAATCAGCCCTATGAGGAGAGGCTAAGGAAGCTGGAGCTGTTTAGTCTGGGGAAAAGGAGGCTGAGGGGAGACCTTATCGCCCTCTTCCAGTACCTGAAAGGTTCTTACAGTGAGAGTGGGGCAGGTCTCTTCTCACTGGTGACAAGTGACAGGACGAGGAGAAATGGCCTCAAGTTGTGCCAGGGCAAGTTTAGGTTGGATATTAGGAAGAACTTCTTTACAGAAAGGGTAGTTAGGTACTGGAATAGGCTCTCCAGGGAGGTGGTTGAATCGCCATCCCTGGATGAGTTTAAGAGTCATTTGGATGTGGTACTCAGGGATATGATTCAGCGGAGGGTTTTTAGAGTTAGGGTACTATGGTTAGGCTGTGGTTGGACTTGATGATCTTCAATGTTTTTTCCAACCTGGGTAATTCTATGATTCTACGATCTCAACGTACAGCCAGTGGCTCTAAATCTTTTGTGTAGCATACCACAGTCACTGCTGTATTTGGAATTTGGTGTATAGTCTGTCAGCTCATTCACACTGAGGCAAATTCAAGAAAATTGAAAGAAGTAGATGTCCGCATGCTTAAGATAACCTGTTGAGGACAGTCAATCTATAACTGAGAGGTTTGGTGGACTGGGAGAAAACCAGGAGAGGGGATGGTAAGCACAATGTGATGTGAAGAAAAAATTGTCTGAAATATTATTGCTTCAACAGTATTCACAGAGCCACTACACAATAACTCTTAAACTTGAGGAGGACTGCCTTTGAAATTCTGCTAGCTGACAGCCCCCTTGACCCTGCCTGTTATATAGAGTTCATGATTCATGGTGTGTTTGCCCAGTGCTTCTTGAGTAGAGAGGCAGCAGCAACTCAATATGTTTTAAGTTTCAAGCTGTAACATATTGAAGTTTCTGTGAATATAATTCAGACTTCACTAAGATTTCATTTAAAATCATGGCAGATTCATCCAGATGTTTCTTCAGCTTTGAAAGAACATTTGTCTTGTACATGTAACTCTTCAGACAACAGTAGTGCTGCAAATAAATTTGCCATGTTTACTAGATATGGCAAAAGTAAAATCATGTTTTTGGGAAAAGAAATCTCTGAAAAGTTGGCTGTACTGACTTTTGTTTCATTTTAGATAGAAATCTTCCATTCAACAATAAAGAAACTTATCACTATGTCTGTATTTGGAGAATGAATTTAGAACAGAAAAAAACATGTTTTTTTCCATGAAAGAGTATAAGTTTAAGATGAGAGGCACTGGGAAAGAACACTCAAAAACATGTGCATGCAGTGTCTATTTTCAGCATAAAAAAAGCTATCAATAGAACCCAAAGGGAAAAACTGTCTTTTTAAATGAGAGATGACAAGATGCATCAACTGGGAATAAGAGAAACTGTGAAAAAAGGAAAATGTTCTGTATGTTACTTCATGCAGGCCATTTGGTGAAGTGAAGTCTGAGGGCTGGTAGCGTATCAGTGAAATCCCTTCTGAAAAAAGGAGGTAGCTAGGTGACCTCTTGGAGGCACAGAGACATCTGAGCAAACTTCCTATGTTTTGCTGAAACAGCATGGCTTCCGCAAAACTCAGTGTCAGGACACAGAAGCAAAAGCAGAAGTTTGGCCTTGAGAGAAAGTGCAGACCATAGAATAGTGCACAGGACCGTTACTGGTACTTAAGAGGAAAGAAGAAAGAGGAAAGTGATGTTCTGCCAAATTTTGATACTCAAGAACAGCACTGTGTACATAAATACTCTTTACAGGGAAGGCATGGAGCACAATTGATTGGATTTTCCTAGACCTAAACTTATTTTATGTACAGTTGGTCTGGGCTTTTGTATCACTGTATCTTGAAAATTCAGCTAAAGTTAGGAGGATGACTCCAAACATAGTATTGGTGCACAGTTTGGGCCTCCATAGTATAAAAGAGATGTTAAACTCAGCTTCTTCCCTTCCCTTCCCTTCCCTTCCCTTCCCTTCCCTTCCCTTCCCTTCCCTTCCCTTCCCTTCCCTTCCCTTCCCTTCCCTTCCCTTCCCTTCCCTTCCCTTCCCTTCCCTTCCCTTCCCTTCCCTTCCCTTCCCTTCCCTTCCCTTCCCTTCCCTTCCCTTCCCTTCCCTTCCCTTCCCTTCCCTTCCCTTCCCTTCCCTTCCCTTCCCTTTGTAACTTATTGAATTCTAGGTTTTTCAAGTTTCCAAAGACAACTCCAAGTGAGCAGAAGCCATATTTTTTCCCGAGTAAATGACAGATCTTCTATTTTCTTGACCAGTTAAGTTGTGTGCACAAAATATTTACATATTGTCTTGGATCCATTCTTGAGAAACATTAGAACCTCTAGTCAGAGAGAAACTGAGAAAAGCCTAGGCACTTTCAAACCCACTTGTTAATAAAAAAGCACAGTTTACAGTAGTGTAGACTGGAGCTGATTGCTGTGAAAGAAGCCATCTCCTTGGCAGTCCAGGGGAGGGTGCTGACACTATTGCAGTTGTTGCAAGCTGCTTTACCCATGGCAGGGACTGCCTGGCTGGCTGTGGGTCTGTTGGGAAGTGCGTTACAGTCAGGCCTGTTGATGTAGGTACATTTTTTTCAAGGCCTGCACTATAACTACTCTCAGGAGACATTCCAGCACATGAAATGAACCTAAGAAAGGTAAATGGTCAGAAACTGGAAAAACAACCAACACAATCTTTACCTTGGTCAACCTTTTGTTCATGCTCCCATCTTCGACACCTGTAAGGTGATGCAGACACAATTTCTGTGTAGTCTCTTGATGTACTGATAAACATCAAAAAAGCCTGGGAGAATTAAAAGATCAGAACAGCATGTCAAAGGTGCATTGTCCAAGGCTGCAAAGACTTCTTTATTCTCGGATAACAGTAAACTTTTGTGCTTTTCTATATATTTTCTCAAAATGAACACATTGAGTGTACTTTAAGTGTGCACATAACAAAAGCGAAGCCACATTGTCAGTGAAGAGGATTATTATATTCTACTTCCAAAGAATAAAACCAAACATGCCTCTTGTCAAATTTGGCTAGAACTTTGCTGAAGTGTAATTCCACCACAACGAAAAAGGAGTCCTGTTCTGAAAGGTTGAGATTTGTGTCAGAAAGAACCCCATCAGGCTAACAAAGAAAATGAAATGTGGGATCTGATTTCTATACCTAAGCCCTTTCTCCTGTAACTGGAGCTGTGACATTGCTGTGAGCTTCCTGAAAATGATTGAAAATGTGTGAAACGGAACCAGACCAGCCTACGTGCCATGAGTGATCAGAAATGTCCATCTGTGTCAGCTGCACATGGGCACTACATTGCAAATGAACTAGTGAACAGTGGCTCTGTGGCGATAGCCTAATTTTCCTGTGGAAAGATCTATTCATCCTCTGGATTATCATGAGAGATTTCAGTAGTCCCTTGTGTTTCTTTTGGGGAAAAAGCTTGAAATTTGGTGATTTATGGACTCATGACATCAGTTCAATGTGAGACTTTTTACATAGGACTCCAGATCCAAGTACCTGAAGTATATTTGATCCTCACCTTAGGAAAAAATTGCATGCTTTCAAACTAGACTTAAAGCTCCAGCTGTATGGCAGCAACAAACGGTGCCAGCTTTCACTGATTCCTTTGCATGGACACTTAGCTGTCCTCACTCCTGCACAGGAAAAGCAATCTGATCAAATAAAAATGTCCATCCATGGCAGTACCAGATAGATAGTGACCAAACACAGTTTTCAGGGAAGGAATGAATATCAAGTGCAAGCCTACAGTGATATCTCTCCAAAATAATTATTCAGACTCCAGCCACTGGATGGTTCAGGTGATTACTGAGTCAGAAGTAGTATCACTGTGTCTTATGTTCCTTCATTGAGTTCTCACCCATATTCTTGTCCAGCTGTTCCTTGAACTTCCTTAAATTTTAATCACCTGCATTGTCCTGCAGTAGACATTTTCGCAGATTATTCACAGATTAATTCACAGATTTGTGTGCCCCAGTGGTGCACTGTGTTAGAAGTGCTGCTCTGCTACACAGAAGGTTCGAATCCCGGGAGTTGGACTCGATGATCTCTAAGGTCCCTTCCAACTCACACGATACTGTGATACTGTGAGATTGCGCTGAAATCCACTTCTCTGTGTTTTTATTTGGAACCTGTCTTAATTCAGTCTCATGTGGGATCCACAGGTCTTGTGTGCATAAAATATTATTTTATGCTTATTAGAAACTTGCAGATGAAAATTGCCATAGCTTCAATATAATAATACCAAATACCTTTAGCTACTTGATGTTGACTTTAAAGATCATCACTTTTTTTTTGTTGTCACTGAAGGCCAGGTTGGATGGGACCTAGGCAGCCTGAGGTGGGGGGAGGCAGTGCTGCCCATGGCAAGGAGTTGGAGCTAGAGCTATTAAGTTCCTCCCAACTTTAGACATTTTATGATCCTGTGACTCTATAACTCTATATCACCCCAGATTCCTAAAACCAAGCAGCAAGGCTCTGAAATAGTTAAAAAAGCCAACAAAATCTTGGGCATTTGTCTCTGTTTTTAAGTTTTAAAAGAAAAGCCTCTATCAGGTGAAGATGTTGCAAAATGCTATGCAAGTTCCTGCAAGCACAGCATAAAGGTGAAAAAGCCCTTCCACATCTGTGTTTATTGTGACAAATACCATTTAATCTCCCAGCTTGCATTGCAACCGCTAGTTATTTTTAAAAATATGACAACAAAGGGGAAAATGGAAGGTGTGTCCCACCCTCCACCCCTATGCCATTATCCGAACAGCTACTTTGAGCAAATTACTGTTCTGGGTTATCTGTCAGCTTCCCACAGTCAACTGCAAACTAAAAAGAAAGACAAGAGGCTATCCCTGTGTTCTTTATATCTGAGTAAGTAAATGCTTTCCCAGCAATGTCAGCATAGGGATGACAGAAGTCAACTGTTAATAGACAAACCCACTCCCAGAGAAAGAGCTAAATAACAAACAGGTTAACTGAAGCCTTCATTTAGTGATTCCTTCTGCCAGATTTCCTCACCTCAGAAACGCAGAACGAGAGAGAAAACTCATGCAGGAAAGGGAACTCAGAAATTATTCACTTTTCTCTGAGTTCTCCTGCATCAGCCACGAGTACAGCACATGGGCAGCAGCCAACAAGAACATTGGGTGGCACTGACTGGCATCATGTAAACTTTTGCACAGTAAGAAAGGCTGTATACTGGGGTGATTAATTGGAAATCTGGATAAAAAGTGTTACTGTGTAATTGGAAATCTGGATAAGAAGTGTTACTGCGTAGAGTTTGGCACATTGTGCTATATGGTTTCCAGTAACCACAAGCACTAATGGAGATCTTACCCCTCGATACTTCAGTATATATTCTTGCTTATCCTTGCAACAAATCAGAAAGGGGGAAAAAAAGAAAGAAAGAAAACCATGGAAGTTTGTGGTGCAAACTCCAAATATTATATTTTGATTCAACTGTGAAATTTCCTCCAGGAATTTTAGCCCATGATACTCTCACCAACAGAATACACAACCTAGGTGTCACACTTGAAGGCATCTAACCCCTCCCTCCCAGCCATTACTCTGCCACGCACTTCTCACACTCATTGGTGAGTCACTGCAGAAAGGGCAGGAAGGCACTACCACCCACCCAGCAGTAATCTCCCACCTTTCCAACAGCTGTTAGAAACATCACAGGAAATTCTTAATGGAATGTGAACTGTAAAGAACGTACAGTGAGGTGTTTTCTCATCATAT
Organism: Excalfactoria chinensis; assembly: GCF_039878825.1. NCBI lineage: Eukaryota > Metazoa > Chordata > Aves > Galliformes > Phasianidae > Excalfactoria > Excalfactoria chinensis. Next base: position 25,557,044 of record NC_092857.1, read on the forward strand.
GAAATTTTTCTCATAAAGACGAACTCTGAAATCTAGTGTATTTACGATGCGGGTTACAATGCATACAGATAGCACAAGAGAGACTAGATCTGAAGCAGCAACTCTGCCTGACACAAAACGTAAATTTCTATTCCTCATGGAACCTTTGAGTTAGAATTAATGAAGTTATGCCATGTCTCTTTTCAACAAGACCTGTCCTACTGTTCTTAGTTTAGCAAAAAACTCCAAAAATATAAGAGATATCACATGGCTGAGACTTCTCTCTGTACGTGTTGTTGTTCTTTCAATATAGTCATTAGACAATCAGAATAATTACTGTCTTCACTGCAGTTTGGGGAGTTATTTGTTTATATTTTATCATATATTTAGCTTTTATGCAGTCTAGGAATCTTGATTTGTTTTAGAGCTGTGGAATCTACAAATTAAAGCTTCTGGTGGCCTTTACACTGTCCAGTCTTCTTGGGGAAAAGAAGAAAAAAAGAAAATCATTCAAAAATTTGTAAATTACTTTCTGTTTTAAAGATTTTTGATGTTTTAAAGGAGCATTTCCCAGCATTCAAATCAGGTTTGTGGAAGAATACAGAACGGGATTTAAAAGCACTGACTGTCTTTTCTTTTTCTATGAAATATATATTCTTTTTTTCTTTATTTTCCCATCCTAAAATTTGTTTCCATTTGCTGCATAAAGAATAAACAAGGCTACTCTAAGATGACACTCAGGAGATTTTTCATTGAAGCGAAGAATAACGCAGCTCCTTTAACCATGAAATAAACTGCACTTCTAAATGTTCACATCAAAGCAGGTGTAGGGCAAAGCATCACCAAACAGCAGAGCAAAGCAGTGAAAGATCAGCTTCAGGAACACAGCGGTGATGGCAGAAGTAAAAGGTGTTTTGAGCTCTTAGACAGAGCTGGACTTTCATTTCTATAACTGCTTCCTGAACGCTTTCTCTGAAAGTGGAATGTCTTTAAGCAGAATGGGTTCTTCTACTAACAAGGTTTACCTTCTACTATTTGACCCATAACATGATTAATATGGGCAGGGTGTCTGAGCCTGAGCATGTCTGTATGGCTGTCTGGACTGCCCAATCACAAACCTGACTATGATAAAATTACTAAATCATTTCACAGACTTCATCAAGGCTCACGTATTACTGACTGGTTTTCAGTTTGAAGCTATTTGCTTGTTCAAAGAGGAGGGTAGGGAGGCTAACCTTAGGGAAATCCTGGTGAATACTTAATGTCTGTTATTTATGTACAGGTCTCACTAATGAGAAGGACTCTATGAAAGACTAAGACATCTTTTTCTGGACCTTGTTATGTGTCTCTGGGTCAGAAAGTTCTACAAATGCCAATGCATACACGTATTTAGAGACATAATACTACAGGTGTGTGTGGAGTTCTGTATTCTGTCTTCTGTCTTGGCATGGTGAAAATGCACTGGGACAGTTCTCCTCCTGGTGGATTTTCTACTTAACATATTTTCTTACAAACAGAAGTAAACTACAGAAGAGGAGCTTTGCTGACTAACCAGTTCCAATGTGTTTTCCTGTTGGCCTATTTCACTCATAAAACCAGACTACAAGAGTGTTCAAGACATGGTAGGCAGGTGGGACTCTCCCTAAACACACCGAGATATTTCTGAAAATCTGCTCAAATGAAAAATAATGAATTTATAGGATAAGGGGAAATGTTTTCAAACTTAAAGATTGTAGACTTAGGTTGGGTATAAGGAAGAAGTCTTTTACAGTGAGGGTGGTGAGGCAGTGGAGCAGGTTATCCAGAGAGGTGGTCTCCTGTCCCTGGAGACACTGAAGATCAGGCTGGAGGTGGCTCTGAGCAGCCTGATCTACCTGTGGATGTCTCCACTCATTGCAGGGGAGCTGGACTAGATGACCTTCCAACTTTAAGGATTCAGTGACTCTATGAATTTAATTTTTGCCAGAGTTTTCATACCATTTGAGAAATAGTGTTACAGTTTTCAAAAAGAAGTATCAGTTTTTGGTATAAAACTAATTGAAATTCCTGCTGTGACAATATTTTCTATGGCTGTAGATTAGTTCCAGACTTCAAAAATGCAGAAGCTACTGACGTCACGATAATATTTCATCATAGAACTGTTCCTGTTTGGAAGAGTGCTTCATCTCTTCTCTGCCGCTGCTCCCTGATTTCCTCTTCTGCAGTGTGGCTAAACCCTGCAGAACAAGACAATTATGAAGTTTATTGTAAACTATGTGGGCTCTGGGGAAGAAGGATTGTGCATGCTGAGTGTTTTGCTAAGCCCCCGAGAGAAGAAAAATGAAACAGGGAACTTGTAAAGGATTTATGATGCTTGGGATTAAGGAAATGTGTGAATGCTCTTGCTCAAACACTCTGAGGTAAGAGAAACATGTGGAAAGCTTCAGTGCAGCATTACTAATGTTTCAGTGCAGGTGCTGAATAAAACAAATACTTTTATCAAAGCTCTTGTTCCAGGCGTCAAATAAACAGTGTGAAAAATGTAGTTCAGAAGTGAACTTAGAAAATGATTCCATTGACTATAAACACAATGGCACTTCCTAGTCTGTTACAGTGATATAAGCTCCATTCCCATTCAAACTGTGCTTACCTCCACATGCAGTCACAGGAATCCCAGCCCAGCAATGTATAGGCCGCAGTTTTTGTCTAAGGTTGAATGACTTGGAGATATCTGTTACTGAAAACATAACAAAAAGATGGATCCCACTGTTAGTGTTAGCTCTGAACCTGATAAGTTTAAATTCCTGCTCTGTATTAAACTTTCTGGAAGAAATTGCAGAGATATTTTTTTTCTGTTTTTTGCCCTTAGCCATAAAGTTACTGAAATAACACTCTGTGGAAGGTATCTTTTTGCATAGACAAGCACCATTTGGCATGATACCAGGAATGATGAAGACCACAAAACTGTCCCCTGTTCCTTTTGTTCCATCTTATCATTGAAGCAGTATTTTTTGACTATATATAAAGTTGTCCTTTTAATTGCAGAGACCTAGAGATTCTACCATGTGACACAGAGGCCTCTGCAGCACTTGTAAAACTGTTTGCTATATTAGGGACAAGAGCATCAGCTCTTTGCATACCCTCAGTTCTATAGGTATCTGACAGAACTTAGAGGTTCTTTTTGTCAGATTATCTTCAGTCATCTTCTGCAGATGCTACACAATGATAACATTTTTGCCACTGCTTATCAGTTGGCCTCTGATTATTACCAGCAATGTCTTGTTTCTCATTATCAGTAATGTCTTGTTTGCTTCTTTTGCTGTTGAGTCCAAAGATGCACCTCTGCTGAAGGTGTGGCAGAGCTACATCAGTGTTTTCAGTTAGGTCCAAATGTGTTGGACTCACATTTATGAAAGTGATTAGAAGACATCTAATATATCAGTAACTGGAACTGACTGGTGCAAAGCCTTGCTGACACAGAGGAAAGCATTTTGATATCCCTGCATTAAGATGTTTCCAGCACTGCTGCTCTTGTTCCTCACTAACCTTCCTTTTCACTCTCAGTCTCCTCCTTCTCATACTCAGATGCTGTACCTCCATCACACGATGGAGGCATGAACCCATAATGACAAAGGTAGACCCAAAATAAGAAACTCATCTGGGCTGATGATCTATTCTTCTCCAGCAGTGATGTTGAGACTGCTATGTAGTAGAAGGGGCGGTCTTTTCAGAAGTTACTGGTTCTAAGCGACTGGAGAAAAACATCTGCTGAGTGTTACAGTATCCTGACCACTGTGTACGTCTAACATGATGCCCACAAAGGGCTGTCTTTTCAAAGTAAATTAATTCACACACAGTTAATTATGAAATTATTCTTTTGAGGAATGTTATATATAAAAAAAAGTCCCTTTTGAAGGAGGGGATATATGGGATAACGTAAGAGGTACCATCTGCTCAGGTTCTCTCCTGTAAAACAGATGCAATAGTCCTGGTTGAAACGCTACTCATAAACCTTCCACCATCTGGCCGTAGTAACTGTTGTTTGAATGCAAGTGATCTACAGAGTCATGAACATCTTGCTTGATAAAAGCAACAAGATGTCACAAAAGCAATAAAACCAACATTTCTGCAAACCCAGATGCACTAAGATGGGGCACATGCTGGAGAAAAAAACAGGTAAAGTTCCTCTGCATTCCTAGTCCTTGAAGTAGAAAGCATATTATTAACTTGTGACAGAAAGAAGTGTTACAGCAGACCACACTTTTCAGTCCTCACAGTGGTTTTATGGGGTGGAGGGAAACAGATAGTATTTGATTTTTTTTTCCTTCTATCGCAGGAGCCCATCTCTTTAAGTGCTAATCACATAGTTTTATTTAGTGAGTGTAGAATAATGGCTTTCTGGACAAAACTGACAAGTTTTGTTTCTGGCTGTTCATTTGATATTCCTCTATTTTAAACTGAAAAGTGATACACAACTTCAACTTGCTAACAATGGCTCTTGCAGTAATGATATGATATGTCTGACACTGTGTCTGAAGCATAACATTTTGAGATTGGTTTTCTAAAGAAACCAAGAAAAAAAGTTTTTGGATTTTTACAAGCAATTTGTATTCAACAGATATTATTTTATTTGTCTTTCTACACAGCTGTAGGGGGTTACCATTTTCCTTTTCTGCTTAATATGTGCAATTATCAAAAAGGAATCATGAAAAAACATACACAAAGTCTGTTTCAAGTAACCTATGAGAAAGTATTGAAGACAACTATTAAATATATTTTCAATTTGAGATAGATACAACGAGTTATGTCTCGATCTGGGAGGCCTGGAAAAACTATGGTTTTCTGTGATGTGTTCAGAAAGATTCAGAGCTACTTCTCCACGGGAATAAAATGCCTATCATTGCAAATCCTCCTTAGCTATTGTTATAAGTAATTCCAGGCTGCACTACAGTGCAGCAGAGAAATGCCAGACAAAGACCTGGGATCTGGACTTGGCATTGTCTGATCTCCTTCCTGTCTTGTACACTGCATCATGTTCAGAAAGCCATTTGACCACCCTCTCCCCTCCTACTTTTTTTTTTTTTTTTAGAAAAAAAAAAAACCAACAAATGTTTAAAACATCAGATTTCAGATTTTGCTGTTTTTTTTTTTTTTTAATTTTTATTTTATTTTTTTTATTTTTTATTTTTTACTTTTCCTTTTTCTTTTTCTTTTTTCTTTTTCTTCCCTGGGTTCTGGAGCTTCTGATGTTGCAGTTCCAAAGGACGGGGATAAGAGGAACAAATATTTCTGATCCTCCTAAAACAGATTGGCTAATTAAGTGTGAAGGGTGCTTTCAACCTGGTCTCCCCCGTTTCTGATCTCCTGTTTCCTCTCCCTTATGTCCCTGTCTTTTCTCCCTTGCACTGCTTTGAATCTCTGCTACCCTCACCTGTCTTTCCTTGGCAAGCAGCCCATTTCCCAAAGATCATCCCCAGCAGTGATGTGCCTCTGTTTTGTTGTTACTGCTGAGTAGAGTCTGTTTTTCTGAATATAGTGCAAAGACCTATAAAACAGGTCCTTCATGAAAAGGTATCGTCTTGTTAGAGGACTAATTCTCAATTCATTCTCACATCATTTAAGTGATGAGTATAAAAGAGGTGGGAAGAGAGACTTAGACATCCTTGGTGTTTCATTTCCACTTTCATAACACTGAATTTTTGGAGTATCAATGGAATATTGATGCCATTGAGTCCACTGGAACAAATGACTGCTGCTGTTCTGACAAAGTGATATCTGAAAGATAATAAAGAAGAGAATGCTATACAGAAATGAAGTACTCTGGACAAATTCTCTGAGTTGAAAACAAGATCTATAACAGGACATAATCTGAATCCCCCAAATGATAAACCTTTTGCCATTTGGAACCTTCAACCAACATTGTCCCTAAACTCAAACATGCCAAGCTGCCTACATACCTAACATCCTGCTTCTAGCAATGGCTAGCAGTGACAACCAGCTAAGAAGATAGTCCTAATCCTGTTCCATCCCTGTAATACAAACTGACACAAGGAAGTCCTTGAAGTCAAGTTCCCTGTAGGCAGAGGAACTACACTAATTAATACATAAAAATGAGTACTGTCAAGTCCCCACAGTACCTCCAGAGCAAAATGTACACTCAACTGGATGTGGCTTCTACAGTGACAGCTGATATGTCCTTTGCTTAGGCTTCTGTGTCTGCCATTTCCTGCTTCTGGAAGGTGAAATTTTATGTGGGCCTCCTTCAAGTGAAGGGATTGGAAAAATTAGCAATAATGTGTGTAGCAATAATGTGTAATGTCATGTAGAATTATTTCTCCAGTGTTAAAATATATTCTTTCTACTGGGAAGGGGTCTTATTTAGTGAAGAGGTCAGCTCCATGTCATAAATAGACCAAACATTTCACTTCTCATACTCATAGCATTTTTGGGAAACAGATTTTCCTTGTTTGACTTCATTAGACTACTTCCTTGACAAACAGTGCTCTCGTTGTACATTAACCCTCTAAATTAAGAGTTGAATGAGCTGAAGAAACAACTTTTCACAGTATTATTTGGGCTGCTAAATAATTATCCATTTTTTTTTTTTTTTCCCCTCAGGTAAAGGAAAAAAAATGTTTATTTGTTTGTTCGTTTGTTTTTGTTTGGATTTATTTATTTATTTATTACCCTGTCCATTGTATTTCCTGAGGAAATACTTAAGACAAAGAAGATCTGAATTATTTCTCTCTATATGTACTTCAAAACAATTTCTCTTCTTAGTTACTCTACTTTAATGAAAGATAAATGGTAATCCCTATTAACTCTACAAGTGATGATGAATGTTCTGAAATACTTTGATGAACTGGATCCAAATAATAAATATTTTGTGACATGAATTTCTTCAGAGAGAATCATTCTATTCCCAGATAATTTCTGTTAATTTGCTTGTACTAGACATTTTGTGGGTAATCTATAGTTAGGATAATATAACTAACAAGGGAAATGATATAATCATATAGAATGGCTTATGTTGGAGGTGACTTTAAAGATCATCTAATGCCAATCCCCTGCTTTGGGCAGGGTTGTCAGCCTCTAGATCAGGCTGCTCAGGATTCCATCCAACCTGGCAGTGAACACCTCCAGGGACAGGATAACCACAACCTTTCTGGGCAACCTGTTCCAGCTCTGCACAACCCTTTGAGCATAATATTTCTTCCCAACATCTAACCTGAATATCCCTTCTTCTAGTTTAAAGCCATTACCTCTTGACCTATCACTATCAAACCATATATAAATCGGATCCCTTTCTGCTTGTAAGCGCCCTTCAAATACTGGAAGGCCAGAATAAGATCTTCTCCAAGCTGAATAAGACCAACTTCCTCAACATTTCTTAACAAAAAATGTGTTCCAGCCCTCTGACCATCTTCATGGTCCTCTGAATCTACTCCAACGGCTTCACATCTTTGTCTTGTTGGGGATTCCAGGCCTGGAAACAGTACTTCAAATTGGGCCTCATGAGTGCAGAGCAGAGGAATCTGTTGGCTTTCTGGGCTGTAAGAGCACACTGCTGGATCATGTCTAGCTCAGGTCCTCCTCTTTGCCCCAGTCTTTAATAATAAAGCTTGTTATTCCCTGGGAACACAGCCCCCTGCACTGATAGGGATGGGGAACAGAATAGGCCCTGCATGATTCATGATGAGATGGTCTTGGACCTTCTCCAAAAGCTGGACACTCACAAGTCCACGGGTTTGGATGGGATGAACTGCACCCTAGAGTGCTGAGGGAGTTGATGGACATGGTTGCCAAGCCACTCTCCATCATCCTTCGGCAGTCGTGGCCATCTGGGGATGTTTCAGCAGACTGGAGACTGGCAAACGTGATGCCTATCTTCAAAAAGGGCCAGAAAGATGATCCTGGTAGCTACAGACCTATCAGTCTCACCTGGGTGCCTGGGAAGGTTATGGACCTGAATAATCTCAAGAGCCATCATGGACCAGTTGAAGGTCAACAATGGGATCAGGCCCAGTCAGCATGGGTTTACAAATGGTAGATCCAGTATGACAAACCTGATTTCATTCTATGACAAGGTGACCTGTTTAGTCGATGAAGGTAAGGCTGTCAATGTGGTCTACCTGGACTTCAGTACAGCCTTTGACACTGTCCCCCACAATATCCTCATGGGGAAGCTGGCTGCCCACTGTTTGGATGGGTGTACGCTTTTCTGGGTGAAGCACAGCTGGAAGGCTGGGCCCAAAGAGTTGTGGTCAATGGACTTAAATCCAGTTGGTGGCCAGTCATGAGTAAGTCCCCCAGGGCTTGGTACTGGGGCTGCTTCTATTCAACATCTGTATCAATGATCTTGATGAGGGGATTGAGTGCATCCTAGTAAGTGTGCAGACAACACCAAGTTGGGAGGGAGTGTTGATCTGCCTGAGGGGAGAACGGCACTACAGAGGGACCTGGATAGGCTGATCAATGGGCCAAGGTTAATGGCATGAGTTTCAGTAGGGCCAAGTGTCGGGTCCTGCATTTTGGTCACAACAACCCCCAGCAACCCTACAGGCTTGGGGAGGTGTGGCTGGAAAGCTCCCAGACGGAAAGGGACCTTGGTGTGCTGATGGACAGTTGGCTGATTATGAGCCAGCAGTGTGCCCAGGCAGCCAAGAAGGCCAATGGCATCTTGGCTTGTATCAGGAATGGTGTAGTGAGCAGGACTAGGGAAGTCATCCTTCCCCTGTACTTGGCACTGGTGAGACCTCACTTTGAGGGCTGTGTTCAGTTTTGGACACCTCAGAACAGAAAGGATACTGAGGTGGCTGGAGCAGGTCCAAAAAATGGCAGCAAGGCTTGTGAAAGGCTTGGAGAATATGCCCTATGAGGAGCAGCTGAGGGAACTCAGGCTGTTTAGTCTGGGGAAAAGGAGGCTGAGGGGAGACCTTATTGCACACTTCCAGTATCTGAAAGGTGCTTACAGAGAGAGCAGGGGTGGTCTCTTCTCACTGGTGACAGGTGACAGAACAAGGAAAACTTCTTTAAAGAAAAGGTTGTTAAGCACTGAAATAGGCTCCCCAGGTGGACATACCTGGATGTATTTAAAAACCATTTGGATGTGGTGCTCAGGGATATTGCTTAACTGAGGGTTGTTAGTTAGGGTAGTATGGTTAGGTTGTGGTTGGACCTGATGATCTTTAAGGTCTTTTCCAACCTGAGCAATTCTATGATTCAGTGATTCTCAGCAGGGCTGCTCTCAATGAGTTCTTTTCCCAGTCTGTAATCTTAACTGAGATTGTCTCAACCCACATACAACACCTTGCACTTGGCCTTGTTAAACTCTATTAGCTTCATAAGGACGCACTTTTCAAGCCTGTCCAGGTCACACTAGATGGTGTCCCTCCCTTCTACTGTATCAACTTTACCACTCAATTTGGTGTCATCAGCAATTTTGTGGAGGGTACGCTCTGTCTATGTTGTCATCAAAGATATTGAAGAGCACTCGTCCCCAGATGGACCCTTTGGGGATACCTTTCATGACTGACCTCCACCTGGACATAGAGCCATTAAGAAAATGGCTGCTTGTTCGTGTTAGTGTAAATTCAAAAACAGGTGAAAAAAAACAACAAAAAACAAAAAACAAAAAACAAACAACCATAAATCATGACATTTATGTGAGCTTAATCCTCAGTAATCACTTGAAGTAAGAGGAAAAAACAAAACTGTGCTAAGAGAAAGCAACAAAAGCCAATTTGCACTAAACAAATTTCACTTATGTTTACAGCTGTCGTATATCTCAAAATTAGAATAATATATTTCAGAAAAATACAGTGTCAGCCCACAGGACAGCATAGCCACTATCAGCTAATATTGTAATAATCTATGCACTGTGTATCTGAAAATACACCATATATCTTGTGCATAGTAGCACTAGATGTGACTTTCATGAATTAATAGAGAAATCATGCCGGGCTTCATCACAGTAATATTGTTCTAAAATGTCTTCAGAAGGACAATTTCTTATTTTTATGAACAGTCTTCACTGTCTCTGAAATGAACAATCAACTTCATACAAAAATGTTTCAGAAGAAAGTCGGAAAATACATCTATATACTCAGAACTTTTAGGATAATTCTTTGTAAATGTGCCCTTTATATTTTATTGCCACATAACTGGTGTGTTCCAACCTCAAGGACTGAGAGAGATTTGCAGTAAGTGCTGCCTACATTAATGATCACAAATAACGTTATTTATAAGCAGATTTCCTTTACAAATTGTCCAGCCAGTTGTTTCAAGGCCAAATTTTTGTGCCAAAGCCGACATGAGTGACATAAGCAGCTCCTGAACTTCATTTTAGTTGAGGCATTGCAAGGTTCAAAATACAGTTTTCCTTAACACTTTAAAAGAGAAAAAGGGATTAATCTGAATTTGAAGAGATGCCTCTGCTATTTACTACCTGTGGTCAGTATGCTTGTCTTCCTCAAATGTAAATCCAAATGTTCTTGTGGTAAAAAAAACTCTGACTTTCTGTCCCATACATTTTTGTATGAAGTATTAAACTGTTGCCAAAGACAAAAATTATTCACTGGGGAAGGGCTATTCATTTTTGTTGTTTGTTAAAGGAAAACTCTCATCCTTTCCATGTCATAGACAACCCTCAAAATACTAATTAATGATCTGAGCACTGCCAAATGATACAGGCACTTTTTCCACCTATAGCCCAGCCAAAATTAATGTTAAATTCTCAGGACATTGGGGTGTACTCTGTGTCCCTGCAGCTCAAAAAAGACTCCAGAACCTTCTCTAAATACGTTAGAGGGTTCAGCCTTACTTGAATGAGGTCTGGCATTTCTCTGATTCTGATCTTTATGGTCTATCTGCAGTCTTACTAATTTAATTCCTCTAGCTGGCCGAAGTATTTATGTTGTGAGATTTTCTCATGCATTAAGCACTTTTCTAAAACAGGTTTAGAAATAATTTTGCCAGATCAAATACATTTGATAGGGGAACAATAATTCTGCGTGGGAACATGGACTCTGGAGAGTCATTTATTAGCATAGAATGGCATAAGGCATTTTACAGGATGAAACAGTTACAGTCTCATCAACATTTCTTATTTTTTCTCTTAGGAAGAACATCATATTAATAGTTTCTATCTGATATGCCTTCAAAATACTTTAAAACAGAGAAGATACCATTTTTAGTGCAGGCTGTATTGCCTTTAAACAGGATTAATTTGGATTGCTTTTTAATTTCACTATTAATTTGTATTTATTAATTTTCACCACTGGGATGAAAAGGCATCAAACAGAAGAAGTAACAGCAGCACATACATTAAAATCTAGCAAAATATCTTTATGCTGGGCTATGAAGTGTGCATATAATAATCCTTTACTATTAGCTCTATGTATTGCAGTTACCACAAAGTGGAGAAAATTCAGGGCTCTCTCACCAGATGGGTGGCTCCCAAAAGTTTTGTGAGCCATTGGATAAAATGGCAAGACTCAGGAATGGCTCATATAACAAGTGTTTGTATGTGCAGCTTCCTTTCATATCATCCTGTAAGAACAGAAGTTGACCTAAAAAGCCACCCTAATCCTTCTTCCAAAGTTACTTTGTAATTCAGTTCATCACCCTCTGATAAATTCAGACTGTACTAATTATTTGCTTCCTTAGCTACTGAGTTTTGAATCTATGTTAATGATGAGTCTACAGTGATTTTTAGGACCTTTACTAGACTGTAAACTTACATATACGTGCTGAAACAACACATAAAAAAAATGAATGAATACTCACACATGCTGGGATAATACCTCAAACAGAAAACCCCTTTAAAACAGAGAATGTGTTGAGGCCAGTTGAACATCAGTGAAGACTATCAAGTTGCAATTATTATTCAGTTTGCAGAGCTAAGAAAAGAATTCTTTTTTATTCTTTATTTTTTTCCTTTTCTTTCTTTTTTGTCAGAAAAACTCCATAGGCACAAGCATTTCAAAATTGACCACAAAGCATTTCAAAAGTGACCACAAGCTTATAAAAAAGCCCTGCTAATGCTTACAAACACCAGGTATACAGTTCTCCTAAATTAAGTTAGGACTGCTTAGGTTTGCAGAATTTCTAGGTATTCTTTTCCAGTGACACAGCTGTATCTGTAAAGACATCTGAATGCCTTTGGATCCCTGATGCTCCTGTCCTGAATTAGTGTCCTGATCTGCTCCTCCAGCACCAATAAGGAGCATGATAAGCACAGCAAGAGTCTATCAAGGATGCTGGAACACTTGAACACTATCATTCTTGAGTCCCAATCCAGAAGAAAAACTATGTATTCCTATTAAAACAAGCATTTATTTCTAACACCTTTTTCACCAAACATTTTTTGTAGTAGACAATCTTCACCTTAAATGGGGGAATAAATATGTCTGTCTAGCAAATAATTGACCAGAGAGAAAAAAACCGACTTTATTCCAAGAGGCAGGAGGTCTGTCTGTATGAATGGTACTTGCCCATGCAGAACAGACCAGGAGAGAGGGCAGCCTTCAGAGAGATTGCTGAGCCCTTGTGTCAGTGCATCTGCACTCACAGCCCCAGGTTGGACAGCAAGGACCTGCTGGTGTACAGAGAGTCCAGGATGCTCAGAACATCCCTGTGACTGCAGTTACCGCAATATCTGTATGGGACACAGCCATAAGCTAAGGCTGCATCAAAATACAAGGAATGAAAGTTAGCTCTAAGTTTCCTCTATGTGCAAACAGGTGCTGGTGTGTGTCTGTGCAGGTCAAGGAACTGAAATGAACTACCTTCCCTCCTTAAGTTGCCTTGCTTACTTTTTTATGGCATCAGGGAAAAACAGAAAAAACGTTGGGCTTAAGATACAGGCTTTGGTTTGAGGGACTTTAAGTTTCAATCACATCATCTGTTTAAAAAAAAAAAAAAAAAAAAAAAAAAAAAAAGAAAGAAAGAAAAAGAAGCAGGAATTTTCAACAACAGTGACAAAAATCATCCTGGCTCTGACAGAGACATGGTCTGACACCGTGCCAAAGATTTCAGGCTGGCAAATCAGCAAAGGAGCCAGATAAATCAGAATGAGTGTAACAGATCTCATTTATTTCAGCACAGCTTAGCCTCTTTACTATGTCATTGTCATCAATACCCAAAAATATTTAGTTGCAGGAATAAAAGTGTCTGGCTAATAAAGCAGAACCATTAAGGGGGGAAAAAAGTACAGAAAAGGAAAAGTGAGAAGTGTGACCATAACAGTGTAATAATCTGGTTGGACTATTTTGAGAAAAAGAAAAATATTTTGTATAAAAAGAGCAGAAAAAGGAGACTTATTCCTTTTGTATAATATAATTCACTTTCCTGGTTTTGATTTACATGTACTGGCAACAGCTGCTTACAGGTCAAAAACCAGCCCTAATGAAAGCAATCATGCAGCTAATATTGGTGTTAATTCTATTTCACGCTCTTGGTCTCTGTTGCATAGGGAATTGAAACGGAAATGCCTTGAAAACACACTTTGCAAATGCACAAATACCCGCAATCCCCCATCAAAGCAAAACTGAAGTATATTTCTTCTCACAAAAAAATGTACAGTATGTACAGTACATAAACCTCCATCAAAGGCAGCTCTAGTCCTTACTGCTGCAGAGAGTCTGGGCACAACTGAGACATTATATCTCAGACTTGTGGGAAATGATTCATACAGAGCACCCTTGTGCAGAATCTGCAAACATCTGCTGATTCCTCTGTGCAGGACGAGAGCTGGGTGACTCAGGGGAAACAAACAGTGCAGTTTGAGGCTGTAGTCAAGAAGCCTCCATATCATATGGTCCACATGCTGTGTAGAAAATTGACAGCTTTTTATTCATCCTCTGGAATAGGGTGGTCACCATATTACTGTGCATCTTGCCCAAATGCCCGCATGTGTCTCCTTGTCACCCTACCTGTGTATTCTTGAATATCAAAAGAAAAAGTTCGAAACAAAACAATCTCTGGTGTTTTGTGTCAGATACATTAAAAGGACCAACCTGATTTCAGAAAGTTATTGAATGAATTAATGAGATAAAGCAACAAAGGAGGGCTGGAATAAAAAGATATGACTTGGGGCCATGCTGGCAGAGGTGTTTAATTAGAGACTAGAGACTGGAAGAACATAGTCATGTAATTTTCTTTCCTTGTTCTTACACTGTTCCTTGCACATCTGCTGTTGAGTACTGCCAGAGATAGACCGTGGAGTTGGTTGGCTTTTGTTTGGCCCATGACAGCCAGATTATCCAATTTTATTCACCCTCCAGGCTTTAAAGACAAGTAGATCCATGTTTTGCAGGATATGACATTTTAAGCAGCTTTCAGACCCATTCTGTTAGCAAACCTCCATCATCACAGAGGAAGGTGTCACTAGTCCTGCCTACATAGCAGTTTCTATATGTTTTAACACGGTATCCACACTGGGTTGCTGATGATGCTGTCAGCTGGCAGGACATCTACAACAGTTTCTGTCAGAGGAACAACAGCAACACTCATTTTCTAAACGAGAGCAGGCACTGGGGTCAGCAGAGGGGGGAGGGGTGGTGGCTGGAGGGGGGGGGGAAGATGAATAAGGCCTCTTGAGAAGTTTGTAAGACTTGTTCTGGCAGCTTGGGTGTGAAAGGCTTTAATCCCTTCTTTGCAGTCCTATTAGGAGTGTCTTGACTCCTACACTATGTGAGATTCCAGTGTCTGGCTGCTCTATCACAGCCAGGCAAGCAGGGCAGTCAACAGCAGGAGACAAAAATGGACAATGAACATCATCATCAAGAAAATGAAACTCAGTTCATTTGAACAACCATGTTCTTAACTCTTGTTCAAAGAGTAAGCATAGGCACGTGAGCATGCAAACAAGGGAAGTAAAATGAAAGTAATTGTGGTCAGCACCATCAAAACCTGAAAACCCCACCAGTTAATGTGAATTCCTCTCAAGTAAGGATTGTTTTTCTATAGGTAAACACTGTCAATAAGTCAGTGTTGTGCTTTTGTTAACAGGATGTGCTTCCCAAAACACTGGCTGTTTTAACAGATGACTGTACCACTGGACAGTGTTTAGAAAATAAATACTTTTTCCCTTGCTTTCATCTAAGACAGTAGTGGCCTCTTTTACACTGCAGGGTCTTTGCAGCCATAATGCAGCCAGCAAACATTAGTTAGCTTAAGTTGTGTTTACACAGATACTGTATACTTAAGCAGTAGTTTTCCAGTTGGTGCAGTTGTGTCACCTCTCCAGACTGTGTGAGCTGAGCTAGCATTGTCCCCTGCTAAGAGTAACCATGTCTACATAAGGGGATGTGTGGGTAGCATGCAGTCCGGCTAGACTGTGAATTTTCACATGTATTTGTTCCCTTCAAACCTCCACAAAAATGAGAATGAGCAACACATCTACAAGCTGAAATAAGATGACACCCTACAGTGCTAAATGGAACCTTTTGAGGCACTTGGAAAACATGGTAACCACTACCCAAAGAAATGGAGGGCACTTTTAAAGTGTACTCCACCACACTTTAAAGCATGGTGTCAGAACAAAGGATGATATACAGTCTGGGCCTGGGAGCTGGATGCCCAGGAGAGCTGGGATGGGAAGGGCACAGCCATTACAATTAATTGTTCCAGTCACTTCTCACAGTGGGGGATTGGGACTTCATCCCTCTGTTAAAAAGTCTTAGAAGTTCTAAGAAATCTGCCCAATCTGAAATGAATTCTAATTTGCCTTGAAAGTGATATTTTAGCAGGAAAATGTGCACATGGTGTTCCACAAAATAATATTTCATTAACGATTTTCCACTGAAGACAGAAATCTTCATGGTGTGCCATCAGAAATTGTAATGCATAGCACTGTCTTTCGAAGACAGAATTGCTCTATTAGGACAACTGCTGGTCATGAGGAAGCTAAATATATTTGTTAGGACACTTAATGAAGAGTAGATCCATGTAGAGGTCAGTACAAATTTTTAATATTTGGTAACTTTTTTTTTTTTTTTTTTTTTTTTTTTTTTCCTTACACTGACTTTAATTTCATTTACACTGACCTGGACTACATTCTTATGCATGGAAATGACCTCTGAGACCCCATGTAACTGATGACAAGAAAACTAAAGTGTGTCACTAGAAAGCGTGGACTTTCAGGTGCTGTTCTTTATGTGATTGAGATAGAAATTAATGGCTTTACGTATCAGATAAGTCATTGCAATTCAGGCAGTTTTTTGTTATTCTAGATACCCATTGGTTCCAAAGTGAGACTGCTTCTATTTTGCTGGAGCCTCCCAGTGTCTTAACTATTATTTCATGACAGTCTGGCAGGACAGACTATGCAGAGCTCAGTTTTGGTCTTACACCGTGCTGTCACTAATACATCCTCGATGACACAGGCAGAATTAAGCTCTACGCCGACAGAGATGGAAGGCGAAGCAAGGCCTCGTTCTCCTTTGCTTAGGCAGAAGGGAGATAAGAGAGCAGTCTCGCAGCGCGCATTGCCATCTGCTGGCTCCAGAGGAGATCGAACAGCCTGGGCTCGGTCCCCGGCTCAGCGCACGATGCTTTGCTGCCTCCGACCGGTTTGAGCAACACAACGAGCAGCCCAGATGTGCTCCCTGCCCAGTGTCTGTACTGGGCACTTTCTTCTGTCTGATAAGGTTTTCTTATTATTTTAGTTGCTGGTATTTATTTTCATCTCCTCTTTCCCTGATGTGATGCAACACGGAAGAGCTGCTAAAATGGCTAAAAGAAGTTTCTTCGATATTTTCACATGATCGATATAAAACAGGCTAGACTGTCTTGTTAAAACTCACTGTTTGAGTGCTTATGCTCTGCTGCCCACAGGTTTTGAGCCTGTTAGTTTTGCCTGGCACACTGTGTTTTTTTGTTCAAGTAGAGACTATCACCTGCAGGAACAGAACATGGGACAAATCTTGGTTGGTAACTTTCAGCACAAACACTAAACAAGTAAATATAGCAAGAAATCAATTTCTAGAAAACACTGAAAGTTGTACACTATTTTATTTATTTTATTTTATTTTATTTTATTTTATTTTATTTTATTTTATTTTATTTTATTTTATTTTATTTTATTTTATTTTATTTTATTTTATTTTATTTTATTTTATTTTATTTTATTTTATTTTATTTTATTTTATTTTATTTTATTTTTCACTGAGGAGACTGGAAAGTATTCTTCAAGAGCTGCGAGCTACATGCCCAGGGACACAAAGAAGAGCTCTGTTATAGAACTAGCATGTTAACCTTATTCTCCTGAGTTGATTAACCAGGTTGTGCTCATCAGAACAGACAGACAGAAAATGAAAAGTGAACTCTTAAGTTGCACATTTGAAGGGCACACTTTCTTCAAAGTACTGGAGGGGGCAGCAAGTTTCCTTACCCTGAAGCGTTTCTGAGGTCACCCCGACTTTTCAGTACTAGTGAACCGTTTGCCTTAGTCTTGTTCTCTTTCTTCTTCTTCCTCTTCTGTTAAAGGTCAGGCTGCATTCAGCTTGTTTATCAGCCCAACAGCTTGTTATGTGTTTTTCAAGAAGCAGAATAGTCAGCTTTGCATCAGGGTTTCAAGCCAAGAACAGCTTAGACAGTATCATTCCCAAGTACACTCCGCTTCTCTTGTTTCAATTATCTAGAAATCAGAGACATGCAACAAAGAACAGGAAAAGAAACCTTTTATCTGTGAGAGAGGCCCATATTACACATGACTCTGAGTTAGCAGAGAATGCAGATTTACAGACAATTTGCTAGAACCATGCAGAGAGCTTATTTGAAACATAAATACTTTTTTCTTTCTTTGCATTCAAAGCTTTTGTCCTAGGTCATATGCACAAATACTGAGCTTGGTCTCACAGCAGTGACTTCATTATCCTGTCTTCATTTTTTAAGCAGCTTAAACATTGTACTGCAAGTGAGGATTTTACTGGAACCTCTGGTGGGTAACCTCACCCTCTACTTCATCAAAAATGCTGATATTCACCACAGATGTGAACTGATCATGATATTAACTTTCTTTTACTGGATTTATCTGAAGAGAAGTTCAGTAAAATTGTCACAAGCTGTTAAGAAGCCATAAATTGCCTTATGAAGCCCAGACATTTCAAAACCAGGGGAAGATTGGTTTGAATTGTCCATGTCTCTGTATAATCTTGGGGCTTGGTGTTCTTTCTGTATTCAAGAAAATGTTTTATCTGGGAAGCATATTCTGCATGTTTGTGCTGTCATGTGTAGGAATGCATAGGCTGTCACTGTGAAATTGGTCATATAGACTCAGTGCTGGATAGGAGTAAGTACCAAAATACAGCTGTGGGTCTGGATTTAACTCAATAAAACTGCAACCTCAGGGCTTAATAGCAATTTAAGACTACGGACATGGAAGTGACTGCAACAGTATCTCCAGCTCCTAAGGTGTAACAGTGTGTTCAGTAATTTTCAGAGTATTTCTTTGTTTCATAAAAAGTGTTTAGAAGAATTACTTGGAAACTCATCTGACACCATCTAGAATTCCAAGGTTTCAACCTGCAATCTACCTATCTCAGATGCACAAGAGTTATAAAAACTTTAAACAGTTCAAAAGGTATTCAAGATTGATTGACATCAGAAATATTCCTAAGGAAGATATGCTTTTATATAAGCACAATATGCTTGAGGCATTAAAGTACAGAGAGAAAGGAACATTTTCCTAAATGTTTGTAATAGCTTAACCATAACCACTTATAGTATGACCAAGAAATACAACATTACCTATAGGATTGGTGAATGGATTTACAGTTACTGATTTGTAATACAGTTCTAACCAGGACACTTTGTTCCTTCTTTATTTCTGCAGCGCTTTTTATCTATCTACTGTTATTACTATCATATATAATATGCATATGTATTTTTTATATGCATACTAAGAGCCAACCAATGAAATCAATTTCAGAATACAGAAATATTTTAAAGTTGTGTATGCACATGTCTGTATGTATACACATACGTTTTGTTAGGTTTTTAACTGTATTTTAAACTGTTGAGATTGTATAACTTTCAGAGAAATGCATCATTACCTATGTAATTAGAATCCTTCATCTAAAATAAATAGTTGCTCTGAAGCCAAAACCTCAATGTCAGTGCAAATTGGATACCAACTTAGTTTTTCTGCACAGTAAATACATTTGTATATCTGAAAACAAGAATATTAGGAAAGATAGCAAAAGGCAATTTCTTTTTAGAATGAATGAATGAATGAATAGATCAGATACCTAAATTCCAGCTTCCCCCTTTAGAAAAATGGAAACCACCATCCAAAGAGAAAGATGAAAGACTCTCTGGACATTTACACCTGCTGCCACTTGCTGACCTTGTTAGGAAAGGCTCAGGAGCCTTTTATCTCCCCTAACACAAGGAGTACATTATTCAAGAGGCAGCTGGGTAGTCGAAGCTCAGTAAATTCCCAGATGTTCAGAAAGGGATTCATTTCTCCATCAATGTCAGGAACAAAATGAATACAAAATGTTGGATGCCTGGCATTTTGCAGTCATACGTTCCTTGGGGTTTTAGGCTCTGCAGCCATTTGGTCATCCTAACAAATGAGGTTATGCATTAGGAATCATATGTGCAAATTCTTCCATGTACACCACATTTCCTTCTAGGTCTGACAGACCTTCCTCCTTTTCCAAGTATCCTTGATCTCCATAGATATGTGCTTCATGCCTGGTTTTACTTGCAAATATATTACTCTCTCTTGGAATCACCTTTATGAGTCACAGATAGGATACTTCCCAGGATGCCTGGGGCATTTGAATTCAGTAACTGAGGCAGTGATTCTGGGAGCCTTCAGTCTAAAATCTCCACTGACTGCTCATTTTGGTTTGGCAAGTGATGAAGATGGTTAAACTCTCTTAAGTCCTTATGTTTCCAGAACCTGCTGAGCTTAAGAGCACGCAGTCTGCTGTGTGAAATGGACAGCTGTCTAAAAACCACAGTGCCACAGAGTGCTGCCTTCCAGCAGCCAGTGTGAAGACATTCTGAACCACTGCTGTAGGATCATCTCATCTTGACATGCTGTGTAGCTGCAGCCTTGTATCCAGAGCAAAATCCTAGGTGGCAGAAGAGGAACCTACTGTCTTAACTACTTGGTTTGCCAGCCCAATAAATATCTGCTTAGATAGCAAAGCACAGCTTGTATTGAGGAAGTCTGTTTCTAGGGAAATCAATGGCTAGTTTGTGTTCCTTCATCACATTCATATCTCTGGCAGCTCCTACTTTGCCCTTCTTGAAAGCGATTGGCCTCAATTTCCAAACTCTTTCCCTGGGTTATTTCTTCAGCATAATCTCCTAGCAGAGGGAATCCGTCTCTGGTTCCCCACACAGGTTCCCCACATTCAGGTTCCCATTACATGTTCTCCAAATAGCCTGTCTATAGTATAGACACTAGCTAGCAGCCCATCAAAAAGGAAAAGTAGCCACTCATATTTGGGCTGAACATTACCAGCCCAACTTTCAGATGCCTCAGCTCTATGAGATGCAGGAATCTAACCCTGCCTAAGCACAATCATGGCAAAATAACCCTGACAGAACTAAATGAAGAAGCAGGTTGTTGGACAAATTGTTAGTCTTGCTTCTGCTGTACAGCGAGCATTGTTTTAAATTGATGGGAGCTGTATGAAAAGTTAGTGGGCAATGAAGTTAAGGACCTTGTATCTGGGGACATAAAAAGGCAATCACAGTGGTGTAGCTGTATCCCTCTAATTTTGCAGTTGCCAGGTAGCTACTCATTTACAGTGCCCTGCAGCCTTCTTCATAGTGAGTTTTTTTTAAGGGAGGTAGAAAGAAATGGTACATAGAAAGTATCCAGGAACATTCTTTGGACCATGAGAAGTGTGTACGTATGTGTGCATTAGGTGTAGTTAGCATCTGAGATACAAATATTGTTTGAAACCTGTGCAAGAGCTCTACAAGTCTTGTGAGAATGAGCTAACATGAAACTCATAGTCTGTTACAGACTGGAGAGGAAATGTTCCTGCAGGGCTTTGACTTCATCCTTAGTGCTCAGATGACACATGGAAAAGTCTGAAAATGAAAAGCATTAGAAAGGAGGTGGAGGTAAACACTTTAATGAGTGACGGTATTCTACTTCTGGTGTCTAAAAATGAACAATTGCTCAGTTTCAGATGAAGTAACATGGGAAAAAAAAAATAAATCTGAATTGTTCACACATAGAGAGTTCATCTGCCCCTGCCAGCTTTGATCTGTGAGCAAAAATCTCTGAGAGACCCCTTTAAAAATAGAATCTTCTGATTGTGGCAGGTAGGAAAACTTTGCTGCTGCAAAATGAACAGTGGCCTGAAGACCTTCTCTTGCAGTCAGACTACACTTTTGACTATCTTTCATTACAAATTCCTCATTGCAAACGTCATCAATTTAATCAAGAACTGGGAAAGCTTACTATTTAAGGCAGCATACTGTCCCTTTATAGCAAGGAAGGAATATGAGGTACATTGAGGCAATCAGATCTTTCTTTCTTCTTGATCCTCTATGCAAAGATTTCAAGCTTAAGGTAAGCTTCCAAGCATTAGTCACTGGGAATTAATATGTCCTTCCCAGCTGTTGCTTCTAGATGCTTGGCCAGACTATAAAAACTAAATAGACTTCAGTGGAACGTCTAGAATTCATTTTCTCACTCAGATGCTTTCATCTCATTCATTTCATTGTGTTTACAGGCTGGCAGGTTTCCTGAGGGCAGCCATGATTTAGATTTACAGTTCCCTGGCCATTCTGATTCTGAAGAAAAGTTATAGCACCTGTAATGTAATACTGTTTCCGAAAAGAGTGAAAAATGTGGTCTGAAGAGGACACTGCTGAACCCCAATGATCACAGTATATCACATATCTCTGCACCCTGTTGTGGCAGCTGAGGTTGCTATTACTTCAGAACAGTTTCAAATCTTCACCCCCCTGTCTCCACCCATTCATTTTAAACATGTCTAATCATGCTGGAGACTTGGCTTTGGAAGTATCTCTGGGATTTCTCCCTTTTCATGCTTAGGGCGGGCTGGGAAATCTCTAGGAACTTAAGGAGGGAAGGGAAACAGCAGTGCAATGTCACAGGGCTTCTTCCTGCCTACTTAAAATGTCTGGGCATCCTTGTTGGCTACGGCCAAGTGCTGGACAGCCAGGTCATCACTTCTCAGTACTTATGGGCTCTCATCTTAGTGTGGAGGATGTCAAAGTGTGGTGCAAACTTCACTGAGAAGGATGCAAAATTTAAACTGCCAGTTGCCAAGAGCAAGTGGTCAGAAAAAACACCAAAGTCACTTCTACAGATAAGATCAAGGGGGCAGGAGAGATATGAAAGGAAGGAAGAGCAAATCAGAAAAGCACTGAAAGCCCTTGCTTTCCTCAGAACAGCTTGTTATTCTTACTGTACATTTTGTTTCACAAACATATCTGGTAACCTTTTACTGAAGTAATGACCATAGTTATCTTTCTCCCAGAGGCTTAATCTTCTCATGATTTGCTTGAATAAAATCTGTTCAAGGGTAAGAGCTTTTTCATTTACTGCTGCTTTATGGCTCCCTCCTTTTCAATTCCACATACCTTAGTAATTCTTGTTACTAGACCATTTGAAAGCAGGAAGTCCTCAGTACATTTTGGAAAAATGCTTTCACTGCAAGATTACATGTTGAAATATAAAGGCTCCATATTGCATATTTCTCTTGGGTGAATCAGGAGTATAAATAAACACGTACTGGGAGGTAAGGAAATAGAAACAGGCCCAAGAAGTCTGAATAACCACCTAGAATCTCAAGTACTGATATAAACTTGTATTTGGGGACATTCCACCTTCATCCATGATGAAACACTTTTGAACCCTCTCGGGAGGTATTCAGTAACAATGATTTGTCTCCTTGAGCATTGAAATAAAAATGATTGTTTTGTGGAGCTGCTTAGAAACTCACTCAACATATTTTGTTAATCTGGATTTGGCTGTACTTTTGCTCCTTTTTGTACTTTTACTGGATGCTGTGGCATCACAGTGTGAGGATTCTTACCATTTGCTGATTGACTGTCACTGACAAAAGAATGCTTCCAAAAAGTAAAAGTCTGCACATCACTTTGCTCCTCCATCGGTGCTGTTTTTCTAAGTAACACTGAAACTGGCTTCCCACACCAAGTTTTAAGCTCATTTAGGTAAGCTTCAGATCTGATACTGCTGGGAAGGAGCACAACATGTGCCATGGCTTTTTAGACTAGGGAAGAAAGAAGAGGACAACCAGATCGCAAGTGATATAGAATACTGCTGCAATGCATAGGTACCTTGGGCCAGATAAAGATATGATCTACTTCTTCATGTCCAGTTCCTATAGCCAGAGTTGAAGACAAAGAAACATATGGGCAGCTCTCACCTGTAAGCTGGTAAGTTTGGTTACCTCCACCAACTTCCAGCATAGGGCTGGTAGTTTTAAACACTGTCTTCATCCTCATCCTCTGAGAAGCATAGCATTAGAACACCACAGTGAAAGCTGTAATGTTCAAAGTCCAAAAATCTGCCATGGCAGTGTAGATGCTAAGTGCCTCCTCTATCCTGTGACAGCTGAACAGCTCTCCCTGCTCTCCTATCAGCAACAGAATGGCAGCTTTGGTAAAGACCGGGAGGCTCATGAATGGTAGAATCACAGAATTATAGAATAACATGAGTTGGAAGGAACCCATGAAGACCACTGAGTCCACTTCCTGGCTCCACATAAAATTCTAACTCAACATCTAAAAGCATTGTCCAGACACTCTTTGAACTCCATCAGCTTGGTGTCTGGTCCATGCTCACCGCCCTCTTCTGAAGAACCGTTTCCCAACACCCACTTGACACTCCCAAAGTTGCATCCAGTGAAGGAGGTGAGGCTGCACAGCACAGAACAGAGTGGCACAACCCCTCCCCTCACCTGTTGGCAATGCTGGGCCTGGTGCACCCCAGGGTACAGCTGGCCCTTTGGGTTGCCTGGACACACTGCTGCTTCATGTTCGCTTTTCCATCAAGCAGGATCTCCAAATCTCTTTCAGCTGGGCTGCCCTCCAGTATCACATCCCCCAGTCTGCATGTATCACCAGGGCTGCCCCATCTCAGCTGCAGAATGTGAGGCTTACTCTGCCAGACATAGATCTGACAGTATTCATACAAAAATCAAGGCACACAGTTCTTAGCACGTTCTAGCCCTGTTCCAGGAGCAGAAAAATAAAAGAGATTTGAGACAGAGTAGAAGTGACAGTGTGAATGTATATAGCACCTACCTCACAAATCACATCTTCAGAGGAAATCACAGATATGCAAATTTGCTTCCCTTGTGTATTTGTGTGTTTAGGGTTGTGAGAAGCAACAAGGGTTGTGCGCCCCAGAGCACAGAATTTCTTCTCTGAGATATCAGATTGTTCTGGCTTTAGCTTACTTCATTTGGAGCATGCTTGCACACACAGATCTTTTGGTCTTGATAGTACTGTTTTCTTCTGGCTTATATATCCTTGAAACCTGAAATAACCTCTCTTGGGGCATGAAGGAGTGAGATGGATAATATGCTGCAGCCTTCCAAGAAATGTAATCCTTATTAGTCCTACAGTAAAGAGAATAAGCAACTCACTCAAATATAGACGGCTTGGAAGAGACCAGTTTTTTCTTCTGACCTTTTACTTCAATACATTATTTCTTTTTGTGTATAAATACAAGTGCAATGTTCAAAAAGTTCATGCTTCTGAAGAGATTAACAAGCACTTGTGACTTCGTATTTTGTAAACATATTAAAAAAATTTGAGTAAGAGCAAGACCTTTTTTAATCTGTGCCATTTATCAAGTGTCTCTAAAGAGCCCATTGTGAATGGCACTCTTCACAACAGGGCTGTTGGAGAGTGGGGACGGCAGATTCTGGGAGGGGCACTGAGGTGTTGCTTTCCTTCCTTGCATTACTTTGTGTTCAGGTGTCTTGTTCTTGCAAAATGTTAAGTGGAATTTCTAGCAAGTGCTCATTGGTAGTCACTCAACAATCTGTATGGAGTTTCTCCTGCAGATAAGAAATCTGTTAGTAGGGCTAAAGGGAGGAGGAGCTACCTAAATACATGAAAAGGCAGGGTATGATTCAAAGTGTTGTGGCTATTTAATTTCCAAATAAGCCAAGGCCCATTAAAATTTACCATGTATTATTTCCCTTCCTAGGCTATAGTTCTATCTGCCATCACCTTAAGGGCACTCGAGGTACAGTGTAGAGAATTATTGGTTACATATACAGCTGGGACATTCAGCACTTGCAGACAGCAGAGACACCAAGTGGTCGAGGTTGGCAGGAACCTCTGGAGAACGTCTAGCCCAGCCCCTGCTCAAGCAGGTTGCCCAGGACCACTTCCAGGCAGCTTTTGAAGAACTCCCATGGGGAGACTCCACAGCCTCTCTGTAGCAGCCTGTCACTGTTTTGTTGCTTGTATGGTACAGAGTTGCTTCCAGAGTGTTTCTTGATGTTCACATAGAATCTCTTGGGTTTTGGCTTGTGCAAATTGCCTCTTGTCCTGTCACAGGCCACTAACAAAAGGAGTCTGGTTCCTCCATCAATTAGTGCTCAAGGTGGGGTTGGCATAACCTCACTATCTGTCATCTGGATTAGAGCTGTCCTTCAGGAAGATAGCTTGCTAAGGCTTTACTATCAGAAAAATAATAAATAAAGGATACATCTGTATTAGTTCATTGCTTAGACTGAAGAAAAGTTATCCATACCTACCACCAGCACTATCCACATTTCTGATAGGATTTGCTACAGGTATTATTATTCTCATTCTTGTAAGGCTGTAGGAATATAGCTTCATGTGTCTTAGACTTTCAGGATATGGGTACCTTGTCTAGAGGTGAGAGCATGATTTTGCATGGTGTTGAATATCACTTTAGCCAATTCAAGTCAGCTGTCCCAGGTGGACAGGATAAGAAGCAGAAATCCTTTGTGTTGTGCAAGCACTTTTCAGCAGCAACTAAGACACTGGTCTGTGAATAGGTAAAACATCTGTGCGATCCCAACATTGTTTTGGCTACAAATACAATACATGGAACCTTGCCAGCTGTTGCCTGGAAAACTAACTCTATCCATACCATGTTTTCTGATGGAGGTTCTCTACTTTTCACACTGCAAGCCACAAAACAGCCCTTATGTATGTTGGCATGAATTGCAGGCTTTCTTTTTCTGACCATGACCACATATTAAATAGCCACACTAAAGGCTATTTTGCACAAACAGTTCCAACTTTCCAAGCAATCCAGACTGCAAAACAAATACATGCACATAATTGTGTATAAAAATTTTAACACAAAAAATTATGAATATTATATTCCTATTTATTTACATTTAATATTATTTTATTCATTTGTGTTTTACCAACACTATTTAATATAACCACAGATTCTTCACAGTTATTTGCTTCCCTGTTAATGTGTGTCATCTGCAGCTGCCATGAGCTCCCCTACTCCCAGATCTCTGCCATTGCTACTACCTGGTCATTTGTCAGTAGCAGGTCTTTATTAGGAATAAGAACTGACTGGAAAATCTGAGATAACAAACTGAGAGCAGACAGCTAAAAAGGCAGGAGGAGAAAGAATCTTTATTTTTAGTTTAAAAAAAAAAAAAAAGAAAGAAAAGAAAAAGAAAAAAGAATGCTATTATACTGTAACTCTGGGAATTTGTCAAATACACAGGATTTGCTAGTTTGAAGATGAAAAGCTTGGCAGAAGTGACACTCTCTTGCAGGCTGTTTCCACCACCACTTGACCAGGCTGCAGTTCTAAAAGGATGTAATTAAACGTATTAGAATTTCTTAATTCCCTGCAGTCTGTTCAAAGCAATGTGAAAGCCATCTCCTTAACACTGTACTGCTCCACTTGGCTTAGCTTGCTTATCCACTTTCAAGCCTTCACTTCTAGCAATAGGTTTGCTTTAAGCCTTGCACTTCTAGCAATAGGTTCTCATCTTCACCTTTTAGGAGTTACACAGATTTGCTCTGGCCTTCATATCCACTGCTCCCTGCTATCATTTGCCAGCTGGAATTGGAACTGGCATTGGCAGTCCTGAAGTGATTTTGCCTGAACCAGCTCCATTAGTTCAGATCCATGTCCAGCCACTAGAGGGGACTTGCACTGGGTAACAGAGCTTAAGATGAAATTTCATGCGATGCATAACTGACGTTTCTTTGTCTTTTAGAGGAAAACTGGTCAGACAGGCAACTGGAAGACAAAACCTGAAGGAGACTTTCAAGCTGGCAGTATAACAGCTTGTCAGGAGAGGTAGGCCTGGGTAACCTGCGTGTTACTCTCCTCTGCCAGTAACACAGGGTGAGCTCTCCTCCATGGAGCTGTGCTAAGAATGCAAACAATTCAATTACACTCACTCTGGTGAAATACTTTGAGATACGGGGAGACAATGGAGTCTCACACAGCAAACCTGAGCTAGCACCCAGCACCCCCATACCCCTGCTGTCTTTTGAAGCATAGCAGTTGTTTGCCCTGCTGAATCCCTTTCTTATTTCTTTAGATTGGTTTGGTTGGCTCTGTATCAAAGTCACAAGCTTTGTACACAAGCCAACATAATGTAAGCAAAAAGTACTTACAAACCTAGTGAAGAATTCCCATGGATGTAAAATATGAGGGCAACTCCGAAAGTAATGCCTCCTATTTTATTATGCTCTTTGTTTTTGTGCTTTGTACTTATTGTAGTTTTCATGGAAATAAATAGGAGGTATTACTTTCAGAGCGATCAATGTAACAAATTCCTCTTGAGCAGTGTGACTAGTTGTGAACTAGTGGCTCACTCTCCTGTGCTTCTTTACAATTTCCCTAGCCTAATTTGCTGAAAAGAGACAAGTAAGTTCTCTCATCTATGAACTGGCTGGAAGGCATCTGGGATTTTGTGAAAGAGTAAGATAAATTGTGAACCAGAAATATTGAACAGTTTATTTTGTTGTTTGAGGGCACTGAATGGGGACTCCACAGGAAGCACAAGCTTCTAAAATATCTGCTGAAATACTGCATTAGGAGAACATGTCCTATCAGGCAGACTGGCACTTTAGTTGGAAACAGTGAAAATTCATAGTACAGTATTCAGATGAATGAGTATTAAGTGCTACTGCTGCTGCCAAGCTGCTGTGGGTGCCTGAGACTACTGAGGGGCAAAGAAGTTTTAATCAATCATAGTAATTTACTTTCTAATTTTGTTGTTCATTTAGATCAACAGATCATGTTGAGACTTTCTATGATGTTAAGAGTGAAGTGATTTCCAGGTTAGTAAAACATGATCACTATTTGATTAATGACTTCATGAATATACGATCCATAAAGCCATACCACTGTGTCTTAAAAGACTTGTTAAATTGAAAATAGTGTTTATGCTTGAAGCTAACAATGCTAATTAAAGTATGTAATAGAAACATTAATTAAGAGGCCATAATGAAAAGAAGAGAATGAAAGAACTGCAAACATTTTTAATGTGTAACATATCAACAGCTGGTTTTTGGAGGTGAGGGTCAGGAAAACCAGAAGACAAGATGAGAAAGAAGGCCATATTTCTGCCTGTGGTGGGAAACGAAACCCACAGATTGCCAAAAGGAATTGTCAGAGGTGGCTCCTGTAGTCATCATTAGCAATAAAGGCAGAACAGATACAGATCTAAAACTCTCCAGGTCATGTCAACCTTAAAGGACGCTACAGGGACAGATTAGTCAGAAACGTAGACAACCAGCAGCACTGCAGTAGCCAAGGAAAATCTTCTTCATTAAATACAGTCTTAACAATGCATTGCTATTTGATCTTTCAGTAAGCTCCTTCCACTATTGTGAATATGTAGCTTTAAAGTGTTCTTTCATTGCAAAACTCAAATAGTAGCAAGAATGACAGGATGATCTGACACAAGGCATACCATTCCCAGGGGGGTGGCTGTCTTTAAACCCTAGTTAGAAATTATTGTCATAGTTACCAGTACAAGCCAGCTGTACCAGGGCCAAAAGATGCACCTGCATGAAGGTATTCACAGCTTCAGAACATACAGAGCTTTTTTTTTTTTTTTTTTTTTTTTTTTCTGATTGCCAGAAGATGACGTGACTCAAGATTGTGGATTAAATGCCAGTGCCTCAGGAACCAGCCTACAACAGGTGTAACACTAACAGTTGCAATCATGCAAGCATACTTACCATGATTTTCTCACATAAATAGTCACACAGAATTCAGTACTGCTGCTGCAGAAGGCACTGGCAGGCACCCATACATGTCCCATGCCCCAAGAAACAACTATTCTTTATTTTTTCTCTCTCCTTCCCTTGAGCTGTCAAAGGATCATAGCCTATATAGGAACATTTTCTTTTCAGTTGCTCAGTTGTAAATTTTTATTAAATTTTCTGCTTGTTAACTTTTTCATAATCCCAGACTTCAACCAAACTGCCCTGGGATCAGATCAGTGCACACCCTAACATGAAGTCTTTGAGCATAGCTAATGTCTGGGGCTGAGTATTTTCTGGAAAGGTACAGAATAAGATTTTTAAGTATGACAATGCCATAAAGGGCACTGTATTCCTCTCTATGCTACCCCCTGCAGAAACCTTTTGCCCTCCAAGTCTCTGCTGCTCGTGCTCTGGGGACTTGAACCCCCAGCTCTGCTCCCATTGGGTTCATAGCCTCAGCTCAGACTGCTGGCAAAGCTGCTAACATGAAACAGTGCAAATGTTGGTAGAAAGTAGTAAGAAAGAAAAATAAGAAAATTATGGGAAGGGGTTCAAAGTTGGTAAGAATTTGTGAGGGAAGATACTGACATGAGGAGGAGTATACTACTAATGGAAAGAAATGGGAAGGATGGCCCCTGGATTATTGAGTCTCCTTGGAGTTGGTGGAGCAGGTGGAAGATGTTGGATTTGTAATGCCCAGGATTTGCTACAGGGTGCTCTCCCCAGAGGTGTCTCCTGCTGGATCAGCAGAGGTGGAAAACAGAGCTCTGTTTCACAGCTCACAAATTGCAAGCTGCCTGTGTTTGAGGCAGTCAGTAAACACTTGCCATACACTTATAAAGCTGTGTATATCCTGTTTTCAGAGCCTTTTTGCATGTACTGATACCTGAGCAAACAGACCCAAAGGAAGGGTGGTTGCAGAACCTTCTCCACAAAACTTGACCTCTGAGCAAGCTGCAGGAGAAGCAACCAGCACACATGAACCCAGCACAGGAAACCTGGAGTCCCTACCTGAGGGAGCTATTAGTTAAGAGCTCTAAATTTTACACCAGATATTCTGTGCCTTGCTTGTTCTGATTTATTAACAATATATAAGATGATCCAATATTTGGCCACTGCTTTTAAATCATAGGATTTTCCATTCTAAATGACAACCTTTGCATTTTATTAGTGTGACTGGGTCTTTGATAAGACCTCACTATGTCCATATTTCTTATCAGCACTCTAAGAGCAATCTTTTGTACCTATTGTAAATAATCTTGGCAGTGGCATGACTACATCTGCTGACATATCTGAGAATATGATGCTGCTGTCCAGGGTTCCAGCAAGTACACACAGTGGAGGAAGCATTCCTGGTGCAGTTGCACTACAAGGGTAAAGCATGAGTTAGCAGAGTGGGTACTGTGCTGAAGTCTCCTGAATTCAATAACCTTATTAAGAATGAATTTCTGTAAGCCATGTGGAAGGCATTTAGCTGCTCTTTCACAATTTCTTCTTTCCTTAGAAGGGATGTTTTAGTTTTTCCCTCTCCAGGGAAACACAAGAAATGATTGATTAAGGTCTATAAAACACCAAAGGTGGAAATACTGTGTAAATGCCAAGATTGATTATTGCTACTCAGCCTTTCAAAGGAGCATCAGATTGTGTCTAGCCTTATTGCTTAGCTGGATCTTCAGGGCTGAAACTGAGAGCTACACTTGAAAGCTTAGGAGCTGCCATTTGATGGTCTCCATTGGGACAGCAGGCAAGCATTTGCTGTGTTTCATGAGCTGCTTTTGCTTTTAGTTAATTTCCTTTAGCTGCCAGTACCTTACTGCTTGCGAGTTTATCATCAAGGGTTACAGTGAGTAGCTAGTATCGCCAATTTACTGCTGGTTTTGTTGACTCCATCTAACAGCCCCATGACTCTAAAAGGCACTGTCTCCCAGAAGCAATTCTCCAAAGTTCCTGCCAGAACAGTGGTAAAACATGACTGGCAGTTTGGTTCATCCAAACAAGGTCTCAGGAAGAAAATGTTGCTATCTAAGGAAAGATTATGAAATCATTACAAATTCCAGCAGTGAGGCTGTGTCTTCCCCTGACAGTGACATAAGAATGCAGATATCTTTATTTCTAGAGGCATTTCTGGTAGCTAGCTAGAGTAATTATTTCTTCAGCCTGCACTGCTCAACATTACGTCATGAAGCAAATTTCTCATCTTCAAGGCTCAGTCACTGTGTCAGTGTCCCAGTGAACTGGGTAGGTCTGGATCTCCTCTAATCTGTGGATAATCTTACTTCAGACTTGTTCTGCTGGAGCCATTCCAGCAAAAGCCTTCACAGCACAGAGA
This sequence comes from Excalfactoria chinensis, assembly GCF_039878825.1. Taxonomy (NCBI): domain Eukaryota; kingdom Metazoa; phylum Chordata; class Aves; order Galliformes; family Phasianidae; genus Excalfactoria; species Excalfactoria chinensis. Next base: position 25,588,551 of record NC_092857.1, read on the forward strand.
GTAGGTACCTTGAAATAAAAATAGTATGACTTTTGTTCCCAACTAATTACTGTTCTCTTTTAAGATTAAGCATGGATAGAATGTTACAAAAAGTGCATGAATTTGTCATTTCAATAGGTGTGTAGCACCACCTGGGGTTCTCGGATTCTGAAAGGTTCCCCAAGGCTCCCAACTGTTGCATTTGGAAGAGCAAGATATTAGTTAATTGCTGTTGGTTCTACTTTTACTAATGTAAAAGTGGTGGGATGTACAAATTGAATGGGGCTGCATGGTTTCAAGGTCACCTTGTTTCACGTAGGATGATTCTAAGCAGCAGGAGGAGCAGGTAAATGCCATCAGGAACTTGCAGCCATCATGAAGCCTCCAGGAAAATCATGGGAGTGACCACAGAGAAAAGGGAAAGACTGATGCTGCCTGCAGTCCTGCAGCCTCCTCACCTTCCCTGAGACTCTGCTTCCAGAGGAGATGAATTATTCCTTCTTTGCCAGGAGCTCAACACAGGTTTTGGTCATGGGAAATGTGTGTGTTGTACCAACACAGCGCAGTGCGGCTAAGGTGCAGAGGTCGAGTGACAATATCTAGACAGATATCTAGCACCTGAAATATGCAAACATGGCTGTAAATTTTTGTTGTTGTTGTTGTTGTTCCATACGTATATATATATTTTTGATTAAGAAGAAATATCCTTGCCAGAAATGGAAATTTCCTTTCTGGTTTTGTGTCACACGGTGGTATGCTACACTACAGGCTCACCAGCAGAAACAAGTCACTTCATCTGGACTTCAGTTTTCAGTCTTTTTCAGCATTATTCTGAATACTTTACTGTAAGAATTCACAAACCCACTTTGTTTTACTATGAGTGTGACTGAGTAAAACACTCCATTCACGGTTCGCCTTTAATGAGTTAACATTACACTGCTTTTTAATTTGGCCAACTTCCAAGTCTAATGAAAATTCTTAATACTGAGGTCTGCTCATTTTCTACTGAGTTAACATCAAACTAATGCTGCTTCCAACGATTTTTGATATTGTGCTTTTTGTTTTTTTATTTGAACAACAATCTACTTTTTATCTACTTGGAAATTTACTGGGGCTCTCTTATTTTGGCATTAATACATTATCTGACTCTGCATGATACTATCTGTATTCCAAGGCAAAAAAAAAGTCCTTGTTTACTTTTCTAGAAGTGCTTCCCACTTCATATGTATTATCAGATGACCACCCTGACCTTTCCTAGCACTCTATGTGATTTTTCAGTTTAATGAAAGAATACATTTTCCCTACAATTAATTACTTGCTGCAGTAGTTTAATTGATGAAGCAGAGAGAATCTCTGCATCGAAATAGAATTTTTGCAGCCCTTACTAATTTAAAACATAATGTAGATAATATAGGATGGTGCCACATTTTCAGAGATTTGCCAGATGGCTACATGGACTGTGATATAATTTATATGAGTCCTCTGCTGTTAGAATCCTCTATATGTGTGTGTTTTATGAGAGATCTTTAGTACATTATCAGCAGTTAAAGCAATTAGGAAACTTTCTATCAGATCAATATTTAGAGTTGTTGCAGACGGATTCTTTTTTTCGCTATTGCTCTACCAGTTAATGATTCTATAATCTCGTTCATTATATACAATATCACTACTCTGTGACAAGCCAACTTGGCTTACTCATACAAGTATATTCAAATCTTTGGTCTGGAAACAAGCTCTGAGATCTCACATGAGCAAGGTCCTTGCTTTGTTTCTCTTGGTATAATCCAGAAACTGCACATATATGTAAAGCTGAAAAAAGGTGCATTTGAAGAGCAATGCAGTTTCCATTTTGGGGAGACTATCAGTTTTGGGACTTTTCTATCCACAGAAGAGCGGCACTCCTTGTCTTCACCTCCAGCATGAAAACAGAAGGTCAGGGTTTAGCCTGGGAAAAAAATTGTCCTCTCCAGGGGAGTGTGCAGAGGGGAAAGAAAAACAGGTATGCATGAGTGATGTGACTGATGGTTTCTTCTGAGTGACAGCACTGTGTGCCCTCTGTGTGGGTCATGGGGTTTTGCTGCCATGGGGTATTTGTTCACTTTCTTTCTTTTGGAGCAGCCCAGCAGCCACAGCTCAGCCAGCTGAGCCCACGAGTCTGCCCAGCAGGCAGCACCTTCCCCCTGGAATGACAATGAAATTTTCCTCTGTGGTTCAGAGGTAATTTTGAACCTGGAGGGGAGCTGATGCTGACTGAATCCTGAAGCTGGTTTAAGAGCATGCTTACACAGGTTTTTGCCTCTATCCAACATATTCTAGCTTTTTCTTGTACACAAAATTAGTCCATAGAGGATCCATTTCACTGTGATCTTCTTCAGCTCTTAAAGGTTGTACATGAATTGACCTGGAAAAAAAACCCCAATGATTGTCATCTATGTTCAGCGTCATTCAGTTACAGTGCAACCTATTAAAAGTTCAAACCCTAGGAGTTGAAATAGTATAAAAACATAAATAATAAACAAAAATCCCTGGGTTCCCAGAGTGAGACGTGGTATGATTCAGGGAACTGTGAGAACTGCATATCTACTTAACTGTGTAGCACTTAGGATATGTGAAAGTACTGCTTTGTGCCTCACAGAACTTTTACCTTCTGCCCAACTGATAAGTTCCTTGAAGCAGAGGAAATGTTTTACCTATTACTGTGCTCAGCCACAAGCACCAGAACACCTATCTTACTCAAAAAGTCCCTGTTAGTAGCTCCATGGCCAATAATATCTCCTATTTTCTGACATAGAAATATTAGTAATGCAGTCCTTTGGAAAGACTTTCCCTTATGAACCCAACATACATGATGGTAACAGATGGGAATGATAGAATCATTCATCCATGTGCAAAGAAACCACACAAAAAACATCTGAGAGCTTCCTTCCCTAACCCTAGAAAGGAAGCAACCTGAGATAACTCCATGCATGCTGATTTAAAATAACATTTGCTTCCTACATTAGGCCCTATGAAATTGCAAATAGGTATTACAAAGCTAGTGTTACAGTCTGACACAGTCCATTTAAACAACTGACTGGGGCTAACCATAGCTCTGCCTCAAAAGAACCGGCCAGGAGGAAAGGAAACAGTAAGTTCCTCCTAGAGCTGGCTGAATTCTAATTCAGATTCTTTTTTCCTCTCCTCCTTGCAAGGCAGGCAGTTCTCACTGCCACAGCAGTCCCACAAACCTTTCCGTACTACCTTGCAGCCCTCCATACAGCAGTCAGTGATGTGCTCAGAGAGGACACCATTTCATGGGCCCTGTTTCTTATATTGCCACTCCTACTACCATGTCTTGCTGAGCTGGTGAGACTTGGTGAGATGTGGTCATTCAGGAAACAGCAATTTACTGAAAGGTGAGATTTCCTCTTTTTATTACCAAAAATGTCAAAAGCATTTTCCACAAAGTTCTTCAGTTCTACCTTTCAAAAGCATAGGCCTCCAGCAACAGAATCTTAGCACTGGTGGGGCAAATCTCATGATTTCAGAGAAGTTTCCCCAAACCTGTGTCTGTCTCTGTGGGGCTGGAGGCTGGTGCTTCACCTCAACTGCAACTGCTCTGCAACTTTCTGTGCTGGACATCTCACTACTATGGCACAGCTAATACAAAAAGATCACACAGATAACCTGAAAGCAGCAGACTAGTTACATGTCTCTTTTCTGTCCTTTGTTGGCAGTATATTCTACACAGTTCTGGCCTTCTGATAATGCTGTAATGAAAGAAAATCTCACTGAAGAATGCAAGCTAGGATACTGAAAAACAGTGCACAGTCACAGGATTAACACTGCATTAGATCATGCTGTCATAGTCAAAGCAAAGGTATATGTTCACAGGTCTACCTACAGCACACCTGTATACTTCATGTGTCTTGAATGACATACATACAAACACACAGTCACCAGCCAAAGCCTTACCTTCCTAATACATCTTCTGAATGCAGCTTCCTTGGAAAGTGCTATAGTGCTTCTGGTAATGACACCACTGTGTCCGAAATTGTACTTTACCATAATGATTGAGATAATGAAGGCTGAATTACAGCAGAAATCTTGGAGAAGTGCTTATGATATCCTCTACTCGTGGCAAATGTGTTCTTCCTGATTAATGCTCTTATAGTAAAACAGCATGATGATGAGACCATTAATTTTAAAACTCCTAAAGTAAAATCCCAGCTGATTGACTGATGCTCTGTGACATCATTTGTTAATGCCTTTTTTTTTCTTTTTTCTTTTTTTTTTCTTTTTTCCAGAGGAAAGAGAACCACTGAAATAGTAGTAGATCTCTTAAACTAAAAAGGTACTATTTCATGAATAAAAGGGAACATAATGGTGTACATCAAACCCAGCATCACATCACTGCTGAAAAGACTTTCTGCTATAAAAAAGCAAGTCACTGAGTACAGTACTGGTACTTAACATTCTTAAAAGTCTCATCAAATATTTCATATTAACTACTGCTTTTTTTTTTTTTTTTTTTTTTTTTCCTTTATTCTTTTTTTCTTTCTATTAACAATATATTTAAAAGGAACACAGGAAGAATGAATCTGAAAAATGTAAGATTTGTATTAAAAAGCGTATGCATAAACATTGTAAATGTTGTCTTGCAACTTTTTTTCAGCTTAACTCCCTCCTGCTATACTTACACTGAAGGAAAACAGCAAAGAAGCAGGCTAGACCTGGCCACTTTGTGGACATTGCAGTAGGGAGGTATCTTTAAATACAGAGATAGATACTTTGTTATTCTTACAAACTGCTCATGGTTTTGTTTTTCCTGTAACTTTGCAAACCTTCATTATGGGATGACATAATCAACTTGATTATCCTACGTGAGTTGTACAGAAAGACCAAGGATTTAGCAAAATATTTAGAACGTTTCTGAGATGTTTGAAGATCTGATAGAAAAACAGTAGCCAGTATGTGGATTTTGTTTTTGTTTGTTTGTTTTTCTCTGCTGAATCATTTCTACCCTCCAAGAGTAAAAGGATATAACTCCCTCTGTTGTTCTGATCTCCTTCTTATTCATGCATCCACTGACTAAAGAAGCATGAGTGAAATGAAGAAGCATGGGTGATAAGTGTTGAAGTAAATTAGATTCACCCCTCTGATACTCTATGCTAAGCACTGAGCAGTGCATAAATTCTGTGTTATCCTAAATAAGAGGAAGCAAACACCTTTTGCCTGAATTTATCCTGAACTATGTTGCTCAGAGGAGATCTGTGGAAACTTCACAGGGGAGGCAGTTGTCTTCCACGTCTTCCTCAGCCAGGCAGGTTGATTTCGGTTACCTCTGATACTAGCAATCCCATAAGCATCAGTGGAAGAGAAAAGAAGATTTCTCTGGTAGGCTGCACTTCAAAGATAAATGAAAGTCATGTTCAGTTGCTCTCCTTTTTAATGTTTCACAAAAATCCTTAATAGGCATGCAATCAATCCTGTTGGTGTTTGTTTGCAGATCTCAGCAACCAGAAAATAGGTGGGTAGAGAGAGTGATCAAGGCTCATTTGGATATTAAGGATGTTGTTGACAGTGAGTAAGTGTGTGATACTACTATTTGTCTGTGACTAGAAGAGTTTCATGAATACTTTAAGAACTGGATTGAATTCCTAGTACAGAAAAAAACAGTGCTGTTGGTCCCATTCTGCTTCTTGTATTTTTCTTTCCCCCCTCCCCCTTCCTCCCTCCCTCCCTCCCTCCCTCCCTCCCTCCCTTCCTTCCTTCCTTCCTTCCTTCCTTCCTTCCTTCCTCCCTCCCTCCCTCCCTCCCTCCCTCCCTTCCTTCCTTCCTTCCTTCCTTCCTTCCTTCCTTCCTTCCTTCCTTCCTTCCTTCCTTCCTTCCTTCCTTCCTTCCTTCCTTCCTTCCTTCCTTCCTTCCTTCCTTCCTTCCTTCCTTCCTTCCTTCCTTCCTTCCTTCCTTCCTTCCTTCCTTCCTTCCTTCCTTCCTTCCTTCCTTCCTTCCTTCCTTCCTTCCTTCCTTCCTTCCTTCCTTCCTTCCTTCCTTCCTTCCTTCCTTCCTTCCTTCCTTCCTTCCTTCCTTCCTTCCTTCCTTCCTTCCTTTTTTAATGTTAATCATAGAATACCTAACTGAGAAGGGAGGAACATGTAGAGACATAAATGTAAAGGAATTAACATACCGGTAAAGAATGTGAGGCAGTCCTTAGCACTGATCATGCTGCAGTTTGCTCAGCAAGGCTAGAGACTGTGAAATAATCTGTTTTAGCATTCCTGGATCTTTTTTTGTTTTTGTTTGTTTGTTCTTGTCATTAGAAGGTTTGGAAATGATGAGTCTGACAAAAGTATACTAACTTGCTTGTTGTCTTTGCATTGAAGACAACTGTATTGTGAATTCAGCCAATGGGCTCCTGTAGAGGAAAGCGAAGGAAATATGTTTCACCTTCTATTCCATAATGAATACTGTGTAATTATTCTAGATCTCACTTAAATTGTTGGTGTGTTTTGCTAGAGGAGGAAGTTTTTTCCCTCTTTTTATTTTTTGCTGTTGTTACGTGTTAAGAGATAATGAAAAGGAGTAATGGAAGCAGTAAAAGAAACAAAAACAGTACAAAGATTTAGATGGAGCATTTTCCAGTTGTATCCCTGAGGAAGCAATCTTAAGAAACCTACAGAGGCAAATCCAGATTTAGAAAAAAGTGTTTCAATTTGGCTACTTGCAAAGCTTAAGTTTTGAGAATTAATTTCTCAAAGTTAAGTGGAACTAAGAATGTAAGAATAAGAGGTTTAGTTTCTGACCTCCTGTCTATTTTCTCTGAGTAAGGGAACATGAATTTGACTCTTAGATCAAGCACACATTAACTAGTCTCCTGAGGACTCCCAGTCTGGTCCCATTTCCTCAGTTAATGTGGCTGGATTTCCATTTCTCACTTGTTTTGCACAAAGCTCCCTAAAAGTTGTGGTTATCCTGAAGGTTCAAATTGACATTCCCAGGACCATGGCAACCAGTAGTGTCTGGAGAAATGTTTGGACCTTTTTGAAATGACAGGAAACAGGCAGAAAAAATTCAACTGCCACGGTCTCCTAATAGTGGAGGAGAGAAGTGCAGAGATGTAAACATGAATTCTGGCTTACCATTCCACCCTGATACAAGTAACTTGTTTCCTCCCAGAGCCTACAGCAACCTGCTCATGTCTGCAATTTTTCCACAGTTGACCTTGTCATCTACAAGCGGCCTTGTCTCCCTCACATCAGACTTGTTCTTCACTTCTGGGCAATGCAGTCCCCAGGTAACCCTGCCATTTCCAGGAGGAGATATAACATAATGCATTTTTGCATTTATTTGTATGAGTATAGGAGAAATATGTAGTTAATAGACTCTGCGTGAAGAAAAGAGCAATTGATTTGAATTGAAGTCAGTCATAGGTAAGTTGATGAGCTTGCAGGGAGACTTGCAGTCAAAACTGTGTGGGGTGCCAGAGAAAACAGAATTTTACAAAAGGAAACTGGAATTTGACCTTTCCGTCATATTGTATTAGAGCACTTCATGCAGGTAGATGCAATGTCAGAGCACTATCTATTCTAATGTCAGTCTGTTTGGTTGTTGTCTGTGTCCACATGGAGCTCTGTCACAGTCAGGGAAGCTGACAGTGGCCTCTGGGAATATTTGAAGAGCTAAGTTCAAGCACAGTTCTTCTAGAAAGTGAAGCAACATGCTCAGTTGCTAGTTTAATTGTTTCTTACCCTGTTTCAAATGAAAGAACTAGCAAACAGAAGGCAGCACTGAAACTGGGAGGCATGTTCAGCATGATTGTCACAATTTATTTGAAGGCAGATTTTAAAAACATTTGGAAGCATTCCTTCTTGGTAAGTAGAAGACCAGGAAAAGGATGTGTTAGCTTAACAGAAACTGTGAATTCTTTGGTGTAGGTACCCAAGTATACAACTCACACTCATTCCCAGCTCCTGCCTTTTAGGTTGCCTCTACTCTCCCAGAGAAGTTAACAAGCTGGCAAATATAAGCAGATAGCTTCAACCGATTATCCATACAGTCACACTGTAGGATATTCCTTTGATGTGGTTACTAAAATACTACAAGGGATCAGAGCCATGTCACTGAAGTTTAGGGCCAATAATGGCATAGTTTAGTTAGCCTAGTGTATGCTCTGATTACAGTGACAGGGCCTGAGGGAATGGCATAGAGCCATGTCAGGTAGGGGCAGCTGAGGGTTAGGGGAAGGGTTCTTTACAAGAGGGCAGTAGGCACGGAACATGTTGCCCAGGACAGTCAGCACAGTCTGCCAAGTGCTGGAATTCAAGGAGCATTGAAGCAATGAATTTTGGGTGATCTGGTGGAGGCATAGGATGGGCTTGGTTCTTGTGGGTTCCTTCCAACTCAGTATACTCTATGATAAAAAGCATTCTCTAAGCCAATAAATAAACTGGTATATACTGGATATCATGCAGAGGTAGTAAAAACATTGACTATTCCAATGATATGGTGCTTTAGAAAAGATCAGTAGTCTTACTGAAATGTTTGCTTCAACAAAAAGCAGAACATAATTATTCTGCAGAAAAATAAGCTTTTTTTTTTTTTTTTTTTTTTTTTTTTTTTTCCAGTCACTTGCACTCTGAAATCTTACAAATGAATTCAAGAAACTCTGATTGGGATAGATACCTCAAAAATATACGAAAGCACAGAAGTCCTGTGGGAAATTAAAAGTTGGCTGGCTGGCTATCAGAGACACTTTCAGCGTGATTTCTTCACTAATACAACATAAAAAATGAAAATCAGCTGCTGCCCTTCTGGCAGTTCATCGTCTACCCCTCTATAAGTAACCTGGAACTATGCTTTCTTAGACTGATATTAAGGTGTGGAGATGTTCCAGGGATGCATAGGGAATCTGAAGACAGTGCTGGCTAAAGGAGAGAGACAAAGAAAGCAATTTACTATGGACACATGAGTGCAGAGGACACAAATCTATACAAAACCAGGCTCATTTTCTTGTTTCATGGAACTTTCTTTAAAAGTTAAATAGTACGTGTCAGACACAAAGCAACAGTTAATCAGATAGCGCTCCAGTTGCAAGGCTCTCTCTCTATATATTTAACTGGGAAGCTCTGTGGATTTTAGACTTTATTAGCATGAGTTTTTCTAACACTGTTTTATGGGAGCATTAGTAACATTACTACTTTGTAGTGCTATTCAACCAAATATTAACCTCTTAGAGAATAGAAAATGTGGATTTGGGGAAAGGAGAAAATGCTACTGTAAGCTGATCATCTTCAGTTATTAAAAAACACCCAAAAAACAAACAAACAAACAAATAAACAAAAAACACCCAACAGTTATATCTTACTCACCCAGGTGAAAGGGTTAGGTTAGTATAGGCAGTCAAAGATAAGATACCTCTTTTGATAACTACATTTTATTTAACTCAGAGAACCAGCAGCTGGAGATCCATTTGTGGAGGAAAGACCCAGCTGCAGTCTCTAGATGCTGCAGACAGCCCCTGCTCTCAGAAGAGGCAGGACACGCAAGAAGATTTTGAAACAGTGTGAGAAGCCTGTACCATGAATAACTGAGAAAGAAACCTCGGAGGCTCAAGCTTCAGTTTCTCTCGAAAGTGAATTTCACACACTACATTTCTGGTGGTTTTTCATGTTTTTTGGGAGGGTGGAGGAGGGGAGTGGAGATGAATTACAATATTATTGCCAAGCAAGTTGTTATAGATTTGAAAACACAGGCATTTTTTTATGTTAATTTACAGGATTTTAAACTTCTGGTAGTAACATCTTGACCTCTTTAGGTCCAGTGAAACTTATCACAGCCATGTGAATATAGCCAGAAAATCTCAGGATTATTACAAATAGTTTTCATAATATTTAAGGAAGTTGCTTCTAGAATAGAAACCACGATGACAGTGCTTAGCTGAGATGTGAAGAAACTCAGGATTAAGTCTTGTTTGCAAACCAAATTAATGGAAATGTTATCTGTGATCTGAAAGAGTGTGTGTATTTATACAACCCCAATGGCTATTCAAGCCTTGATATTCACTATCACAGCATAATTCAGAAAATTTAACTCTTGGTCTTAAGCATGTCTATAATAGAAAAGTGAGTTGGTCTTGCATGTTTTAGAAGGTGCTATCAGGTCTGGATCTTCAGCCAGAATGTTTCTTGCACTAAAATTCATTTAATCTCCTCAATGTAGACCCTACCCACTCACTTATCTGCATTGCTCTGTGAATCTCAGGCATGTAAAACACTCACAAAATGAGATGTATGAAAAAGCCTTGCCTAACTTCAAGCTTTGTTTCTAGGCAATCAACACCTGGGACTTCAAGCTACTGTGACAAAAATGTAAGAAATGTTCTGTCACAGAATGCCAACACTATTGGCAGTCCTGACTGACAGACATCAGAATTGCCTCATGTCTCACATTTATACTTCCTAGCCTTGTGTGTGATTTTTATCCTTAGAAAACGCATTGTCTCATGAGCCTTCAAATAACGAATGACCTTATTCCTTTCAATGGGGTCATTAAGAACTCTAACGTTCCAGGTATAAATTCCTGCTACTACTGTGCACCTTCATTTGTTATTCATATGTGAATCCCTCTGGGTTCCCAATTACTATCCAGCAACAGCAATTGGTTCTTGAAATTATTCCCACAAGACTGACTTTGTAAAGGACACTGCAGTTTACATCTTAGTTCCCTAATTACAGACACAACGCTCGATAAACCTTGAACAACTAGTAATTGGAAGCTAATGGTTACTCTCATTGAATCCCGGTTGACACAGATTTTGTTGCCTGATAACTGACCACAAGTGGGTCATGTGAGAAGGCAGGAGTGAAGAAAGAGTATTAAGGTCATATGCTACCAGTGGGAATTGACTGGAAAAAGTCCTTTATGAAGTGGGGGCTTTACATCCTCAGTTTGTTACAACTCAGTGCACATCTGAAACACCACAGGTGCTACAACTGCATCTCCCTGCTGGGGCAGGAAATAGCAGATAAGGTCTGTGAGGGAAGGTAGGATGGGTTTCAAAGAGCTTTTTGCCCTGCTGCTGGTATCTTCTCTTTAAGTGCAACAGTGATAAAATACTTCACATCAATTTAGTCAAAGTCTTGGCCCTCATGCTATTTCAAGGGCAAATAGTTTTTGTTACTTTCCCTGCAAACTCTCCTTCCACTCCCCACCTCAGAATCAAGACCATTAGCACAAGAGGATAACCAAGACACTAATTTATTTGACCTTATCAATATTCCTTTTCATCGAGTGTAAAGCAAAATATTTTTGTCACAATAAAGTTCACTCTAGTGCTGTATTTAATACTATTCCCTCATCCAAATATAAATGCAGACCTCTGAAAAAGAACACATAACATCACAGATGTTCCAGCTGATTATATAAATAATGTAAGATTGCTTAGTAAAAATGATCACCTGTGAAAACATTATCAAGCAAGGGCTTAAGTTAAGGTTACTGGCTTTGATGGTTCACACTTTTTGTTAAGGCAAGTAAGAAGAAAGTTTGTGTGGAATTGTATCAGAACTGCTAGACATTTACTACTTTCTTGAAACAGGACATTTTATGAATTAATTCTGAAGTGAAATCACTAATCTTATAAAATAATCCATGATTTCAAATCACCCTCTATTTTGCATCAGTCCTGTTACCTGTGCTATTGATACTGTCATCATGAAAGTATGACATAAGAAGAGCCACCATGACCCAAATGAAGGTTACATCAAGCTAAGCAGCCCATCTTCACCACTTGCCATTAACAGATGTCTGGGAAATCACAAGACCAACATAAGATCATGGAGCAGGTCCTCCTGGTTACCATGTTAAGGCACATACAAGAAGAAGAGGTGATCCGAGACAGCTTCACCTGACCAATCTGGTGGCCTTCAGTGATGGAGTGATGGCATTGGTAGATAGGGAAGGGTGACGGATTTCATCTACCTGGACTTCTGCAAAGCTTTTTACATGGTCCCTCACCACATCCTTCTCTCTAAATTGGAGAGGTATGGATTTGTTTGGTGGATTAGGAATTTTTACCGCTGACATAGATGATGGAATTGTGTGCATCCTCAGCAAGTTTGCAGATGACACCAAGCTACATGGTGCAGTTGATATGCTGGAGGGAAGGAAAGCCACTCAGAAGGATCTGGACAAGCTGGAGAAGTGAGCCCATGAGAACATGGTGAGGTTCAACAAGGCCAAGTGCAAGGTGCTGCACTTGGGTCAGAGCAATCCAAGGTATTTATATAGACTGGGGATGAACTCACTGAGGACAGCCCTGCAGAGAAAGACTTGGGGGTCTTGGTGGTTGAGAAGCTGGACGTGAGACAGAAGTGTGTGCTTGCAGTCAGGAAGGCCAACTGTGGTCCTCTTCAACCCAGGCCATTCTATTATTCTATGATAAACATATTCCCCTGCCATGTCCCTGGAACTTTCTCCCATCTTCCACCCTTCAGGGTCAGGATTTCCTGACCCAGGTATGGTTTTCTGAGTAACCTGCTGTCTTCTGAACATTAATCCTGCCTTCCTATGGTGGGTTACAAACATTTTTTTATCCAGTTTCCTCTGGGAAGGAACTTCACAGACCTGCTAACTGCTGAGTGAAAAAACACCTCCTTTTGTTTGTATTAGACTTAATTCCTTTGATAGTCCGTAGGTTTTGCATTGAAATAATGTTGTCCTTAGTTTCAAGGGAGTCTGGTGATTCATTTTCCAGGTCTCAGGCATGGCACTTTCTGGCTGTTGTACAAAACCATGTATCCATTTTAAACAGACATGCACACCAATATTGGCTTTCTAGACAGTCGCATGTTAAATGTGCATGGCCACACTACACCCAGCACAAGAGCTTACAGCAGAGCAGCAGAAAATAAGGTATATTCAACACCTGCTTTACTAGCACTTCTCCAGTTCCAGTTTTGATGGGTTTGAGACACAGGGCAGAGCTTACCTGTTCCCTGGGCCTCACATGGACCACCAGCAGTGCTACCATGCATTGGAGTTGTCCTCCATAGATGCTGAAAGTAGTGCATATCCACAGACAGGATTGTGCCCTTTGGTGAGTTCACTTGTTAGGTTCAGCCTCAAAGACTCTCAGGAGACACCAAAGAAGACTGTCTTTTCTCCACCTGCTTTCACAGTAAGTGAAAACACTGAAATGCTTTTTCTTTTATCCCTTAAACTCCATAATGTGTCTCTTTAATGAGATTAAAAGATAGAATGACAAACAGAAATGAAAATGTTACATCCCCAGATGGCAGTAAAGTTCATCCAATTTGATTACCTGAAGCAGAAAAAAGCAAAAGGTAAAAATAAATATATCAAAATATCAGTGCAAGTCTCTTCGACTTGAAGAGGCTGTTTGTGAGACAGTGAAACAAAACTGCTCCAGTGGCAATAGCAGCAAAACCATTACAAGCCAAGTGAGGATCATACAGAAGAGAAGTACGGCAAAAGATCAGCTCTGCTTTAGGAGAAAGCTCACAACAGGATTAATGGAAAGAACTTTCACAGGAGCATTGCACCAGATCTTTGGCTGTGGCAGCTGACATGGGATGCTGATGTTGGTGTATCTGCTGCATTTTTGTCCCTGACCTTTTTCCCTACCTACCCTTGGTAGTATTTTATTACATAGCAATTTTAATATGTAGCGCAGGTGTGCAGAGCTTCCTGCACTTTGCCAGGCACTGTGCACACAGGCAGGCATGTGCAGCCCCATCTTCATAGAGCTTCTGTTACAAACATAAAAGACAGAGATAGCAACCTAAGACAGGATGGGTAGGCAATATGTGCAACTTGTAAGGGCTGTTTCCCTGTGTCTCTCCAGAAGTGAGTTTGACAAGAGAACCAAACATCACTAGATATTCACAAGAGCAGAAAGCCACTGCGAGGTACTGGAGAAAGATGAGGAGATGATCCTTATAGGTTGTAACAAACCTACAGCACCTGCGGCCCAGAGCTGTCTGCCACTAGTACCAGTTTTGGGATCCTCACTCCTATGGGCTTTGCTGTGTCCCATTGCAATGGGTCCTCTGCCTGGCTGGATCTAGCCCCAGCACCAATAAAACAATGTCTCAGCAGGGGATGAGAGGCCACTTTGCAAAAATGCAAGAGAGCAGTCAGAGTATTCTGGGTACTCTGCAGAAGATCTCCTGTTCTCTTCCTGGACAGAAAGGGTTTCTACGTACTACACTCAATCACAGGCTTATCTTTATTGTAAAGGAAAACCACAAACACATGTTTTGGCTCCTAAGTCCTAAAAGGGAGTCATTTGTCTGCTGGCCACTGCATGAAGAAATCAGTGCTACATTTTCTCTTACATATAGGGAAAAAAACCACCTTTTTTTTGGGATGTCCTGACAAATGAGCACTTTGGATTTGAATGACTAGGTTAAAGATGGCTGTGGACACTCCTGTGCTGAAGGTTTGTGCAGTCTGAATAGCCCACAGTGTTAGGCAGAGCCAAGGACATAACTGCACGCAGTTTGACAACTAATCAACAGTTCATCACACCAATGCTGTTCCACAGCAGCTGAACACAGATCAGACAAGAGCTTGCAAACTGCCCACCAGCAATTGCTGAGTGATAACACATGCAGTTCCCCACATGTTTATGCAGATACTCAGATTTATCTGACAGTTTTAAACCCAGAAGCATGATACTCAGTAATTAAAATTAAAAATGTTTTGACAGCCAAAACAAATGGGTATATAAATTAGAAAGCTGTAAAAAGCAGTAGTATAAAAATAAATAAATAAATAAATAAAAAATCCATAGATAAATCAGAATGCTGCAACAGAGAATGTTTTAACATAAGCACGTTAATGTACAGCGATTCTCAAACACAGACTCAAGATTCTTACTAGGAGAAAAGTAATTTTCCGGTAACAGCCAAGAGAAACTGTGAGAGATTAAATGAAACAAAACAAAACAAAACAAAACAAAAAACTTGGTAAAGAAGAGGTAGAGGAGAAAGAATGTACATATATTTCCAGTGGGAGTTAAATTGTACAGGGAGGTGCTAGGGTGGGGAGATGTGCTGCTGTTCAGGATTTTCTGCCCACTGCCTTGTCAAGGGGGCTGGACGGTGCCTTTGCTGTGTACCTTCTGCGGATGACAATAAGGACCAATAAAATCTCTTCATCTCCTGCTATGCTTCTGAAGTCACATAATGCTTATCTTGTGCACACAAAAGGCAGGAACATTCCTGGCTCTGGTTCCCATCTGTACAGTTCTGCATCAGAGGGCAGGTGAGGGCAATCTCCATCTAAAACAACAAAATAAAACAACAACAAAAAAAACACCAAACCCCACAGAGATTAAGCTGCAAATCTCTTAGAAAAATCCCTTCTCCTTCCTTTCTCTGAAGGGTCTGCAGCTACTTGCATTACCAAGTGAGCAGTGACCTAGCCCTGACCTTTTAAGTAGACCCTGTGGCTCAGCAATAGCCCTTAACAGGTCTTCTCCTCTGCTGGTTTACAGCTGACATCAGTCACACTGCCTGGGGTCCTCTGGGTGCAACTGCCCTCTGGCCTTGGTTGACAGGTTGGGAACAGGGAAGAGTCTGGGTAAAAAAACAAAACAAAACAAAAAAACTCTGCAAAGCTGAATGCAGCGTTAACAGCTGATCAAAAGAGTATTTTCTAGTTTCTGTTTCTGCCTCAACCACAGGACAGAAAGGGTTTGGGATGAAAGGTGGGTTCAGGAATGGGTGATAGGAGATGACAGAGCAGACCTCATTTTCCAAGAGGCTTTTACAGTTCCCACATCTCTATCAATCAGTCCTGCTGGAGTCAGCTATGACTTTTGAGCATACAGTTATGCCCAATGACAATGGGAAGGAAAGTGAAGTTGCAATAACAAGCTTAAGTGTAGCCAGGTAGTCAGACAAGAGAGGGTAGCATTTCTGCAGCAATCAAAACATGACTATCTAAGACGCTATTCCTGCACACAGCTCTATGAAACCTACCCCATCCCTTCTTCAGATTG
Source organism: Excalfactoria chinensis (assembly GCF_039878825.1). Lineage (NCBI taxonomy): Eukaryota > Metazoa > Chordata > Aves > Galliformes > Phasianidae > Excalfactoria > Excalfactoria chinensis. The sequence goes on from NC_092857.1 coordinate 25,604,536, forward strand.
GCTGATTTCACTAGGATGAATGCAGTCTGTCTCTGATTTTACCTCACTGGCATAGCTCCAGGTGGCTTCAGTAGGATGCCTTGATTTACTCTAGCCACTATTGAAAACAAAATCCACCACAGGCTCTGGAGATCAGAGACGTCTGTACTGAGCAGTAAGCTGACTGAATAGATGACAGGATGCTGAGACTGATTTTCATGGCTTACTCTCTAATTAGGTGGTTCTTGAAAAGGTACAGCTACGGAGGAGAAAGGCAGAAGTTCTGTGCAGCCATTCCTGGAGAGATATGCTTATGCCATGATTGTGAGGATGCCTGCTCATGGAATAACTTTACCGAAAAGCAGGTTAGGGCATATTTGTTTCTCTTAGGAATAGAGTTCTGAATGCCAATCATACAAATGAGTCATGCTTTGAAGAAAAATCATAACCTGGGTGACACCAATACCTCTCCATTGGGAACTGAAACTTCAGGGCTGCAAAATGTCTTAAAACTGCACTCTGTACTGATTAACTTGGATTTTTGAGTTCTTTTCTGTATATTTTTCCTGTTTGTTGCCAAATACATAGGAACTGACTGACCACTGTGTTAACTCCACTGGCATTAAGCTGTAAATACATAGCTCTGAATGGAGACTTGTAGGTATAAATCTGCAGTAGCGCAATAAATACTTGGTCCTTTGAGTACTGATAACATTACTTCTTTTTCTCCTAGACGTAGTTACAGTTATTTCTCCCCTTGTATCCTCAAAACCACAAGGTTGCCGAACAAATCTGTATCACCTTCTTTGTATTTGAGAGATGATGTGGTGGCAATTGTATATATCTCCTTGATTGTGAGGTTATTTCATATTGAATCATGGAATCACTGAATCACCAAAATAGGAAAAGAGCTCTAAGATCATCCAGTACAACTGCCCGCCTATCACTAGTATTTCCAACTAAACCATGTTCCTCAGTACAACATCTAGTCGCTTCTTGAACACCTCCAGGAACAGTAACCCCACCACCTCCTTGGGCAGCCCATTCCAGCACCTGACCATTCTCTCAGAGAGGAAGTATTTCCTGACATCCACCCTGAGTCTCTCCTAGTTCAACAGGAGGCCACTGCCTCTTGTTCTATCATTAGTTACATGGCAGAAGAGGCCAACCCCCACCTCATCACAACCTCCTTTCAGGTAGCTGTAGAGAGCATCTGCTCATTGCAGTGATGAGCTCCAGGATCATCACTTGATTGATTCTTCATTTGGACTGGTTGTGGTGATTGCCCTAGATTTGTTATTCTGTCTTGCATGTGTGGATTTTAAACAACTCCAGTATTTTAGCTGTTCATGACAGGCACTTAACAAAACAGAAGAGAACTTTCTAAATGAAATGCATCAACAAAACAGGTGACAGTTTGCAGCTTAATTGTGCTATAGAGAATATGCTTACCATGGCCTTCAGAAGATTCTTGTATGCAGCTGAAGGTCAAAAAGCCTTTTCATTTTCTCCCATGAAGAGTCCTAAGGTCCATCTTTCCAAGGGAGTGAGTGAGTCCAATGCTGACAAAGCAGACAGTGAGACCGAAGCTTTTTGCATCCTCAGGTAAACCACTCAGCACTAAACTCCTCATGGCAGTCTGCTCTGACCACTCCTTACCAAGAAGCACACATGGGAGGCAAATTTAAGTCCCCCCTCCCCTCCCTGTACCCCCACCCACCCCGCCAAAAAAAAAAAAAAAAAAAAAAAAAGTCAGGGCAGTAAAACGATGTACTTGGCAGAGCACATGAGGGAACATGACTTGATACCTATCATAATTAGACTGGAGGGAAGAACAGAGAGAAACTGGTTGAATGAACTGATATTTTTTATGTATTGCTTTTATTCTTTTCTCCTTTTCTCCTAACGGCCCAAGGTTTAATGTATTCAGTTCTTTTTTTTTCTCTGAGGACTGTTTAATGAGGAGCCCCGTGGAAACCAGATTCACAGGGCTGGAAGGAGGCTGAATTCATTTGTAATCAACCTCTCAAGAGAATGTTCTGAGTTTTAGGACACTGATGAGGAAGTGTCCAAAATGATGTCCAAAAAGAATGTGTCCTTCCAATCTTTCTCATTTCTTTGTTTGGTTCTTCTTTTAGGTAGGGTCTATCCACACAACTATTTTGGTGAAGCTTAGATGGAAACAAGCTGGAGTAGAACACCTATCTCCTTGATCTTTGACTTCAAAATGCTTTGTCTCAGCTGATCCTGTTGAACACATGCTATTGGTCTTTGTAAGACCACATCTAGACGCATCAGAGTGAAAAGGATACCACTATTTGATTTTACCTCCCCTTAACCATGGAAAATTTCTGATACTTTTTATGATTCCTAAGGAGGAAAACTGCATTGTGATTTCAAGTTCTATCTGTTGTTTTCTTTGGTACTGCCTCTTGATGCTGAAGAGGTGCTATTCAGTGGTAATGACTACTGTGAGGTACTTTTTCATTATCAAGGGTGTTGGCAACAGCTATAGACAGATCTCACAATTGTCCCTTGCATTATGAATGAAATCATTCTATTTTTCTGTCCAGTAATGGATCTCTCTAAATGCAAGATCTACAACTGAAACATCTGACAGGTGACCTGTGGTCAAACCTGCCAGTGGTTTCACATATTGAAATATTAGAAAATGACTAAAGTGGAAATGAATAAATCCTAGAGGATAAGGCAGGTAACCCCCTTCAGAATTAGACCTTGGTTTTCACATGAGGAGTTGTTACTTGTTTGTGCAAACCTTTTCTAACAGATTCTTACCTGTTTGGACAGGACTGACCCTCTGATCATCATTTTTAATTTCAGGGACTCATAACTTTGTCCTGTCTATAAAAAAGTCCCTGTCAAATATCTGCTTTCTTTAATTTCCAAGGAAAAGCATGTGAAGTGCATGTGGTCTCTACCAGCTATGCTTAGATGCCATCAGATCTCCTGTAATAGGTTCAGAGAATTGTTATTTAAACCACCATTAAAATTATTTCAAGATTAAATTCCAAATGGAGAAGCATTAAAATGCATGATCCTCATCTGCATAATGCTCTTCCAGAAATGGCTCTCCTCATTTACAAAGTGCTTCTACTTAGCAAAAGTTAAAAAAAATATATAAAAAAATAATAAAAGCAGATAGTTTTTAATTCACTAGTCAGGAATTCAGAGATATTCAGGGATTACTGAGCATGAACACATCCCAGAAGGTGAGAGACTGCATTTTAGGCTGTATAAAGTTAAGAATGGGCTGCTGGTTCACTTGACATTAATGAACATTTACTTACAAGCACCCTAGATTATTTAAAATAGCAACAAACAAACAAACAAACAAAAAAAGTGTTGAGAAGCACATTACATGAAATAGACATATTGATAAATGAAATGAAATTAAACTTACTGCAATAAAGATCGGGCCTTTCTGTTACTGAATGGGTGGCTGCTTCTATGTTACCATGGAAGCTCTTCCTTTAACACCGCTGAAAAAAAGGAAAAGGAGTTCCATGAATCCGTGATCTAACTTTTTTATTCTCTTTTCTATTAAGTGCAGTTCTAAAAAGCATGTTTAATAACTTTAAGAATTTAACTTAAAGCATGAAGAAATTTGCAGTAGAGATTCTGCAAAATACCACTGGAAGGAATAACTATTTGTATGACAGTAGACAGCACAGAGGTTAAGCTAACAATAGCCTTGAAGACAGACCTCTCAGCATGCTATTTGCCAAAGAATTCATCTGAAGGTATCTTTTACCACAGTTGTTTTAATATGAGTAACATGGTTTTCATGGTCTGGAATATCCACAGACCTCATGAGAACTAATGTCAAGTGGAGGTGTTTAGTCTTTCTAAACACTGGCTCATTTCTACTTAACTGCAACCACTGTGGAACTTCTATCCTGAGGTCTTGCCTGAACCTAAAACACTCATATGCAACAGACTGACCAGGATATTCATGGTATGTAAATTTTATTTCAGCTCTGTGAAGCAGAGGTACACCTTGTAACATTAACATGTAGTTCAAAACCTCTTCCTTTAATCCAATGCAAACAGAATGCACCACTCTTGGCTCACTGATAAAGAACTTACACCATTTGTGCCTGTGATCTTGCACTATCCCAGACACTAAAAGGCTCAGGACACTTCTATTTATTTATTTATTTATTTATTTTTGCCACAAATGTTGTAATTTCTTTTGTTCTGCTGCTATATTCTATTAGGTTGTGTGGGTTTATTAGTTGTTTTGTTCTGCTTTGTTTTGTTTTGTTTTGGAAAGGCAAACCACTGTTGAGTCTAGTGTTAGGTTAGAGAGATGCCTTTCCCCTCTTGCTTCTCACCTGCAGAACAGGAACCTGGAAGAGGTTGCCCAGAGGGGTGGTGAATGTTCTTTACTTATAGACATTCATGGTCAGGCTGGATGGGGCTCTGAGCAACCTGGTTGAGCTGAAGGTGTCTCTGCTCACTGCAGGGGAGTTGGACTACCTGACCTTTAAATCTTCCTACACAAACAATTCTATGATTCTATGATTCTATGGACACATATGCAACAGGGATGAGTGACTGGCTTTCAGAGTAACTGGCTCCTTGGACTTGATGGGGAAGGACAGGTCTTGGGGCTGGCTCAGGAAGAGGGAACGCTGAAGGGTCAAGAGAGGACTCAGCTATCCCAGTTAACTTCTAGAAAGATTTATTCATGTCCTTCTAAGTTTTCTGTGAAAACTCAGGGCAAGAAGTGAACTGTGTGTGCTACTATTTGTGCTGGAGAAGTCCCCCCCCCAAGTGATGTGGGACTTCTTGTGGGCCACCATGCAAAGCTGGTTCAGGCAAGGTGCAGTAATGCAATGTCACAGCAGCTCCCATCACATGATCCTGGGGTATTGCAAACTAGAACACAGAGGCTACTGAACCTACTCACTAGAACGTGTTCTCTTGCACCATAAAAAGGAAACATAAAATTACGTCTCTCCTAGGCTGTTTGTGGATGAAGGTAAAGTGCAACTCCTCTGTTATTCTTCCTTCTGTCACCCAGTCTTGAAGATGGAATGCTAAAATATGGGTTAAGTTACCCCAATCGCTGTTACAAAAAAAGCTCTCAAGCAATTCTCTGTCCTGCTTCAAAGATCAGCACTACCTAGAAAAAAACAAAACACTTTGGTCCCAGCATGTTCACCTGGGAAGAATACAGGGATGCCATCCAGACATGCAGATGTGGGATCAGGAAAGCCAAGTCACAGGCAGAACTGAACTTGGTTGGATGTTAAAAACAATATGAAAACATTCTACAGGTACTTTGGCCAGAAGAAACAGGTCAAAGCAAGTGTATCTCCTTTGATAAATGTAAAAGGAGAGCTGGCTTCAACAGATTAGGAGAAGACTGAGGTACTAAATGAGTTCTTTGCCTTGGTCTTCACTGGCAGCCAGGATTCTAATATCTTTCATGTCCCTGAGCCCTGAATCCCTCAACCTCTAGGGGGGTGCTGGGGTAATAAACCCACCCCACTGTAAGGACAGAGCAAACCCAAGACTGCCTTGTGAGACTGAATGTATACAAGTCTATGGGGCCAGATGGCGTGCATCCCAGAGTTCTGAAGGATCTGGATGAGGTGGTTGTTGAGCTGCTCTCCATCATATTTGAAAAGTCATGTCTATCAGGCAAGATCTCGGATGACTGGAGGAAGGGTCACTTCCATTTATAAGAAACAGAACAAGGAGGACCCAGGGAACTACAGGCCACAGAGTCTCACCCCTTTGCCTGGGAAGATCATGAAGCAGATTCTTCTGGATGACATGTTTGATCACATGAGAATGAGCATGTGATCCGAGACAGCCAGTATGGCTTCACCAGGGGAAGGTCATGCTTAATCAATCTGGTGACCTTCTATGATGGGCTGACAGCACTGGTGGACAAAGGGAAGGTGACTGATGTCATGGCCCCCAACCACATCCTTATCTCCAAATTGGAGAGATGTGGAGTTGATGGGTGGACAACCTGGTGAATAAGGAACTGGTTGTAAGGCTGCAGACAAAGGGTGGTGATCAATGGTCCTATGTCCAGGTGGAGGCTGGTAACAAGCAGCGTCCCCAAGGGCGCTGTTAAGTGCTTTTTAACATTTTTACCAATGAAATTAATGATGGAATTGAGTGCACCCTCAGCAAGACACCAAGCTGAGTGGTGCAGTTGACATAATGGAAGAAAGGGATGCCATTCAGAAAATCCCAACGGACTTGAAAGATGGGCCTGGGTGAATCTTATGAGGTTCAACACAGCAAAGTGCAAGGTTTTGCACTTGGGCTGGAGGAATGCCAGGCATTTATACACATTGGAAGGAGCAGTCCTTGAGTGTAGCCCTGCAGAGAAGGACCTGGGGGTCCTGGTGGATGAAAAACTGAACGTGAGCCAGCAGCGTGCTCTTACAGCTTGGAAAGCAAGTGGTATCCTGAGCTCCAACAGAAGGGAGAGGGAGGTGATTGTCCCTCTCTGCTCTGCCCTTGTGAAGCCCCACCTGGAGTCATATGTCCAGGTCTGAGGCCCCAATATAAGAAAGACAGAGAGCTGTTGGAGAGGGCCCAGAGGAGGGCCACAGATCAGAAGGCTGGAGCACCATCCCTACAAAGGCAGGCTGAGGGAGCTGGGCTTGTTCAGCTTGGAGAAGAAAAGGCTGTGGGCTGATCTCATCACAGCCTCCCAGTTCCTAAAGGGAGCATATAAACAGGAGGGGAGCCAACTCTTTGAAAGGGTACATAATAGCAGAACAAGGGGAAATGGTTTTAAGTTGAAGGAGGGAAGACTTGGGCTGGCTATCAGGGGGATGTTCTTCACCAAGAGAGTGGTGAGGTGCTGACAAAGGCTGCCCAGAGAGGTTGTGGGTGCCCTGTCCCTAGGGGTGTTCAAGGCCAGGTTGGATGGGGCCCAGGGCAGCCTGGTTTAGTATTAAATATGGAGGTTGGCAGCCTTGCCTTTGACAGGGAGATTAGAGCATCATGATCTTTGAGGTTCCTTCCAACCTGAGACATCCTGTGATCCTATGATTCTATGGAGCAGCTTTCATTCTGTGTCTCTGCTTCAAACACATGGAAAGATTTCAGCCTTGTCTTTTCAACAAACAAACAAACAAACAACAACAACAACAAACAAACAAACACCAGAAAACATGTACTTTCTCCTTCAACCTATGGAAAGGACAGTTACATACAAAGCAGTGGGTCTAAATGCAGCTGCCACAAGCAGAAAAGGATGCCTGAGATAAGCGTAGGGCAAAAGCCAACAACACACTTGGTTGCAGAAACCGAAGCTTCTGTGCACAGAGAGATCTGAAGCACTATGAATGAAGATACTATGTAGTGCAAAGTTTGACCAGAGTTAATTTCAGTGTCACACTGCTCATTTTTACCTAAGCAGCTGGGCACCCTTGCCTACCACAAGCAGCAAGAATATGCTTTGGGTCCTAAAGCCACAATCATCCCTAAAGATTAAATCACCTAGGGGGAAAGTTTTCAAAATGCACTCTCAGTTGCCATATGGCATTCAAAAGACCTGAAACTGAGATTGCAAGGAGGGGGTAGGGGGGCTGGGGGGGGAGGGTGGAGGAAAGAAGTTAATTAAATTGTTAGTAAATAGCTACTAATATTTGCATTATAGGCATTTAAACTCAGTATGCTGTCTCTCTTTTCTATCTACTGCATCTGTTCTGATTTTCTGTTTCATTGTAGCACTCTAAGAAAAGGCATCTTGTTCATCTTTGACAGAGAGAAATTAAAAAAGACAGTAGGCATTTTGGACTGTAATTTTGTTGCCATTAGCATACAATAAAAGTTGGCTTGCTACACAGACTTTTCAGCTCTTGCAGGTGCTACAGTAAGTATTCTTCTGCACATGGATGTTGTACCTTTCCAACTACAGCCCATTTTAAAATTAATATCCAGGGACCGTATCTTTGTGGGAATAGAGGTGAGCTGTACTGTACTGGCACCTGAAAGTTACACCTTGTAACAGTGCTGTTTAGCCAGGTATTATAGAAAACAAGGCAGGAAAATAAATCTCTTGCAAAGCAGGCAAAGGAAGGCAGACGGACAAGAGCATGAGATCATATATGACACAGCCTGAGGGAGTAGTGACAGGCAGCCTGGAAAAGCAATCCAGACTTTTTAGTGCATTTTCCAGAACACTGTTCTTCTAGTTTTGTTTCCCTCCGGAATACTCCAGGACAAGGCAGCTTACTGAAAACCGTTCGTACATTAGCCAGAAGAAATCAGCTTTTGCCTTTTAATGAAGATTTAAAATAAAACAGGGGTAAAGCAAGAACAGGGAAAGAGTAGAGTAGGTATTGCTAAAAGGTTGCCCTTCAAATCATGGAGCCTTTGAAACAGGACCACCTTTGCTTTTCATTTTGGAAGCTCTCAGAGTCTGGCCAGAGATAACATGCTAGTGTAAGCAAGGCTGACCTGAGAAAATGACTCATGGTACCTGACTCCAAGGTATAGCGAAGTAATATGGGAATGAGGCCTTCATTTCTCTGTAGTGCTAAGTGGAGGATAAGGGTTGTGATGACTTGTGATGGTTGCTCGAGAGACCCAGCTCAAGACACTTCAAAATGACCTGAGTGCTCCTTGTCAGAAACCAGGCCTCTAGGCCTGACCTTTCAGACTGAGAAAGCCAAATGCACAAGACACTCCAGAATCACTGCAAAAATCCTGGGCACAAACCTGAAAATGCTCAGTGTTCACTGTCATTTATAAATATCCCTTTGTGATCAAATATCCTGCAGATTTTCATTTTCCTCTAGTTAAAAGCAGTGTGTTACGGAGAGCTTCTTTGTGTGCAGAAGCCATGTGAGCTTTTACACCTGCATGCAAAACAAAATAAATGTGTTTTGTTACTACTTTGAACCATATAGCCACTTCTATTAAAAGCTGCATGCAAATAGCTATCTTTAGCATGCCGCAGATTAGTCATATTTGTTTTCCAAGGAAGATTATAAATAGTGTTTAGGGGGGAAACAGAATGTATTTTGCAAATGAGCCCAGATGGAAAACTAACAGATGGCCCAGTACTGTATTTTGTATGCTCAGCCCTACATTTAAATTAAAAAATTTTCATAATTAAGATGAAGATCCGTAACAACACTAGTTACTTGTCCTGTGCAGCGTTATATATCATGCATCACAGGTATCAAGTGCAGACTTTTCATAAAACAGTTGTAGAATATGTAAGCAAATTTGTTGGGGGGGAAGGGGTGGAAATAAAGAACAGGAATAAAAAGCAATTCATGGAAATTAAAGAAAGGGGAGAATGAAAACACTGTGTACAAACACATGCCATAAAGGAAAGATACCTAGCACCATCTGGCTTTTTTCCTTTGCAAACTGAATGACCTGCCTCCATTTTCAGAAAAGGAAGGAAAAGAAAGGTCACATTTTTTTACAGCCTTTCAGCCTAGAACTGTTAGGACATTGGGATTTCCCCTTTTCATTGCTTGAATGAAATGGGGCTCTGTAAGAGCTAGAAGGTCAGATAAACTGTGATCATACACACACACTATATTTTGCAAGCAGAAGCAAGGGTAGTGATTTGAATATTAATATTTTCCTCTCATAAAGCAATATCCGTATGCACAATTGGAGTAACAGATACAAACAGTTTCTAAATATGGAACTTTACTCCACATGTGGTCTTATGGTCAGGGGATTCAGCAGAATTCACCTCCTTGACACAAGGTGGAACAAGGAGATCCTCCTCAGCATGAAACCCCATTCCGTGCTTCCCACTGCTCAGAGCATTGCTCAGCATGGGGGAAATGTGGCTCCTGTATTCACACCCGACAGCCTCTTGGATGAGAGGAAGGAAGAGGTGCTATTGATAGGCTGTGTTGAAACTGATTGCTCTTGGATCAAGAGGAGTAAGAATGGCTTCAGACCATTTCTGCCTTCCCAGTGTGCTCCTGTTTTGGTTTTTTTTTGTTGTTTTTTTGTTTGTTTGTTTGTTTGTTTTTTGTTTTTGTTTTTGTTTTTCTGTTTTTGTTTTTTTTTGGCTGTCCTAATTCATAAGCTAAGCTTCCAGGCATAGCCTTATTGCAAGGGGTACAGCTTGTGTACAAAAGAATACGACCCATGTACAACTGGCAGGGGTTCTGCAGGGGTTAATAAAAATGATACTACCAGTAGACACTCAACTGCAAGTCAGCAACTCACTAGTTTTACAAATCAGTTCACTGTGGTAGAAAACATGCTTTATTATCAGATAGTAGCTGCTTCTCCCACTTTGACAGTCATAACATTTAAGTGTCTTACCGTAGTGCATTAAATAGCATGACTCATGACGATCATCTTGCTCATTTTTCTGCTCAGCTCATCCCCATCGAGGGAATTCTAGGTACAGCAGAATGTCTTGTTTTGCTACAGTATATACTATTTTTGGATGTGTTGTGGTGTCTATTTCAGTGAAGGAATGACTGAAGCTGCATGCCTTGCATTGGAGCACAGCAGGGGATGCTCGTGACAGCTTTCCTCTGCTGCAGAAGTCTATTCCACAGTCACAGGCCAGTTCCCGGGATGTCAAAGGCAAGCCTGCCTTCACGGAACATCTGATAATGAAAATAACCTAAAAAATGCAGGCAAAGACGACAAAGATAAAAAATTCCATTTCAGATTAACCCATATGATAGTATACGGGCATTTGTTGTCCAAACTGTAAATCCAAGGAAGGTGCAGTTTTCATCCTAGGGAGTGCTATTGTACTGTTGCCAATGTTCTTTCAGAATCTTCTTTGTAGGTTTGACATTTCTGGAAGATTTCTCCAAGAAGAAATGCCCACTTGTCAGTTTCTCCCTCCCTGCTTTTCCTCTTGTGTGTACCACTGATCTGATGACTGCAGAGACATCTGCTGGTTGTTATATGCTTTGAGTATTAATTAATTGTAAGGAAGACAGAAAATTCCTCAAATTGCATTTAGATTCTTTACTCTCTTTTCTCTTTCTTGAAGTTTGTTGAAATAAAGTTTGATTTGTTGGTGCAATGGTGGAGTAAAGATTTGAACTAGTCTGTTTCTGTAATGGTATTTATTAAAGTTTTTGAGTTGCAGGAAATCTAGTTTGAGCTGTAACTCTCATTAAAGCCAGGTACATTTAGAAGTTTATGATGACTCCCACATCCAACATGCAACTTCCCAATATCTTTTGTACATCCAAATAGCCTTGTGGCTTTACTTCCTCATTGCAAGTAATATTCTTTATCTATTTTTGCAGTACTGTAAGAGCTAGACGCTACCTTCTACTTCCAGTAGTGCATATGGCTTGCTTTTCTGCATGTATGAGCATACAAACCATGTCTTCATTTCTTGCCGTCTGTTGCAACTCATCTCACCCCACCCTGACCCTACATTGGCATTGTTAATCTATTCCACTTTAAGAAGTTCTTTCCACATTATCAGCTTATTTGCACCACTCTGCTGACCTGGTAATCCATCAGCACTAAAACACCGGTTTAATAATCAGCATGCAACCTAATCTGGGCTTTCCAGGCAGGTGAATTTGACTGTAAATCAGTTCTGCACACAGGTTTGTCTCTTCTGTTCTTAATTGCACCTGAGCAAATCTTAATTTGTATATGATTGCCTAATACATTGTTTCAGCTTTTTGCATTTCCAGAAGTCACATTTCCATATTGAACACTTCTTGGAGAAAGAAAATGACTCATTCATTAATTCAAATGTGACAAACAAAATAGTTAATACTTCTCTTAGCTAGCATTACTCGAATTTACAGCCCATGTTCTACAAAGACTTTGTGTCTACAGTAGTAGCAAAGCCAAAAATCCAAGCAAACAGGTATTAAGGATGAAGGAGAATTCACTTGTTTCCATTTGAGCTTGCTCTGTAAATTGCAGTTATTTTTTCTGTTTGTGTTCTGTTATCTGTTCTGTTCTCATCAGTAGAGGATGGGATGTTTCCTGGTGCATGCTTACTCAGCTTGTTAAAGAACAGGAAATAAGGAGAAGCTTTACCATCTGGGTTATGTTTTGTGGAAAGCCACAGCTCAATGTTATGAATTGCTTGTGTGTGAAATCATTCCAGAATCAGCCTCAGGCCACCAGCAACAGCTACAGGATGCCATGGCCATGGGCACCCTCACATAGGGCTGGAAATACCCAAATCTTCCTCTTGTCTCCGTGACACAGCACAGTGATGCTATAGACTCTCTCTCCCACCTGACACAGCAGGCTGCCAGCGAGATCCCCAGCCAACAAAGGGTCTTGGTGCTGGAATGGTATTTCTTAGAGGAATGATCTCTGAAGCACAGGTAAGAGATCAAATACAAGGAGTGCTGATAGAGAGCAGAGAAATGAGAAAGAAAGGCAATGTGAGCATTTCCTAGCAGAAAGGCATGTGAAGGAATTCATGATGGGATTTTCACTGGAGGAAATAATATAAGCATAGGTTCTTCTAACAGTGCTACACAGTCCCAAAATCAGACCCTCGTCCAGGCAACCTGCTTGGGAGATAGGCTATTTCTTTTGGGTAAGTACAACAGATTTGGCTTTTTCCATTTTCTGTTATTTTATTATTATTATTTTTTTTTTCTACAAGTATATCCTTTTCAGTACTGCAGCCTTTCTATATCTGCCTTTGTAACTACAATGACTCAACACTTACAATAGGACTCATCAAATCAAAGGGATCCTCACTGCTAAAACCCAGAGCTAGAGGCTGTCAGCTCCTTGTGACTGGTGAGATGACAGACCAGGTGTCCCAGAGCAAGCTATAGAAGGGGTTAATAGTCATGGGGACACCTGGGTTACACTGCAGACAGGAGAACAGAATTCCATGGCAGATCTTTATCTCAAGAGCTGCTCAGACCAAGAGTTTGATAAAGATGTTTGTGATATTATATGAATAGGAAGTCCCCATCGATGCTTTATCACCATTGACTTTTCTCCAACCAGGTTCAGAAATACCTGCTTTAGGGTAGGTGCAAAGACTCACTCACAAATAAACTCCCTCTGCCAATTGGCCCATCAGGTGGAAAAATACTGGTGTGACAAACAAATATGTGAGACAAAGCTTGGGGACAGCTGCAGATTTTAGAGAAGTGACCCAGCACAACAGCACAGATGGAAGCAGTCACAGGGAGGAGTGGAGACTTGCTTTGGCTGATAGTAGCCATTCAATCACAGAAAAGATATTTGGCTTGGCAGCAGGTGACATGATTTGGGAAGAACCATTTCTGTCACTTTGACCTTGGGATGTCCTTTCTCAAAGCATTCTCCAGCTGTTTCAGTTCCTAAGGAATGAAACGATAATTGCCCAAGTATGAATTTTTTTTCTGGAGTTCTTCTCCACAGAAGAAAAAACTTAGCAGCTGGTAAAACTGGAGTCCTCCCTTTTCTGGGAGAAAGAGGAAAAGGAGAATGAGAGAAGGACTATGTTTTATTTCTTGAAGGGAACAGCAGAGCTTTGTAGCATCTGCCTCCTTCAGACTTAGAAATTTTTGTTTTCTCTTCAAACATTTGGGCCACCTTTAGCCATCAAGTCTTGCATGTGTACTTCAAGACCTAGAAGCACTTTCACTATTGACATATGAGGAGTAAAATTTGTAACAGGGTTGTTTCGTAATATGGGAGAAAACACAAGTGCTAGGGGAGCCATGGGGCTACAGCTTTGTTTTTAGTCTATCTAAGAGGTTTTATTTCTAACATCTGTTCTCAGCTTGCTGTGCTGTTTGCTGATGCAGAAGTTTCAGCTGTTTGCAGAAGAAACAGGATAATTTGTTTTTTAATTCCTTTCAAGTATATCTCTATCTAATTCATTCTGTTCCAAGAACTAAAGTCAACAGCAGCAATTTACGCATGAACACATGACTGTGACTGCTTGTCAAGGTTAGCTGAGGTGAGGTGGAGGCTTCTGACTCGGTCTGAGGAGAGTGCTGTAATTCTGCAGTGGGCAGGACTGCCTGCAATCTTGATGCTGACCTGAAGCCCACCAGGGCAGAGCCCTGCTGCCCTGAACCTGCTACAGCCAACTCCACTCAGCACAACAGCTGAGTGAGTGTGCTGGTCAGTGCTGGGGCAGGTGACTCTGGTGGGGATTCCCACTCCTGATGATGATTTTGAGAGCCTGCAAATACCAGGTGAGGCCAAGGTACAGTGAAGGCCCTGGAAGCAGCAGGCTGTGTGACTGATGGCATTTGGGTGTTTGTGGATGCAAAGCCCCACAGAAGAAGTCTGAAGCTCTTTTTCACAGGGCTTCACAGTGATCAGTGTGGGGAATCAAGCTGAACATGATGTATAGGCCTGCTCCCTTCAGGAAGGTGGATGCGAGTTTATGCTTTATGCTGTCGTGCTGTGTTGTATCTCAGGCAATGTGGCTATTGCTGGTGACCAAAGTTACAATTCAAGCCAGCAAATCTCTGAAACTGTCACAGTGGTGAGGGTAAATGCTGACTAAAGGCAGGATTTCTGTATGCTCTGGAAAAAAATGATCATGGGAAATTAAGTGCAGGAAGATATGTGTGTTAAATGTGGGGAAAATCTATGACACAACTGTTAGGATGAAGTGACCAGTTATGATGTGAACACAGCAGGCTGCAGCAGAAGCACTGAGAGCTGAGTCCTGAAGCTGAACAACCTTCAGTGGGCAGGCAGCAGGCCTACAGTGCCCTGGAAATGGGAGCTGAAGAAGAAACTTACAGAATCATAGAATCATAGCATGGTTGATGTTGGAAGGGAACCTAAAGATCACATAATTCCAGCCTCTTTTGTGGCCAGGGTTGCCATCCACCAGCTCAGGCTGTCCAGGGACCAGGCAACCTCCAGGGCTAGGGCATTCACAGTTTCCCTTGGCAGCCTGTGCCAGTGTCACATCACCTTCTGAGTAAAAAATTTCTTCCTAACATCTAATCTAAATGTCTCCTCTTCTAGCTTAAAGCCATTCCCCTTTGTCCTATCACTATCAGACCACATAAAAAGTGTGTCTCCTTTCTGCCTGTAAGCTCCCTTCAGGTACTGGAAGGCCACAGAAGTCCATCAGATTTGTAAGGCATGATCTGCCCTGGCTGAGGTAGCCAGCACATCTCACATGTGCTCTTTCAGAAGGATGTGCTCCATGATCTTTCCAGGCACAGGGACTTGTTTTGTGGATGTGCTTTACAGAGCCTGGGTGCAGCTCTGGGCCAGCCAGGAGATCCTGGGCTGCTCCCTTCTCCAAGAGAGTATGCTCATGCTTGTCCTACACTAGTCTACGCAGACCTTCATATTTTGTGGTAAGATGGCTGCTTGGTAAGGGCAGAAGCAGTATTTCTAGCAACTAACAATGCTCTCAAATTATTTTACTCTGTATTCAACCCATGTTTTCAAAGTTCTCATTTAAGCAAACAGTTTCACTGCACCTGAGGGAACCTTTGCTCTTGCATCCCATATAGTGCAAGACTGGGGAGGCAGACGTAGCATGCTAAATACAGCTCCTTGTGGATTACTGCAGATCCCAGTCTGCTTTCAAAACACACAAACTTATACAGCTCTGTTGTGATTTTGGCTCTACTTCTGCAGTAGATGTGTAACAGAACTGCATTCCCAGAGTGCTGGATGACTCCAGCTTTTTACCATGAAGATACCTTATGGATTTCTAGGTATCTGAAAAGGATGTCTTGGACAGTCTTTCCACAGTCTTGAATCAGGCCTGCAGAAATAGTTTGCTGAGTTCTGCTTCATAACATGGTACAGAGATTACAAAAGGTAGAGAGAAAAGAGACAGGAGCGGGCTGTTACCTTTTCTTTATCAGGGTATTTTCAAGTAGCCAGCATGCTGGCTTTCTAAAAGCTGACATTTCCCCTTTTCTTAGAGTTGAACTTTCTTGCAAGGAAAATGGAGAGGTCTTTGCTCTTGCCTCAAGCAGCACAGCCATCCTACTGGAAGCAATGCCCCAAAAGTTCCTGCGTGGTGTTATGGAGGAGTCTGCAAAGTGCTGTTATTGCAGTGCTGTGATTGACAAGGTACTCTGAGCTCAGCAAGAGGAATTGCCCTGACTTCTCATTGTTCCTCAGGCCTTGTGCTTTGCTCAATGGGTTATGTTGGGATTTTGTACTGTTTCTTGACACCATGTGCTAAACACCTTAATTAGGAGCAGCCAGACCATCTGTTTTTGAACAGCTTTTGTTCCTACTGTTGCAGTGGCAGCAGAGTCATCAAAGTGAAGTTCTTGCTGCCATCTCTTTGACATGTAACACTCTGCAGCTTCGTTATCATGTGGTATATTTTATGGCAGGAGATACAGACAAAGCATGAGCTCCAGAGAAAAGCGTCGGAAGGACAATATCCTGCTAAAAAGTAGATATTTTTGTGGAAGGCAAGAAAAAAAGACACTAAAAATATAAGCACAGCTTATACCACTCTTATTTCCACTCTTGGGGTGTGTCTGCCTTTCTTCTTTGCTCTTCTTTGCTCTTCTTTGCTCTTTTCAGAGGCTCTAACCCTAAACTTGGCATCAAGTTTAAAAATATGCCTACTCAAGCAACTGCCTATTTTTTTATTTTTTTAAAGTCAAGTCTAACCTACCAGCCAAACAAACACATACCAGTTGTTTTCTCCTCATCCAGTTTTCACTGGGGCAAGTAAAAATCTCTGTAGATAACTTTGGGCCGCAATGGAATTTGGCTTTTTTTCTGAAGGAGGAAATGGGTAGATGTCTCTGCCACAGGCTGAGTCCTGAGATACAGAAAAGAATCAGATTCTTAAGGACATAAACCTTTGCTATGATCTGATTGTAGCTTTTGAATTCTGGGCTTTTATTATTATTATTATTATTTTATTTTTTCATTGTCTGCAGGTGTTTTATCCTTGTTCTTAAGTGGCAAGGAAATGTCAAAAATTTATCTTTGTAGGCAAAGAAAAATGCTGGTAGTCCACATCTTCCTTACCTCTCTACAACAAGGCAGAACTAGTGAAACAAGATTAAATTTTAACCCTGTTTTTTCACTGCTTATAAAAAAAAACGAACAGAGCGAGATCTGCAGGCAGAACAAAGCATTATGGGGTTGCTTTCCTTTCTACTTTTTCACGTGCTTCAGAGCTGAACAAATTGTAATAAGAAAGTTATCCAATGAATGCAGCCTTTTTTGCAGTTTGCAAATGGTGTATGCACAGGCTTACATTTTTACATACTGCTTCTTTCGTGAGAGTTTGTAAGTACCCTTTATGGACATTTACATGTTCTTGATTTGCTTGCAATTAGTTTACTTCATCTTCAGGCTGATCATCCCTTACCAATGGGTCATCTGCAAAAGGTGTATTCAAATGCTTTTGTTTCTTACTTAGAAATTAAGAAGGGAGACTAAACCATATAACACAGTGTTTAAATATCCAGGAACTCATGAATATATCTATGTCTGAAAGGACACTTCCATAAAAAATATAAGACACATTTAAAGGAATACATGGCAGAATCACTGGGTCAGGATTTAAGAAAATGCTCATGAATAAATATACCTTCTATTCTTTTTCACCCTACATTACTGTAGGTGACACTATCTTTCCTCTGATCTGTTGCCCATCTCTGCTGGACCTCCCTGGTTTATTATAAAGTATCCCCTGCAGGATAGTGTTCTTGGATGAAGTACAGAAAAAGGCCTCTTTGCATAATAAAAACAATGTGAGGGAGTCATTCATTAGATTGGCATGTTGTTGTTTTTGCTACTTGAATGGCAGATTTACTGGTCTTCTCTGTGTAGGTATTTATTGCTGAGATGGGGGAGGAAACTGAATCATAAACATCTCAGTGACTTTGAATAAAAGCTAAAGAAGTGCTGAGGTCATTCTGGCAGCTTGTGTTTGTGGAGTGCAACAGAAGTTGTTCAACAGAAGATAAATACTTGCCTCAGCCAGCTACTCCAGAATTCTGCTCAATCCATGTATCAGTTATTAGTTGTTTCTACAAATGACAGAAAGGAAAGCACTGCTCTTCTCAGTAAGCTACTCTGCATTCAATTTGCTCTTCCCAGGAAAATCTCTCTGGTTCCAGTGTTGAAACAAAATGCGGTAATGGCCAAAGTGCAATTGAGACATCCCAACAACCAGCCCAAAAATAGTATTTTATATAATTCTCAGCCTGAGAAGCATAGAAATCTCTATATTCGGTTGCTTATCCACCACAAATAGTTGAGTAGGAGGTGGAATTAGGACAGGAGTGAGAAGGAAACCCAACAAAGAAGCCGTTCTTCAGGATTGGGGGTGCTTTCCCAGGGCACTCATCTCATAAAACATGAGATTCCCTTGAGTGTGCAGAAAGTAAAGCATACACCAAAATTTGATGTAGAAAGTCAATTTCTGTACAATCCACTGTTTTTGTTTGCAGGTTCTTCTGTATATTACCAGAAGTCAAGAATAATTTGCAGTTGCACTATCCAGGGAATGCAGCATACTGTTTCAATTCATCTTAAAATCCAGCAGCTGCGAAAACCTTGCCAAATAGTGAAGTAACTGATGATACCTGATTTGTGAGGCTCAGATCCTCTCTTGGTAGGTGAGACCTGTTATATATAAACTGCCACCTCAGCCAGCAGATTAGAGTTTGCAACAGGTTAGAGTTTACAACAGCCTTGCTTTGATCAGGAACTGGACCAGATGACTTCCAAAGGTCCTTTCCAGTTTGAGCTGTGAAATATTCATCTGAATTTGGATAGTAACCTAAGGGAAATAGCAGAGATCTTGCAAGATTATGGTCGCACTACTGTTTTCCCATTGTGTGTCACTGTATCAGCCTAAACAAATACATTTACTTCGAAATGAGTAACATTAGGGAGTCTGTGTAACTCAAAGGCCCTGTGTTCACTCAGGGAAAGAGAAAATTTAATTCATCCCTCTTTCCAAGTAATGTCCTACGCTGTGGCAAATAAATAAAACTAAAAAGGCTACCCCCTTCTCTGCCGCCCTTATCCCTTACCCCCCCCCCCCCCCCAAAAAAAAGAAGAAAATAAAGTAAAAAAAAAAAAAAAAAAAAAAGTCTTACTGATCTGCAATGGCTTCTCTGTTTTTTCTGAAATCACAAGGTTGCAGACTTGTCATGAGTAGCAGTAACTGCTTGTTGTGTATGATGCGTAATCTGCATTTGCTGTAATGACTTTAAAGAAGCCTGCTCAGCAGCTGTTGTCTGACAGCCGGAAGAAAAGAGACAGAGATATTTTCCCCATTTCTCCCCCCTCAGCTATTCAGCACCCTCAAATCCCCAACTGTTTTAAACAAGAAAGTGTCATGCTGACTTGTTTTGGGAGCAATGGGGATCTTGAATGTGCCTGCAAGAGTGAAAATTTGTTTTTTTTTTCCACATAGAACGTATCATGCATCATTCCCAGTAGAAGTGGGCTTAATTTTTATTTATGTATTTATTAAGGGAATAATATACTAATTAGCCCAGTTTGTTGTTTGCCAGGCCTTAGTCTACAGCTGTTGATAGGTAACTCAGTCTCTGGTCCCAAGAGAAGAGTGGTGCTCACACTACCAGGCATGCTACATGTCCTGAGCTAAGTCTGTCCCCAGCAACTGACCAAACTGGATGACATCTAAGGGTCAGATCTGCTGTTAGTCATTCCCTTCTCTGCTTTTGTACAGTATAACCTGTTTTGCTTATATTCCACACGGTATCCATTCTTCTCATAAAAGGAGTTCTCACATTTTTGGAAAGATCTTGGTTTTCTAGCAGCAATCCCTCATGAGTCCCTTTAGAGGGACACTCCTGAGAATCTGTAATACTGACAGGTCAGTGGACTTGGAAATAAGTGATACTCAGCTATTCTCAGCCTGGCAACAGGCAAGTGACAACCCATGCCCTTATTTCTGATATTTCTTAGCCTTCAGCATGCCAAATAGCTTTCTTCCCTGCTTTTTCCTTCTCTCCAAAACACACAGAGTAGTTACATGTTACATAAACCTGGAACTCTTTAACGCAGTCTTCTTCCATGAGGATTCATCTGCAGGGAAACCCACTGTGCAAGTGCATGTGAAAACATACTCCCATTTACCGCCTTGTGATGTTGCTCTCTTTAACAATAAATAAATAAATAAATAAATAAATAACAGAGGACCACCAGGGGAGCTGTTCAGGCTTGACTGAAAGGATTCATATGGTTTGTGTCAGACATTCCCTTTGAATGGCAGATAATTACATGGTGGTGAAGTCCCTGCAGATATTCTGTATTTTGAAGGCTATGGCCTGCATCCAGAATACAGGAGACCACATTCAACTCTTCTGTTCGCTGGAACAGACTTAAAAGAAGTCAATGTGGTGAACACAGGTGTGTGGTCTAGCTAAACACTCCTCTTTGAGGATGGACTTCTCCACTGAGAAACACTGGATGTGGGAAAGGTAAGAAACGAATGGACTTCTGCCCGAATATCAAGGGATGAGGAGGTAGCAGGAGGCTGATTACAAAAGAAGAGCAAAGCCACCTCTGATATTTATATTTATGCCTATTTAAAATGCACAATCAAAATGGTTATTTACTTGGTCTATTTGGCAGCACCGCTTTACTTCAGCTACTGCTTTTTTGCAGATCCATTAGGCCATGAGCACAGCCCATACCTTATCTACTGCCTGCCACTGACCAGGAGCACCCAGGAGCAACAGGAGGCAGAATATGGAGGTTCTGGGACAAGACCAGGTGTCATACGCTACAGCCTGGTACAGCAGATCTGAAGACTGGGCCTCCGTGGTGTTGACCCACCTGCTACCCCCAGATCCGATGTCCTTCAAATGCCCTCTAGTGGCGGTAGCTCAGCCTGAGAGCCACATCTCACTGCACAGCCCGAGCAGGGAGTCAAAGCATCATCTGAAAGCTCATGCATGGAAAACATCTGAAGTGTGCTGAAAGCCCCCAGCTCCCCATTGCTGTCGGGGCTGTATGCAAGACAGAATCTGGCAGCAAGCTTTGTGATTCATTGTGCAGATGAGGAAGGTTGGAAAGGGAACTGGCATGCCTGTGGTACCTAAAGTGAGGTAGGCTCTCCTGGCATTTGCTCAGGACACAGTGTTTTTCATAAAGAACAGTGCCCGGGGGGGGGGGGGGGGGGGGGGGGGGGGAGGGAGGGGGAGGAGTCACGGAAGGGGGTGAGGGGAGTTTTCCAGACCTCTGATTAAATGGGGATTTGGCACTCCCCAAAATAGGAAAAGAGATGAGTATCCATGCTGTCCACTGAGGCAACATGGTTAGAGGCTGAAGAACAAAGGATCCTAACATAAACATCTGCAGGGTTTGCCACTGACTCATAAGGGTGTTTTGATGGACTGTTTATTGCTGAAGGTCCTCAAGGGTCACTGGGTGTCCTGTCCAGCCCACTGAAGGATTGCAGGGAACATGGGAAGCTGTAGGTTTACAGTAGGTAGTAGGGAAGGAACAACACCTGACACTCCCACTTTTCAGTTATCATAAAGCATGCTGTCGGTTTCCAAGGTCTCAGACGTGGCTTTGTGGCCTTCATTTTCAGGCTGGACTATACCTTGTGGCAACTGAAGGTTCAAAAGGGAGCAGAGTGTGTTGGTTTCGCTTTTGCTGCTCAAGATCTTGAGAAGTCGAATTGCTGAGATGATGACAGTCAAAACATTTGAAAGGGACACTGACTGGAAATCCCACTCACATTCTTGCTTTATTTTTTTAGGACCCTTGTCCTCTGATCACTACAGAGCTACTATTTTTATCTCATGGACCAGCACTCTGTGCTTGCTCCTTGGCTGACTCCTGCTTAGCCAGCACTCAGAAGCAGCGCTTCGCTGTGTCTGTGGAGGCAGAGGGGTTTTGTGACGCTGGGTTTGGTGTCATTAAGTTCTCACACCTGCCGCAGACCTCCATCTATGATTTTAGAAAAACCATTTCAAACAACTGCACTGCCTGTGTTTGAAGTGGTGGAGCTAGAGGAATTCTGTTTCCCACCCTGGTCCTTTTCAGCTGCAGTGAGAGTTTGTGCTGAACAGGGGAGAGACTGTCTCTTGGGACATTTGTACAGCACCTAGCACAATGAGGGCCAGGAGACCTACTATTCCCCTGCCCCAGCAGAGCAGAGAAGAAAACAAGGCACTGTATCCCCATGTAAAGGCTGCCCTGATCTGAGCTGTGTGTGGATGTGTAAATTACAACAGATGATGCACTTAGCAATTATGTTCTTTGCATACATAAGCAGGAACAACTGCTCCCAAACTGCCAATATCTCTCTTGATTCTCACAGAACGGCTGCATGTCACACGGTCACACAGCAAGGGGGCTGGAGGAAATGAGAGGAAGGAATGACAGAGGAGGAAGCTTCAGATGGGGAGAGACTTCCCTCTCCAACAGGGAAATGAACAACAGCATCTTTTTTTAAAGAGACTGAAATTCACCTGCATTTCTAAGCCTTTTCTTTCTTTCTTTCTTTCTTTCTTTTTTTTTTCTTTTCTTTTTTTTTTTTTTCTTTTTTCCCTTTTTTTCTCAGGGGGTGTGATTTGAGAAAGAGACATTTTAAACTACCTCTGAAATCAGAAGCACATCTCCAGCCAACAGAGCATCAGTGTGCACAGCCCCAGGCTCCCTGTGCTGCAGGCGGCCTTGTTGATGAACTCTGCTTTCTGCCCTTCTCTGTAGATCTTCTAGAATCTTCATGTAAAAGAAAATATAAATTAAAAAATAGGCAAGCAATAAAAACAGGCCAAACAAAAGAGGACTGCATTTTCTTTTCCTGTGGTGGGTTACTCCCCTCCTGAGAACTTCTGATCTTTCTCCTTTTGTTGAATTGCACTGCTCTGCTGAATTGCACTGCTCAGCAAGGATCGTGCAAGACAGCACCTCTCCATACTGGCTGTGCATCGAGCTTGTCCAGCAAACGTCTGGAAAGCTGGAGAGAGACTATGAGTGTGTGTGGCTTAGGACTCACAGGGTAGCTTCTCCTAGCAAGCAGTTGCCCCAGCCCATGGAAGGCTCCACACTCACATGCTGATGAAGGAAGACTGAAGCTTTTACAAATGTGGTGGCACACAGACAGACTTCTACATTACTTGATACACAGTTTTCCCTGGGTTGGAATATCCAATGCCTTTTCAGCTCTCCTGCAGGCTGCAGGAAAAATAAACTCTTGGCTTTGTCTGCATGTGAAAAAAGGTAGAGATTTCCAAACTCAATCTTCCCAGACATTTGAAAAATGACATAATTTGACATGAGTCAGCATGATTGGCAGGTCAAAGCATACTGCTGGCTCTCTCAGCTCAGGAGAGCCTGGCAAATTGGCAGAGCTCTGACGCTCATCATGCCACAGCCTATGTGTTGTGTCTCTTTATATTCTCTCTCTATCTACACTCAGAAAAATTATTTCACTGTTCACATTATCTGGGCCACATCAGGGCTCCGAAAGGGAGCAAGAGGATAGGAACGGAGTGACACCAGCCTCCTACAAGTAGTCATTGAACTAATGACCCTGGGTACAGAGACACTTAGGGCAGCTTCTGAGATGGCACAGCCTGTTGGGTGGTGCTGAGCTCTATTTGAAAACTAGGCCAGAAGTATTGCAGTGGAAACAGCTGGTTACTGAGTGATTTTAAAAATCTGGCTCTTGTTTAGCTGCCTCCATGGGAACTGAGCTAAATTGAAAACCTGGCCCCAACCAGGCATGCTGAGCACTTCAAAAGTGGTCCTTCTGCTCTTTGGAAATTTCAGCCGATGTTGCATTCTGCCAGTACTTGAGATTTCCTTGTTTTCAATAGGAAAACTTCTGAAGTATTTCTCATTTTTGTTCTACATTTTTTGCTGCTGCTTTCTTTTTCAGCTAACACAAACATCAGTGTCTGTCAATTTCAGAATCTGTTCCAGGCTCTGGATGCCAGCATGGTTACTGCCTGCTAATTTCTTTGCTTACAAGCAAAAGTAGGAGTTACTATCTGTCACCTTTGTTTGCCATTTGTTACCTTTGAATCCTAGCTGGAATGAGTGTGGGTGTCTTTCAGAACAAGGCTAAAATTCAAACCTTATATACAGTGGGAACTCTCTCCACTAAAATTCTTAGCCAAGTCTGGGAACCTATTGTATTCACTGTTGTGCAAATAAAGCTTGGCCTTTCTCTGCAGTGTAAGCAGACAATATGGGCATGGACTAGTAGGAGGAACAGGAAGCCTGAAGTGTTAAAGCAACTTAGTCAAAAGCGCACAAAGAATGAATGGCTAGGATGAAAACAGTGCCCAGATCAAACTTATCTCTGTGTTCTTCGTGACCACAGCTGGATAAGTGTCTTTTCTGCACAGCCCTAGCTGTAGGTGACCACTGAAGAGCTATTAGTAAATAAGGATAAAAACAAGAAGGAGTATTTAAAATACAGGCAGAAGAGCATATGATTTAGGACTTTTCTGAGGCTGCACCCTGCTATGTAGCTTTGATGGCTATCAGTTAACAAGCTAGCTCTTTAACAGCACACTGTGATGCTCTTGTGGGGATGGAAGTGGCATCAGGACAGGTTATTTCCATGACCCGTGTCAGCTGCACACTGCTGGGAAATGGTGATTGGTGCTGTGTAGTGCATTAGTACATTTGGATGCCCTTGCCTCTAGCACAGAGATGTGAAGGTACCAGCAGTGCTGCATAGTTGATGATGTGACTTTGGGCACAGTGTAAAATCGTGGGAACAAGCTGCTGAGTGCTTTCAGCAGCCTGATTCCAAAGATCCAAGTTAATTCAGTTTTTGTGTAGACCAGTCTTTCTGTGGGTGAGGAGTAACATACTGCTTCCAGCTGAGGAGGGATGGTAAAGAGAGGCCTAATATCAGCTAGGAAGCATGCAGCTGTTTCTGTTTCCATATAAAAGGCATCAGGCTGGTCTGAATGTCTTAACTGTGTAGAGCACAAATCTCCCCACTGCTAACTTCATGTTGGCTTCCTGCATTTGAAAATGTCTCCTATTGTGCAGTATAGTCAAAGCTAAAGTTCTGACAAAAGCAGAAGTGATACCTCCCCTGGTAAACTGGCAGAGCTGTGAAGCTTGTGCTGCAGCAGTGATACCATTCCTGCTCTCCCTGAGTCAGTGAATGTTCTGCTGAACCTCTTTGGGGCTGTTCTGAAGGGAGCATACAGTTTCTCCTCACCTCAAATCTCAACAAACTTCATTCCTGTGGCAATGCTGTCTTCCCATTTGCATGCAAAGTATAGACTGCCTCACACTGAACACTATTTAGATTGGCTGTTATGCTATAGCCAATCTCAGCAGGGCAGGGTGTGGGGGTGGGAAATCCCATCTTCTTGTTTACCTTTAGCTCTGTGAATCCCTAAATAGGTTTCTGAAAATAAAAATTTGTGTCAGAAAGAAGAGGGGGAGAATGAACATTGCTTACTGCTACAGATAGGAGCCTTTTGTTGGGTATAGTTCATTACGAGCTACACATTCCCACATTCCTCTTTCCAGGTTAAAGACCACATCGCCTTGTGATCTTGTGCCTATGACCACAGACATGGTAGAAGAGGCTGCTTCTCTTTTGCCTCTCTTTTACCTCTTCTCCACAAGGGCCTGTTCTTTCTCCTCTCTCTGGGTGATGGCAAGGTCAGGCTGCCCCCTCCAAGCAGCAGATGATGTCAGCCTCCCTGATATTAAAGTTTTGCTATGTGTCTTCTTTGAGTGAGAAAATCCCGATAAAAGCCTGGTGCAGATCAGAAGCTGGGCTCCAACACCAGGCTTTACTAAACAACCTCTCTCTGGTTAAAGTTTTGCTACGGGCGGCTTAGTTCCACTTTGAAGATTTTCCCTTCTGTTTCTCTGGTATCTGCAGGGCGGGGGGAGGAATGTGCTCTCCGACATACATTCTGTGCCATCACTATTTCTAGCTGTGAATAGTCTGCTGCTTTACAGTAACTGGGACAGTGTGCTTAGTTAATGAATAGTCTGTTATGGCAGACGAAGCAGATATCCCTCCACTGAGAGAACAATAATCTTGTGATCATTCAGTTTGTTTTTGCCTTGAGCAGTTAGAAGTTACTAGAGTTAGATGTAGCTTAAGCAAACACAGATCCATAAAGTTCAAACCAGGCTTCTGTTTTTGAGCAAGTTTCTGTTTCACCGGTGAAGATGAAAATAGAGAGGTTTGCTGCATATACTGTGGAGAAACATGGCAGTGTGACACAAAGCCCAGCATCCAAGCTATGGCAGTAAATATTATTCCTTCAGGCACAAACATCAGCCACATGGTTTGTCTTCATGCGTTCCTATATTTCAGTGTTAGTAATTAGGTACTTATATACACAATGGAGAAGGTGTGTTATTGATTTTATTACCATTGATGCTAGAATGAGCCTTGATGGACTAAGAGATAGCAGATTTCCCCCAGAAATGATAGGAAGCCATGAAACAAGAGATGGAAAGATTAAAACCTCCATCTTGAGAAGATTTACCACTCCCACCCCTGTTGTGGCTCACAATGAAATTTTGTTTGTTCTCCTCATTTTACTTTTCCACCTACACTGTACAGCTTTGTGCATGTGAAAAAAAAAAAAAAAAAAAAAAAAAAAGACCATTTGAAAACCCTCAGAGGCACAATTATTTCCACTGATCCACATCCAGTGCTGCCTCCACAGTACACATTCCCACCAGTGCACTGCATTCAGCCCCATCAGCTCTTCAAGGTCCTCTCTTGGGTCAAAAACGGTGGCACAGCCTGCACTTTCATTCAGCACGTGCATGTTGTTGAACACCTGCAGTAATCACAAGTGTGAGGTACAGAACCATCCTGCAGAAGCCCAGAAGCTCATCCCCCCCCAGAACTGCCATCATGCACAAACACAACACAGACTGCTGCTGCTTCATCTGAGGTAATCCCACAACAGTGCCACAAAGCCAGGCTCACACCATACCCTGCAGGATGGCTCATGGATGACGCAAGTTAAAAGCATCGTTCAAAGAAAGAGTTATCAAGAGACTTCCTCATCAGCTACAAAAGTATTCTCACGAGAATTGGGGCAATTAGGAATTAATCTTTGTTTGAAATGGGAAAACGTTTCCTACCAAAGCTTAAAAACCTGAATGTAAACGAGGCAGCAGGTGGAGAGATTTATTTTTATGACCTCTCTGCTCGTGTTTGCTCTTCTCAGGAAACAGCAGCAAAGAAAATTGTGAATCCATGAATCATCTAAGTTATTGCTATTAGAGAAATTTAAATCCCCCTTCACTGTGGTGCAAACAAATTAGGGAGAGAAGTACATAATTTAAGCTCTTCACCCCAACCGTATGAGGGCATTAGAAACAACATTGCCAAATCACTGGAATCTGGAGACACACAAAAGCAGTCACTACAGTAGATCACACAAATTAATAATCTTTCTGTAACAGAGGTGCAGTACAGCAGCAAGAACGTTAAGTTCCCTGATAAATAAGATAGTAACAGGTATGTCCTGGAGAAGAATTAACAGGTAAAATTAGGTTTGTGCATATGCAGTTGAATAGGCATACACTGCAAATTTATCTTTCTGTTCTCTGTTACTGCCCAGAGAAATGTTCTTATATTTAATCCTGTTCTGGTGCACATGACCAGAATTCTGCAGCTGTCATTGATGTTATGTACAGCTAACTCCACACATCTATTGTAAAACTGTGCTCATTACAAGAGACAAAACAGAGTACCTGAATCTTAAGTGAAGTATTAATAATGAAAATGGATTACGTGCATCCTGTTTGTTGAGCAATTATTTCAGGACTGGGATTGATTTTGGTTTTTGCCTCACTGACTGAATTTCAGATCAGGAATTTGCATGCAGTGCATCTGACATGGAGAAACAGTCAGAAGCTTTACAAGCTTTTTCAGAGAAGTAGTATTTCCTAATGTCCAGCCTGAACCTTCCCTGGCGAAGCTTGAAGCCGTTCCCTCAGTACACAGAGATAAGCACTTTCCTGTTCCTGCTGGCAACACTATTTCTTATACAGGCCAGGATGCCATTGGTCTTCTTGGCCACTTGGGCACACTGCTGGCTCATGTTTAGCCAAGCATCAATCAATACTCTCAGGTCCATTTCCTCTACACAGTCTTCTGACCACTCCGCCCCAAGCTTGTAGTGCTGCCTGGGGTTGCTATGGCCAAAGTTCAGAAGCCAGCATTTGGTCTTGTTGAACCTCATCCCATTGGCTTCAGCCCAGCTATTCAGCCTGTCCAGATCCCTCTG
This sequence comes from Excalfactoria chinensis, assembly GCF_039878825.1. NCBI lineage: Eukaryota > Metazoa > Chordata > Aves > Galliformes > Phasianidae > Excalfactoria > Excalfactoria chinensis. The sequence goes on from NC_092857.1 coordinate 25,632,660, forward strand.
TAGGGCCTTGCTACCCTGAGTCATATCAACACTTCCAGCCAACTTGGTGTCATCTGCAAACTTACTGAGGGTAAGATAGATTAGGTTGTATATTCAGAGGAAGATTTTGAGGAATGCCTCTTAGAGGCACTCGAACAGGTTGCCCAGAGAAGCTGCGGATGCCCAATCTTTGGAGGTGTTCAAGCAAGGTTGGATGGGGTGTTGAGCAGCCTGATCTAGGGGGAAGTGACCCTGCCTATGGCAGGGGAGTTGAAACTGGATGATCGTTAAGGTCCAAACCAAACCATTCTATGATTCTGTTATCCAGGGTCAGGAATAGTGTTCAGGCTTTCCTTCTTTCACTTCCATGGTCTGAAGACAGAATTAGAAAGTAGCGATATGCTCTTCAGAAAGGTCCATCTGCACAGGAAAGAGCAGAACTCCTAGAAGCAGAAGGAAGCAGAGCCTGTCCTGTGCTTCCTGCCAAGAACCTGCTGCCCTGAGGAGAATTCTGCTGTACCCGTGGTGGTGGGGAGTTCAACACTTAGCTTTCCAGCACATAAAAGAAGGGAATTGCGTTATTTCACACATGATATAATGGCTGTCTGGTCGGACACTTACCACTAATAAATAATAAGACCTGGGTCAGGTATTTCTTGGCAGCTAATGGCCACCTGGGCTAACAGCTGTCAGCTCCTGTAGTAATTCATTAAGTGAAGGGAAATGGGACTTTGTGTCAGTCATTATGGCGCCAGTAGAAAAGTTTTGTTTCAGATGTAGTGAGCTTTACTACACTAATGCCATTTTGAAGTGAAAATAAGAATAGCCTAGCATGTGGAGAAATACTGAAGACACACAACCAAACTCACACTCTTTTGAGGAAAAAAGCCCCAACAATTTAACATGAAAGATGTGTTGATGTGCTTGTGCTGAAAGCAGAAGTTTGAAAATTAGTGTTATCTTTATGCTTAATATCCTTGTAACTTACACTTCTTTCTGGGGAGCCAGGAGAGGAGGAGAACACAGGACTGTACTTCAGTGTTTCTACTTTCATGAGACTATAGGTAATTTGCATTTCCTGTCCGGGTACAAGAAGCTCTAAAAACACAGAAGTCCTTCTTCCCCACAGCCAGAGTATGATGCTGGCAGAAACACCTGCTCAAAGTTTTAACAAAAATTACGGAAGTCATGCAAGTTTTCACACTTGATGTCACCATTTGTAGCATTTACTTCCCCCAAGAGTCCCAGACTTAGCAAACATAAAAAGGAATCTATTTCCAACATTTAGTTGATGACAAAGCTTTGTTTCTGCAAGCTATATGCAACAACTGATTTGTATGCAGAAAATGCAAGGCAGGAAGACAGGTCATCCCCTGTCCACTTTCTTTCCCAAAGCACTCTCATGTGCCTTGGAGACAAAAACACTACTCTTAAATGGGGCTGTAGGCTAAATGCAGACACCACATGATGCAGTGTGTCAGGTCAGTCTGGAGGGGAGGTCAGATGAAGATCACAGAATCACAGAATTATCAAGGTTGGAAAAGACCTAAAAGATCATTCAGTCCAACCATCACCAATACTTCCCAGCTAAATCACATCCCTCAACACAACATCCAAGTGTTTCTTGAACACCCCCATGGTCAGTGACTCCACCACCTCCCTGGGCAGTGCATTCCAGTGCCTGACTATCCTTTCCGAGAAGTAATACTTCCTAATGTCCAGCCTGAACCTCCCCTGTCGCAGCTTGAAACCATTCCCTCTAGTTCTATCACTGTCTACACGAGATAAAAGGCCGACCCTTAGCTCACTACAACCTCCCTTCAGGAAGTTATAGAGAGCTATAAGGTCTCCCCTGAGCCTCCTCTTCTCCAGGCTGAACAATCCCAGTTCCCTCAGCCGCTCCTCATAAGGCCTGTGCTCCAGACCCCTCACCAGCTTCGTAGCCCTCCTCTGAACGCGTTCCAGGGCCTCAATGTCTTTCTCTCCATCAGCTGACCATTGGTGTTAAAGTCAGAAGTTACCCATCCCTCAAAACTGATGCAACTCAGATGGTATACCAGAAAAGAGTGCAATTCATACCACTTCTTAGAAACATTGGACACAGCCAACAGGAAAGTGAATTGGGAGCCTTCAGGTCTGATGTGTCTGGCTGCAGACTGAGCTGAGCACTTGAGTCCACCCTAATGAGTTTCCTGTCTGCAGCTTCCAGGGAGGCACAGCCCATCAGACAAAGCCAGGCTCCCACATGGATAAGCAGCAGCACAGCACACAACTGGGCAGATTTCCTGTACAGATGAAATAGAAATATATTTTTCCTCATTTGTTCCTTTCTGTTCCCCTGCAACTAAAAAAAAAAAACAAACAAAAAAAACTAGAAAAAGAAAAGAACATGATTGTTTGATTGTGTTTTTTTTGTTTGTTTGTTTGTTTGTTTGATTTTTGTAAGTGGAAATAGTACTGCTTATTTATCTCACTGAGTAGCTGTTGTCCTCAAGAAACAATTAAAGGCACACAAAAAGCAATGGGACTTTTATCCTCAGTACCAGAAAGTCTAGAATGCTACCGGAGTGCTCCACCTGCCTAGTGTAATATTTAGCATGAACGTGTGCATACAAAAGAAAGGAGGAGATCAAGCAAGGGTAAGAGTCATGAAGGACAGAGGATGAACATCATATTTTCACTACTGCTTGACTTCAGGCTTCTTTTTTTTTTTTTTTTCCTTTCTTTTTTTCCAATTCCATTCCTTCTTTTTATCATCTGAATCAATGTAAAAGCTTTCACCTTTGTTACCAAAGATGAAATCGCAGGCAAAACCCTCACTCCCTGAAAGTTTTGCAGCAGCAAAGAAGGGATTTGCTTTCACGAACGAAAGGACAGGATGGAAAAAAAGAGGAACGGTCATGGGAGAAAGAAAAGAAGCAGAATAATGAGTTAACCAGGATAGCAAATGAAAGCAAGCAGGTAGTTTCAAAAGAATTATATAACACAGGGAAAAAAAAAAAAAAAAAAAAAAAAAAAAAGGCTGAACTTGATAGAAGCCAGTAGAATGACAGCATGGAAAGAATTAGAGAAAAAAAATACAGAGAGGTGGAAGGTGGTAAAACATGGCTTTCATCTCCTACTGCAAAACATGTATTAAAATTTCAGTGAAAGCACCATGGGTGCAAGCATTGTATCACACCATATCTTTAAATGAATGAGGGGTTCTTGTAGCAAAAAAATTTGTGAAACAAATATGTGCAAACTCATCTTCATTGCAGAAATTCCTGTCAGATTTCCCCAGTTCTACAGGATAGGTTCAAAGTCTGTCTTGTATTCGCTAACAATGATGTTTTGTGCTCCTGCTTTCTAAGATGAACATGAAAAGGTGAGCAGTATGTGAATCACAATGTGCTTCAGAGTTAGCTGGCAGTCTGAAGAAACACTGAAAAGGTGTAAACTTCCTGAATTCTGAAATCCTCAGTTAAAATTCTGCATCTTACTAAAATTATGAGCAATAGAAAATTAAATAGGATATTAAATTACTATGAAATATATTGAACACGTAACTACTGAGGCATTTCTATGTCTTCCACAGCATTCTGCAAACTCCAGAAGACCTGTGAAGGTTGTAAGAAGAGCACATTGAGACTTGTCTGTTTTGCAGCCGTAAGTTGGTAATTTCTGTTGCTGTGCAATGTGGCACTTTTGTGTAGTTAGACCCACTGAAAGTTGTGTCTTTGAAAACCTATGGTCACATATATTTGCACTCTCATGCTCCTTCAAGATGGTGCATCAGATAATTCTGCAGGGTGCTCCTAAAATACGGAGAAAACCTTCTCAGAGTTCACATTGTTTTTATTCTCTTTGGACAAAAGGGAATTAAACATTCTGTTAATGGAGGCACATCTGATTGCATCAACAAATAAAAGAGCTGAACAAATGACAGTTGTCTCAAAAATACAAGGTCAAGAAGAACGACTGTGTGGAAATCACTTACGATGTGTGAGTCATTTAAAGAGAAATATTTGACTGAAAGCATGGAAGGAGCATAAATGTTTTTATTATTATTATTATTTTAATCTTTACATAAGGGCTATTATTTTTAAGCACAGATCAGGAATCCTCAAGTACCTTAAAAAAAAAAAAAAAAAAAAAAAAAAAAAAGCAAAACTAAAACATGTATTGTCTGGAGACCAAAAGTGGGCTTATGGTGTATTACCTAATGGACACTATTTACTGCCTAATGGGTAAAAATAGGAAGAATTCTGGAGATCTCCAAGCTACAGTTCATTGTTTTTAGTGGCAAGAACATCCTTCTCCTCCTCTTGTATTACTGATAGCATCAATCTTACAAAGAAAAGTAACAAGAGTCATTTTGAACAGCAGGTAATGACAGTATTGGTCTTTATTCTCACTTGTGCCAAAGCCCCTTTACACCAACTAGGGAGGCTACCAGAGTCCTAAAAGCAGCACTTTACCAGGTGTTGAGCAACCTTAATGAACACGAAAATCAAACCTATTACTTGAGAGAGAGCATGATAAAGTGCCTAGCTGCCAATAACCTACACACAGGTGCCTCGCTCACTGGGAGATACAGACTGTAACACATCAAAGTTCACAGGAAAGGAAATTATTCCATTAGCTGCAGGAGTCAGAGAAAAACAGTACCAAGTACAGCAGCACTGTGTCCAAAGAGGGGGAGCCTCTCTCCTACGCCACAGTTGGTGTTGCTGACAGAGGTGGGGATATGGGAGGAAGAAAAGAAGAAAATGTCTGAGGTATTTCTAACAGTTGTTATCTGAGGGAACTACAGACTCTGCAACCCAGGGCACCCAGCAGACGTGAAGCTAGCTTGCAGATGTGGCTGGAGAGAAGGGAGAAGAAAAGACAAAAGCAGAGAAAATTTTATAATCCAGGACACCTCAGAAGAGAAAAAAAAAAAAAAAAAAGTGAAAGAGAGACAGATGAAAGCAAACAAACAAACAAACAAACAACAACAACAACAAAACAAAAACAAAACAAAACAAAACAAACCAACAACAAATGAGAAGCAAGCAAATAGACAAACCACAAAACAAACAGCCCTTCAAATGCAGAACGTGTGTTTCTAATAGTAGTCTGAGCAGCTAAGACACAGGTCTGAGCCTAAGAAAAAACAGAAAACAAGACACACGTGGTTGGTTCTCCTTTGTTGCATGCAGTGACTTTACTTCTAGAACAAGAAACTCTCTAGCTGAGAGAAAACCTCACCCTTCTTCTGTTGTTAGCGCTATATTATCTTCTGACCCTATTAACAGAGGTTTGTCACTTTGACTACTGATATTTTGTCTGTAAGCATACTGCCTATAACAGCTGCATCCAGAGTGCATCATCTAGGTAAGGAAGGATTTGGGGGACTGAGCTGGGGAGAAAAGGGTGCAAATGACACTCACAACCCATCATGAGGTCAATGAGAAATCTCCCATGATACAGGTATCATCATGTGTTCACAGGGAGATTACCAAAGAACAAACATATAAGAAGTGTTGTGGTGAACTCTGTGCTGCTTGCACTGTGCAAGGGGAGGCTGGTCTTGCAGAGGCCTCCAGGTTTGCTGGCTCCAGGTACTGGATGCTCTCCAAGTCTGACCTTTGAAAGTGTGTGCAGAGCGTTTCTTCTCCGTGCATTTCCTAACCATGGGAGGCCTGAGGCTGTGTTTTTAACAGTGAGTGATATTCTCCACATTTGTAAAAGACAAGCCTTTAATGGACCATCTGTCTGCTGCCTTCTTATGGTCTACTTAGTTGCAGGCAAAACTGTGTTTCCCATTATGTTTTTAGCTCCATTTCATCTGATTCATTAAAGAACTACATGTGTGATGTCAAATTCTTAATGCAATAGGATTGGATATAAATGGCTGCAAAGTGTAGGGGAATGATACATACTTCTGTAATGGCAGGAGCTACTGCTTTGCATAATGCTGACCCAGCCCCAAATTGATGTGGCAGATGGAGGAAGGGAAAACAGGTTACATGCCTGCAGTGTGAGTGTACTGATAGGTTTTGCCCTGCCAACTAGCACAGAGACTTGCCATGCCTCTGATGGAGTGGTTTCTAACAGGACATGGAGTTGTAGTTCAGACTGTAATTTTGGAGTGGTTTTCATGTCAGAACAGTCTGCTGAAGCACAGTTTTAGTGGCAGGTAGCCTCTGGGTAAGAAAAGTTTGTTGTTGTTGTTGTTGTTTGGTAAAAAGCAAACTATTTATTACTTGTATGCAGAGAGCAAACAGTAAACCTCAAACTGAATCTCCCAATTAGAAAGACCTTTGAAGACTCCTGTTTCTTCTTATTATCATGTTATTTGCCACTCTGTGACTGTGAAACAAAGAAAACTCAAATAAAAGTTCTTCTTTCTTTTTATCTCCAAGTTAGTATTGCCTTTTTCTATTCCATGATTTCATGTGCTGTCCCAATCTTTCATACCAGCACATGCAAACTGTCTTAGTTTCACTACCTTCATACTTGAGGTCAGATCTAAGTACTCAGGAAGCTGGGTTTTGAGTTACTCTGACTTCCCAACCCTTAAAAACTGTCCTGAGAGCACTAAATCATTTACTCTAAACAGTCAGAGGCAGATGCTGTCTTCTGACCTACTGTGAATATTGGACTGGATTTGAAGAAACAGCATTTAAGTGAAGAGTTGCATATCTTGCCACCAAAGCCATGTTGTTGTGTAATTTATGCATGCATGGCTCTGTACACAGAGCCACAGAAATGTCCCTGTGTTTCGCTGCAGACTGTGTACGGCGAGACTTTCCCTGCTATTTTAATGAGAAATTGTATTACTTAAGCAGATTTTCATTTCAGAAGTAGGCATGAGATTCAGTAAGTGATGGCTGCAGCTGTGTGAATGAGACTGAAGTTAATTTAGAGTTTATTTAATACTGGCCCAGTTTGTGTTGATTTATACCTGTTGGAGTATAGCTGACCACATACAACCAACACATTTTAGTGGTGTGAAGCACTGACTAGCCGGAGCTGGCTAAGCTATTTTAACATTGTCTTGCTGAATGCAACTTCAAAAACAAAGTAATTATAATAAAATCAAATCCTAGATGTCTGTCTAATATAGTCTGGAACAAGTAAGTGCTTCCCACCCTGCCCCTTACCTTAACTTTCTGCTTCCTAATTATCAGTTTCTTTCCAGCGTGTGCTTGATCCCGTATCCATGAGGTCTGTCCTCACAGAGGGCTACACTGATGCAGTGGGTGCAGCTGCCAGGCCTGGCAAAGCTTCTGAGTCCCTAGATGCCTGTCCTTTTGGTTTCTTGGAGAACATCATCATCCCTCAGCACTATCATTTACACTGAAAAGAAACTGAGAGGAGAGGGTCAAACAGGAAACAAATTGCCCAGCTCTGCACAGTGCAGGATCAGGGCTTCAGAACCCTTTGACACATGTACCTAGTATCTGTCATCCATTGTAGATACAGTCAGAGAGACCAAATGTGTGCTGATGCCAGATACATCCCCTCTTGTCGTACCTGCCTGTTATGGCCCAGAAGGATGAAAACTTGCAAGCTCCTTGATTAACATGATGAGGCTACTTGTGTGAGTTAGGAAGATTTTCCCTGCTTCTGGCAGCATAATACATGAAGGGGCTCTGCACATGGCCCTAAGGCATGCATATCAATGTGTTCACCCAGAAGCTATGGGATGGAGCTAGGACAAAAGCTCCATGTCTGGAGTCCATAGTGTCCTGCTGAGTTGCACTTGCTCTGGTGCCTTTTGTTGCTACAGATGTGTTCATATCCCTTTGATTTATACCTGAATCTACAGTTCATTCAAATGTTACTGCCTTTTTGTGAGATGATTAAACCAGTATTGTAAAGACACCTGGGCTTGTCTGGGGTTAAATCACTCCCTAATGCTGAAATGGGGTTTTGCCCATTTTTGCCCATTACCACTGCCTTCTTCATCACTTCACAACAGCCTCCCAACAGAAGCATGACCCAAGAACTCATTTCCTGATGACTGGTCCACAACTGCACTTTCCTTCTGCTTCAGCATTTCTAGGTCTCCATTGTTATTTCACGCAACCGGTCAGCAAAGATGACAAACTGTCACTACAGGACCAGGGTTCAGTCTTTTCAATCAGAGTAGCATTTTACTGTGATCTCTCAAAGACTCTGTTGTGTTTCTTTCTCATCACTGCTGCCTTCACTGGTCCTGTCCACATCTGCCCTTTTATCAGTGTTACTGTCTGCCTTTAGTGACATGGTACTAGTTGCAGTCCTACCTGAACTGCACCATCTAACCTTTCTGTTTCTGAGGTGCTTTTTGTCATTGTCAAGGACTTTGACAACTGGGGGGACACCAGGAAGTCCTGTGACACCAGCTGGGGGATAGGTGGACACCTATGTGGCAGTAATGCATGCTAACTTTGACCCATTGGAAAAGCTGTTTCTCTTTGCACTCTTTGCACAGTGTACACTTCTGGCTCCTTTGTATGTTTTGAAGTTCTTCTCCAAATTAAAAATATAAACCCTCTCAGATTAATCCATCATGCCTTGGTATACCACTAGAAAAAAGTGCATACCACTAGAGAAAACTGCATTTTTTATTGCCACACACCCACTCAGGAAAAACAATAGAGCCAAATGAAGCTTGTCCCCTCATCTGGTTTCTGTTGAGTAATATCTGCCAAGTGTTTGACCACAGCTCTTCAGTTTGTGTCTGCAGCATCCAGGATCCTGAAGTGGCTTGCATCCAGCTACTAGCTGAGCCTGCGGTAGTGTAGCTGCCATAGGCAGCACACACAGTATGTATTTGGTTCACTGAAGCCAAGGACACATTAACTTCAGGCTTGATTTCCAGCTCTGAAAAAGTCCTGGTGGAAAAGAGAATCCATTTTGGGATTAGTTTCTGTAGAATACATAACAGCTCTTTATTTGTTTCTATTGCCTTTCCCACACAGTGCTGACTTCATGTACAGCCATTTATGAAAATGCTGGAATACTTCAAGATGCTTTTGGAAGATGGAAGACCCAAGCAGAGATGATTTAAAAGACGTGTCAGTGAATGAAATGTCTTAAACTGTGAACGAGTAAAAAAATTTAAACTGATTTTTAATTGCTCCCAAATCAGTGAAGAATACTGCAAACAGAGAAATGTGAAAGAGCAAGAGGGGAACAACTGACTTTCTGCGTCATGGAGACTACGGTTTCTTTGGCTGCATCCACATCAGTCTTTTACAGTGGATCAGAAGTGTGCATTTGCAACAAAGTTATCCTCACTTTGGTTTGCATCACAGGGCGATCTCAGGGAGTATAAATGAGACTTATCTTTGATGAATCCAGATAATTGGAAGATATATCTCAGGACTCTTACCTAGAGTACTGCTCAGACTTGGGGATCAGACTAGAAGTAAAGAGAGTAAAATAAAAACAAACCAAACAAACAACAAACAAGTGATGTGCATAGTATGCTTGTAAATCCGTGGCACCAGCTGTTGCATGTGCCCACATCTCTCTCAGCAGAGTGGTCCATACCACTTGGTTATGCAAACGTAGCTGATCACAATCTTCTGTTAAGCTGGAAAGTTAATGTAAACTGAGCAGTGCAAGAGATGCTTGCAGCATTTCCTATCAGTGTGAGAACATACTGCTAGGTCACAACTGACATTCCAGGATTACTGCTACTATGTATTACTGTAGCACCTAAAGACCCCTGACAGGGGTCAGGTCACTATTATTGGTACTGCTGGGACTTAATAAATAAATTCCTATCCAAAACAATGTGAATGGGAAAATATATATATATATGCTGAGCTACAGTCTATTTGTGAAGGGAGCAAGACAACAGAGAGGTGACTGCTGTGGTTATATGCTTCCGCAGGCTAGGCACAAATTGGTCCACAAGTGAAAAATTGCTTCAGTCTCATCCTTGCCCAGATTCAAGCTCACACTAAGCTACAAATAACCTGGCAAAATTAGTCAGCTTGTCTCAGCTGAGGCCATCCCCATGAATGCAGAAATGTGACAGGTCAAAAGTGAGGTGGGACAGCTAGACTGGGCAGGGAGGGCTCCTGCAAACTCTCTATGCCACATGCTGGTTCTGAAAGCTGAGAGATCTGTGCTTTCCTGAACATTAAATCCACCCTTGACAACAACTGAAATTCTTTGATTTGTATGAATATATTTCAAAATGTCCTATGATTACAGCTTTGTAATATTTTGGAAGCAGATGGCAGGCACAGCTGACAGTGACAGTAGTTATAAGTGCAAATAGGAGGTGGCAGAGAGGAGGGGGAAGATACAGAATTGGCATAGCAAAACAGTGTAAGAAAAGGAGCTCTTATTTTGAAGATGCAGCCAAATGATGAAAGCAGGTAGGGAAGGATTCAGTTACCACTGGGAGAAAAATATCCAGCTCGGTTTCCTGAGCCTAGCAAGCATATGTTTAAACATCTTACTAAATAGGCAGGAGAGAGATGGAGAGAGAGAGAAAAAAAGAGAGATTAAGACATTCAACTCCACTTGACCCTTAGGAGTGCCACTCTGCTCTCCTAGGAAATAAAGAGCCATAGGCATTTCAGAAATGAACACTTAGCCCCTGGATAAACACTTACAATAAATCCCATCTCCCCAGGATGCCTCTGTATTTCTGGGTCAGGTGATAAAAAGTTTGCTAGTCAGAGATAAGGCTCGTATTTTTCCAAATCATGTCAGGAAACAAAGTAGCTGGCACTTAATAGCTGATCCTAGCAGTGCGCTGGATGCCATTACATCTTCATTGCAATCCTTCAGGTGATGCTTACTTCATTAAGATGCAAGAGGGAATATGAAACCATTCAGTACTAAATAAAGTTCTTATGGCACCTCTTCAGCATCCTTCCATTCTCACTCCAGGCAGCAAGGAAAATTATTTTCTTCCATCTATCCTGCTATCATATATAGAGTTAAGCAATAGAGAGGATATCTCAAGGAAAACACTCTTGTGCATCTTGCCCCCTCCCCCACACTTAAAAAAAAAACAAACAAAAAACACAACATACATCAAAGTAAAAACTGACATGCAGTGCCCTGAAGCTTCCTGCAGCATGCTTTTAGGTTTTGGAAATTTCATTTTCTACCTTATGATGATTACATGAGAGTGGATGAAATGCTTGCTTTGAGGTTCATTTTAGACAGACGTGTAGTAAATGTCGTGGCTTCCATTGCAACGGACCAAGTAGTTCTGCAGATAGATGGGGGGAGTATGTGGTTTAGTTTGTATTTGAGTACTTGGATTTGGGTGGAGATGCCATATACACAATATTTGGAAGAGTGGAAGAGGGGAAAAAAAGAAGAAAAAGAGGAATTGGTAACTTAGCCAGTGAAGTATTTGTTTTTGCTCTAATTGCACTTCATCCTGTGGTGGAAAATGAGTTTCTCTGTGTCAGTCTACTTGAACTTCAGCTGCCCATACACACATACACACACCAAATCCCAACCCTTCACTAAATAATCACAGTTTACAGACTCTCCTCAGCTAAATCCCAAGGGTGAGACAGAATGAAGTCTGAAGTATGCCTGCCCTGTAACAGAAAGTTTGTTCTTTCAGGGCATAAGACAAGATGGAGATCATTTTAATCATGCCATACTGTCCAGGATTACTTGTTTGCCGAGGCTGATAAATCCACCTTTCTTCCAGCTACTACGTAGGAAAAGTGTTGCTCTGATGCTTGTTTCATGATATCTGTGTAACATTGCAAGAGCATTCATACTTAAAAAGGAGAGGGCCATTTGGTGAAACATCTGACATTTTAGTGTCAGTGAAATAATTCTTATTGAATATTGAATTTCTAAGAGAGAAGCTAGTAGGTTGAACTTAACTGGACAAGTTAAACCCATTTGTCAGATCTGCAATGAGCACTACAATGAATATTGCTAATTGTGTTGATTCCCACAACTAATGAAATGGTTATACTTGGTTATACTCTTTCTGTATATTTTTATTTTAAGGCTTCATAGAAGATCTTAGCAATGAAAATCACATTGCATAATTAATTTCAGCTGAACCATACATGAATAATTCACAAGTCAGCTTGTCTTGTAAAAAGATGCAGCAGTTATCACCTGAGTGTTTATTTTCTTTTTTAATGAAACTTAATTCAGTTAATGGACAGAGATTCTTTGTCTCTTTAATGGGAAGTTACAGCCAACTTCTAAGTTGGCCTGCTACACTTGTACCACAGTATTCAGTCAGTACAATCAGAACTTTTGGTTTAGCCCGCAAAAATAATTGCAATTATATCTATGCATTTCAGTAATGAAACAGTGTCTCTCCTTCACAGCTTTTAATTTCCAGCTGTGAGTTTTTCTTAGGCTGTAGGAAATAACCAAGGTCAATTTCAACAGCTCTTAGAGCTTCCATGACTAAAATACTGCTTTCAGTACTACATTAAGACAAAATGTACTTAAAAGTAGTAACTCAGCTTCCTTAAAAGGAGTTACCACATGGTTACTATGATTTATCTGAGAAGGGGGAAATGTTTCTTGCTCATTTCCAGCAAAAACGCACACTTTCACAGCAGCTGACAAGAGGTGTATTAGTGTGTTTGGCCAGAACACCATTGGTTTGGTGTTCTGCGCATGGAAACTCTTCTCCAGGTCAGTCCTCCAGTACTGATTTAAACAAACAAACAAAAACTGTTTTTATAGTTCAGTATCAACTGTTAATGGAGGAGAGAATGATGGGAACAGTTAAATCACACAGAAGATTGTTCTACCAGGTTGTTCTCCAAGAGGCAGACAGAGCCAATGACAAAGCATTCTGAGTGATTTTGCAGAGCCAGTTTATTGTGCTAGCCAAGATAGTCTTTATGTAGGCTAGATCAAATCAGATCAGATCAATGAATGGATACAGTAACACACACACACACAATATGATATGATGATGCCAGAGTTAATCCAGGTGGTAAAAAATGAAGCTGGAATGGAAATAGAAAGAAAATGCATGAGGAAAAAAAAGTTTCATCCTACTGTTTATAATAAATATTTGTGTTTACTGAGTTCTTTATTGGTAATGGCAGTGCTCCTTGGACTGCTTTCTTCAGAGAATCTGAACTTCAATTTGTTATCTCTATTGCTTTCCTTATATTGGGAACAACCAACCAACCAACAAACAATACACTATGCACTACTATAATTATTGGTAATAATATTCAGCATGCACTTATATTTTCCTTCCGCACTGTGGATATAATTAACTTAAACCAGTACATTGTGTATGAACTGCTGTAATACTCAAAGCAACAGTAAAAAACACTATCAAACATGTGCTGATAGAAAATCTAACATTGCAGAGTTCATGTATCAGAATATGTCACCTTGTGGGTGGTGAAAATACTGAAGTAACTGCGGCAAAGACAGTTGTCACACTGTCAGAGCCATGTCTGATCCAGCACACCACATTTTGAAATGCAAGAGGCATAAAGTAATGACAAGTCACCCTGTGTAATGGGTAATAATAGAAAGGAGATCATCAGAAAAGATGAATATTGTTACCAGAAAAAAAAGTGTCTTATTATTTGTGTCTTCAGATTCTGTCCTGACATTTTACACTGCATGATGCTATGACTAAGGAGGAAGAAGCAGTGATTAAATTAAAATTCACAAGGCAACGGCCAGGTAATGTCCAGGTCCAGGGCACGGCAGTACCTTGTGCAAACAGATACAGTGGGGGAGGGTATGCCCATGAGGCTGACCCTACGCTCAGCCCATCCTGAAAAAAGAAACACAAGGCTGTGCAGCAAACATGGAGAGGCTAGCTCCCAGCATCCATTCTCTTTCCAGGAGCACTGCTGTTCAACAGCCTGGGAAAAACTCAGACTCCAAGACACTCCACAGTATTGCCTAAAAGATGAAAGCTTTGTGCAGCCTTCCGTACACTGGTCTGCAGTATGAACATGTTCAATCTTTGCAGGTCATGTAAAGGAAACAGTTTACCCAGGCTGAGAGCACTGTGCGAGCTCACTCTTTCCTGTCAAGTACTGTAGAGATTAGTCTAAGTTGGATCCTCAGCAATAATTTGTAAGTAAAACACAATTATTGAACATGTCTGGGCAAAAAGTACAATGAAATCTATGATTAATTCATAGCATGGATTTATCTTATCCCAAAGCACACAATGATACACCCTTTCCAGGGCTAGCTTCAGTGCCTCAAGCCATTTCTTCTTCAGTTACACCTCAAGCAATGATGACAACAGGTGTATTTCATCTTGTTCTTCCAGTAATTCTAATCTTGCAAGGAGGAGGAAGCATCTTCTTGCAGTGGTGCAGTGTTCAGACATAGATAACATTGCTTGGAAGCCCTGAAGAAGTCTGACAGAAATCGACTCCCCATCCTGGTGACTCAGATTCCTCCAGTGAACTCCCTTACATCATTATCAGGCCTGTTAATAGGTTAGCTTTGCCCATTTGCATGGTGATCCTCTGTAGCTATTTCATGTCTAATGCTTAACAAAAATCAATCAATGAATCAGCCTCCTGAAAGACAGGTGCTCCTTTTCATGACATTTGTAATCACAGAAAGAAGCAAAACATTATTTTTAACTTTACATCCTTAAAGCTATAACCTTCTCAATTTTGATTGCAACATCAGCTTTCTTCACAGCCATTAGAATTAGAGACAGCAACCTCAGACCAAATAAGCACATGCTTTAATTTTCAGAGTGCCTGGAGATTTAAGAACATGCTTACAGCTAAATGCATGCTTATGTCTTTTTAAAGTGCCAGATCCCTCACTTTTGTAAGTATGTATGTCTTCATTAGAAAGGAAAAAAAAAAAAAAAAAAAAAAAAAAAAAAGATTTTCTTTAAACAGAGAGGATTTGAATCTGCTCTTCTGAGTTTTTATACTAGCACTGATTTCTAACTCAAGATGTTTTATCAAGACTGACTAATAAAATTCGTCGCATCTAAGGAGAGAGGGAGGCAGAAAAAAATGATCACTAAGATGTGCTTGTATAGACTTGCAGGCCTCTGAAACAGAGAAATCTATCAAGAGTGAGGTGGGGCAGTGGTACAGGCACCCAGGGCAATGGTCATGGCACCAGGCTGATGGAGTTAAAGAAGTTTGTACTGCGCTCTTTGACACAGAGTTTGGATTTTGGGTAGTGCTGTGTGGAGCCAGAGGTTGGACTAAGTGGTGCTTGTGGGTCCCTCCCAACTCGGTATATTTTGTGATTCCATGAAATGAGACTAAAGCTAAAAACCGTTAGCATCTGTGTTTTTTATGACCTAGTAAAGACTGAACACATGTTCCTCAGCAAACTGAGTGGATCCAGGAAGGCACAGAAAGCAATGAATCTTTCAGGTAAGGAAGCATGGCTTCTTGTGCACCAACAAGTGAGGCAGAGCTGGAATGAGAGAAGCCCCGATGCTGTGTGCAACCACTGCTCAGCAACAGCCTAGTGTGTTATCAGCATTGTTTAAGTTACAAATCCAAACCATAGCACCATCTGGAAGAAAATTCACTTCATCCCAGTCGTACACTGTACAGGCTGCTTTCCTCAGTATCTGTGTTTCCCGTATTTAATCCTTAACAAGGATGAGGCTTTGCCCTGTGGTCAGATTGTGCAGAGTAAAGCTGCACTGACTTTAAGGAAGACAAACCAGTGCAGCTTCTTACTGCAGGATCAGATCCTTGGGGTGTCAGTCTCACACATATAACATGTCCTTAAGATTTTTGGGAGCATAGTGCTTCCCTCCAAAAAGCAGCCCTTCCATGAGATATTAATGTCACATATGGGCAGCAAAATATTTATTTATTTTTTTTCCTTTAAGGTGGGAAAACATGTAGGGGATTTGAATCAGCTGTCTTGTCAGTCCACAACATCGACTACTGAATGACAAGGAAGACAAGGTAAGGATCAGAGGGAGTCAGGGGTGTTGCGTCCTTTCATAGTCATCTCCAGACTGGGGTAATCTCTATGCCTGTTCTGCATCACTTGCTTGTGTAGACTTTATAGCACAAAAAGTATGCAGAACACATTTCAGTTCTATTATTTCACAAGTTTTAAATACACACCAAAAGTGCTGTCCTGATAAAGTATACTTATATGAACTATGCTCATGCAATGCTGTAATGCTGTTGTGGGTTAACCTCAGTTGGCAGCTAAGAAACATAGGACTCAAACTGCTCTCCAACCCCTAGCAGGACAGGGAAGAAGAAAAGGAAAACTAGAAGTGTGAAATCTCATGAGTTGAGATAAGGTAGTTTAATAAATGAAGAGAAGGAAGGAAGGAAGGAAGGAAGGAAGGAAGGAAGGAAGGAAGGAAGGAAGGAAGGAAGGAAGGAAGGAAGGAAGGAAGGAAGGAAGGAAGGAAGGAAGGGAGGAAGGGAGGAAGGGAGGAAGGGAGGAAGGGAGGAAGGGAGGAAGGGAGGAAGGGAGGAAGGGAGGAAGGGAGGAAGGGAGGAAGGGAGGAAGGAAGGGAGGGAGGAAGGGAGGAAGGGAGGAAAAGCAGTCATGCAGAGGCAATTGCTTGTCACCTCCCACGGGTAGACCAATGTCCTGCCAGTTCCCAAGGAAATGGTGGGAACTTACCTAAGCTCTGTTCCCTCCAATTTATTGCTGAGCATCATGCTGCTTAGTACAGAGTAGCACTTTGGTTAGTCTGAGTCATCTCTTTGGTTGTATCCCCTCTCTGGTTAAAGTGCATCTGCAGTCCTGTGGGAGTACAGTGAGAAACAGATTGTGTAAATACAAAAAAAGGCTGTCATTAATACAAAATAATAATAATAATAACAATAATAATAAAGCAACAAAGCTAAAACATTGGTTTGTTATCACCATTGTTTTGGTCTCAAATCCAAACCACAGCACTACAACAGCTGGTATTAAGAAAATTAACTCCATTCCAGCTAGAACCCACACAAACACTTCAGATCAGTAGCTGCCCACTAGCATATAATTCTAATTCTGGTTTACGTGGCAAATATATGAGTCCTTCAGGTGTGCCCTTTGACATTTCCATGCTTTTTGCCATAACTGTATCTTACATTTTCAAAACAAAGGTAAATGCCTCCTTTCTTTCTCTATGTAGTAGCAGTAAGACAAATTGTTTTTGCAATAAGCAGATGTAAATTGTGTGAAATTCACTTTTCTAACTTGTCCTGGTCTTACTTTCCTGAGCAGGGTCCTCAGTCTCTAATGGAAGTCTTAAAAAAAAAAAAAAAAGAAAAGAAAAAAGAAAAGATTTTCCTTTGTGCAGCCATTTCCAACTTTCACATCTTAATAAGTAAATTAGATAGATTTGTTTTAGTTCATTTGTTGCAGATCTGACAAATGGGTTTAACTTGTCCAGTTAGTTCTACCTACTAGCTTCCCTCTTAGAAATTCAATATTCAATAAGAATTATTTCACTGACACTAAAATAAGTTCAGTGGAAGTGACAGTGAAGCCCTTTGAAGTCACTAGAGTTGTGGTTACCCACACCAGGCTTAATGTAACCCTTCATCTTTATTAGAACCTGCAAAGCATCAGTAACTCCGGGCAACTGTAGGGCTCAGGGGCTTGGGTAGTTCTCTGTCTGCTTACAAAGTGGCAGTTGCCATGGTATCTGAACACCACTGGAAAGGCAGCTTGTTGCTGCAGGCCTGCAAACAGCATCCAGCTTAGCTGCGCTATTAAAAGTACTACCATGCCAGGCCTGTTCTACAGCATGCATTAACTGGCCCGGAAATAAAACAAGTTAATTTGAAATTTTTTTTTTTTTTTTTTTTTTTTTGCAAGCTGTGATTTTGAACTTTCTGGAACTGCCAAAAAACAAAACAAAACAAAACAAAACAAAACAAAACAACAAACAAACCAAGAAGCCCAGTTTCTTCTTTGCTGGGCAAGTGATCTTGCAAATAGTAAAAAGAAAAACAAAAAAGACTGACCACCAGCCATACTGCCATACTTACGAATGAAAATATTGGCAGCCAGTCTCTTTTGGGACAATTCACTGGCAGCATTATGCACTCAAAAGCATAAGCACAGCCACAGCATTATATCTGCCCAGAAATGTAGGCATAGCATCGCTTATCAAAGAACCTATGAGTGGGCTCAGGCATGACTGGGGCAGCAGTGTGCTCAGACCTGCCAACACAGCTGCAGCTGGGTATGAACAGATACCAAGATACATGTCCTTAAGGCAAAGTAGGCCAACCCAGGCAATGTCCTGGGTTGCAGGCATGTTGGCAATGCACTAGGAAGAGCATTGCCCACAAGCCAAGGAACACGATAGCTTCTTATCACTTGTGAGGCACGTCTGGATACTGAGTCTGGGCCTAAGCCACCCTGAGCACTGACAGCCTTAAACCAGCAGGGAAGAATCACAGTTATTCACATTAAATAGCTATTTCCAAGTCACTGTGGGAAACAGCTTTAGCCTTACTTTGTCAGTGACTGGGGCATCCTGGAGCAAGTTCAGCAACAGGACACAAAGACAATGAAGGTACTGGAGCATCTCTCATAGAAGGAGAGCTGGCATGTCTTGCATGGAGAAGAGATGACCCAAGGTGTTATTATAAAAGCGAATAAATTACCTATGGGAGAGAATAAAGAAGATGGAGTCAGACTCTTAATAACACCCAGTGAAGGAGGTAGAAGCAGCGGGCACATGCTGAAACCCAAGCCATTCAACTTCACTGTGTGATTTTTTTTTCTTTCTTTCTTATCTATTCTGAGGCTGTTCAAACACTGGAACAGATTGCCCTGAGGTGGTGTGTTGCCTCCATCCTTGGAAACATTCAGACACAGCCAGACACAGCCCTGAGCAACTTGATGTAGCTGACCCTGTTAGAAGAGCCCACCAACCTCTGTGACCAGTTATACAGTTCTCTTGGATTACATGACTACATTTTGTTTCTTGGTGCCTGAATTCTTCTATGTGAAGAGACTTAGCTATTCTGTCCTTACTGTCAACCTGCAAAACAAGGGCAACATCAAGGTTTTTTTTACAGAACTTGAAGGGAAAGGGGAAAAAAAAAATCAGCTAACATCATATTTATCCAAATCTGAACAGAATTTCATCAGAGTACAAAATTGTATTATGGCTGAACATCTGAAAAAGTGAATAATATATTTCTTTAGCACATAGAAAAGGTATAGTATACAGAGTCAAAGTTCATTGAAATCAGAGATTTTGTAAATTGGATGTACTTTTTTGGCAGGAAAGTCCACAAAGTAAAAAGAATTGAGCAGTACATTAAGTAAACATTCACTTTTCAACACTGGAAGAACAACAACCTCTTGTGAATCTGAGAGCTTTGGAAAATTTGCCTCAGGAGTGATGAAGAGCTTCTAGACAGCAGAAATGGTTGTGTCTCAACTAAATTTAACTAACATGATTTAATTAACCCAACCCAAAGAGCATATTTTCCCCACTGAAATAGATGTTATCACATTTTCTTTCATTTTCAATGGGTACAGGCTGATCTTTAGCGAAAGTATAACAAGTCCACCACCTGAATCACTTCTCTCAAAATCCTTAGCCATTTTGTGTAACATCTCCGAGATAAGCATCTACAAGGATTGTTTTTCTCTGCTAAGGAGGCACTTCAGCATGACGCATGCCCAATTTATGGCACTTGAAGACTTGCCAGTATTTTACCTTACAGCCTGTTTATACATGCATCTTCCTCCAAGCACCGCCCAGTCTGTCACAAGTGTTGGAAATAAGATGAAAGTCTGATTTTTTTTTTCATCTACACAGTTTGCTACCTCAATTTAAATCACTCTGCAGGAGGGAAACCTTAAGCAATCACTGAAAATGGGAACATCTCAGTTTGGTCAGCTTTGAAGCTTCTCGAGAAATTGTGCTTCTAAGCCCTCGTATCTCTCAGGTGGCTGAAAAACATGAAATGAGTCATTTGCAAGACTTCTCATTATCTATGGATGGATCACTTGTGAAAATACTTTAAATAATGTAAGTGGGGCTATAAAAGCCCTGGTTAGCCATACAGCTAAAAGTAGCTTAACGGTTATTACCACTGGGGAGTGGTGGCAAAGTTACCCCATTTTTAAAAATAGCTTTCGCCTCATTATATTCCTTCTCTAGAGAGGAGAAATTTGTTTTAACAGTGTTGTTTTGAATTGCTTAGGGAAGAATCCATCAACCACAAGGTGCCTGGCTGTTTAACTTGGTCAAAAAACTCGTAATAACTCTGGCAGATGCTTCTCAGTTTTAAGAAATGGAATTCCTCTTCTTCCTCTCCTCTCTTTTTCAGAATCAGGGACCAGTATGACTGAAATCCGAGACCCTCCACAACAACTGCTAAAGCAAAATCCAGTGTTAGCCAGTCAGTGGTGATACAACTTATGTGCACAAAGACAGTATGAGAGAAGTTTGGTCTCAGTCCATTTACTTTGATGAGCACTGTTACAATAGCCAAGAAAACTTTGCTTGGCAGAAAGATTTTAAGATTAGACTCTGCATTTCCATGACTAATAGTACACGCATTTAAAAATGTCGACCTTGGACATCAATGTAACAACTTGCCATTCCTTACTGATCTGGGTTTTCTCTATTGTTGGACGCACGGTCATTCTTTTAAATACTTTCTCACAAAAGAGAATGGACTCTACTAGATTCTCAGTACATCATTATTTCCTCTCTTTAAGTTATGGATGGTTTTAATGACTTGGCATACACAGTTCAGCCATATTGGGAATGTAATTTATAAACATCCTTACATCTCAGTGCTGTACTTAAGCAATTGTTAACACTGCTGCTCTCAGACACTTTCTATCAGCATCTTTGTGGTGTTTTGAACCTGAAATCTTAAACTAAATCTCTGTTCTATGCTTTTTTTCTTTTTTTCCCTAATGAGAATGAAAAGTGATGACAGAAAGATCTCTTTATACCCTGTTGTACACAGCTTAGTACATATTCTTAATGCAATATGTAATGACCAAGAAAATATGGGTGTCAATGTATATATGGAAAAAAATCATATCCATAAGCAAGGATGCAGTGTCTGAATGTTTCAAGAAGAGCAAAATGAAGAACTTATTCCCTATTCAGTGTGTATTCTACTGTTATTTAATCAAAAATAACACTGGTCTGGTCTCAGTAGCACATCATTCACCAACTGTAGTATTTTGGATGCCAAAAGTGCTCATTTTCAAATATATCCCGTCAAAGGTAAGAACTGCTAGGTCTTTTGGATTCTCTTTCATACACATTTTTATATCTATGATCGCCAGCTATTTCTTGCTTGCCAAACTTGCATGGCCACAAATCTGTCATAAAATATGCTAACTCGCAGAGGATTACTTTTGGTGTTAGTGGGAGAAGTCTCAGTACCATAAGATGTCTTTGTTGTCTTCTTTTTTTCAGAGATTTCTGTTGAGTATTTGTACTTGGTGCTCAGTGCCACTAATACATGATGTTTCATGCAAATCAGTGCTCTTTGATAGAGTTATATTACGGGATGCTTCCAATCATACCGTTAAAAAAAACAACCACATATAACACAGTTATAAATACTTCCACTACTTGTGCAATAGCACGTATATAAGAGAGAGTTAATGGGATAGTGGCACAAAAATTATTGTTTTAGGCACACTCAGTTCTTTTTTTCATTTACAGTGGTTAGGAATATGTTCAGGGGGAAAAAAATAGCCACGGTCAGGGAAAAGCAGGATAGATACATATAAAATTCTGTGTTGCATTTGGAGGTGTAGTTATATATGGAAGTTGAAAAATCTGTTTTCTTTCTGAAAGAGATCGTCAAGCTTTGTGAAATACACATTAGAATACATATATATAGATATTTATAATGTTTGAAGAAAATGGAATCACAGTTCCTGCACAAAATGTGAGCCTCTTATGGTCAAACCACTTATACCAGCTGGGAAGCATTATCTTCATTTAAATTAAAGAACTATTTCCAAGTCATTGTGACAGAATGGCAATACCCTTATTTTATCAGTTTACTACTTGACACCACTTCAAGGACACACAGAATATAATGGACAACCAAAACTCTGAAGCCGTCTGAAGGGATAACTCTTGCCCATAATCCAACTCATAAGGTGAAGAACTCAGAAATACAGAAGGTCTCATAGCTTAGCTATGAATATTTAATACATAAACCAGGTTGATTTAATATATAAATCTTGGAGGGTTCAGAAAGCTATGTGAGCACTGCTATATATCTGAAGCATCTTTTACTTTCTGTAGCCAGATTGCGTTTCAGGCATACCTAGCCTGTTTTCCTGATTTAAAATCGAAGTGAAGATTAAAACAAACAGGATTCAGTATTTCCTTTGAACTCCAAATATTCCCACTACTTGCAGCATATTACCTGTGAATGTTTGAATTACAGGGAATTACAATAGCTGAATATCTGGATTAAAGAATCCAGAATCAATTGATCAAATAATTTTATTATGGCACAAAGAACAAATTACGTATAGAACTGATTATTGTGCGTTTTTTTTTTAAAGTGAAACATCAAGATTGGCATCAGTTCCAACATCATGTTACATATAAGTTCAGTTCATAAGATTATACAGCATCTGTGTGCCTTGCAAGAAGATTGTACTTCGATTTAAGCTCTATAGGGACTACATTTTACACCAACCTGGTTTATAAAAAAAATGAGAAACAACTCCCATAGTTCTGCCCAGAAATCGTGGGAATTTTCCCACAAATTCTTCTGTGCAGTGTCTGAGCGCGCTTATTAAGTTAGCGCAAAGATGTTACTTGAAGAGATCACATCTTGTCAAGATCTCCTCTCACTATGTTATGAACTGTGGATAGACCAGAAGCACATCTATGAACTACAGAGGATCCACATGGAAGGAAAAGGAGACAATGCTGACTTTGCCTGAGTTCAGTGGGACTTCTCACACACAGCACTTCTGAAAATAGGGTATTTGCCTTCCAAATAATGAACAAAGATTTCTGAAGTCTTGTTTCAGAATCTATTTTAGAATGACGTCTTCCCAAGGGAACAGTGTTTTCCCTTCTGATGTATACTTTTTAATACTGAATCATATCAACCCTAGCTATATCTAGACATAAGAACCATATAATCATAGAATAGCCTGGGTTAAAAATGATGACAGTGATGATCTAGTTTCAACCCCCCTGATATGTGCAGGGCGGCCAACCGCCAGACCAGACTGCCCAGAGCCACATCCAGACTGGCCTTGAATGACTCCAGGGATGGGGCATCCACAGACTCCTTGGGCAACCTGTTCCAGTGCATCACAACCCTCTGTGTGAAAAACTTCCTCCTAATATCCAACCTAAACCTCACCTGTCTCAGTTTAAAACCATTCCCCCTTGTTCTATCACTGTCCAAACTCATAAACAGTCATACTCCATCCTGTATATACACTCCCTTCAAGCACTGGAAGACCACAACGAGGTCTCCCCAGAGCCTTCTCTTCTCCAAGCCAAACAAGCCCAGTTCCCTTAACCCTTTTTCATAGGACAGTTGCTCCAGCCCTCTAATCATCTTAGTGGCCCTTCTCTGGACCCATTCCAAGAGTTCCACATCTTTCTTGTGCTGGAGGCCCCAGGCCTGGACACAGAACTCCAGAGGGGGAAAGAAGAATCTGGTCATAAGCATATCACTGCAGGTCAGCCACAAAAAATGTTGCTGCGGCAAATGTTTGTGAAATGAAAGATTCTGAAAATGAGTAATTATCAGTGAACAATTAATAAAAAATGTTATTTTTAGCTTGAAAGATATATTTGGAATTTCCTTATTTTAGTGGGGGAAAAAAAATATTAGTGAAATAACTAAAAAAACCCTTGCACAAAATATGACATTTACTTTCTTTTATTTTGATTTGTCAAAAGAATTCTAACACACAAGCTTTTTCAGAAAAGAATATTTTCAGAAGGTCAAATTTTTACATTTTTGTGTGTGTGTGTGTTTTTTTGTTTTTTTTTTTTTTTCCTTAAGGAGAATGCATTTTAAGACATTGTAATTGAAGTAGTTAAAATACAAAAAAGGTTGTTGGTATTGTCTTGGCTTTAGCATGCAAGCAAGTTAAACAACCTTAGAAACACTTAGGAAACGGCACAAGATAATTCTTCAGTAGAATGCAGTTTGTTACTGGATGATTTCACCATCAGGATGAAGATATTTAAACATTTTTCTTCACATTATCTTTGTGCACGTTGCTTTTCTGATAGATCTGCAGTTAAGTCTGCCATCAGTAAAAATCACTGCTGGAGCTGCTATGACAGACATGCCAGACTCTAAAAAAATTTATTTATTTTGTACTCTTGGCTGTATAAGAGGCATTACAAGTATTACAAGCAGAGTAGTCATTAAGACTACAGTTGTGGCATGATTAATCATCCCCACTCTGTCACCTCCACATATATGTCTCCTTCCCTCTGACCCATTTCTGCTCTTCTTTCCCTGGCGCTCTGTGGACCAGACTCTGATTGGTGACATCAGTGATGCTGAGATCAGAAATTGGCTCCTCACTTCTATTTTTCCCTTGCCTTCCCTCTAATTTGCCTTTTTCTGTGCTTCTCTTCAAAGACTCTTCACTGCAGCTCCCAGCACTTTGCAGGTATCCTTGACTACAGCTCTTATTCCCCAATCTCTGGCCAGCTGGAGCAGCTCCCTGGAATGATATAATCTAGATCGAAGGCAGGTGGCCAATCAGCAAACGAGCAACTTGTTGGCACACAACATAAATGACTCAGCCACTATTTGGTCCCTTCTTGCTGTCTTAAATTTGGGCAAAAAATAGGTGTGGATAGCAGACCTAGAAGATGACTTGCGATGACAGTGAAATGTACCAAGTGAAAATAAAACCTGGGTTTTAAGAAACAAAATTGGGTAAATCTGTGACTATCAGCAACCCACCTGCAAGGCAAAAGTAGCATAGACTGACGCTGTAGTGGATTTATATTGTGTTTTTAAGGTGGGACAAAAAGAGTTTTGCATTACTAAGTTCTATGATTAAATGGATGCCAGAATTTCCATGGGATGGGAAAATATCTTAACAAACTTTTAAGGCTGTTCATTGTACAATACTGTAGGTGTAACACGAGGTTTGTATATATATCCAACCCTGAGTAGGCTCCAGGCACAAACAAATCAATACGCATGTCATTTGAACACACTTACAAAGCCCTGCTGGTATTAGAAATCAAAGGACAATCTCCTGCAAACATTTCCACTTAGATGAAGTTGCTAAATAAGTTGTCACAAGGATAAGTCACTACTTTTTTTCATTGTGTTTTCCGGGAAGGCTTGATTTCAAAAGAAATGTTTAGTAAATGGAGACTGAACTGAAAACCAAAAGTTTTTCAACATGCCTGTCATCATTCACCTTGAAAATACTACTTTTCTTCCCATCAGTTAATTCATGCAATTGAGGGAAAGCGATATTCACTATGTCAACAGATTCAGCACTTCCACTAGATAGATCGTACGGGAGAAAGAGCGTGCACTGTGTACTGTCCATTCCTCTGCCACCAGCATATTTCTTTAGGGTACTTGTAGGCCTTTGTGTTTTCAAAGTGGAGATCATCTGTCTTGCAAGAATTTGGGTGCTCGGCCAAATTACACTAGTAAAAAAAAGTTCGCTATTGTGGCATGCTGAGACAGAATTTCTAACATCATTTGTCAACATGGCTCTGTGTACTTGAAAGGAAGGGCAGCATCTCAACAGAAATGTCTGTGTACTTCACAAACTCAGTTTACCATCCAGAGCCAATCAGTGCTGTTTTTTTTTTAACACAACACATGAAAGAAATGAACAAGAAAAATGCGGTGGTTGTGTGCGGTATAGTTCCAGTAAACTTTGGCAGGAATTCACTTTCTGTTATTTAAACTGCAAAGGAAAGGATTTCCTAAGACAGACCCAGATCACGTGTGTGCTTTCAGAAACAGACAAGGTTCCACATGTGATGCATCAACTCCCATCTGTACAATTATTTTTGTTTGCTTACTTTTTAAATCAGTGCTTTATTTTTCCTAATAGTCTCTGTCCAAGTCTGGTCAATAGACAGCATGACATAAAAACCAGTGTGCTTATTCATGACTGATCTGTGTGTTGTACTGGTCCCTTGTAAGGCTCGCAGTAAATATCACAGTCCTTTTCACAACAGATTTTCTACTCACCAGTGCTGGTTAATAGTCAGAAGGGTTCTTGAGTAAAATGATCCCACAATGTAAAAGAAACAATCCACCTACACATTGAAAAACACAGCCTGGAAAATGACACTTTCTTAATGACTGAAATTTGAGATCTCTTGGCTGACTTTCCTCAGTTCAGCTTTAACCTCTCCAGTATCACAGAACTGCTAAAGTACTTGTTTCTTAAATTAATTATCACTGCCTTGACTGTAACAGAAAATACTGTAGAAGTGTAAGTAAGCCAAGGTAGCATGTTAAGAGGGTGAGTTGTTTACAATCTCTTTGCAGTTTCCTTTATCTCTGAGATCATCCTCTATCCAGCAATAGTCACAACTGCTTCAATATGAAGTTGCTTAAGCAGAATCTATGAAAAACACCTGCCTGATGAAATAGTGCATAGAAATGAATTTTGAAGTACTACAGCAGCTATCAGCAGAAGCTGCAGTAGCCATGAGGAAGAAAAATAACTGATTCAGTCAACTAGACTTCCCACTAGCTTCCAGGAACCCCCATTTTATGCTCCTTGGTCTGAAATTTCCCCCATGGATAAGTATTGACTCTGTTGTTGTTCTTTTCTTTTCTTTTCTTTTCTTTTCTTTTCTTTTCTTTTCTTTTCTTTTCTTTTCTTTTCTTTTCTTTCCTTTCCTTTCCTTTCCTTTCCTTTCCTTTCCTTTCCTTTCCTTTCCTTTCCTTTCCTTTCCTTTCCTTTTCTTTCTTTTCTTTTTCTTTTCTTTTCTTTTCTTTTCTTTTCTTTTCTTTTCTTTTCTTTTCTTTTCTTTTCTTTTCTTTTCTTTTCTTTTCTTTTCTTTTCTTTTCTTTTCTTTTCTTTTCTTTTCTTTTCTTTTCTTTTCTTTCTTTTCTTTTTTTTTTCTTTTCTTTTTTTTTCTTCCACTATGGTGTCACTCATTCTTACCTCCTCTTGTACTATCTCTAATCTTCACTGCCTCTCCTTTGTTCTTCCCTCAAATACACAAATCTCCATTCTTCTCCCTGACAGACCTTTCTAACTGAATATTTGAGAACAGTTAGAAAACAAAAACAAGCAAAAAAGGGAAATGGAAATTATGTACAGGATAGAGAATGGGTATTTAGAAGTAGCAACATTCTCTGCTGAGATACTTAATTCTTCAGAAAAGCCAAATTTTGCAGATCTGAAAGGTAACAGGGCAAGGAGGAGTGGGCAAGTATGAATACATTAACAATGCTAATAGTGGAGCCCCATCGCAGGGAAGTCTGGCCAGATTTTGCAGAGTAATGTGGTCTCACGCTCTGTGAATGCTACTTTCTGTGCAGTGCAGCCCACTTCTCCACCATATTGTGGTTATTCCTTAATAGTCCGTAAGATTTTAACAACTTTACTGTCAAACTGCCCTTCTATTGAAACATGGCTGTGCTCCTATTGATGTTACTCATTCACATGGTCCATTCTATTCCATCCAGAAATCCTTAATATACTACATATACAAGTTTATGGGACTGCTGTGTGGGCCAAACTTGCCAGGCATCGTGAATAGCTAGAAGTCTGTTCAACCAGCTAATTTGTTTTTAAGTGGGTAATTTCTATTTTATGTTTTGGATGGTATCAAAATCAAATACAACAACAGTACTTTTCAGTTTAATGATTTGGATCTATCATGCCTAAAGATTTGTGGAACACCTTTGTTCCCATGAGTTATTTGTGAAAGGCCTCTCTGTAGTGGATTCAGAGGCAGCAATGGTTGTGCACTTTCTTTCTTACAGAACTGCTCCAAATATAGTTCCTTCAAAGCATCAAAGACCCAGCTTGTTTGAAGTCTAGCAGGTGAAAAGGATGCGCTTTTGGCTGAGGAAAAGTTTGAGCAGCTTTGGACAGCAGACTACCTGCTTTGTCTGTGCTGAGAAAACAACAGCCAGCTACCTCAGTGTCCTCTACAACCTGAACAGTCAGTTTTTACCTCCTACTTGCATAACCATGGCAGCTGAGGAAAAAGTTGAGGGCTCTAAGGTGGGGGCAGAAACAAGCATTAGCATCAAGGCAGTGAGTCCATTGCTACTACCGGCTATCTCCCACAAAAACAGAAGAGGCAGCAAGCTCAGTCCTTTCTGAACAGCATGCTTTGTACAGGAAAGTAGCTAGCAGCAGGAATGTAGCTGGATGCAGGAAGAAGACAGAAAGGACAGAGGTACCTGTAGTCACAAATTACATCCATTGTTTCCTGTTGCAGGAAAAACCAAACGGGGAGAGAGTTATGATTACAAATCCTAATTTATTAACAATAATGCACAACTTCTATGTTTTTTGTTTGTTAATCTTCTTAAGAACAACAACAACAAAAAGTTTACTGTCATGCAAAATAATGATTGCTTTGCAAGAGATTTCTAGAAATTTCCAGTCTTTTATGCCTGTTTCAGGCTTTATATAACTACATCTCTAATTACACTATCACTAGTCTTCTTTACTTTCTTGTTATTCCCCTTAGGAGTAGGCCTGTATTAGCATATTTTCTTGTAAATGGTGCTGCTTCAGTTTTCTTGTTCCTGGGGCTCTCTTAAACAACAGTCAATACTAGTTTCCACTTGTCTTTTAAATGTGATCTTCTATTGTTACAGTGGAGACAGTTGTTTGAGCACTCTTGCTCAGACTACTTCTATCTACCCACTCATAAACTTGTCTTCTTCCTTGCTAATTATTCATAGTGGATCCAGTCTAAAGACAGTTTTGGAAACTCAAAGCAAAAGATGGTGTTTCTAGGGTTTTTTTAATCCTTCTTATTGAGTTCACCATGAGGCGTAATACAATTACGTACCTGCTCTGCTTGGCAGTCTTCATACCACAAATTGTAGCATGTAGCATTAAATACTGCTGACTGGAACTTCAGCATACATTTAGACCTCATCCATACTTATTCATAAAATAAGAGTTGCATCTGTGAGCAGACAAGACTTCAGGCCCCTTCTGCTTGATAGTTTGCTCACAGTGCCAAGTCCGGTGAAAAGGCTGATGGCAGTAGAGACAAAAGGTGCACAGCCATATCCTTAATGTTATTATTAGTGTTTATCAGAATGAATGGTGGCAATACTGTGGGACAGGTACACATCCCTGATATCCCCACAGAAGTCCATTTATTTTGCTAAATAGGATGTAAAACAAAAGGACAGTAAGTAATGCAGATAAATATGTGTGTAATGCAGATAAATTGTGTGCCCCCGGTGGCACAGTGGTATAAAGTGCTGCTTGCGGCACCGAAGGGCCCAGGTTCAAATCCCCCCTGTGGCGCAGGGGGTAGAAGTGCCGCTTCGCTACACAGAGGGCTCGAAACCCAGGAGTTGGACTCAATGATCTCTAAGGAACCTTCCAACTCGCACGATACTATGATACTATGATGATACTATGGTATTAATGAAATTGTTGACGTTGTTGACAACATAATAATGACATATCCATGCAATTTTATACTCTTAGATACAAACAACCAATTTGTACCTAAGGAACTGAACTATAGCTCATCAGCTTCCTTGGAGCAGAATCATGGAAAACTTCTAACCAGAGATGATTTATTAACAATTTTGTATTAACTGGAATTAGCAAGTTCCCTAGATTTAGTTCTCTGTTTGACAGACACTTCTCCAGTACAACTCCACTGTTTCTTGAAGGTCTATTTTCATTGCTACTTTCACGTTGTAGCTTGAACAACTGCAACATGAGATTTTATACTTAACTAACTTTTCCTAAGAATCAGCATGTGGAGATTTTGTGGCCTCCTCCTTTGCAGTATCTTGCAGTAATAGTTTTCAAGTGTTTTCATGTCCTTCAAAAGTCTTTATGACCTTGATAACTACCTCAGATGACAAACAATAACTGAATCTTTTCCCAAAGCTGGGAATGGCCTCGCATTTACAGATTGTATGTTATTGCTCTTAGGAGATCATTCTGTGTACATTTTAGAGGAAAAAAGTCCTCACTAAAGCCATTTGACAGAGAAGTTCTAGGTATTTTTAGGAAGTGGTTGAATTATCAGAAATTCAGAAGAACTGACTAACAGCATTGGTTTTATACGACCTACAGAAAGTGAAAGAAAGAAAATCCTTTCTTTTTTTTTTTTTTGACAGTACTTGACAGAGTATTTGAAAACTCTAAGTAACTATCTTGTCACCAGAACTTAAATCCTAAGTATCTTTATCAGAAATGAGTTATTTTCAGGTTACTCAATATGAGTATCCAGTTCTGTTCCTTTATTCACACTTGAAGGGACAATTACATAAACAAATAAATAAAGCTTTAAAAGATTGAATTTGTATCTTTTTTTTTTTCTCTCTCTCTTTTTTTTTTTTCACATTAAAATATACTTTGGATGACTCTCTTGTCTTATGAAGAAAGCATGAAGCTATGTGGTTAGAAGTCTTCAGACTAGTACAAGCTTTGAAGCCTTCCTATAAACAAAAAGTTTATGTTTTGAATGTGATAATGTTCTCCTGCATTCTACCTGGGGGTTAAAGAGTGCTTGGAAAGAGATGCAGGGTTCTGACTCATAGCCACTGCAGCACACTGCTGCAGCAGTTAAAGACATTACAAACACACAGACTGTTCTGCCTTCTGCCAGCCACGACAATGGAGTGTCCCAGCCACCACGATGTACAGTCTCTTCGTCAGATTTTATTTCCAGTTCAACAAAAGAGCAGGGTGACTTTGTGAAATGGGCAGTGACAGTAACTTTTTGCTTTTCTTGGTTTCTCTTTTTCAGGCAACACTACTCTTCAGTGTTCTTACAGCATTTTTTTTTTTTTTTTACTTTTATTTATTTTTATTTTTTTTTCCATTTACCTTTGAAACACACATCTATTCATTTTTAAAACTTCAGTGTACACATTCACATTCAGATCCATGTTATACCTCCTCAGCTGGGAACTTATTTAAGACCATCAGCAGGTGGCCAGGTGCCTAACCAGTCCTCAGAACAAGCTCCTCTTCCACATCTTTGCAAGACCAATGCTAAATCATGTTTCAAATCCTTACAAACCCACAGAGTCTCAAGGTAGAATTCACCACTTTACATCTTTGGCTTAAAACCATATCCACACATTAGCTATAATGGTTTTTCCATTAGAATGGTGGAGTCCAGCCTCTGCTAGTAGCTTATGAACACTTTAAGAACAAAGTAGACAAGCCTTGAGAACATGATTTTTTTCTCCTGCCTCCATCACACCAAGGATCGGTAACATGGCTGATGGGAATGGGAAAGAAAGATTGCCAACAAGTTAGCATAGTATTAAAACATTTTGTGTGAATCAAACAGAATTTCTGTCTGACTTTGTACTACACAACATCTGTCATAAGAAGAATAGTATTTATACAATCATAAGAGCTTAGTAGTCTCTCATAGGAGGTATCTAGCAAAGTCGTAAGTACAGTCTTCACTACTGAGTCCCATCTACAGCCAGCCTTTTCAATATTCATATGTCATTTCAGGAATTAATAAATGCAGTGTTTTCCTAAGTATGAAGGCAATATGTAGGCTACAGCTGTTTTGAGAACTAACTGCATAGCTTAATGTCCTTAGCTATCTCAGTTGCATAACTTAATGTTTGTTGCATAAGACAAACTGGACAGTAAATTACTGTACCTTGAAGCTTCTAAACACATCATAATGACTTATGCAAGTAAGAGACTCAAGAAGATTGAAGCATCTTGCAATAAAATAGTCCTCCACAAATTTGAGTCTAGCAAGCTTACAGGCCACTGAAGAGGACTGCTAAGGGTGAACAGGCTCTACTTCATGGAGAAAGCAAGAAAACGCAGCAACGAACACAAAACCCCAACATGATAAGTTAGGAGAATTTACCTGTGATACATTAGGAACAAGTTTAGAGACAATCAACTCATTAAGGACTCTAGAAACAGCACAGGTCTTTGTATCATACAGATATCTCTGACTTTTGTAAAAAATATGGATTTAAAGGTTTAATTAATTTACTAATCACTTCTATGAATTACTATTGTGAATGGATGTCCCATTCTAGATTCAGCTATTTTCATAGAATCAGAATATTCTGAGCTGGGAGGGACTCACAAGAATCAACCATCATCTGCTTCCACCCAGGATCATACAGAATTCAAATCATGTGTCTCATGGTGTTGTCCAAACACTTCCTGAGCCCTGGCAGCTTGGATCGCTGTTCTGGGGAGCCTGTGCCAGTGCTTGACTGCCTTCTTAGTGAATAACCCCTTCCTAATTACAAAATTACATAACTGTAGGGATTGGAAGGAACCTCTGGAAATCACCTAGACCAAACACTGATAAAGCAGGTTTCCTAGAGAAGGTTGTACAGGGAAGATCTTTAATAATTTTCAGAGGAGATTCTAGAATCCTCATCCTCCCCTGATGCAGCTCCATGCCATTCTTTCAGGCCCTGTCACTGTCAACACGCAGCTGGGTTTCCTGTGAGGAGCTGCAGCTGCCTTGAGGCCTCCCCTCAGCCTGCTCAGCTCTGGGCTGAGAACACCCAGGGACCTCAGTTACTCCTCATATATCTTGCCCTCCAGATACTTCAATATATTCATAGCCTTCCTTAAGATGCTCTCTAATAGCTTTATGTCTCTACGCTTTCATCTAAGGATGCCCTGTATATAGTCACAAGGTGAATGACTTATTTTGACTCTAACGTCAGCTCAGTGAAGATAAACAGTCAACTATTCTTACAGCTTAGCCAGACTGTGAACATTGAATTAGGAAAGTCTGGACACTGATGATGCCAGTATATTTTAGCTGAAATCAACCTCTATGCCTTAAATCACATACCCTCATTACCAAACAGGCACATTTCATTTTCATGCATCTAATACCACAGAATGGTTTGTGTTGGGCCTTCAAGATGAACTAGTTTCAAAACTTCTGCTATGGGCAGGGATACTTCCCACTGGATCAGGCTGTCCAGGGGCCCATCCAACCTTGGCCTGAGCACTTCGCAAGACAGGGTGTCCACAGCTTCTCTGCTTCACCCTCATTGTGAAGAATTTCTTGCTTACATCAAATCTAAATCTATCCTATTTTAGATTAAAGACTTTATCTCTTGTCCTATGGCTACATGCCCTTGTAAAGTTCCTCTCCATCTGTTTTGGGCCAACATTTGTTACTGGAAGACTGACGTTCACTGAGTGTTTCTGGAGAGCAATGAGTGGATGTTAGCACAGTGAGGCAGTGGGTGGTGTGTTTCAGCAATGGTGGCAACAGTGACAGTGGGTCTCCTTCTCCTGGTGCAGGCATAAGCACAGAATGCAGGCTCTTGATCGTTGCTAGAGAAAATACATAGCTAATGGTGAACTATCTTGAAAAATAGTGTTCTGTACCTGAGAATTTGCTGTATCAAATAGTGTTATTGTGCTCTTTGTATCTGCCTTAGTTTCCATGGCAATAAATAAGTGATATTACTTTTGGAGCAATCAATGTATTTAACAGTGACTTTTCCAGAATTTATGCGCAAGTCAGCCTTTCAAGAGGCCACTGCCTAAACTCATTTATTTCTTACACATATTCATACAGTCAAGTAAACAGAACCTGCAATAAATGAAAAGTGACATGGTCCTCCGTATTTTCTTTTTACCTTAATTAAATTGAAACACCAAAATACTCATAATCACACAGCAAGTTTATTTTTTCCAGCACAATACATTCATGGCCTTTGCTGCTTTCATGATAAATATTCTACAGTGTTAATTTTCCTTATGCGCTCCCCCATTGCACTGCAATTTGCACAATTCTAAAAGTGGGAACACTAGAATAAGCCAATCAGCGTAGATTTCACTACTTTATCTTGTACTCACAAACAAGCACCAGCCTGTCAATTCAATAAAATCAAGTACAAAGTTAAACTCTTTCAAAATCATGAACACAAAACTTGGACTACCTGGGTAGGAAGCAAAATATTAACCTCTAGAAGAGGCAAGGAAATAAGCAAGATCAGCACCATGTGCCTCTGCTTTTCCTTAGAGTAAGAAAGAAAATGAAACAATGGAATTGGGTAGACCATAAAACAAACACAAATGTAATACCAATCACACACAGACAAACCAATTGTTTTGGAATATACTCAAGAAGCACACCTTAGATAAAGGAAATAATTATTCCCCTCTATTTATTCCCCACTATTTAGTTTTGAAATCTCAGGTGAATATTGTCTTTTGGACATCACTTTCACATAAACACACCTTGAGAGTTTAAAGTGAATGAAGATACTTTGAAAGACACTCTCTCTTTTAAGCCTATGATGAAAGTTAAGAAAAATTTATATCTTGAGGGGAAAATAAAATAAAATAAAATTAAAAAGACTAAGGGAAACTGGTCAGAAGTACCAAGCACATTCATGGAAGTTATTTCAGAATTGAAATTATAAATTAAACAACTATTACCTCTTCCACAAGAGAAATTCTAGCTGTATCTAATTAATTGCTTTGTTGCCAATTATATCAGGCCAGGAGGTGCCATTCTAATGGAATCTGTCACACTCACCCATACTGCATACCACAGATCAGTACACAGGTAGGTAGAATATCCTTCCTTCTAAGATTGCTTCAGCAATAAAAGTACTGTCTCCAAAACCCCATGAGCGGGACATGAGAAGACTTTTGCAGAGGACACAAGTAAGAAAGGCACTTTCCAGGGTTTCTTATATCAATGATTTGCTTGATCATCACAGGGTTTGTCTTGACTCCTTAGCAGAAAGGGCGAGGGGAGTGGAGAGAGAGTGGAAAGTGAAAGAAAAAAAGGGCTGCTGCTTCTTTCTGGGGTAAGCCAGACACATGAACTATCCTGATGTGTAACACCAGACATTCCCACCTTATTGCAGCAAACCTACGGAGGCCAGTCTGCGGTCCCCAGATGATGATCTAAATGACCTCACCATACGGCAAGAAATATCTCATCTTCACCCCATTTTCACCTTTCAAAACTTACAAAAGTTCAAGCATGTACATAAGCTTTTTTTTTTTTTTTTTTTTTTTTTTTTTGAGGTGAATACTCTCTACCAAAACAGCCATCAGAATTATTAGAAATTATCAGACATCTGTTTCCTTAAGGCAAGACTTCACCTTGCTCACTTAAGGCTTCCTTGGATACATTTTAAAAAATAATAAGTCATTGTTGTTAATTGCATAGAAACCTGAGCACGAAGCCACCTTCATGGAATGCGGTAGCTTTAACTCATTTTCACTGTCCGTCTAACCTTAGCAGCTGGACTTAGCATCGAGGACTCAGGTGCTAAAACAAAGAAGCAAGAAAGCAAGCCCCTAATTTCTGCCACTTCTGCTGCAATGGCTGTAACTGCTGGCAGAGAACTATCAACACAAACTGTTGCAGCATGGCTTTCTTTTGAGGTAATGGCAGGTACAGCTACAACTGCAACTTCCTTATGACAGTGATTTGCCCTCACATTTTTAAGATTTGCTAAGCTAGACAAATTGATCGGTGGGAAAGTAATTTCTATTTTCATATTTGCTATTCATCTCCCACCCAAGTCTCATACCAAACTGTTACTGATCCTACCATTTTCACCAAGTGATTTCAGTTTAGTTGAATATCTTTAATCCTGACTAAAGAAATAAATCCAACCTGTCAGTCAATTTACACTCAGATTAATTCATACTTTACCAAAGACCAAATTGAAAAAGTTTGACATTAACAATATACTCACTCATCTGAGGCTTTGTTGTCCCAAATGGCAAGACAATTGGCTGCCAGTGACCTCCTAAAATAAAGATAATTGTTAACTAAACATAGTTACATTTATCTAAAAGCCTAATGAACAGATTTTGCCTGTAAGACTAATTTTACGTTCTTTCCTTATTCCCTGTATCCTTTCTTGTAAACAACCAAAAAAAAAAAAAAAAAAGCACAAAACCAAATCAAAAATGGAAAACAAAAACAAAAACAAAAAAAAACCCCACCCCCCCCCCAAAAAAAAAAAACAAAAAAAAAAAAACCCACAGAAACTGGCTCGAGCTGGTTTGTAATGGTATGAATACTGCCCTGTACAGCACAGAAGCTTCCCCTCCATTGCTTGGGGTTTGCTTTCCCTTTGCAAAAAGTGCAGGGCCTGCAGACTGACTCTGGGAATAGATAAAAACAAACATCCAAAGAATCCGCCCACCAAATACCTGTTTATAGTTATGGTATGATGAAAATTAAAAGAAAGAGGGAGAATCCTTTCATCTGCGTTAGAATCAATTCCCAAAAACCTGAACTATGTTCTTTCAGTTCCAAGACGCTGGATTGCAATTTATAAAGTGGAGTTTAAAATTAAATCCCACATCACCCGTGGATCACAGTTTCAAGTAGCGATAGTGGATACTTGTATACACAGATTTGAAAGCGTTTCCATTTATTTCATTTTATCTGCACCTCGATGCTACCCACAAAAACAGTGACGAACTGAGCACCTTCTCTAGTCGGTTTATTGGACACTCGGTGTTGACAATTATCTATCGGCATTTTGGCAGTCACTTTGGAAAACAATCAAGACGAAGCTAACGATCGTGCGGTGACGCCTCAGAAAACACAGTAACAACAATCACTAACACTGCATCGCTAGGTTATAACCGGATGGTCACCGCTCACATTCCACCAGCAATAAAGGTCCAAAGCAACCACGGAATAACACCCGCCGCTGCTCCGGGTCCTTAAACCCAGTCACTAACTCGAGCAGCGCAGCGTCACGTTAAACGCAGGCGACTGAGGGAAGAGGCACGCTTTCCTTCACTTTAAACTTGATCTCTAGCAAAGCGTGCAGTCCGCAGTAGGACAGGCACATCACCTGCAGAGCGGCAGGCTCCCTCCCCGTGACGGAGTTGTTTGGACCGCGCGTTCAGCCGCGCTCTGCCTGCCGGCGTGCTTACATCTGAGCAGCCCGCGACGGCCTGTTCCGAGCGCGGCCCCGCGGCGCCGTTACATAAACAGCGATACCTTCCGCAAACAGCGCCGTAGACGCGCCGCCTCCTGTGGGTACGTGGCCGGGCACGGATAAAGCCCCTCCGGCCCGGGGTGCGAGCAGCGTGCCGAGAGCGGGGGACAAGGAGCGGCACGGCGGCGCCATTTACCCGCCCGCACCGTGCCGTCACCGACCCGCTCCCCGCGGCCTCCCGGCGGCACGGGGCTCAGGCGGGGCGCGGCGCCGCGGATGGACAGGGGGCGGCCGCCCTGAACGTTGTCGGCCGCCTCCTCACCGCGCCACGGCTGCGGCCCCGAAGTTTCGGTAACGCCTTTCTGCGAGCCTTTTTGTTTGTGTGTGCGCCCCTTCCCGCAGGTGTCCCGCGGCGCACACCGCCAGGTGCGGGAGGCCCCGCCGCCCGCCGCCCGGCTCCTCCCCGCTCCGCCCCGCGGCTGCGGGCCGGCCCAGGCAGGCCGCGGGGCAGCGTCGCGCTTCCAGCACCTTCTCCACCTATCCCCACGCCGCCCGCCGGCGCCTCCTCACGGAGGTGGCCCCAGACCCGCGCTCCGCTCCGCGCGGGCGGGCCGGGAGGCGGCGTGACGGAGCCTCGGCGGCGGCGCGGCTGTCGCGGGCAGAGCCGGGCGCATACCGCACCCCCCGCCCTACAGGCCTCCCGGCTGAACGACGGGCGGCGGCAGCCAATAGGGGCGCGGGCTCCGCGCTGGGGGGCGGGCAGACCCCGCCGGCGGGCCAGTGGGAACGGCGCTTCCTGAGCAGCGGCGGCGTCGGCGCGGGGAGGCGGCGGAGGGGGCCGTGGGCGGGGCCGGAGTTTGGGAAGCGGAGGGAATGGCTGTCACCGGTGAAGTCATGCTCGGCGCCTAGCCTCTCTCCGTCCCCGCTCCGCTGCTCGCCCAGAGGCAGCGGCGCGACACCCGGCGCGGCGCTCCGCCCGAGCGGAAGGTAAAGGCACCTCGCCCCGCGGGGCCCCGCGCCGTCAGCTCCGCACCGCCGCCCCGCGCGCTCCCGGAGCGCAGCCCCGGCCGCCCCCCGCCCGGTTCGCCCCGGTGTACGCCCCGGTGTACGCACGGCGAGCGCGGCGCGGGGAGAAGAAAGTTTGGATGCGGTGTCGGGGGAATAACCCCCGCGCGCACCGCCGGCAGCGGAATGGGACAGCGACCGCCCGCCAGCGGCGTTCGGCCGCGGTATTTTCGCTCCGTCCGCAGCGGGGACGGAGTCGGAGTAGGGAGCAGCGGCCGGGGCCGCCTGCCCCTTCCCCACCGCGGCTGCGTGGCTCGGGGAAGTTGGGGCGTCCTGCGGCTGAGCGCGGTGCAGGGCTGTCTCCGCAGCGCTGCTGGCATCGGGAGGCCGCGGGCTGGGCGCCTGTCACGGCGCGGGAGGGAGGGAGGGAGGGAAGGAGGCAGGGGAGGCAGGGAGGGCCGCGGCCCCGCGCGGGGCTTCCGCTGCCTCCGGTCCGTTCCCCGCGGGCACCGCGCCTGCCCGGCCCCCGCCCCGCAGAGCGACATACGCACACACACACACACACACACATACACACACACATACACACATACACACACACATACACACACACAACGTGCGCTCGCGGTTTGGCGATCGCCTTTCCAAGCGAAAAGCATTTTATTTCCGGTGTGCGCGGAAATTTTTTTTTTTTTTTTTAATTCGCTCAGTTTCCAGCCGCCTGCCCCAGCCGCCGGTACGGGACGCGGCGCCGTGCAGCGCCCTGCCGCGCCGGCGGAGCTCGGCACCTGGAAAAGTTCTCTCATAGCCGGGGCGGGGGCGGCGGCGGACGATCAGGAAGCGGCCCCCTTCGCGCACGGACGCGTTCGGTGGCGGTGACATGGTGGCGGGGGCGCAGGGCGGCGGGGCTCCGGGCCGGGCTCTGCCCTGAGGCGTGCCCCGGGGGGAGCCCGCCTGCCGCCGCGCCCCGCCGCGATACGGAGCCGCACGGCCCGGCCGGGAGGAGGGACGGAGCGTGGCCGCGTCTCCCTGCGCTCGGGAGCCTCTGGGCCGTGGCGAAAACTTTCCAAGAAGGCCGGAGGGGCGTGCGGGGCCCGGCGGGGTGCAGCCCGCCGCCGAGCCGAGGCCTACGTTCCTCGGCCGGGCCGGAAGCCGCGCGGCGCTGCCGAGGCGCTGCCCTGCCCCGCGCGGGCGGCGCGTAACGGTCCCGCGGACGCCGTCCGGGAGCCCACGAGCGGGGCCGGGCCC
The DNA here is from genome assembly GCF_039878825.1 of Excalfactoria chinensis. Taxonomy (NCBI): domain Eukaryota; kingdom Metazoa; phylum Chordata; class Aves; order Galliformes; family Phasianidae; genus Excalfactoria; species Excalfactoria chinensis. The sequence continues at coordinate 25,671,875 of NC_092857.1, forward strand.
GACGGCGAAGAGCGGAGCGGACGGGCTTCGGGTTCTGACTGCTTCACCCCCCCACCCAAATTTGTCATGGTGGAATGGCAGTCTGTGCACAGCTGGGAAAGTTACGGTCCTTCACGCTGCAGCCGAAGTTACCGTTAAATGCTTTTTTTTTTTTTTTTTTTTAATTTTTTTTTTTAATTTTTTTAATTCCCCCCTCTCCTTCCCAATTTGCCTTCTGCGAAGCGCGCATCGTTATTAAGTAATTAGGCTCGTTCTGTGTCGGTTGTTGTGGCCGCGCGGTTCGCCTCGGCATCGGCTGTTGACGACACACAGCCTCGCCGAACTTCGGTGAACACCGCGTTTTTTTGTCTTTCCGCGAGTACTTTGGGTAAGTAAATAACCGAAGAAAGGGAACGGTAAAGCGCGATCGGTTTTTATCTGTCTATTTATTTATTTTTTTATTTTTATTTTTACCACTGGAAGTAGTGTGCGCGCTTTCTGCAAAAAAGTGACGTAGGACCTATGACACCGCCTTGTGCCATTTGCAATCTCTTTTGTTTTTGTTTCCAGTTTGTTCGTGTCATTTAACGTTACCCACAGCCTCTGTGGCCCAGGCAAACACACGTTTCCGAGCCGAGTTCCCTCAGTAGTGCACCAGTCCGAGGTGGGGCCGCCGCTGCCGTGTGAGCCGGGCATTGTTATGCAAATCGAGGCACACTTTCTCTTCGGGAGCCTAATTGCCCCCTTACTGTCTTTGACTTTGTTTCTTTTGTCCTTTTGTGATTCTATGCGAAAAATGATGTAGGAGAGTGGTAGCGGTGAAGACCGGGTTGTGTCAGCAATAGAAGGAAAGATCGAATAATGAGCGTTTTAAAATACATCCAGGGTTGGGTGTATCACACAGAATGCGTGGACGTGACAGAGGTGAGGTTAAAGCTTCATTAAATACAGCGTTTCTCTCATGAGTTGTTATGTCTCAGCTTCAGTATTGGTGTTTCTGTGGTGTTTCATAGAACATATGCGCCAGAAGAGTGTGTTCAAAGCAGTCTCAGATCTTTTCTTTTGTTCATTTCTGAAGTGGTCTGTGAGCATTTCTTGTGAAGTTTGAAAAACGCTTTGACCAACGCCTGAGGCTTGAAGTTGACAAGAGGAAAAAGTGCTCCAGCTAACACTCATATGAAATACATTCTTGACAAAGGTGTACATGAAATTAACATTTCTAGATATAATTTATCAGGTTTTGTTGAAGTTAAGGTCACAGTGTGCATGGTCTGCACTTCTTCCATCAGTGTTCATGGTCTGGACCATCAGCATTGCTGTGAAGTAGCAATCCTAAACTGAAAAAGACTTATTCTTTAAATGAATTTGGACATCTTTGCAGATTGCTTTTTGAAACGCCTTTTTTTTTTTTTTTTTTTTTTTTGGCGTGTGTGTTCTTTCTGTATGAAGTGTTTCTTGGACATGCACCTCTTTTGTATCAGTCTTATTTTTCAGTTGTTCAGTTGATCCTCCAGCGGGATGAGAAGAACAGTGTTATGACATAAAGACCGCTTGTTGTGAAAATGGCAGCAGAGAACAGCTTATGTCTTATTTGCAAGCTATAAAATAAGGAAGGATGATTTGGAGAAAGAAGCAAGGCTCTTGAAACACATCTCTGGTAGTTTGCTGGTGTAGCAGGATAAGAAGACTAAGACTGAAAATTGTTTTTATTTTTTCTAACACATTTAAAGTCTACTCTTCTTGTGGGTAAACGTTTTGCTCTGAGTGTGTCCCCATGTATTACTGCGGGGTTGCAGCACTTAGGTGAATCATTTAGAGCCAGGATCTTTAGGGCAAATGCTAAGAATGTTTCTTGTTATGAAAAAGATGCCTTTGCCTCATCTTTGTTGATACTTTATTTTAAACAACTCATAGTAAGAAACAGCTTTCTTCCTTCTTCCCCATCTAAATAGAGACCTGTAATTAATTCTTTTGCCTACCTCTAATTGTGGCTTTTGTTTTTCAGAGTCTGACATGAAGATGATGTTCACTAATCATCATTAATACTTGTAGAAAAGGTCACTGTATGGAAACTTAATCTGTAATCAATCAGTGCTGTCATGAGACAGTTTGCTGTGCCCTGGATGTACAATAGAACCTACGTGTGCAGCAGACATGGGCTTGATCTTGGGCATTGACAGATTTGTTTGTGGCGACCATGGCTGTGGGGTTAAAAGGCAGTTCCGTGAACTTCCAACTGTCGTGCCTGCCCTCCTTTTCTCTTGAAGGCTGTTGGCTTCTGTAGCAAATCCAATGGAAAGGGTCACGGCTGTGCTTTGGCCTCTTCATTGAAGTCTGGTGACATAGCTTAACCTAACTTCTATGAACTCTGACTTAGGATGACTTCTGTGGGGCTGGTTAGTATGTTCATCCCAGGCTGGTAGGTGGTCATTTCTTGGTGCTGTTTTAGTGCTCTGGGGGAATTTAGTCTGTGAGTTTAAGTAGTTTGTTTCTTTGTGGAAAACTGAAACAGCTACACAGTGGGAATAGGAATTTCTTCAACAGGATGCAGCCAGCCTCTGGTAGATGGCTAGACAATCAGCTAAGGCAGCATCCAGGGGTTTTTATCTCTGACTGAAGTATCTGGATAAGCAATTACATTGCAGTGTTTCAGATTCTGTAGTTTGTAGTCTGAACTACAAGTTACCTTCTAGAAGATTTTCAAGTTACAGTAAAGTTATGTATCTGAGTATGCAAAGGCAGAGTCTCTCAGCTGTTACTGTGTTTGTTTTCTCCCATGTCAACAGAATAATTCTGGTTTATTTTAGCTGAAGATGTGACTCTTCCGCTTTACTGATTTTACACTTTTTCATGTACACCTACTGTTTACTGATTGATTCTTTGATGAAACAACAGTAGTTAAGTGCTCATAAATGTCACTGCATAGTGTCCAGGGGTGTTGTAAAACACATAATGCTGATTTGCTTCTAAAAACTATGGGTTATTTATTTTAATTGTAACAAGCTACTGCTTTTGTGAATCATGTCTTAAACTCTGAACATTTACCTTTGATTACAGTTAGTGGGTGACGCAAATACCATGAGCCATTAGAAGTATCATTTCTGATTTTGCTTGGTAGTATTTTAAAGATAACACCAAGGTGTTATGCATTGTATCTCAGCTTTGCAGTGTAGGTTTTTTAAGCCAGCTTTGAAATGTGACTTGTTTTTGGAGATGTCTGAGAAGAAGTAGACTGTAATAGTTTTTCTGTGGAGTTATAGGGAGAGTACTTTGCAGCATCTGTGTAGCATGGATCCACGTTCCCCTCTTGTTGGATGAAACTGGCACAGTTTTCTTGCTTTTCACTGTCTGTCCAAAGCAGGGGATCTGGTTGAAAACAACTGAAACTCAGTTTAGGTTGAGTCAATCACAGACAGGCAGAAGTCGAATTGAATGGTAAGGGAAACAACTAGAAGAATTATAAATACTTACTGCTCCATCTGTTCCTAGATGCAGTGTAATCATTCTGTGCCAAAGCAGTCTATAACCTCTGGATCTTTCTGGTTGTCCAGCTGGTCTTGAATTCCTAAGTAGTGCTGGTGGCTTACTGCCCACTGTGGTTTAGTTTCAGATCCATGCCCTTGTTCACTTCAGGTTTGTGTCAGGTTTATAGCAAAGTGTGTATAATGTGCTTAGATGCTCTGTGTTCTGAAAGACTGAGTGAATGTATGATGAAAGAACTATATTTACAGAACTTTCTAGGTGTGAAAACATACACACTTACCTAACATTCCCTCTAAGCATACTCAAATTCTTTATAATGCAGATACTGTCCTAGATCATTTGTTCTAGAAAGAGTGGAGCAAAGGGCGTGAGTATCCCTCTTAAGTTCTTAATGTTGTGGCTCTTGTTGTATTTCCATTTCTCTAAGACTACCTTGACAGTGATGGATTTTTGTTTATCTGTCTGTACGCTGATTAGTACAGAAAAGGTGTGAGAAATTACCTGGGACCAGTAAGAAGTAGGATTCACAAACTGAATTAAAGCTGCTCTTGTTCTCTTAACAGGGGCTAAAGTAGTGAGGGGATTTTGTGTTCAGCTTATAGTCTGCCTAGACTTCAGTGTGTGTGTGTGTGTGTGTTGGGGGTGAGTGAGATGTCACACTTTGCTGTGCAAATGTGGGAGAAAAGAATCTGTCCTTTTTTAAAGGCTGCTCTGAGCGTAATGCCTCCTATTTTGTTATGTTGGCCTGGGACACCAGGAACTGATGTTGGTGGAATGGCAAAACCTTCCTGGCAATATTCCACTGCATTTTTTCTGCTGCGTGACAGATGGAAGTAGGGGGCAGTCTGACAAATATAGTGTCTAATATGAAAGTGTAGATGAAGTGAAAGTGTCACTGAATTCCTCCATGCAGAAAAAGATGGCAACCATTGACATTCATTGACTCTTGGAGAGCATTTGTGGAGACCAAACTGTGTGTGAGCACAGCGAGGCACTGGGTGGTGCATTTCAGCTGTGGTAACAGAAAAAATTCTCTATGCAAATTTATCTGGACCTACTGAACCAGGATGAGGCTGAAGGTGACAGTTTCCTGGATCTCATCATTACTGATGGCAAAATATGGTATCACCACCATGAGCTGGAGTCAAAACAGCAGACCATGGAGTGGGGGTGTGTGAATACCTCCTTGGAGAAAAAGTTCAAGATGCAGCTCCCAGTGAGTAAAGTGATGTGTGCTGTCTATTGGGATAGGAAAGGGCTGGTCCATCTGGATTTCCTGGAACCTAGATGAACTGTCAGTTCTGACTGCTATGTCACAACGCTGCCAAAGCTGAAGGCTTGAGCTTGCAGAGTGAGACTAGAGAAGAGGACACCTTTCTCTTGAAAATGATAACGCTGGTCTGTATACAAGTTTGAAGACTGTGAAGCACATTGTAGTGGTGACAGTAACAGTGAGTCATCTCTGCTGGTACCAATATTTGCAGGTGTGGCATGCAGGCTCTTGTTTGTCGCTGGAGAAAATGCATAGTTAATGGTGCTGACTGTGTCAATTTTGTCACTAATTTTGTAGCAGTTTGCTCTGCAAGGTACTGTGATTGTGTTGTTTGTTGTAATTTCTGTGCAGATAAATAGGAGGCATTACTTTCAGAGCAGGCTGTGTAATTGCAGTGTTCGCTAAAGGTAGGATGCAAATGAATTTAAGAAGTGATATGGGATTGCAGCTCTAAACCAGCTGTGTCTTTTTGGGAGTCACGTGAATTACTCTGCTTATATTGAAAATCTGAGGAAATTTAAAGATTGGACACTTGAGAAACTATTAGCGTGTAATACACAGGAGAGTCTGAACCAACAGCTACATCATCTGGGACAGTGAGATTTTTGTTTTGTTTTTCTCTGTAACTAGCAGGAGCTACTCATTAAAAAGGCAGTCAAAACAAATGAGTTAACTCTGGCTTTGCCAGAATGTTGATTTCATTTTGCTTATTTCAGCAAAGGCACCATAATTCACCCAACGTTATAACAAGGTTTTCAGGATAGAACTTGGCTATCGTTGGATCTGTTTTCTCTCTCTTTTTTTCTTCTTTTTTTTTTTTTTTTTTTTTTGTCAAGACTTTAATGAGACTTTTGTGAGGGCCTGGACAGATTAAATATCTACTTTCTACAGAATTTTAATGAGAATGGTGTTCCTGATTTGCGAATTTTTAATACAGTATCAATTTTAGTAATATAAACTAAACTATTTTTGAAACGTTTTAGTTCATAAATGTCTTATTTAGCAGTTCTACTCTAAGTAGAATTGGGCAGGCTATGTATAATGCATTCACATTAATGGTAGTGACCATTATTAAAAAAAAATTGGTTTTGTGCACCATTAATTACTTGCATTCACATTATGGTTTACATTATTGTATGTTCCCATTATATGGATTTTGTAAACAGTTACTATTTGCTTCCACATAAATATTTTCTTTGATTTATAAAAATTTCTTTAGACATATTCAAAATGATACAAAATTGAATGACTTTATCTGTTTTTAAAGGGGATGGATAGGGGACTTAATCTGGAGTTAGGAGTGTCAGGATTACTCTCTTGTTGTCATCGTTTTCCACATGTTGGGCACTTGCTATCCCATTCAAAATTACTCAGAATTTTCCAGATTTGCTTGCTGGAAAAACTTAGTGTATATGTAAATGACCTTCTAATTAGCAGTGCAGAGATCAGGGCCGGTTACTTTTTAGGCAAGTGACAAGTTTGCAATAGAGGTGAACAGAAGGGGAGATTTTGATATTTATTCTAATATATAGCTGTAAATGAAGTATTTTATGATATAGATTATTTTGGGATACTGTGAACTAATGGTAGCTTTGTATGAGTTGTGGTTCTGTACCCATTTGTTCGGATAGTGGAGTTGGTACTAGGTTCTGCTTTGTTGAATGTACTGAATTTGGCTATTACCGTACTGACTCGGCTTTGACAGGATCAGTATTATGTTTCGCAATGGAACCTGGCTCGTATAAAAGCTCTTTGTTTTGCAGAAATATCTGTTTTCCAGCCAAATTCCGGGCAATTCCAGGCATCTTGCAAGAAGCTATAGCATAGTGTTTGCAGCTGTGGACGTTTGATGATGCAATTCCTTCTGTGGCAATGTTGTAGGAATGTGAGGGACTCAAGCGTTTTGTTGTTACATTTTGTTTGAAGAGAGAAGCTTCAGTGGTATCACCTTGTTTTACCTTGCAAGCGTTTAAGGTCCTAAGGCAGCTTATTTCAGGTAAGGCTAGTTTATTTTAAATTAGTTAAGCAGCCATTGTTCTGATTTGTTGCCTTGAATCAGAGCAGAGTAGCAGCTAATGAAACTCAACTGGAGGGTATTATAAGTAAAAGCTAGTGAGTTGTTTTGATCCTGGCAGAACATGCAGATAACTACGGGTAAATAATTGGAAGTAGTCTAGATGTGATAGTATTTTATTTTCTCTACTGGACCCAGTAAGCAAAGACTCTTGCTTGTAAAAGAAAATAAAAAAAGAGTTCTGTAAACTTTGAATTCCCTAATTGCCATAATTAAACACAAATCTACTTTTCTTTCTGATGTGTCATGCAGATAGGCCTCTTTTCTGCTTTGGTAGAAATCTCAGGAGGCTACTTTGCTTGTCTTCAGTGTTTCTTAATTTGACTTCTGTGAGCCAGGGTGTTTGCAGTGTTACAACGTGGGTTTATGTAAGCAATGCCATAACAGGGTTACACCACTTCTGTTAGAAAGTAATTACTGCTAACCATGGCTTGTGTATAAACCCTGATGTGGGTGTTGAACAATCTTCTGTAACAACTTCTATAAGGAGAGAATATTGGTCAGGGAGCCCCGTAATGTATTATGGAAATACTGCAAATTAAAATGCTTTTTGCAAAGGCTTATTTTTCACTGTGCTGGATTTATTACTTTGATGCAGGTAACTATTAACTGTGTCTGGAATGAACTGAGAGAGCAAGCTAAGCCTGCTCAATGGTCAGCTACTGCTGAAAGTGGTGATCCTGCTTGCTTCTTTGTGCTAATGTTGGGATCCATCTGTTACTTTAGAAAGTCAATTTGGTAACCTAAAAAATCTGTAACTTGTTTTCTTATGCGGTGCTACTTTTCTGCTGTCTTAGTTACTCAGATAATGAGATAATTGTGATTCTTGTGATCAAACACAGGAAAGTGAGGCTTTGGGGAGGGGGGAGTACCAAGAAATATGGCTGGTCTTGTTGCCATCAACTGGCTATCAACTTTGTAAAAATATAGCAGTTATGTCACTGCGTTACAGTACTCTGACAATAGTAGACTAAAAGTTCTCAATGCTAGCCATTGATAAAAGTTCTCAGGAAGATAAAGGATGTTTCAAGCCTGTACCCTGCATCAATTTGTTCTTTTAAGAACATAGAAATAGAGAATAGTAGTAGTTGTTTGTCCAGCTTGTAAAAGCCTGCCATTTGTTCTCTGAGCCCTTACTGTTTTATAAGCCACTTGAGCTGCATTCTCCTGGCTTGTGACATCAGCAGAACCCCTCGAGTGAGTTCTAACTGTGTTCAAGCCAAAGTAATTCTCTTTTCTGTTGTGTGCTTTATTTGATACTGAGGTGGTATGTAGCGACAATCAGAAAATTCTTCAATATCTAACTAAAAAAAGTATTCAGAAGATAACGTTAGTAGTACTTCTAACACTTGTTTTGCTATATCCCCATGAATTTTATAAGAATTGCCATCACATGTTGAGTGTGTATTTCTGAACACACATATATCACAGAGTTGCACAGGTCTACTCTGTATTCAATAGTAGTGTACATGACCTTCTGTTATGTAATTTGATGACAGCAAGTCTGTTGAACTACAATTTTCTCTAGTAGATATATCACATAGCCTGGTAGCTTCTTTGTTCTTATACTGTGTCCAGAAATTGACTGAACTATCAGGAACTTCCTCCTTCTGATGGGCTTTTTGAAGGGTGATCACATTGATGTTCCATATTAAGAATCACTTAAGCATTTTCTGCTGGTGACCCCTTAGATGTGTGTATGTGATAATTGCTAGTACATTTTCTTTATTACATTTTCTTGAATGCTCTGATGTCATATGGAAAATGTCTTTGTTTTGTTTTTTTGTTAATAGAGCTATTCTGCTCACTGAAGAAGAGACAGAAAATAGATGTCCACGCCCACAGACCCTGGCGCCATGCCTCACCCTGGTCCTTCCCCTGGACCAGGACCTTCACCTGGACCGATTCTAGGACCTAGCCCAGGACCAGGGCCATCTCCTGGCTCAGTTCACAGCATGATGGGGCCAAGTCCTGGTCCACCCAGTGTCCCGCATCAAATGCCAGCAATGGGGCCTACTGACTATCCACAGGAAGGCATGCATCAAATGCATAAGGTAATAATTAATTCCAAGTGAAACTTTTATTCTTTGAAGTTCTCCCCAGTGAATAAAAACTCAACTTCTTCTGCGTTTAGGCCTGCATAACTGTTCACCTATCACCCGCTGAACTGCAACAACACTATTAGTTCTGTCTTTGTTGCTAAAGATGATGCATACGTGAGATTACATACAGCTTCTTTGCTCTTAATATGCTACTTTGAATTATATACTATGCTTTCCAGTACACTAGACCTTACTAAAGAAAATGTTGGAATTATAAGTATTAAAAACCTACAGTAGGTGATTCTAATCACCTTTTACTTTTCATCCTTATCTGTTTTGGAGGATCATACTGCTGTAAAATTTTTCTGGGTTCTTCTTTAGTTTTGCACAATTCAATTTGATTTAGTTATGATTTGATTTAATTTTGATATTTGTTTTAATACTTTTAACTCTCCATAGCTTGTGCCTACAAATTTGTTTAATTTTCTGTGTTAATGAAAACTTTGTGTTGAAATACTCTTACATAGACTCCTTCTTAGTAAGGAATTTTAGACTCCATGTTGTAGAGTGTGTGAATAATTGTATAGTAGCTGTTGTCGTACACTTAATGTTATACGTGTACTTGGACTGTTCTTAATGTCTTCTGCTTTGAGAAGATTTTTGCAGGAGCAGAATTTTCTGTTTGAGAACAATCTCCTTTGTACTGTCATTTTCATGTGTCTGTGAGTCACGTATTTGGAACTGCTGATCACTTAAACTTTACTGATTTTCTGCTTTTTGCTAACTTTTGTTGATGCTATGTGTTACTTTTACAAGCTGTTGTGGATTGACCCTTGCTGACTGACGGTGCTCACCTAAGCCATTCTCTGACTTCCTCAGCAAGACAGGGCAGGAAGGTGCAGAAGATACAGCGGGAAAGTTAGCAGATTGAGAAAAGGATAGGGAAATCACTCAGCAATGGCTGTTGCAGGCAAAACAGGCTAGTGGAATTGGTATCTGCAGGGCTGTTTCTCTCACATTTTCCTGTTCTTCTTTCTCACTGTTACTGTGCAGTGTTTTAGCCTTTCTCAAAATGATTATCACAGAGGTGCAACTGGGCCATATCTCAGCTTTGGCCAGCAGTGGGTTGCTTTTGGATCCAGCTGGAAACTGGCTTTCAGCTAGTGTGGGGCAGCTGCTGTGCTGTGTTTAAAGGCCACTTCTGCAGCTCCTTGCAACTGAGACCTTGCCATGCAAACATACATATTATGTAAGCAGATCAGTAAAGAAATTCAAATCAAAGTAATAATATAGTTTTAAAGTAATGTAAACATATCTTAATTTTCCTCATGAATTGACAACTTTGTGTGTCATTTTCACGTATGGATTAATTTTAATCATTAAAGTAGTTAAAATGTCTATTTAGTAGAGACATAACACTGCCAATGCGTGAAGAACTGTATCATTAAAATTTCTAATAACACCATGACAGCTGAAGTGAAGAAGGCTATGATCCAACTCCCTGTTTGTACTAAACTGCTGCAGTTGTAATCTCTGAGAAATTAATACTTTAAATAACTGTAAGTTTTGCATGCAGATCTTGAAGTCAGTTAGCAATTAGCCAGACTAGATTTCCTACTTTGAGTTGGTATTTTCTTGTTTTTGAGGTTGTTGGCTACCTAAGGTGCCATTATTCTGGTGAGTGCTCCAAACATGATAGATGGATGAGGTTTACATTCTTCAATTTTCTCAGTTCTTCCTTTATTAAGAGATTCTGTACCTGAAGAAAATAAGACCAACATCAGGAATTTGTAGTTCAGCAGTTTAATGTTTTGTACACTGTCTTCAACTGCTATATGCTGTGTTCATAGAATCATAGAATAACTTGGGTTGAAGGGGACTTAAAAGATCAAGATGTTCTTCAGATGTCTGATGTTATATCAGCATTAGAAGTAATCATTAAATTTCTTACAGGGATTGTGTGTGTGACAGAGAGAGACAGAGAGAAGCTGAGACTGTGCTACAAAAAAATGTTGAACTGATGCAGGTGGAAAGGAAACTTTTTTTTTTTTTCTTTTCAGTCTAGATCATTTTTTTTTAGCCTGTTTTCATGTACAACTTCAGAAACAGTTGTATTGAGACAACTAAGAGAGAAGTTCTGGGAAGGGTCTGTTCAAGAAATTCTGTGAAAATGTGCCTCTAGACTGTTTTGCAAATGCTGCTTGAATGACATTCCATGTAGTTAAAAAAAAAAATCTGGTCAGCCACTTGTAATTTTCAGTTTGACAAGGTACTTTTTTTTATGTCTGTTTAGCTTTATTTAAAGCTGTTTGGCCTTTATGTCGTGATCTAACATGGTGTTTTGGGTTGGCTTTTTTGTTTGTTTTTGTTTTGTTTATTTATTTAGTTAGTTTAAACTGGACAAGTAGAAGTGTAGTAAGAGTGGGAGAGTAAAAAAAAAGTTCCATTTATGCTATTACATGTTGGCTATACACTGTGCATATGCGGTGGGATTGTGCTTCTCACTTTCAGAATCCACCAAGAAGGCGGTAAAGTGCCTTGATTCTTTGTTAGATGTTTGACTAGCTTACAGACCATAGTGCATGAAAATGAAAATACTGAAAAAGTAGGTAAGTGACTGGTTAAGTAAGTTTTGATTCCTAAAGTTTGTTTACTTGGAAGCAGTTACTATTGGAGGATGGAGACTGTATATTCACATAACAGTCCCAAAAGACTTCCACGGGAAAATTTACAGTTGATTTACATAATAACGTAGTTTTGATAGAAACAGTAAGTTAATTATCATTCCTATTACTTGCTCAAGAAATGTTTAGACTACCAGTGAAATTGACAGGGAAGTTATTACAATTCCAGTTTTTATTGATGTGCATTTTGGATGCAAGAGAACACAGATTCAAGGAGAGATACTTAGAGATCTTCTGGGGCACTGTGACATGGGCAAACTGTAACAGCCTTGGATTTTATCATGAGTCGAAAAAATCAGAAGGTGGGAAAATACTAGGGCAAAGTATAGTTGCATGATTGCTTTGATTTTACTCTTCTAGGGAATTAACTGTTTCGGGCTTGTGAAACAAGGTTTCAGTAATGGTGCTGCTGTTACATAGGTTCAGGTCATCAGCTAAGTTTGTAACTATGTAGTGTTTCAAAGATGTTGTGAAAAATAACAATTTTTCAGGCAGTGTAGTCCTTATCTATTTGGATCTACATGTTTTCCCATGGACCATAGAGATACTTTTAGATTAAGCATATTCTTGAAAACACAAGTCTCATTGCATAACTTGACATCATTGAAACTAATTTTGTCTTGGAAGAAATTTATGCCACCTTCGTCTTTATTTTGGCTTTTTTAGTAAAGACAGATCCATCAGTTCTGCCTTTATAAATCTGCTTCTGATGAATTTCTCTTTTAGACTTTCACGGCATAGTTTCTGCAAACACAGCGAAGCAAATGCAATTTTGGTTAAACTTACCCTCCCCTCTGTCTGACTTGAAACATTTCAGTTTGTTCCAGGTTTTGTTTTGTTTTCAATTTCTTTTGGAAAAAAGATCTTTCTGTTCTTTTGGTCAGCTCTTCTTCCCACAGAACCATTCCTCCAGCTGGTATTTCTGTTTGTGGTCATGTGCCATTCCTGTTTGTTTTGCCTTAAATTCTTTTTGAAAGGAGAAGTGTGGGGATGTATTTGCTTTCTTCCTCATTGCTGCTTTTCATTAGTGCTCAAATGGTTTGTCCACCTCCTCCTGTGTGCTTGTATTTCTGATACCCATGGGTATGTATGTTGTGTACCATCTCAGTCTCTTTGAAGTTTCCAGTATCAACAGAGGCTGCACTACTGCTGTCCATTAATGCAGTGACAGTCATCCCTGCTGTCACACCAGAGGTGTGTACAGCCGAAGTCCTCTGTTAAAGAAATCAGATCTGGTTTCTTGAACAATATTTTTCTCCTCTTGGAGATCCTAAAGATTGAGTTATAGATATGTACTGTGGCACAATAGGAATGGTTCTGGCAGTATAAGAGTTTCTGTTTCTGTGATATCCAGCTCTCTAAGATGTGAACTAAGCATTCTCATCAGGGTTGGTTGCTTTTATAAACAGGGGAGAAGAGAGAGGAAGACATATTCTTTGCTTCAGAAAAGGGTGCTAGCTTTACATAGTCAGCACAGTTAGACTATTTTTCATGTGTTGATCTATCTCTACATTTCTGTTCCATGTCCCAAATTCATCTACTCAAAAAAATGTATCAGATTTTTTTTTTTTTTTTTTTTTTTTCTGACACAAGTTCTTTTCACAGATGTTTTTGTAATGGCATGATCAAACATTCTATTGAAACAAAACTCCTCTTTGCTTCTCTTCTTTTTTTGTAACTTTTTAAAATCCTAAGTTTCTGGTAAGGAAAAAATGATGGTGAAGTGCTTCAAAAATGCTGACTTAAACAAAAAGTGTTATTTTTTTTTAAAGATAATTTAAGTCTAGTAAAATTATTTTGATGGAAAATGTAGAATTTTATGAAGGATTTACAGATAAAATGTATAATTTTTTTTTTCCCCCATTTTCTATATAAAAAGGATAACCTATGATTAATTAATCCATATGCAACAAATTTCTCAAAGAGAAGAGATTTGTCTGTGTTCAACTAAATGTACCTTCCTAGACACTTTTTTGTTAGCAATGTGTACTTTAAGTTGGAATAAGTTTTTCTGACTTTTTTAAAAGAGACTTAATAGGTGTGCATTTGTGTTAAACAGACTGCAGTGTGTCTGTGTACAACAGGGCTTGCAATAACAGTATTTAGTTTGCTTGTGTGTATGTTTTGGAGTGGGGCAGTTTCTGTGTAAAGATAAGTGATGACAGCCTTTTCTTTCCTAGTACCAAGCCTTGCAAATACTCTGAAGTTGTCAGAGAGGAAGCAAAATCTCATTTCAGTTTAGTGGCCTTGTGTAATTTTTGTTCTCAGGTAGACCTCTTTAGTTTTCTTAAGGCACCTTTTTCTTCTGATACCACTTCTTGCCTTGTTTTCATGTTTGGAGTCTTACCGTTTCTATTAAGGAACGGTTTCCAGTGCCCTGCATGCCTCCAGCATGTTTTTCTGACCCCAAGCTGTTTTCTCTGCACCGTCTTTGGAAGACATTTGGCCCTGTTCTGCATACCAAGTACCATGGTAAATGCAGTTCTTGAGGAGCGAATATGGTATCAGGAACTATAGGGAGTGCAAGTATTTGAGTAGAACCTTGTCTACTCAAATTCCTTGATTGCCTTAACCTCTTCTTTGCAGGCAAAGCTGGGGAACCTCTAGCAATTATATCCTTGTGTTCAAAGAGAAAAAGTGTTGGGGGCATTCCAGTAGAGCCGAGACAGAAAGGGCAAAGTTTGGGCTAAAAATAGTTCAAGCCAAGCCACAGGCTGTACTTTAACAAGTTGGTGTATGTTACATCGCTTTGTAATATGAGACCAGTGCTGTTCATGTGCTTGTGTGTGGGCAGTTTGCCTCCCTGGCATTGCCAAACAGATCCTAAGGAGGAAGCAAGCAAACAAACAAACAAACAAAAAATTAAAAAAAGAAATGGAAATGAACAAGCAGTCCAGTGGTGCTTTGTGCTTTCCAAAATGTTTGATTTCAGGGGTAAATGTTTCAGTTGAATTTGTTTGAATGACAGTTAAGAAAAGTTTCTGTATTTTGTATTTATTTAAGTTTTGAGTTAAAGTCCTTTGGATTTTTATAGTGAACTTATACATTGTTTCTGTTTAAATACTTATTTTGTTTTCACAGTCCATGGATGGCTTGCATGAGAAAGGAATGGTTGAAGACGTTCATTGTGGCTCCATGAAGACTATGCGACCTCCTCACCCTGGGATGGGCCCGCCTCAGAGTCCAATGGACCAGCATAGCCAAGGTTCATACATACTACGCATGCTATACATTTGAGGCCACATTATGCTGCAGAGAGTCAGCAGTTCCATGGAATAGTATTCTAATTATTTTCCTTTGTCTTTACTTGGAAAAACTTATCTCCTATCAGGGAGCAACACACCTGGTCTGGAGTGTTTATTGGTTATGTATTGGAAAAAAGTAAAACGACATTTTCTTAAGGTTCAACACATAATTGGAGTAAGTCTGTGTCATGGTCTGTTACAAATATGTCTGTAGAATAGGTGTGGCTAAATGGAAATGCAATAGAATAGTATCTGTTTTATTCCATTGATGAAGGAATGGCAAGAGAGAAGAGTCCAAGCAAACCTGAAGAAATCTTTCATATCAGACTTCTTGCCAGTTATTTTTTTATGTTGAAAAATAGGAAAATCTTTTACCATGTTGCTGTTAATCTTTGTGTCCTTCAGCTTGTAGCGTGAAAGGACTTGCATTTTGTAAGCAGCTCAGTACGCTGGAGATTTAACTGGTAGCACCTGGCAGTACTAATTAGTTCAGTAGATGAGGCTATGGTGTATTGTATAGTTAACTGTGTTACTGTAACACCTGAAGAATCCCACCCGAAGTTTAAATTCTAATTTGATACACTAAGAGACTTGTTAGCTGTGTTTACACATTTGTTACAGAGAATAAGAAAATTACTGGAAGGCTAAAACAGATGCAGGTTAGCAAAATGATTTTACCTGGATTAATTTGTGGCTTTGCAGTTTACTGTGACCCTGATCCTAGTGGGTTCATCATCGGAGTCCCTGTCTTGGACCTTAAACACTTTGAAGTCTTTTTTTCCAATTACACTGTTTAGTATCAGTTAACTGCAAAACATACTCTACTGGGACAAATTCTCCATTGGTTAAAACATTTTCACTGACTTAGTAGCATGAAAGCATGATCACTTGAGAGCAAAATTTTACCTCACTTTGCATTCACATTCATTGTTTTGCTTGTAATGAACTTGTTCTTTAAAATGAGCAGAATGATTAGCCTGAAGGTGAAAAATGGATCCAAACATAGCCAGTTCAAATATACAATAATAAAAATTGCAAATGCCACAAATACAGAAAACTAAGTTGTTTTCTTTTCTTTGTTAGCTGAGATCAGACTTCTGGGTTGTGTTGTTCTGCAACAGATCATAGTGTTAGTAGCATCAGCGGCAGCTTACAGATTGCAGGTTCTTGCTGTCTTCATGCTGTACTTTAGCAATGGTTGCAAGGTAAATCAAGAACACTGGAGGTTCTCATCTAAGTAGGCTTTTTCAAGAAACAGTTTTTTAAAAAACCAAACCTCCAAAATGCTAGTATTTAAAATACTCTATGTTAATGAGGAGCTTTTCAGCTTTCTTTGCCTGTTTGCCATCTGTTTTTCTTCTTACATGATTGTTTTTTCATTCATGAAGTTGGTAGCTGTAGAAGTTCTTGCAGGTTATGTAGCAATATTATGTGCTGATCTAGTAACTTCTTCCTTTAATGTGTATTTCTGTGATAGAAAACCAAACTTCTTGATAGCCCTTCAACACATAGGATACTTTCAGTCTAATTAACTGGGCAGTTAGAGTTGTGTTTCTACAACCTCTGAGAAAATAGGATATTTAGTAAAAGAGACTTCAAAAAAAGAGAGAAGTAAAAGAGACCCTTCTCCCCATGAGTGCCCACACTAGGGGGAGTAATGTAAAGTCTTCCACAGATACATGGAGAGATGTGTAGTGACTCTTCTAATTTGGACAAAATCTTCAGTTATGTTTGGTATGTTCTTAGAAACCAAGATCTATGGTATAATATACACTTGGAGACTTTGGAGTAGTAGCTTGAGTTTGCATTAGTTGTATACGGTCTTAACAAAATGCAAATCAAGTAGAAATTACACATTATTGGTTCTAGGTTTTTTTTGTTTTGTTTTGTTTTTTCCTTTTTTTTCTTTTTTCTTTTTTCTTTCTTTTTTTTCCCATGGTTTATTGCTTGTAGGCCTGAAATCAAAGTAGGTGAATACATGTAATGATTACTGATATTTTCAAAAGTTCAGTGGAAAGTAGCTGAAAATGTTCAGAGCATTAGGGAATGGGTGCCTTTGGACTTCTGCAATTAGTTTAAAAACATAAGCAGAATAATTACATTTAATGGTTAGCCTAACACTGATTCTAGGTAAAATAAAGAGTTTTGTCTGTCTTTTAATTTCATGTGGCTTTCTGTGATGCAGGCTATCAGACAGCCTAATATACTTACAAAAGGTGCTTGGATTGTTACTGTCTGACAGCAATTTAAGAGAAGAATAGCACTGCATAAAATCAGGATAAGCTCTATTAAATATAATTACCTTGTTAAATGATAGATTGTAAAGCTCACTAACTAGAAGTTGATCATCCTATTAGGAATATTTCTAGTTCGTTTTATATGACTGTTTTTGGCTCAGTGCTATTGAGAGTATGTAGGCTCTCAAAAGTGATGCCTCTTATTTATTTGCATGGAAACTACAGCAGATATAAGTACATAATAATTTTATTTGATAGAGCAAACTCTTAGCTACAAAAAACTGTTTTTCAATATAGTCAGCACCATTAGCTGTGCATTTTTGTCAGCAATGAACAAGAGGATACATGCTGTGCTCATCAAAATCCGTACCAGCAGAGGTGACTCAGTGTTTCACAGCTGCTCTGACAGTTCCACTGTTAGAAAAATGTTGCCCGTGCATTCCATGTTTCACCATAGAAGATAGAAGATAGAAGATAAAGGAGGATAGAAGGCAGAAAGCACCAAGTCTGGGCTATGGTGTGGGTGTGGTAGGACAGCCTAGTGAAAACTGGTAGTGTGCTCCATGGTATTCAAACTGATATAGGGCCTGCATTACTGTGTTGCTAGAGAAAGGATGTCTTCCCTATCCTGACTGGAAGTTAGGGCTTTCACATTAGTCAGCATCATGATGCAGCCACCAGAGCTGAAGGTTTGTTCAGGTTCCATGAAATCTAGAAGCACCATCCCTTTCCTGTCCCAAAGACAACGCGCATCACTTTACCCACAGAAGACTGCATGCTGAACTTTTTTTTTTTTTTTTTGCTAATTCACACATCTGTACTCCATGGGCTGTTGTTTTGATTCTAGCTCATAGTGGGCTGCTGTTTTGATTCTAGCTCATAGTGGTGGCACCATGTCTCATCACTGCTAATGATGTGATCCAGGAAACCATCACCTTCAGCTTCATATTGGTTCAGTAGGTCATGACAAACTTCCACACAGTGTTCTTTCTTTTTCTGTCTGAGCATTTGTGGAACCCACCTGGTACAAACTTTGTGATATTCCAATGTTTACCATGCTTTGAAGCTGATATTCAGCTCTGTACACAGTCCTGTTTGTAATCTCCAGATTTGCATGGATAGATTGTTCCAGGTGCTTTTCATTTTGTGGTGTGACAGCTGTGTGTGGTCATCTGAAATGTGGCTTGTCTTCTGCATCCATTTTGCCACAGCTGGAACATACTGTCCACTGCCTCGCTCACATTCACTGTTTCTCTACAAGTGTTCAGCAAGTGCTTGTGAATGTCAGTGGATGCCTTTGCTTTTTTCTGCATGGAGGAGTTCAGTGACATGCTTTTGCTTCATCTGTACTTCTGTGTTGGATGCTATTATGTCAGACTGCCCTTCTGCTGCTACCTGTTGCATGGCAACAACATGTAATGGAATATTGGGGGGAAGGTTCTATCTCTTCTGCTGTACCATCAGCATCCACCTCTGGTATGGTGGGCCAACGTAATAAAATAGGAGGCATAACTTTTGGAGCACTTATATTTGTCAGTGATTAAGAAATAAATACAAAATCAGTGCTCATAGCTGTGTTCTGATGAGTTCTGATTGCTCTGGCAGAACTGAATGCATGTTCCTATATACAGCATTTGAAACCACAAGGTGGATTATAGTGCTTGCACACGAGCAAGAGTAAATTGGATGAAACGCTGTATCACATTACATTCTAATACCTGCAGTTAACAGGATGTTGAGAAGTATTTAAGGTAGTATCAAATGTTTGGAGTGTCTGTCATATGAAGAGAGGCTAAGTGAGCCCTCATATACTGAACAAAAGAAGCAACAAAGAGAGAGCCACATTCTTTGCTGTGATGTCCAGTGGCAGAACAGAAGGCATAATGCACAAACAGAAATATACAGAGTTCCACTGGAATATGAGACAATTTTTCACTGTAGGGGTGGCTGAACAGCTCCAGTGTTATCTGTAGAGACTGTCTAATACCTGTTCGTGGAGATAATCTCCAAACCCTTCTGGACATGCTGCTGGGCAGTTTAATGCATCTGACCCTGCTTGAGCAGGTGGTTGGGCTACATAATCTTGGAATGTCTCTTCCAGCGTTAATGATTCCACGTAATGGTATCTTGAGTAGAAAATACATAAAAGAATGATTTTGAAACTTGGAAAACTTACATTTTTGCTTAGAGAATGGTGAGCTGCCTGTGAGAGGGAATTAAAGGATGACTTGATCAATTTCCTCATTTCCAGATGTTAGAGTGGAATGCAATGGATGAACCGTATACCTTTAAAAGTACAGGCAATTTTGATATCTGCAAATTCACATTTTATGAATTTAGACTATATTAAAAATCTGCCTCTTACTTCAAAAAAATTATTAGCTTTTGGGACAAGGATTACCCAAATATTTGTGGTAGGCTTTTTGTCAATTGAAATGTAAGTCAGTGGATGTGTTTCTGTTAAATTCTGTATCCCAAAGGGAGGGAATTGTAGAATGTTAGGGCTTTAGGTCTGTTTGATTCGTGCTAGGAGGACTGCAGTAACCATAGTGGTCCCTTACCATCAGAAATCTGTGAACCTGTAAATAGACTCTTAAGATTCTGAGAAGCGCTGTGAAGCTTGAGGTGGAAACAGTGGTTTTACTTCTTGATGAATGGGAAAGTGGATTATGAATTTGTGATAAATGCATTGTTAGCCTTTCTGTATGTGTATAGTTAGAAGTGATCACCAAGTTGTATGTAATCTAAACTTTAATGTTCTAATTAAAGCCAATTTTTTTATTTTAGTTATTTTTTTTTTTTTTGAGAAGTTCTTGCAAAAGTGTGTTTCTAAGTACCGAAGCATGCATGCACTTTGGAAAAGCAAGCAAACAAACAAACAAAAAATCAGTGACACAAAGTGCATAAATAAATAAATACATAAATAAAACATTGAAATCTGCAGCTCAATGAAAATGTATATCCACAGTTTTGTGGATCTAGAAAATGTGCATTTAACTGTGGATTATAGGTTAGAAATAAAGTGAACTGCAGATGTGGTTGTAGATGAACATGCTGCTGCAAATGAACGATTTTGAAATGAGGATCACTGAATTTAGAGCAAGTTAGGACAGAATTTTCAAGGTAATGATTATTACAGTCTGTGGAGAAACAAGAAGTGGATCCTTTTTGAGGTGATGAGTCTTACCTTGAGTGAATCAAAAACATTTCTAAATTAAGTCTGTCATTCTGCTCCTAAATACATGTTTCCTGTTTCCATGAGGGTCACTAGTCAGAAATTTTTGCGTTTATTTATTTACCTTTTGAACTAATAATAATTACACTCACCTTTGTTATTTAGATTCTGGATTTTTTACTTTCTTGATGTTCATTGGCAAGCTAGTCACGCAGAAATAATCTCTTGCTAGTTGAGGCAGTCTGTTACATTTTTCTTGCAATCATACTACAACACCATTGCTTACAAATGCTGGACATCAATTTATAGGCAATCTGTGTATCTCCTCAACAGTTACTGCTGGTATCTTTCTTCTCCACAGTTAATGCTTCCCACTGCCAAATTTTAGAAAGGGTAGCATCCCTATTTCCAGCGACCAGTTTTCTTTTCTTGTACTCAAGCACAATGATATCCTTGTTTTAGTCTTAAAACCCTTATTTTAATGCTAATAGATGAAATAGAAAGGGAAGTCCATTGCTCTGACTTCATAGTTGGCTGTTTAAATAATAATCTTACCACATTTAACTGAATTTAGGCTGTGTTAATGTTTTCAGCTTCTGTGAATGAACTGTGGCTGGAGGTGCCTGTATTGATTCTAGAAGTATGACCTTTACTTTAAATTGTTAAAATGGTAGACAGAGTTATCCAGAAAATTAAATGTATGTTTAGGTTTATTTTGTAAGGGGAATGGAGAGAAGCTGCAGAAAGAAGCCTGGTATCCATGGGATGGTGGCTATATAAATTGGATCAGAAGTGGAGATACAATAAGCTTCAGTAAGGCCAAGTGCAGGGTGCTGCATTTGGGTTGGGGCAGTCCCAGGTATTTATACAAACTGGGGGAAGATCTCCTTGAGAGCAGCCCTGCGGAGAAGGACTTGGGGGTCCTGGTGGATGAGAAGCTGGAAGTGGGCCAGAAGTGTGTGCTTGCAGCCCTGAAGTTCAACTGTGTTCTGGGCTGCGTTAAAAAAGGGGTGGCCAGCAGGGAGAGGGAGGTGATTGTCCCCCTCTACTCAGCTCTTGTGAGGCTCCATCTGGAGTACTGTG
The DNA here is from genome assembly GCF_039878825.1 of Excalfactoria chinensis. NCBI lineage: Eukaryota > Metazoa > Chordata > Aves > Galliformes > Phasianidae > Excalfactoria > Excalfactoria chinensis. The sequence goes on from NC_092857.1 coordinate 25,693,150, forward strand.
TCCAGGCCTGGGGCACTCAGTACAAGAAAGACACAGAGCTGTTGGAATGGGTGCAGAGGAGGGCCATTAAGATGATCAGAGGCTGGAGCACCTCTGCTATGAAGAAAAGTTGAGGAAATTGAGCTTGTTTGGCTTGGAGAAGAGACGGCGCTGGGGCGAGCTCATTGTGGTGTTTCAGTACTTTGAAGGGAGCACATAAATGGAGGGAATATGACTGTTTGTGAGGTTGGACAGTGATAGAACAAGGGGGAGTGGTTTTAAACCCAGACAGGGGAGTTAGGTTAGATATTAGGAGGAAGTTTTTCGCACACAGGGTGGTGACGCACTGGAACAGGTTGTCTAAGGAGGCTATGGATGCCCCATCCCTGGAGGCTTTCAGGGCCAGACTGGATGTGGCTTTGGGGAGTCTGGTCTGGTGGTTGGAGACCCTGCACATAGCAGAGGAGTTGAAACTAGGTCATCTTTGAGGTCCTTTTCAAATTGGCGATTCTGTGATTCTGTGGTAATTTCCTGTGTTTTCTTGGTATTGAAAACAAGTGAAATGCAGTTAGTCTGACAAGGAAGTGGCATGCAGACCAATTTTGAATAGTTCAGGTAGTTTCACTTGCTTTTAGTAAGTGCAAGCATAAGAACTGCAGGTGCTCAAGGTTCTGTGACCTAACCTATGTATACTTTTAATCACCAATTAGTATTTGTTGACATTCGTGTTAAGATAGTTTACAGAATTCCTCAAGATTTTACAGTTTCACAAACTATATTCATTATTCCTATTGTTTTTAAATTAACTGCATTTTGCTTTCTGATAAGTGTTAAAAATGAAAAAAGATGTGTTGGGTCAGCTTACCGCCTGCCTGCCAGCATATGACCTCAGAACAGTTTATTTCTCCAGCCTTAGCTTTAAATTATTTTTGCACACAGATCCTCTTTGTCCTTTTCTTGGTAGAGAGTTTCACAAGATGTTAATACTGACCACTCTGCCAGCAAGAAAAGCTTTAAAGCTTTACTCATTTCTTACATCAAAAAAAAAAAAAAAAGAAAGAAAAAGAAAAAGGTTATTGTTCTTGTTATTGTGAGCTTTTACTTGATTCTTCTATTTAAAAAAATAAAATTAATTGATGGCAGAAATGATTATTAAAGTAATTAATAATTACCTTAGTGACAATTAAGGTAAATACCATACTTGAACTAAGTTTCTATGATTTTTTTTCTGTATCTTAAATAAAATTCTCTTACATTTACCTTCTTTTGTAAGCATGTAAATTTCATACTGTGTTTGGCAGAAGGATTTTACATATATGGTACTTTGACACTTTAATCATCTGTCTGCTTAATTTCTAGTGAAAGTCAAGATTTCTTTTGAATATTTCATTATTTGAAGTGATAAAAAAGTAGGGTTCAAAGTGTCATTTGTTTCAGGATTCACTTGCTTTCTTGGAGCTTCATTAGAGTCCTGCCATTTTCAGCAGCTTCATAAGGTTTGTTTTGTTTTGGCAGATGAGGTTCCATTTCCAAGGCAGGCATCAATAGAAAGAGGCATTTGATGTTCTTTGTCTTATACAATAATTTAATCTTTATCAATTAAGAAGCAATTATATATAAACTGAATACTTCCTATTTTCGTGTTTGGGGACTTTTGCAAAAAAGGTCTCTGTCAGTGAATAAGTATTCTTTGATGCATGTGCATTAAAAAAAACAACACAACACAAACCATAAAACATCAAGCTGCAAAATAAGCAGTGAACTAAGATCATAACTTCTTAACAGTTGGAAAGGATACTAAAAGGTAATCTAGTCTAACTCACTTGAAATGAACAAGAATGTCCACAGCAAGATCCTAGAGCTCAGAGCCCTCAGCTGTCCACCTACCACCTCTTTGGGCAACCTGTTCCAGAGTCTTGCCACCCTCACTGTAAAATACTTTTCCTTTATATCCAGCCTAAATCTAGTCTCTTCATGTTTAGAATTGTTTCCCCTTGTTCTGTCACAGCAGACCCTGCTGAAGAGTCTATCCTTTCCTGTAACCCCTCTTTATGAAAAGCTGCTTTCAGGTCATGTTGAAGCCTTCTGTTTATGTCTCTCCTGAGTCTAGTCTTGAACTAGTCTGCCATTTTGATATCTCTTTGTTGTATTTAATGTTAAAATATGTCATTTGCAAAATAAAAAAAAAAAAAAAAAAAAAGGAAGATTGTTCTTTTTAGGAATATTTAAACCACAGAACCATAACTGCTCAGACAACAGCTCATTTAGCTAATTTCAAGTGGTGCTTTGTTCTTGCTGAAAGAATTACAAGCCTCCTGACTTCAAAGGGGTGCTTTTATACTCTGTGTACTGCCAAAGAAATATGGTGGAATTTGGATTTGACTTGTCAGGGTGCTAAATTTGTGATCATCTCATCTTTTTTAGGTTATATGTCTCCACACCCATCTCCACTAGGAGCACCAGAGCATGTGTCCAGCCCGATGTCTGGAGGAGGTCCAACTCCACCCCAGATGACTCCTAGCCAGCCAGGACCTATTATACCTGGGGATCCACAAGTTATGAGTCAACCCAACAGAGGTCCTTCCCCTTTCAGCCCTGTACAGCTGCACCAACTTCGGGCTCAGATTCTAGCATACAAAATGTTAGCTAGAGGTCAGCCTTTGCCAGAAAACCTCCAGCTTGCTGTTCAGGGAAAGCGGACCCTTCCTGGCATTCAACAGCAGCAGCCTCCCAGTGCCTTCAACAGACAGTCTGGTAAGTGCAGCTAGGCCTTGTGTCCTTGTGTCATTGGTGATGCTCAAAGTTCTACTTGTGGAATGTTACTGGATCATAGTGTTTGCATTGTAATTTGGGACAACATTCTGAACTTTTTATTACTGAGAAAGTGCACTGAACATACCTATTACTAATAGAATATTGTGCACAGAAATAGAAGTGTTTATCAATCACAGTTTTACTCTTCTTAGAGTAATTTCCAGTTTCCAGTTATGTGGAAAAAACAGATAGAAAATTTGGAGCAGATTAAAGGAAAACAAACTATGTATAGTATGCTGTTAAGTATGTATAAAGAAAAGAAAAAATTATTAGTCTTTCTCTTGCAATGATAAAAAAATGTTACAGTGCAGTATTCAGTCTTGAGAAAACTTTGTTAAAATTGAACACCCTTTACCTTTTGTATTGTATGAACATTTCCTTTTTTGATTATTAGAAATTGAGTGTAAGTCAGTCTTGTTTTCTTGCTAAAATGATTTTAATAGTTCATTTCAGTGTATATCACTTTGATAGCAAGTAGAGTTAGTTTGGTTTTTTTTAGGATACATGATTTTTTTAAGCTTTGTTGTTTATTTTCTTTCACAGTAAAAATTTTCATAAAACCATATTTAATGCACAGAAATACTGTTTGCCTCAATAGACCAGCATGCTAGAAATCAGAATAGTTGTTGAATGTTTCTTTCTTAATACAATTATTTACTCTGTCAAATTGTTAGGTATTGGGATGCATGCAATGAGTGGTGCTGCAACTGGACCAGGGCCTGCTGCAGGAATACCTGGACATACAGCTGCCATTACCCCTAAAACTTGGAATGAAGGTACAGAGGAGTATAAATCTCGTATTGTTTCATACATGGAGTTATGGTAAAACAAGAGAGTGAGAAAAAAATAGAGGGAAAAGTTAAAAGTAATGCAGACAAAATAGTGTAACCTTTACTGTGCGCAGGACTTAAATATCAAGGAGAATCTAACCATTTGTCCATCTGTGACTGACTTGGCCAGATGAAGTTACTGCAGTTAGGCAGACTGAACATGAAGCACCTTTTTATAATCAAAGTGAAATACGTAAGCTGCCTGAGGGACACCCATAAAATAGATACTTAAGTTATATTCTCAGCATGCGTAATTGCAGGAAGCTAGTCTTTCAACTGTATTCTTTGTTTCTGTAAACTCAAGTTTTCAAACCATGTTAGAATGAGGCTTTTTTTTTTATTTGCTTTGAAAGTACAGTGCGGCCCTTGAGATCAAAAGAACACTGTAACATTTTTTTCACCATTCCGTGTGATAATAATTTTTGGAATAAAAACATTTAGATTTGGATTTACAGGCTTATTTTATGATTGGAAAGAAGAAGGAGGGATGTATTGAAATTCATTAGAAATTATTAAGAATATGTTTTGAATTTGTTTTTCAAGATAAATTTAAAGGTGAATATAGTATTACAGACTTGAGAATAATTTGTTTCTCATTCAGCAGAAATCTTAGACATTGTTGTTGCTTGTGGGTAAATCTAAGTACAGATAGAGAACTGTGATAGTTGATGGATAGTAGATTTTTTTTTTTTTTGAATACATAATGAAATATATGTAAGTGTGTGTTTATCTGGTAATTTTGAATGTTTTTCTGAACTCGCATTCTTCTGCAGAAACTGTCTTGAATTTCTCCCTGTGTTCTATATTTCATGTTGTGAATAAGTATTTTTTTTATGATTCAGGCCAAACCCCAGATATGAGTGTATCCAGTGCACCGCAGAAACTTCCTGCACCATCTCCAAGTGGGAGGCCTTCTCCTGCCCCTACTGCTGCCCAGCCTGCTGCTGCTATGCCTGGGCCTTCTGTACCACAGCCACCACCTGGACAGCCTTCCCCCATTGTTCAGCTGCAGCAAAAGCAGAATCGCATCAGCCCTATTCAAAAGCCACAAGGATTAGACCCTGTTGAAATTCTTCAAGAACGTGAATATAGGTAAAAGTGAATAATATGATTCAAGTACGTGTGCAGGTTGTTATTTTTCACTTTCTGAACAAGGAGTCCTTGCAACGTAATGTGGTAGTGACAGTCAAGTAAATCTAGTTTCCAGAGAAGAATCATGTCAAAGAAAAGTAGAAACATTACACTCAAAAAGATAATCTAATTGCACCCCAAATAAGGAACTAGGATAGTGTACGGTCATTGCAAACCTGCTAGGTTTAGTAGGCTCAGGGACTTTGCGTGGTTACTGTATTATTGGATGCTTCAAAAGACAAAAGTTAGGAAATCTAAATCCCTGTAATCTAGAGAGAAACAGATTTACTGTGTGAAGTTTTCAAAATTCCAAACAAGTTATAAAGGGAATAATGGAAGTCAAAAGGCTGATAAAAGTTAGTGGCTAGATCAAAAACAAGTTTTATTAGTGTGATCATGAGGTTGCCTGAACTCCAAAGAGTATGCAGGTCATGAGCAAGATTAAAGAAGAGGTTACCAGAAAACATGGTCTTAAAAGTTCCTTCCTGAGTGCCTCAATTCAACAATGATTTATATTCATATATAAAGTATAGAGGATAACATTTCTTTCAGAATTATATAAAGAGTTCTCATGCTTTTTTGCTGTCATCAAGACCATCGAGACAGCAATAGTTAGCCTTGAGAATCTGCAGGGCAAGAAGGGTCTTGACCTGCACCTGAAGTGTTTCATTATCATTATCATTATCCATTAGTGAGAAGAGACCACACATTCTGTATTTTCTTGGTTTGAACTGATAAAACCATCTTCCAATTGCTGTAATAATGAGTTTGTAACAGAAAGGTAGCCAAAAGGAATGATGGTCTTGCCAAAATGACTTTCAGTTTGTGAAGATAAAGCACCATGGAGTTATTTAGTATGTGGTGCTATGCTCAGAATATAGGCCTTGATCACAGAAAAGCTTTCACTTTCTGCATAAAATAATGCTAAAATAATTTTAGGTCATATCATTGTGCTCAGTTTTTTTTAACCTTATACCATTGCTGTTTCAGTGTTTTAGTGCAGCTTTCTGGTATGTTTAGTAAGTTTCCAGCTACTCTATGAGTAGCACTAACCTGATTCAAGAATCACGTAGTCAATACACTGTAACCTTTTCTGCATCAGTTATTTCAATTTTTTTAGTCCTTTCAGCCCTGCTTTTTAAATCTTGAGTCTTCCTAGAAATTAGTTTTGCTTTGCATACCAGAATACTCATAACTTGTAGAATTATTTTTGTTGTTTAAAATTGTGTAACACAAGACAAACTTATTTTAAAAAGCAATGTAACAGTTTTTATGTTTCGGATACTACATGGCTTAGTTTTGGAATAGGAAAGTTCAATGCAGAAACATGAACTATTCACACTTGACAGTATAAACACTTGTATCCTGATAACCCGTGGAGCTAGTGACAGTTTTATGAGGATGTTTGTCTCTTAAGATCTCTCAGTAGTTAACTTTTCTGGTAAAGCATTATATTGGAGACAATACCTAGAAAATGAAATGAGTTTTTAGTGAAAGGACAGAATTACAACATTGATGTTTTAGGGATCTGTATATGAAAAGACAGACCCAAAAGGTATTCTTATTTGTTGTGGAAGTCTGAGCTTCAAACTGACTAGGACAGGTATTCTTTAAAATTGCTGTATTTTCTCTGTGACCTTGATCATATGAAGTGTGCTGCCGGGAACACAGTTTCACATACATTTACTGCTAATTCATCAGCATCATGATATAAGTTAATTACCATTATTTTCAGGGCACATACTTCTTTCTTTTGGGAGAGGATATATGCAACTGTGTACACATTTCCATGTTTTTATGGATCCTTACATGGTTTATGTATTAAAGTGTGTCTTCCTTGCACACAGTATAACATTGTAAATGTGAAATACTTCGGTTTTTGCTACTACACTGAAGAAATTACACCTAATTGTTGTTTTCAGTGACAATGATTTTGTTTTCACTTCCTCATTACTGGGAAATTATGTAGTTTGACAATTTATCAAGTAGGCACTTAAAAATACAATATAGAGATCCTATCCGTTAACTACATGTTAAATAGACTAACACAGATAGAGAAGTGGTAATGGACCCAGTAACATATTGTTGAGTCTGAAAAGGCTTAAAATCTGGTGTAACATCAGCATACTACTTTTTCTCCCTGAAGACCCTTGATCTTAATTATAAAAAAAAAAACAGGTTCTGGCATAAATTAACAAAGAGAAGGAAAATGGAGAATTAATTTTGTTAAATTCATGTGACTGGGCCAAAAAGCTGTTTGTGGCATGTTAAAATGGTATTACATGGTAATTGTTGTTAATCTCTGTATAACTAATGGCGGATGAAAAGGAACTTAAATATTTAAAATTCTAATTAATGCAAGAAGTTTAAGGTACCGATATGTGGACAACTGTTAATCTTGTGGTCTTTGAAATCTTGCTGAAGTGATAAGTACATACTGTGCTCTTACGAAATCTTTGCCCTCTCTTTAAAATAAGTACTGCTTCTCAGTTTTAGTGAGGATATTTTTAAAATTTACCAGCCAATGTATTGTAGAGTTATTCCATTATGTGGAAAGCCTTTTATCCACTTTTTCTGTGCTAATTAAAAGGAAAAAAACACTTGCTGGTGTCCTGTATACTGTCACTAGCTTCTTTCTGTTACCAGCAAAGTCCCTTTTTTGTACGTCATCGGTGCAAGACGGGCTGGAGTGCAGAAAACATAACCTCTGTACTTGACCTCAGTTAATGAGGAAGACGTGTACATCACTTAATTGCAAAGGGATCTCTGTGTAGTTGTGTAAGCCACTTTCTGCATCAATGAAGATAGATTGCTGAGTTGGAAAGAGTAATTAAATGTATCATTTAAGTAAAATGAGATTATATTCTTCAAACACTAGTAAAAATCATAAGGAAAATTTCTTTCCTTTGTTCCATTGACGTTATAGCCATTAGTATTTTTCAATACAGTTAGGAACAGTCCAAGGAAATGTAATTGTTCTCTTTAAATACTTGAATGTGGCTGTAATTTTGAAATGCCTCAAGTAATTGGGACTTTTTCTAATATGTGGTCGAGATTTTCATTAATATGTACTTTTTTTTTTTTTTTTTTTTTTTTTTACCAGGACTTTATTTCAAGAACAGACTAGGTTTTCTTAGTGTGAGTAGTATGAGTAGTGACTTACAAATACTGCTTTTTTTTTTTTTTTTTTTTTTTTTTTTTTCCCTTCCTGTTTTTTCCATGTGGCTGGATTGTATGAGGGCAGTAATTACACATGAAAGAGATTAAGTGCAGTTGTGTGTAGCTTGGTGTAAACTTCTCTTTTTGAGGTAATTTGGAGAAATTTGAAGATTAACCTGGAAGTAGTAAGCTGCCTTGAGAATGAGATGGTTAGCGGTGTGAAGAGTCTTTTGTGTGGGGTGGGTTGCTTAGAGTGATAACAGGACATAAAAGCTCACTGTAAGCTTGCCTTATATTTTGTCACATCTTGAGAAGGTTGTAGGTTTGGATTTTTTAGGATTGATTTACATGATAGAAATACAAATTCCAGCCCTCTGGAGTGACCCCAACTCCTGCTTTTGCTTTTGCTTGACTTTATACTCTGTAAACTTGTGGAGGTACTTTAAATTATGTTTAATTCCCAGAGGTAGCCTAACAAAACAATTCTTACAGAATTATAAAGTGAACATTTCACTTCATATTTGTTTGCAAAATGGTCAATCCATTTAGTTACATAAACTTAAGCAATGGTAGGGAGCAACTTGATTTATTTTTGTGCTCATCCTTTTTTATTGACCAAGAAGGAGCATTCAATGCAAAAAAAAAAAAATAAAAATAAATAAATAATAATAATAATAAAGTGAAAAAATGCTCAGCATTCAATTGTTTTACTTACATCCACAGCTCAGCAGAGGATTTTGGAAAGATTGTGTCTTCTTTCCTGACTAAATTTCATTGAAGTCAGTGAAACCAGAATTTTGTTGTAGCTGTTTTGTAGGTGACCATTTCAGAATCATTGCAGCTGTTTGATCAGTTATGATCCATAATTACATCCACATGCAACTTTTGTTGATAACTCCTGGCTTCCTGATCTTGGTTGTCAGTGTGAAAATATAATAAAACAAGCCCCTACTGACTTTTGGTCCATTCTTCCCTCTCTTGAATTTGCAAATGAATGCAAAAGAAGAGTAAGGAAAGAGTACACAAAACTGTACCCACCAAAGAAGCCTGAAAACAATCCTATCTGATAGGAGAAAAATGCATTTTCTAAGTTTCTTTCCACACCTACCCTCCTAGTCAACATTTTTAAAAGGGCCTAGGATTAAATCCGGTGTTCGATAATTCAAAGTGGATAAGTTTAATGTCATCTTCATTTTTGCAAAAGCCTTGTAGTTCAGAAACGCTTACTAGAAGCCAAATAAGTACCTGAGATAAAGTGCCTGTTTTTACTGTATTGCTTTATATATATTACAGATTTCTCTGGGTGTCTTACGCGATTTTCTGTTTACTTAGGCTTCAAGCACGAATTGCTCACAGAATCCAGGAACTGGAGAACTTGCCAGGTTCTCTGCCCCCTGATCTGCGAACCAAAGCAACGGTGGAGTTGAAGGCACTTAGGTTACTGAATTTCCAGCGCCAGGTAATGCCTTTCTCTGGATGAAAATTGTCTGAGATTATAACCAGACATGCTCATGTAATACAGGATAAATTTGCAAGAGAATCTGTAACAGTACTAAGCCTGAACATGGGATTTTGTGTGAGAGCAAACTCGCTTTATGAGCAAGTAATAGAAATGCTTAACTCAGACTTTGTTTTATTGTTATAAACGTGCAAGTGTTCTTTCTCTCTTGCTATTTCTTACATTTTAAAATGTGACCAAAGAAGTGCACCTTTCATGAGCCAGATGGTTGCACAAAGAGGAAATGATGAGAAAAAGTTGCAAGCACATTTTCAACATAAATCCTAGCAGATTCTTCTTTCTGGACATTCTTTATACTTGTTATGAGTTCCTTCATTTTGGGAAGAATTGTTTGGTGATGATGGTGTGTGGTATTCCATTGTGATCTTTTCTACTGTGGCACACAAACTTTGATTTTAATGATTTCATTTTCATACCTAAGAGAGAAGTTTGATCTTGAGTGCTTGCATGAGCAAATGAATTTCAGAGAAAGAAACACTGTGCTAGGCTCTTACGAACATCTTGTCATTGTTTTTTTCAACTAGTTTGCAGAAGGAGGAATGTAATTTGACAGGTTTGGAAAAAATGCTTCCTGACAGAAGTCTTTGACGGTAGTTGTACTCTGATGTCTGAGTCTTCCTTGATGCTGCCCTGATACTCCTTTGTAATGAAGTTTTGTCAGAGGTCAAATGAAATGCAGCAGGCTCTCCTTGCTGCAGTGCTGGGGCTGTGACTCTGCTGTTCAGTTTCCTCTTCCTTCTGACCTCTTTGCCCTGACCATGGAAGGAGTCATCAACACTGTTCAGCTCCAGCTCTGGAAAGCATGTTATATGTGTTATACATTTGTGTTTCATGAACCTTGGTAGCCCTTATATTGAAACAGAGCAGTGATTTGTGATATCTTATTAAGAAGGAAGAAATGATGTATGATGAATTCTTTTGGTCATACTTTGGAGGGTAATGAGTGTTTATAGAGACAAACGTATCTATTGCAGCTGAAAAGATGCTGGATGTCTTTAGAACTATAATATAAAGGAAAGAGAAGGCTAGGACATTTCCTGTTCTTTTTCCATGTATTAAACCCATTTTATTTTTTGTTTACGTGTTTCTTTTTTCTTACTGGTAGTTGAGACAAGAGGTAGTAGCCTGCATGCGTCGTGATACAACACTGGAGACGGCACTGAACTCCAAGGCCTACAAACGAAGCAAGCGCCAGACTTTGAGAGAGGCCCGTATGACAGAAAAGCTTGAGAAACAGCAGAAGATAGAACAGGAGAGGAAGCGTAGGCAGAAGCATCAGGTATCTTGTTACTTACTTTATTCACCTTTGGAGTTTTTATGAAAAAAAAACACAAAAAAACCAAAAAAACAACCCACCTCAAAATAATGCACTGGAAAATAGTGAGATTAGACCTCCTGTGTTCCTGATTTCAGATCCTGTACTTTGTCCAGTTAACCTACATTTACTTGTTTCTCCTTCTAGGAATACCTGAATAGCATATTGCAACATGCTAAAGACTTCAAGGAGTACCATCGGTCAGTGGCTGGCAAAATTCAGAAACTTTCTAAAGCTGTGGCAACTTGGCATGCCAACACTGAACGTGAGCAGAAGAAAGAAACGGAGAGAATTGAGAAAGAAAGAATGAGGAGACTAATGGTAAGGAGTGGAAGGAAGGGTATGATTATTTTGGTGTAAACCATTTGTTTTTAATGTGTATCCTTTTCATATCTCATAGACAGTCTCAGACACCCATATCTTTCCTTTGCAGACTAAAATCTCTGTGACTTAATAAGTGTAAATCTGAAACTGATATACTTTGATTATTTGTGTTTGTAATTATGGTAATCAGTGTGACACTGTTCACTTTATCTTGTAGCAAATCTTGTTTGTTGTTTTGTTTTTTGTTTTCTGACACGAATAATCATTTTTTTTCTACCAGCTTGAAAAGTTAGCATAGCCACTGCATCGCTTAATCTCATTAGCCTAATATACTAGCATTTTTACTGAATTGCATGGTTACTGGTCCTCTATATAAATACCAAGATTTATTTCTAGTTTTACAGTTTTCAAGATTCCATATGATTAATTTGTTTGTGGTGTTTCCCACCAACTTTTATATAAAACTGATTTCACATGCAAAAATACATAATCCATAGTAATACTGTATATAGCTTGAGACTGAATGGCAGTCAGCTCTACCCATAAGTGCTCCAGGACCATACTCCCTTGTGTTCTTTCATGTTTTTTTCTTCTCCTACCCGTGCATACTATCAGTATACTTTTTAAGACACTATGGAACGATTTTGTGTGCAGTTGTGTATTGCCAGAGTGCTGTGGAACTGTTGAGTTGGCTGTCTACATTTTTGGAGTTAAAATAATTCTGGAGTGTAGAGTGTAGACATATTAATGTGCATGTGTGCAAGCATATTAGCAACTAGGACTGGAAAGATTTCTTCATGACATTTGTTAGCTCTTTTTTTAACACTATTAACACTTTGCCAGCAGAACTGAATAGGAATTGACATGTTTTTGAAACGGTGCTAGTAAAAAACAGTAGGTATCAAAAGTGGGTGCAGATGGAAACAGAATTTCTTGTATTTCTTGTCCGAAATCTATTTCTGCCATGAGTTAAGGACTGAACAATTTGCTTTTAAAAATCGCAAAACAATATGTAGAAACTATTAAATACAAACGTGTTAAGAACTTAGAAATAAAAGCATGTGCAAAATGAAAAGAAGGGTCTCTTTTAAGAGAGAAGAAGAACTGTTTAGACTGTAGGGTATTTCTGAAGTTTATATACTGATCTGCACTGTGGAGCAGTTTTATAATTAGAGATAGCTGTCTGCAATCTGTGTACTTAAGCTATCAAAACATTAATTCATATAGGAAAAAAAGAACTAATTGAAAAACAGAATTGTCATGTTTTAAAAATAACTCAGTACATCATTGAGGTTAGGCTTAAGTCAGTCTAATGTACAATGCAGTAAATAAAGAAGATCTCCAGTATGAGAAAAATGAAGTAGATTTGCATATCTAGAAATGACACAGGATACCAATGCTTCCAAACACCAGTTCTTTGTCATAAAGCTACTTTGCCAAAGACTGTGCTTGAGCATTTAACATAGGTAAAGGACTTGGTAAGTATGTTCAGTTTAGGGATTTTCCCTCACAAACGTTTGCCTCACTACTCAGTTAAGTTCTCCAGTAGCAAAGTGTTCTGTAAATTGGGGTGCTTTGCCTGTTTAGTTTTAGTCCCATCGTGGTATGTTGTACTGCTCTAAAAAGAACTAAATGCAAGTTCAGCCTCTGATTCCCACACTCTTTCTTATGGCATGAGGTAAATGCAAGTCGTGTCTTTGAAGAGACATCATTGTAGGAGACTTGCCAAATTGCTTCAGAACAGTTGCTAGTGAGATTCCATGGGTCTACTTTTGAGGACCTGCTATCTTCAATGCTTTTTTTTTTTTAAAAAAAAAAAAAAGATCTGGATTCAGGACTTGAATGTATACTAAGTGCATTTGCCAATGATAGTCAATTAGGAGACCCTAGCCTAAGGCTAGCGAGGCCTTGCGGAGAGAACTTGACAAATGGGAGGGCTGGGCAGTCATCAAATGCATAAAGTTCAGCAAGAGCAAGTGCTGGATTCTGCATCTGGAACAGGACAGCTCTGAATGTAGGTTCAGATTGGGTGATGAGGGGCTGGAGAACAGACCACAGAAAAAAAAAATCAGGGGATTCTGGTTGACAGCAAGTTGAATGTGTGTCAGCAGTGTGTATTTTTTTTTTTAATTTTAATTTCTTTTCACTTTTACAACTGGTGTAGATTTTCCAGTAGTTACTATATGAGAATTGGATATGTTTAGAATCATACAATTCCTGGTCCCCATAGTGACTCAGGAACTTAGGATATTTCTAGTGCAGCCTTCTTCTCAAAATAAAGTTAGCATCGAGGTCAAAGTGGGTTGCTCAAGTCTTTTTTCAGTCATGTCTCGTAAACTTCCAATACCCAGAAACTGTGCAACTTCTCTGGACTTCTGTTGCATTACATTTCTGGGGAAAAAAAGTGCCTTCTAAAATCTAGTATCAGCTTCCACTGTTTCAAATTCAATCAATATCTTCCATGCTGAGATTGGGAGATTTCAAGCGTTGTCTACATGTGGTCTGAGAAGGAAAAGAAGGGGGGGATTATCATGTGCTGTGATTTTCTGGCAAGATTCCTGCTGATATAGTCCAAAATTCTGTAGACCTCTACTATTGCACCACATTGCCAAATCAAGGTTAATGTAAATGGACATGTATATCCTTTATTGTGGAGCTGCTTGCCTGCCTGTGTCATTTGAACTTCACCAGGTTCCTCTTGACCCATTATTTTGCCTCTTCATGTCCTTCTGAAAGGCAGTGCAGCCCTCAGAGTTACTGACTAGCATCTCTAGTTTTATGTCATGTGCAAACTTAATTAGGGTCACCTTCATCTTTTAGACTGACTAATTGGTAGACATTTGGAACATGTGCCTTAGATACAACTGTCTTCCAGGTTGGTATGATGCTCTGGGCCTACTCTCTGGTAGAATCTCCGTCCACCTAAACAAATCATAATGATATAACCAAAATAGCACATGATTATTAAGATAGGCATTATCAATTGTTTAATGTGTGTTTCATATTCCTAGGCTGAAGATGAAGAAGGCTACCGTAAGCTGATTGACCAAAAGAAAGATAGACGCCTGGCCTACCTATTGCAGCAGACAGATGAGTATGTTGCTAACTTGACTAATCTGGTATGGGAGCATAAACAGGCACAAGCAGCCAAAGAAAAGAAGAAGAGGAGGAGAAGAAAGAAGGCAAGTAATTACACCTGACCTTTTTCTGCAGCGTTCAGTTCAAATCCCATTTTAATAGTGATAAACTTTCTATAGAAAAAACTGGGACAGACACGTAAATTATAATCAACACACATTCTGAGATGAGATTTATTTAGTTGTTAAATACAGGATAACTTTCTTAGATTTTTGCCTCCTAAACTTTGCTCTGTCCAACTTGTAGGTACACTGAAAGTAACTAGGAAGAACTTAGCTAAATTTACAAGTGTTATGTTCTGTGGGTAGAATGTTCGTTGTTCATTCCTACAATTTAATTGGAGCTTTTAAAAATTATCTTTCTGTGACTGGTTGTGGAAACTGAACAGTGTTATTTCTGAAAAAATATTTTTTGTGTGTGAAATTATAATTCAATAATGATTTGTCATTTTGTGACCCCTGAGTATCTTTAATTTTTTGCAGGGTTGTTTAGAGGATTTTTATAATCCATTTCTATGCCTGGCTAACTACTAATTACTGATACAAGTATAAACCTTGTATCTACATTGTTCACATTCAGCACACTAAGCTTGCTGATAAATAACACTGACTAAAAAATAACAGTTCTGGAGATTAATTAACTCAAACGTACTCTGTGTTTTCTCCTCCAGAATGTCTGTACTTTTTTTTTTTTTTTTGAGAGTAAATGTTTAACATATACACAGTCCCTTACCTCTGTAGTCAAGATACAACTTATATGTAGTTCTTGACCTATACAGTGAGAACAGACTTGATTTAGAATATTCACAGTAAAAATTCACCATAGAAACAGAATCATAGACTCGTTTCAGTTGTACGAGACCTTTCAAGGTCATCTAGTCCAACTTTCTCACAATGAACAGGGATATCTGCAGCTAGATCAGACTGCTCCGATGCCCTTTCTCTCCTGATCTTGAGTCTCCAGAGACTCCAGAGATGGGGCATCCACCACCTCTCTGGGCAGCCTGTGCCAGTGCCTCACCACCCTAATTATAAAAAACATCTTCCTTATATCCAGTCTAAATCTCCCCTCCTTTAGTTTGAAACACTTTCCCCTTGTCCTGTCACAGCAGACCCTGCTAAAGAGTCTGTCCTCTTCTTTATTATAGCTCCCCTTTAGGTACCTAAAGGCAGCTCTCAGATCACATTGGAGCCTTCTCTTCTCCAGGCTGACCAATCCCAGCTCTCTCAGCCTGTCCTCACAGAGGAGAAGTTCCATCTCTTGGCTCATTATTTGGTGCTCTAACAGGTTCACATCTCTCCTGTACTGCTGAGACAGTGTAGTGTGTACATTTACGACTATAACAAAACATTTGAATTCCTTTGGTAATGTGTTAAGATGTTTATCTCCATGATGCTCAGTTTAGCTATGTATGAGGAATAAAAGATCTTACAACAATGTCAATAGGGATATAATTATCTTTCACTGTAGCAAAAAAGTGTTCTAGTGCTTGTTAATGTCTAGGCCTTTCCTTGCCTAAATGGAAGGTCAGGAGTAAAATATCTGAGCTTTGTCTTAATCATTGTTTTTAATTATCCTCTTTCCATCAAACTTTTGTTCATCTGTTAGGAATACAGGAGGGTGCACTCAAATATTACTCTTTTATTGACTGATAATTCCATTCATTTGTTAGTGTGTGGCTGCAGCTTGTGTTGTTGTTTTTCCTAGTTTTTTCATATGTGCTCGTAAGTTCTTCATCATCTTTATAAAGTGAAAATTAATCTATGAGCACCCGTGGTTATTTGTTTCATCCCTACAGCGAAATGAATGAAAAGAGTTCTTAGAATTTTCTCCTAGAAATCACGGTGAGGTGGTAGGTCATGAAAAAGTACTTGTTGCCTTTGCCAGGCTTACATTTTTATACAGTCCAAGTGAACCTTGTATTCTTATGAAAACAAATTTTAAATGACTCAGTATTTTCTCTGGAATACAAATTGGGAAATCTTAATGTTAGATTCTCCTTTGTCTATTTTTTGCATTCCTGTAATCACATCTTCCATCACCTTGTACAGCCGTTGTCCCACATCCTCGTACTGTCATAGATGGAAAAAATGCAACAGATGAAATTTTGATCTGTTGGGTCAGCTGAACTTGCATAGCAACTTCTTGTCTTTATCTCTAGGAGCTTTTCCTGTCATCTTACTAGGAAAATCTAGCTTCCTACTTCTGTAAAATTGGTATTTCCTTGTACATTAAAGGAACCCTTGCAGTGCTTAAAGCACAGCAGCAAGAAATCTGTATTTATTGCTTTGTAATATATGCTTCTGCTTTCCCAAATACTTGTTTCTAAGTGTTTACTTTCATGGCAGGATCTGGTCTTTGCACAGTGTAATCGGGTTATCTAGATTTATCCGTGATAGAGGCTGCTGCCCCTAGAAGGGGAGAAATGAACAAAAACAACGGCAGCAATCTAAGGAAAGAACTTATTTTACTAAATACGAGACACAATATGATACAATATAACTACAACTACTATATCAAACAAGGCAGAGAAAAAGAAAGAGAGAAAAAGAGTCCCGGAGAACCGGGGGCCTACTGCAATCTCTAGGCGACAGGCTGGAACGTTGCTGATAGAGCGAGACGGCAGGGATGGAGCGCTCCAAAGCGATAGACAGGGCGAAAAGAAGGACGTTCCAGCCTGGGAGCGAGATTATATGTGTGTCCTCCTCCTCTGGTGATTCATCTCTGGCCGCGTTGTCCCCTGGGATATGTAGTTTCCTCCAAGGGCTGAGTACTCGGGATGCTGCCATTCCACAGATCTGGAGCATGAACCTTCCACACTTCCGCATACCCTCTGTTACACTTCCACATACCCTCTGTTACACTTCCACATACCCTCTATTACACTTCCACATACCCTCTGTTACACTTCCACATACCCTCTGTTACACTTTCTTATACCACCAAAACAGTTCATACTGCACATGATGTCATGATGTAGAATATTGACAGCACAAAACCATGACAGCACAGTGAACAGCACTGATGCTTACTGCTTTTTTTTTTTTTTTTTTGAGTGTTTGAGTTGTAAGCATTGACTTTAACTAATCTGTAACAATCTTTAGACAGTCTCAAATGCAAAATAATGGATTTTTGTCTACCTCCTTGTTCAACCCAGGAAAAATAATGTTATCAGTAAATGAGGCCTTTATAATTGAGGCTAGGTATGTGCTGTTGTAGCTTATCCTACCTCTTGGTATGAACTGTTTAGATCTGGCACAGTTTCTTCTCTTTCAGCAGATGTACATGCTGCTCTGAATTGCTAAAGCAAGCAGTCTATGAGCTCATGTTGATGCTGATCTTAACTGAGCAACAGCTACTGCTGTATTGAGCAGGACCAATGATATTTGTATTGTCCAGAGGAATGTATATAAGCCTCTCTGTTCGGTTATTTTTTGTCCATTAAAAAACATTATAATGAAGGCTATATAAAATGAGAATCAACTTCTTCAAAATGTAAAATTGGTCCATTTCTACTACTGTACGTTCACCTGAAGTTTGTGCCTTGGAGATGAATTCTAAGGGCAAAGAGTTCAGTTTTGATTGGGAGCAGATATTGAGGATCATTTCAGTATTCAGAAGTACAGTTTGAGTATGCTTCTTAAAAAAAACCTGCAAAGCAAAAAAAGCACCCTAACAGAATTGTGTAAATTTTTAGCACGCATTAACAATACTTGAATGTTGTTTAAAATACGGTTTGAAAGATCCGTTCTTGTTTTCAGCCTTATCTATTCGCATTGATAGCTCAAGGAAAACTGTGCTGTAGTGTATCAGAGGCTACACTGTTATGACACAGAAGCTGCATCTGTCCTTTCTTAGCCATTTTCAGAATTATTTAGGGAAGTGCCGCTTCAAAAGCTGTCTGTCTTCTATTTTTCTCATGCCATCTCAACATTTTTAAATAGGGTAAATGAGGACAGACTTTGTTGAATAAACACCTTATTTCTCAGAGTAGTGTCTTGAAAGAAAAACATTCAACTTACTTCAGCTATTACCCTCAAACTCCTTTTTATTTGTAAACTGAGCAGCTGTGGTCTGAGCTTAAGATACAGTGCAAAGAATTCCCAAAGGACTCTGGTAGTTAGTTGTCAGACTAAAAATTAATTATATACATACCCAAAATAAAAGTACATGCACAAATACATTATCTGTGATGCTTGGTGATACCTCTGAAACTGAGTTTAAATCACTTTAGAAAAAAACAACAGTAAATCACATGAAAACTGTTCGCCGTTGTATAGCAAATGTGTATATTGGCACCCTCTATAAGCACTGAGCTCTGATCATGATGAGAAATTCAGTAGGCTAGCCATTTTTCAGATTCATTGCAATGACTAGAGGTGTTGTATGTACCATGTGGTAAGTGGGCTGTGTGTGCAAATCTGTCTGTATCCATCTTCTCTAAACTACGTGCATTCCAGACTATGCAGACATGGATTGAGACCTATTTATGGTGCAGAATGTTTACATAATATCAAGTATTCACTATGTTCTTGTGATCTGACCATGATGCTCTTCTTCATTTTTTGTAGAAGGCTGAAGAAAATGCAGAAGGCATGGCATCTGGTCTTGGTCCTGATGGAGAGGTATTGTTTTACAGTTTTACAACTTTTCTTATGATTGTTTTGTGATATGTACCATTGAGATAGCTTTACCAAAAATCATGCCCTCAGATGCTCTAAGACCTGTTGTTTCTGAGCAGAAAAAAAGTCTTTCCAGGTTAACACTTACACTGAAGTTGTCTCTAATAAAAAAATTGAAGATTGAAACAAAAATGTGTTTAATGTACCACTTTGTATATTGACTAATCCCTCTCGTTTTTTTTTTTAATGTGCTTAAAAGTAAACAATGTTCTTGCAACCCATGAGTAGATATAATGTACTTTTTAAAATGTGGTTGTAGCCACTATATATTCTATTTAATTCTACTAAAAAAATACATTATTGCCAGTGTCAGTTACCTTTGCTAGAATCATAGAATGGCTTGGGATGGAAGAGATGGTAAAAGTCATCTAGTTGCATCCCCTCCCTGCCATGGGCAGGCTTCCAGGTGAAGGATGGATTGTAGTAGAATGATGACTTAATGTATCGGTATGATTTTGCTTACACAAGCAGATAGAAATGATTAATTTTTTCTGAGTCTTTCTTTGATTAATATTTTTTTATAATAACAACATAATGTAGCAGAACATATTCTGTTTCATTATCAGCTATCCTGTTAGTGTTGCTTTTCTATTCTATCTTCACATAAATACTTCATGTTGTATGTATATATTACTCTAGTTCTCATCTTTTTAATACTTCAAATAGACCTTTTTCTGATATAAAGATTTATCGTAAAGT
Source organism: Excalfactoria chinensis (assembly GCF_039878825.1). Classification (NCBI taxonomy): domain Eukaryota; kingdom Metazoa; phylum Chordata; class Aves; order Galliformes; family Phasianidae; genus Excalfactoria; species Excalfactoria chinensis. The sequence continues at coordinate 25,712,740 of NC_092857.1, forward strand.
CCATTAATATAGTTTCACACCGTTCAAAGAAAATGATAGCACTTTAACTTTGGCATCTGTGAAAAGGGTTTAAGTTTTAAACTCAGTGAGTTTGTTTATAACTGTTTCATTTATTTTTGCTACTTGTTCGTATTTGGAAAGGATTCTTCAATGTAGGCAGTGTTAGAAGGTGAAAGGTTTGTAAAGTAGAAATTTTGAGATTAAATTACTAAAATTAATTAATTAAATTAATTAAAAAGGAGGAAGTAACAGAAAAATATTATTTTGCTCTTCTAGTTTTGTTGCAGCACTGGAATTAGTAAGAGGACTTCTTTTGCAGATGCCTTATGGCCATAATTGAAGTAGTCAGGACAGTGAATCTTTAGAATAAGTCTCTATGGGAAAGATGCCATGTCTGGTGGTTCAGCCATTGGTTCGGGCTGTGACCTGGCAATTCTACTTCAGGTTTTCCTTACTTATAAAGTTTGTGAAATTGTTGTGTCCTTATCTTTCTGTATAAGAGATAAAGTCATAAAGTTGATGTATATTTCTTGCTGTAGATGTCCATTGGCATAAACAACTGGAATTAAATGACCATAAGCATACTTAACTTATATTTTCTTTCATGAAAGTCAACAGTTTCTTCTGCTCACTGTTGCTCTTTTTGATTAAAAAGTTTGAAATCCTGTGTTATATTTATGTGTATGTCACATAAAGATGTGTTACACACAGAAATACTGTGATTCAGTGTTTGCTTGGTAGCCCTGTGGGAAGCTGTGTCTACTAATAAAACTTTGCTCCTTGCTCAGATCTGTAATTCTGAAGTTGCTGTTTTTTATTGTGTGTGGCAAGAATGAAATTCAGTTGCCTTATGGTGTGAAATTTTGTTTGAATTTTTAGCCCATAGATGAGAGCAGCCAGATGAGTGACCTTCCAGTCAAAGTGACTCACACTGAAACCGGCAAAGTTCTTCTTGGTCCAGAGGCACCAAAAGCAAGTCAGCTAGATGCTTGGTTGGAAATGAATCCTGGGTAAGTACTTAGCATATGCATGGACTTTTCTTTTAATTTGCTTTTAATTGGTTTATCTTAATTATTCTCTTTTCTTTTTCACTTATTCCTTCTCCTTTCAATTTACTATGTGTAAACTGAGTTTGACATTTGTTGAACCTAATCCCTCCTTCTTTTGTTATCTATAATTCATATGCTGTCTTCTCTGTGTAGCTATGAAGTTGCTCCCAGGTCAGACAGTGAAGATGAAAGTGGTTCTGAATATGAGGAGGAGGTATGTGTTTTTAAAAAAATAATAATAACAGTAGTAATGTGACAAGTGCTGCAGTAAAAAACAAACTCATCCCATTTGATATTCTCGTCTTTTTAGTAAGGTAGGAAAGAAAACCAATACCAGATGTCCAGTTGTTTTAAGAGTGAAAACATAGGCAGTTGTGTTGGAGATATAGAGTCAGGCTGTTGAAACCAAGTTTATTTGATTCAGTATTTCAGTGGTGACTTAATGTCATGGTTTTGTAATTTTTGCTATTGGTATTCCACATCATAAAATCACATAGAGTACAGAGAAGAAGAACTACATGTCCCAGAGGACCTCATGGTCAGAGAGGGAAATACGTCACGGAAGTGATCCTCGCTCTCTCTCACTGTGTGGCAGTGGGTGTGGGTGTGCTTCCAAGCCATGTACTTTCAATTACAAAGTAGACTTCTCGGTCTTCAGAAAACTCTCTCTTATTTTACTTGATTTATTAGCTTCTGTTTTAATTAGATTGTATTATATTGTGTTATCTTGCATTCCGATATCATAGTAAAATAAGTTTTCCTCCTTAGATCGTCATCGCTGCTCTGTTTGTTTCCTTGAGCCCAGATCCCATCTCCCTACCGCTTTCCTTTCTCCCTCCCCATTTTTGGGGTCAGGGGGCTCATGGGCCTACTTCCCCCCTGTCACAGACGTAGATGGGTCTAAATAACTCCATGACACTTAAATACAGCTGTTCCGAAGGTTCGAAAAGGGAAGAATCTTAAGATTCTTAATGCACGTGAATATTCTGACCCTGAAGCATCTGTCATGGTCCAGAAGGTGTGGGGAATTGTGCTAGCTTATGTGCAGATGTATAGTGATCAAAATAGTGATCTCATGGGATTCCATACTACAGGGACACAGAGCCTTTTTTTATTAAACATTTTTGTTTTTTAAAGATTTCCTGTCAATATATATAATTACTAGCAAGAATACTGTGATTAATAAGATTAATAATTGTATGTGTTTGGATAAAAAGCTGCTATATGTATCAGACAGAAAGAATATAGTAATAATTAATAGAAGCAGTAATTAGAGTTAGTAACTAAGATGCAGTTTGAGGTAGGAAGATAGCTAATATAGTAGCAGATACGATTTGAAGATTACTACAAATTCAGTAAAGTTTTTGGCAGTACTGTGACAGCAAAAATGTTTATGGATTCCAAGTCTACCAATGCAGCAGATAGACTTATAGTATGTTGTACTTACCAGTAAATGCTTGAGAGCCTATGTACATGGATAAATATTTGTAAAATTACTGACATCAAACAGATTCCAAAAATGGGGTTGGAAGGGAATCTAAAACTCATCTCAGGAGAGACTGACCAGCCCCAGAATTGAGCCTAGAAGGGAAATACAAGTAAGGGACAGAGTCTTGGTTCAAACTTGTCATGCCACGTGGAGTGTCATAGAGTTTAGTTGTCAGTGTTGGTGAGTCACAGAGTTCTGTCTGTGTACCAGAGAAGCTTCAGCCTCTTTGTGAAGAGAAAAAACAAACAAAAACTGAAAGGTGAGCAGCATGGTGAGCTACGTAGAGAGAAAAGCTCTGCCTTGGATAGAAGTTATGCCATTTTTATGTTGAGACATAAGAGGGCGTAGGATTCCACTGCTTAGGTGCTGTTAATTTCTGTCTTCCTGAGAAAGACAAAGATGATGTTTCTAGTTTTCCTTTATTATCTCTAAACAAAAATTTATTTCTCATGTTGATTCTCATTTTCTCAGGAGATAAGTTGTTCTGGTTCTGGTTTCTTTTTTTGTCAGAGTTATTTTCAGGATGCCTCTGATGTTTGGTATTCAGCCACATTTAAAGAATGCCCTTAGTTCCCAGGCAGAGTTCCTATGTTTGAAGGCCACGTTCTCAGGCTTGGTTTCTTCATGTTGCCGACAGCTGTGTCACTGGTGCCTATTGGCAACAGCAGCAGGGGTAGCAGTCTGTGAGATGTACAAGGTCTGGCAGCCTCTCTGTCATGTCTATGTTGCAGGCCCCTGGCAAGCAGCAGACTTCTCTAGATAGCAGTTCAGGGTGATAAGTGGGTGCCTCCGTACTCCTCACTTGAGAAGCTCCCACCACTGTCATCCATTGCTTTTTCTTAGTTGCAGTAGTTGTTACACAGTTGGAAACATGTCTGGCTGCCTACCTCAGTTTAGACAACTTAGATTGGTCATCTGTCACAGGAGGTCCTCCACCGGGGCGCATCTTACACTGTCGAGTTTGCCACATGCCTCTGCTCCAGGAAAAAGGTCCAGACACCTCCCACAGACCACAGCCTGCACAGATGCCTCTTCCTTTAAAAGCTCTGGCTGAGTGGAAGTTTCCATACTGATTTTCAGGCTGGCATACATTTTTGTTCCTGTTTGTGTAGTGCAGTCAATTTATGTCAGAATTTTTCTCATTATAGTCAGGTTACCTCTGTAACTGCTCCCTCAAGATCATAGTATTAGATACTGTGAGTGATCAATGCTGGTGGTTCCACAGCATTTTTCAGACAAGTACTTTCTAAAGAAGGGAAAAGCTTATGAGTGGAGAAGTACTAATGTTGTTTTAGAAGATTGCAAGTGTTAAGATGGGAAGTCAGGGACCAGTATCTGTCAGATTTGGGCCACAAATAAGATGGGCCTACATTTCTAGTACAGGCTTGTTAGCAGCTGTTGTTCTGAGTTGGGGAGATGACTCACAAAAGTCAGAGTACTCTTTTCTCATTTCTGAGAATTTAAGTTGCTGATGATCCATTGCCACTGCAGGCAGAGAGAAATTAAATGATTTTTAAAAGAAAAAAAAAAACAACATGATTTTTTTAAAAATAAGAAATGAAAACCCTGAAAAAACTTAAAACATAAAAGGTAGTACTTGCAATTTTTTAAACTGCATTAAGTTGCCACAGATCTGGAATACAATACAAAAGTGTGCATGATTGTGGAATCTTCTTCCTGTACTGAGTATAGCAGACATAGTAAGGCTTCTTAAAATAAGATGATTAAAGGGGAAAATATCTCATATTTCAGAGATTTGTAACCTTGTGTTGAAGAATGTATGCCAAATATTTCTGCTTTGCTGCAGTGCAGTTCTGTATGATCATAAGTGTAGGCTGGACTTCTGGATTCAAGTTCCTATCGTAAAACACTGACCAGGGAAGAGTACCAGTTTGTGAATGCTCACTGAAAGAATGATTTAGAAAGTAGTTGCACTTTCTAACAGCCCTTTCTTCTTCTATTTTATGTAGGATGATGAAGAAGAATCGAGCAGGTTAGAAGCAGAGGAGAAGATACTCCTGGATCCTAACAGTGAGGAAGTTTCTGAGAAAGATGCTAAGCAAATCATTGAGTGAGTGTTCTGCATGTGCTAATTTTCTTAGGTGCTGCTTTTTGTTAGCAATTGTGGTTTCTTACAGTGGTGTTCCCCAAGACTGGTTTGCTGTAGTTTACAGTGAGTTATAGCTGCTTCTATGACAAGATAATCTACAGAAGACAGCATGTAATAATTTGGCGTTTATTAGGTACTGCTAGAAGACTAGCTCCATTGAGAGTACTTGCCAGAGTTTGTGATTAGCGCTTTTTCTGTACAGAGAAATGTGAGCTATGGTCAAAACATACTGTTTACTTTTTTCATTCTTGATTTATTTGTTTCTGGAAATTTAATTATTTCTCTGCTTTACAGGACAGCCAAACAAGATGTGGATGATGAATACAGTATGCAATATAGTGCTAGAGGGTCCCAGTCCTACTACACAGTTGCACATGCAATCACAGAAAGGGTGGAAAAGCAGTCTTCTCTTCTAATTAATGGCACACTAAAACACTATCAGGTGAGAAATAATTGAAACACAGTATTTAAAATTTGTATGATGTCAGACATTTCAATGTGGTATTTCAAGGGACAAACTCAAAGTTTTTTTCAGGTGGCACAATAATTTAATTAGGCTAGAAATAAGGAATCATATGAGCAAAGAAATCACAGTTACCTATCACAGATAATGATTATTGCTTAGTGCTTGAATAATAATACAACTTTATCCTTGTACTTCTAATATTTTTTTCATTACAGTCCAATGTTGTTTTGTTTTACTGTCCTTCTTACTGACTTATGGTTTCAGTTTTGCTTAAAATTTTAATTTGTGGTGTTTAATAATAACCTTTTTTTTCTAATATTTGAAAGTTGAGATTTTAATATTTTAATTAAAATCCCAACATTTCAGTGTACTGATGTGTTACAGTTTTGAAGAGAATTAAAACATTTACTGTGGAGGATGATGTCTCATGTTCCTTACAGGCATTGAGTAGATTTAGTAACTTAAGAATTTCTGTGTTCTGACCTGAGCAGAATACACTGAAAATGTCGTTAACAGGTATTTTTGACACGTTGAACATTGTATCGTTTTCCAGAGGGCTCTGTGGACCTGCAGCCTTTATGCAAACTGACCACCACATTATCTGCATATCCACACTTAAAAAAAAAAAAAAAAAAAAAAAAGAAGAAGAAAAAAGAAGAATAGCTATTCACTGCATTACTGTAAAGATGCATGTCTTTGTACTTGCAGAGAGCTGGGGGGAAGACTATTTCTTAAGTGCTCAGTGTGTCAAAACTACAGTCTCTGCTTTGTGTGGCTCTCAGCACTGTTATCTATTACAGTAGTTTAAGTTACTTAAAATTCAAGTGTTAAGCTAATTTTGTCCTTTCAAAGCATTTCATTGTTTTTTTTAAATTGTTTTTTTTTTTTTTTAAATTTTAATTTACATGGTTGGAGAACAAGAGAATGAGCAAAAAGTGAAGCATGAGGGTTCAGACTGGTTATATGGTCAAACTTTTTATCTGCAAGGACAATGAAGCAAGGCCTTAGAGTGGTTTTACTATCTCCTTCCTAGGAGGGTTTCAGTCTCTGAGCAGACCAAGCCCTGAGCAACATGGCTTGACCAGTTATGATCATAGATTTGGGCTAGAGATTTCCTGAAACCTGTTTCAGAATGAATTATTGCATGGTCCTGTGTTTGTCCAAGCAAAACTTCATCTGAATTTGAATTATTTTGTCAGTTTTTTGCAAAAGTGTTTCACACTGAGCCCTCAGCAAAAAGAGATAGTCGCTATTTATTAACTGATTTTTGAAAGTGTTAACATTTCTAGCACCATTGAGGAACTATTACTAAGATAAGATAGAATCTAACTCACTATTCGGAGAAATAAGTGACTTTCTTGGCTCTGAGGTCCTCCTTATTTTTGCAGCCTCACTGTCAATATGTTGTCCAGGCTGTACACCAAATGTAACATGGATTCATCAGCAGACTTGTTTACTGTATAATGCTTATTCATTGTCTGGGAAGGTTAATTTGATGCAGTAAATAAAGTCATTGTGTAAGAGTATAAATTTGATGTCCATATTGGCTTAACATGCTCATGGACAGGAGTGTGACAATTCTTCTACTTCCTGAATTTTAATTATTTTTTGAAGCACGCAGATATTGTTAACTCATGCCAATCTGTGTCTTGCAGTGCAATTTTTACTGTGAACTGCAGAGTAAAATGATTCAATCTGTGGAGTAAGACAAATACTGGCAGTAATTACCTATTAGAGCAGATCCTTGAGCTATTTAATATGATATCTAGCGAATGAACTGGGAATTTTGTTCTTCATTATGTCTTTTCTATGTAATTATGACTACTATAAGAAATAAGAGGCATTTGGTGAAGGAGTTTATGGCAAGAGCAATTGGGCTTGTCTTTGGTTCTAGCAGAAGTGCTCTGAAGGACACTTCAGTGTTTTGCAGCTGTCCCCTTGAACCTCTGTACTTTCCTGTCCTCTGTATTTTCTATCCTTTTCTTAACTTTTTTTCTGCTTTTCCATATTTTTTATTGCCAAGTTTGGTTAGATTGTCTTTTCTTGACATAGTAGTACTTGTCAGGGGAGAAAGTTGAATGATGCAGAAACGGCTGGGTCCCTGTTCTCAATTCTGAAGTTACTTGTAAGTGAAACATACAGTTGCAGAATAAATTCTGGTCTGTTCTTGATGTCTTGAGTTCAATAAAATTAGTTTCCAGATAACTTAGTATCAAGATATAAATCAGTAGCGCTAGTAAATCAGCAACATTATTTTGAATATTTTCTTGCAGAGACAGTGGAACGTTACTTCAAACATATATTGTTTTCTCCTTTGACTTTCTTGGACTTCATAATTTAGTTTTCTCTGTGTGTGTGAAACCCACTGAAAGTCTGGATCTCAGAAACAGAAACTTAGATTGCAGTTGTATAAGTAATGGGATACATACACACATGGAAGACCATGTGCCAAGTCAATAATCTGAATTCTAAAATGTAATTGTGCTTATGGCTGTGCTTTCTAGCAGTATTCCCTGAAGTGTAAAGGTCTCCTCAGTGTTATTAAAGGAAATCCAGCATTTAAGTAGGCAAGTCGTGAGAACCTTCAGATTTTTACTGTTGATGTTAATTACTTGTGCATGTTTTAAATAACAGAAAATCGTATTCTTCATTTCAGCTTCAGGGACTGGAATGGATGGTTTCACTCTATAATAACAATCTGAATGGCATTTTAGCTGATGAAATGGGTCTGGGAAAGACAATACAGACTATTGCACTTATCACTTACCTGATGGAGCACAAAAGGCTCAATGGACCCTATCTCATCATTGTTCCCCTTTCGTAAGTAGAGAACCTCATTCTTTTATTATAATTCTAAGCATTACAGGTTGCTGTGTTAGGAATACACGCTTGTTTTTCACATTGCACCAAGATGAGGGGTACACTGAGATACACTGAACATCTATTCTGTACTTTCATTCATAATTTCTTCCCAAGTAATTGTCTGGAATTGGAAGGTTAACCACATGTCTCATCAAAGAACTTGTTTCCACTGTTTTCATGTCTTATTCTTTTGACAAAATGTGTACTGAATTTATCATTATTTACTCCTAAGCCACATTTCTTTTATATTACATGCCTGCTGATTCCCGTTCTTCTTTAACGGCGATACTCAAAATCTGTTTTTTAGTTCTTTAAACAACTGCTGCCCCATCAAATACTAAGTAATGATCCTTTTTTGAGATAGGATAGTCTTTTATATAACAAGCTGTTGCCATAGCTTTGGTGTGTGAATTCACAACTTGGTCAGTTGTGCAGTAGTATGACTGTTATAATTTGTCTTATTGCATCCTATTTGTTTTCCAAGATTCTACTTGTTTTATAGATTTTTTTTTTTTGCAATGAATTTTGCTTGCATCAAAGGCAAGGTGTGACTTGAAATGCTGTATTTTAAAGAACATCCATTAGGTATTGTAAAACCAATGTAGTATCTTGAGGATTTGTTTTCTTACCTTTGTGTTTACATGATAAATGTCTTGATTAATATACAGAAGTACCTTGTCCTTACTGTTAGATAATTCATCCACTGATTGTGTAGAGTATGCAAGTGCTGTAGGATTGGGATATATTTTATTCATGGCCATCTTTATGATTTCTTTTGAAGTATCATGTCTTCTCACTGTGCTGCATTAGTAGTTAAGTAGCATAAACACCACAGCTACACCTTATTCTATGAGTACATAAGCCATGCCCTAGTGTGAGCAGAAATGACAAGGATAAATCCTATATAGTAAAACAAAGTCAAAAATAAAGGAAGAATGTTATTAATACATTTTCTTACAGGCATAGTAAAGTTGTCAGATTCCTTTTGAGTACTCACTGATACTTTTTTCCTATTTTCTTGTTTCCAAAAGAGAAGAGCTGAAGTTTATTCCCATAGGCATAATAAAGGCTCCTTTCTCTACCTTTTTCCATACTCTAATAGCCATTGCTTCTGCCATTGCAGATCTATTTAATGAAAAAGAAAAAAAATATAAATCTATTTTTGCTGCACTTAAAAAGCTGTTTGTTGTGACCCTGTGGTAGAAATAAAGTGCAGATGTGTACCTGCATAGTTGCACTCAATCACATTTGTGTAATTAGAGTGGAAAATTGATAAATTCTGCTGTCAACATCATGAGGCTATATTTTAAAAGTTACAAACTCAGTTTGTGTATCCTAAGTGATGTAAAATAATTCACGAATGTATTTTCTATTCCAGTTTATTTTTCCTGTTCATAATATGCTCCAGGATATCAATATTACCATTAGATACAATTATGAATTAATTTTGGAGTGGTTTCTGGGTGTGAGCTGAAAGATATTTTTCCCATTTTTGTCCTGTTACCATTTCTCTGAAATGCATGCATTTTATTACAGTATATGATTTTAACTTCTTTAATTTACTTTTAATTATGGGGGTTGATAATCTGGAATGTGTTGAAAATTAAGCATCCACTGGGAATTAGAATTTGAACTACAAGTAATGAAGTATTTCTTCTTCTATGTTAGAACATTATCCAACTGGACATACGAATTTGACAAATGGGCTCCTTCTGTGGTGAAGATATCTTACAAGGTTTGATTCATTTTTTATATGATTATAAATGTGAATGAATGAGAATAGAGATTGTTTTTCCCTTGCTTCTGCTTGCAATTCTAAATTTGTCACATCATGTACTGAGTAGTGAGAGTTAATCATCCTAAGATGACTGTAATGAACTATAATTGCTTTCAGATAGTGAAATGCAGAAGAAAATTGTTACTTACCACATTGCAAAGCTTCTAATGAGAGCAATACAAATGAGCAATACTTCACATTTTGCACATAGCTGACTACTTTGCTTTTTGACTACTGTAGTAGTGATGAGTACAGGCAATTAGTAATAAGACTAGACTAGTGTGTTTTCACTTCCTGGTATTTAAAAGAAAAAAAAAAAAGAAAAAAAGAAAAATAGAAGATTGTATATTCTAGCAACAAGTTAGGGGAAGGACTCTGAGTAAGTCTGGAATACATAAATAGATTCTTTGCAATACTGTAGGATTACATGCAGTTCATGTGCTTGCTCTGTGTCTACTTATTCCTAAAAAGATGGACCTAATTTCTTCCTAGAAGAGCGAAAAACAAAATACTCATTTCTCTCTCTTTTTTAGGGTACACCTGCAATGCGCCGCTCACTTGTTCCTCAGCTTCGAAGTGGAAAATTTAATGTTCTTTTGACTACTTATGAATACATAATAAAGGACAAACATATCCTTGCTAAGGTAATAATGACCTCTGCAGTGTTGTCTCCCCAGTCTTCTCTTCAGGATGAACAACTCAAGCTCTCTCAGCGTTTCTTCATAGGAGAGGTGCTCCAGCCCTCTGAACATCTTTATGGTCTCTTTCTTTCTTTCTGAACCATATTCTGACCTTAAGGAGCCAGACATCCCAATTTATTTCCTAGAAATATGAGGAATTAGCAGTTTTCTGTGCAATTCAAGTAAAAATTCGGAATCGTGTTTGAGTTCAGCGTAGGTAGTGTTTGTTTCTGTTTTTGCTGTTTGTAAGGCCTTTGATAATGCTTGATTTTTATTTTTTTTTTTATTCCCTTGATTGATGTTTCATGCTTGAAATATTTTTGGTCTACACCTGCTTAACTTTACCAACTTTCCTTTTTTTTTTTGTTTTTTTTTTTTTTTCCTCTTTTTCCAGATTCGATGGAAATACATGATAGTAGATGAAGGTCATCGAATGAAGAATCATCACTGCAAACTGACTCAGGTCTTGAACACTCACTATGTGGCCCCTAGGCGAATACTACTGACTGGGACACCATTGCAGAATAAATTGCCAGAACTGTGGGCTCTTCTCAATTTCCTTCTCCCAACCATTTTCAAGAGCTGTAGCACCTTTGAACAGTGGTTCAACGCTCCATTTGCCATGACAGGAGAAAGGGTACTGTAGCAGGATTTTTGTTTTCTTTTTGTTTGTTTTTTTAAGCATCAGCAACAAAACACACTCCATGAGCTCCATTTTGTTTTCAAAAGCGTAGTAGTACTTGAACTCTTTCTGGTACTTAAGGAGTTAATGTAATTAAAAGTCACCCTTAGTAATCCCAGAAAATTTCAATTTTTTTTTTTTTTTTTTTTAAAATGAGTCTATTTGATTAACATACAGTTAAGACACATACTTAGATTTCATGTGAGATAAGACATGACCTAGTATGCTAAGTAATCTTGTAGTGACTTCTGTAAACTTTTGTAGGTGGACTTAAATGAAGAAGAAACTATTCTGATCATCCGCCGTCTCCACAAAGTACTCCGACCCTTCTTGCTAAGAAGACTGAAGAAGGAAGTAGAGTCTCAACTGCCAGAAAAGGTTTGCAGTGAAAGATTTGTGGAAGGGGTCTAATACATTTTTTAAAGTATTATCTGATAGTTTTTTTTGGTTTTTTTTTCCAGATTTATTTTATAGTAGAGTGCTTCTCTAACAACTGTGGGGTGTTTATTTTTCATAACTCCTTGCAAAGAAAGCTGTCAGCTGAGGAATCCTGAAGATGTGAAGCTTCTGTATTTGCAGGATTCATCCTCAGTCTTGTAGCTTTAATTCTATTTGTAGTCATCCATGATGTGTGTAAAGCCTTCAGCTTAGTTCTCTTGGAATTGATTTCAAGTGATAAATGAGTACCCAACACATTGGGCATTAGATCCTATCCTGTCCCACCTTCCCCACACTAGACAGAACCTTTTAACCATTGCACAGAAAATCATAGTTATTATTATTGATGTTATAAAGTGGACAGAATTTTATTCTAAATTAATATTCCAGGAGTTTTGAGTTACGTGAAGTGTCAAAAGTTTATTTATTTTGTTTATTTGGAATGTAGATTTGTAATCAGAATGTAAAATTATGTTCTGATTTGAGATATCATTGTTTTTATCCATCTCATTTGTCCCCATACTGTCTTCCCCTGAAGTCCTGTAACACATTTCACTTCTGTTCTTCTCAAGTAATGACATCAAAAAATGTTATAATGGGATATGAGAATAGGTCTAAAGGCAATGAACAGTCAAAACTTGCCTTCATAAATGCAGTTATATAAAGGGGAATAACAACTTAAACTAATTGCAGGGTTCATGTATTGCGTCATAATTTCCCTGTATTTTTAGTAGTTACTAAGAAAATGCTTGCATTCTAGTTTAAGGTATGCATAATGCTTGATAGGCAATGTATGGGATACTTATGCTTATTTGCTAGATGTACCACAGTGATCTTTATTGTGCTTTGCAGACATTATAATGTCCACAGGTGCAGACATGTTTGGTTACTGTTCGTTTTGTTGTTGTTGTTGTTTGTTTATTTGTTTTTATTTTATTTTATTTAAGCTTCATGTTAAGCATTGTTAGACATTACTTAAATATATTTTTACATTGTGAAAAGATGAGAAAAAAGTCTCCAGAAGTTTTGCTGTTATATTCTCAGAATCCAGGTGTTTAATAGTTATTCTGACTGATAGATAATGCTTTGAAGTACCTGTTGCTATGCTTGCATTTGGATTGCTGCTCTCTGAAATCAAAGGTGCTGTTAGGTTATGGATAAAAGAGTAAGTTCTGTGGTCTGTGTTATAGGATGACAAGAACCTGCAGTTAGATTCTGCTAAAATTATTATATCATTGTGTTGTGTTTTTTGTATTTTTTTTAACTGTAGGTGGAATATGTGATCAAATGTGATATGTCTGCTCTCCAGAAGATCCTATACCGACACATGCAAGCCAAGGGAATCCTTCTTACAGATGGTTCTGAGAAAGACAAGAAGGTACAAGGCAAAGGCTAGAACACACAGGAAACAATGCATTAAAATTACTTCTTGTACATATGGTTTCTGTTTCAGAAAGTTAGTATGTAGACTGTTCCAGCAGGTATCTTTCATGGGAAGTGAAATCTCTATGAGAGATTGCTTTAAATGACTGCAACTTTTCTTCACTATTCACAAGGGAGAAAAAAAAAAAAAAAAAAAAGATAAAGAAAAAGAAAGAAACATACGTACATTTTTCAAATGGACAATATTTAGACAAAAAGAAAAGTACAGTATTTCTCTTGGCTGACTTTAAGAAGTTATCTGAGTAATTGTGCTTGCAGCAGCCCTGACTGTGAGAAATGCTATTCTTGTCATCTTCCAGAGCTCTTGGCATCAATATGGTTTTGGCCAGCTAGGGCTATAGGCCTGCATTCATAATTAATCTATTAATGAAAAGGTTCTTAAGAGAACAGTAGTATTCAGATTCATAGAATTGGATGTTAGTCTGCATATTAATAAATGCTGATTATGGCATTGTGGGACTTGATCCAGCTAATATCAGGAAAAGAGATTTCCATTCATCAGCTTAATTATGTATATGGTATACGTTATAATAAATGTGAAATAAGTTGAATGCACTGTGAGAGTTGTTGTCTCAAGTGCCCTTTCTATAGGGCACTTGAACACTGCAGAACAGCTTGCATACAAGCTTTGTTTGTGCCAGGCCCCTAACTGGCCCTACTGTGTGCGTTTTACTCATATAATGCAAACGCGTACTGTCTTTCTACCGTTCTTATGCAGGTTCTAGCTCAGAATCTTTTGTTGATTCTCCCAAGGTTGCTTGTCCAGTGAGCTTTTTCTTTAGTTACTTCAGACTTCCTTTATTGTCTTAACACCTTCCTCTACTTCCACTCTACAAGGGTCTCATTTTTTACTGTCTTCCCAAACCTCTCTTCTTTTCTATGACTGCTTCATCAGGCTCTTTTATCCAATGCTACTCATTGCCAGCAGAGGGAGGTGATGGTTGTTGAGTACTTCTAGGTTCATTCAGCAAAAAAGTTGCTGTGAAGAAAAAAAGTCGTGTCTTTCTGCCAAGTCCAGCCAGTGACCAGCTCAAGCTAGAAGGAATGCCTTAAGCAACAAAGCTTCAGGAAATAGTGTGAATTTGAATACCTTTTAGAGAAAAATTGAGATGATTTTAAAAAGAAAAAAACAAGTTTTAGATGAATGGAATACCCGCTCCAGATGTAAAATTCCTATTCTTTTGTTGTGATTTTAGTTTTAGATGTTATGGAGTTCTTGGTGCACTTTCCAGTAAAGACTAGAAGATTACAAGTATATAATATGACTGAATAACATAGTTTTTGCAGTATTACCGAGCTGTATTTTGCCTTTGTTAGTCCACTAGGTGCAATTGTGTTGCACATGTACAGCTTAGCCTAGCACCTAGGGATTCTCCAGTGTTTGCCATGTCTCAGCTGAACTGAACATTGTCTGAATTTAGTCCAGCTTCTGAGAAGGGTTCGCTACAAAGTAGGTTTTGAAAATACAGTTTGTTAAATATTAGAGCATCTAATGCTGTCTGTTACCTTGTGTTTTGCTTGGCCTAGAAAGGGGGAGTAGATACTGTAGAATTGAAAAGCATCCAGCTAGTACTGTTATGAGTACAGCTTATGATCTTTGTTTTCTGTATGTTTTTTTCTTCTACTGTTATTTGTTTCTTTTGTTTATTTTTTGTCTTAATAATAATTTGGTGTTTGGTTTACCTGCACTTAAAATTGTCTTTCAGAAGCTTCTTTAATTAGCTAGGAAATTAAATTCAGCATTTGATTTGCATTGTTTATTCCCATAGGGAAAAGGTGGTGCGAAAACTCTTATGAACACCATCATGCAACTGAGAAAGATATGCAATCATCCATATATGTTTCAGCACATTGAGGTAAGGTTGCTTTGTTTGATGTTGAGTTGCTTTTATTCAGAATGGCTAACATAGTAGAAAACTGCTGTCGAAGGTTGAGTGTGTGATAGGAAACAACTTCACACCTAATTTGTTCTGGAAAAGAAACGTTTAGAAAGTGCAGCAATCCCAGTCCTTTATATTTAGAAAGAAATGGAGCACCTGTTATTGGTGATCTAAAGTCTAGTTTTAAAGCATTTAGTCTTGTTTAGATACCATCTCTAAAAAGTGAAGTGTGGGGTGTTTTTTGTTGTTTTTGTTTGTTTGTTTGTTTTGTTTGTCTTTTTTTCTTTTTTGTTATTTTTCTTTTTTTTTTTTTTTTTTTTTTTAATTTAATTCAAGACATTTCAGAGTAACTTAACCCCTGCCTAGAATTAATTTATGACATAGGAGTATTAGTCCAAAGTGCCAAGTGGTAGAATCTTTATAACTAGCAGACTGCTGATCTTTTACTGTGTCCAAAATTGTCCTTTCTACCTTGTTTGTCAGCAAAAATCTGCTGTTGATCTCTTGGAAGGACCCGAAGTATATAAATAAGCTAGTACATATAGAAAGTATCATAAATATCTGAAATGGAACTATACTTGTGAATAAGCAAATACCTACCGTAATGCACTATTGTAGTCTCACTGATCATTCTTTTGAATGTTAATTAACTGAGTAATTATCAAATAGTTCTTCTGGTAGTTAGTATAATTTAATTAGACTCTACTGTATTTGTAATCTGAGTTTCAAATAATAACAGTACAGAAAAATATTAAGCAGAGCACTAGTGCATCAAGGTGGATATCAACAGTAAAGCGTAATATAATTCAAACACTTAACATTCACATATTTAATGTAGTCGAAATAAAGTTGCATAATTTTGTTTCCTATTTGTAATAATCTCCTCATTGCTTGTAAATCTGCAGGAATCTTTTGCTGAACATTTAGGCTACTCAAATGGTGTCATCAACGGGTAAGTCATGTTTTTCTTCCTTTTTGTATAAGCTGTGTTAGAACTATTGCATCATATTCATTTTCTAGAAGATAAAAGCTAACAAACATAATCAGTTTCTAAATTAAATCAGGGTAATGTTATTAAGAAGGCTCCTAATAACCATAAGGCAAGGCTGTCTCCATAGTCACCCTCACATCGAAGACACTACTCTTATCTTGAAGTATTATTTCATCTCTGAATTAGCAGTTGACCATCTTTAATGTTTTTTATTGGTAATAGCAATTCTCCCTTTGAGTAATGCTCTATCCGTGCTCCATCACTAATTCCTGAATGAGAAAGGTGTTTCTCTGACTAATATGTTTTGTATCACAAAGAGAAGCACTCACCTTAACCAGATAATGGTTGCAGGAATCTGAAGATGGATTCTGGGACTTTCCTTAATGTTAGACCAGCAATTTGTTCACAGGATCCTTCAGTTCACTGTAATTTCAGTTCTCATGATTGGAATAGGTGTGATAGAAGTATTTCTTTTTCCACGGGTAGTTTATTTCCTGTTGTTTAAAGGGTCTTTAATTTTCCTTTTATTTTTATTTTCTTGTAATGATAAGTCGTAATGGTAATATTCAGGATCCTTTTATTTATTTATTAAATACTACCTTATGTATCAAAGTTGATCCGTCTAAAAATTCCTACATGCTTGATTGGATATCTACAATAGCTGACTGTACAGCTATATTTGTGACTTTTCTTCTCTCCCCTACAAGGCTAGGGATAACTCTCACATTATTATACTAATGCAGGCCAACAAAATAGGACATGAAAGATGAATGTCTTCTTGTTTACTGCATGCCACACAGTAAAACTTCCAGAGACTTCTTGCCAATTCTGAATTACCATGTTTCATATATGTCAACTGATTACAGCTAACTGCATGATTGAGACCTCACTTGTGCAACATTCTCTTGTGATGGATTTCACACAGGCTGACTTTTATCATTTGCTTAATCTGAAATGAGACAAAGTTTAGTCATCAGACAACATTAATTCATTCAATTCCCATTATATTGTACTAAACAAGAAATCTGAAATCCAGGATCTCAGTCTTTGAGAGATGGATGGGTAGGACAGATGTTTCTTTTCCTTTTTGCTGGAGGGACATACTCACTATGCTAGTCTTTTCCAGGATACACTCTACCAGACACATGTAAAAATTCTAGCTCAAAAGCACTTCTGCAAAGAAAAAAGGAAAGAACAGTATGACTACTGGAAACCATGTGTCAATCATTGTCCTTCTCACACAGACTGAAGATTGCTGTGTTAAGATAGCTAAGCGGATGACTGTTTCAGAGGGCTGTTTCCATCATTGTTTTATACATATCCACAGTGTTCCATATCTAACTTGCTCATTTTAGTTCTGAATATCACTAGTCCCTGCACATGGAAATGTAGTGCATTTGAAATTTCAGAAAATATTTTACAGTATTTCAGATGAACAGAATGATTTGCTCATTCTGAGGAAAGGTGCAGATTTCTTAAACTGACTCCTTAGTTCATGTACCATTCTAAATTGTTCAGTACATTTGCCTTCAGCATTCGAACTCTCCAAGCTCAAGTGTTCTTAACTCTTGACCTGCACAAAAATAGGAAATTTCCTTCTCTTAATTACGTTCCCAGTGGAAATTATTTGATATCAGGAAGCTTTATATATAAGAGTATTCTCCCATCTATTACTAGTTCTCAGTGTGATATGGTGTAATAGTCAAGGATTTATTATACTGAAGAGTGCCTATAGCTAGAAGACTTACTGATCAGAGTATAGCTAATAGTCTTACAAATAGTAGCCCTGTGATGTATGCATATGGCTTAGTGTTTTCTTAGCAGCATGGACTTGTGTTTGTGAAAAAACTTTGGGAGAATTCCTATCATACTGTATTTTATGTCTGTTTTATAGAAGGGCAGAGGAGATGCAGGACACATGTATTTAAGGCGAAATAACCAGTACTAGATCTCTTATGTGAGGCTTTTATGACTTTCCATTCATTTCAGGGAAACAGGCAGAGAAGGTGGTAAAACGATGTCTTCCCTTCCCTTTTCTACAAAACAACATAGAAACCAGACACCTGAAATTTATTGCAATGACTCTTCAGAGATATCATGAGGAATTTTCTTTCTTGTGGCTTTCTTGTTCTTTAACTTCTCTACCATCTTTATTCCAAATTAAAGTAACACTTCTTACGCTAGTTGTTTGAGATGAAATGGAGTTAATTTTTTTTCCTTGGCACTTCTTCATCCAGCTGTCTATAAATGGATGCTTTTAAAGGAAATATGTGTGTCTTGTACCTGACACCTGCTGCTTTCTTTAAAAAAAAAACTTGTTTTTTTTTCAGTCACGCCACTTGGCTCTTGGAACAGTTTAGTCTTTTGCTCAGTGCTTATGTATACATACATATACACATCAGAAGATTATGTACCCTTTTATTTAATTATATAGTTGATAAATCATATTTTAATGGTATAGTCAAGGTTAAAAAAAAAAAGTTAAATTTATTTCTGTGATGCACATCTTATATTGATTCAGTCATTCTTTTTGCTTTTATTCATTTTCTTAGTTATGGCTTGGATTTCAGCATTAGTAGTCTTTTTTGCAGTTTGTTGCATAGAAGGAAGAAAAGCAGTTAAGCAAAGCAACTAAACGTTGTGCAATACTGTTAAGGGTACATGTTGAAACTGTTTATCCCCTACAAAGCTTCTCCTGTTATTTCTGTGTATTAGTCCAGTTTGGAATTCATCTCTTGCTTGAGCATAGGAATTCACTAAGAGGGGGGTTTTTTCGTGTAGTTATATGGAAAGATTTCTAACATATAGCTGTCTAGAACAATTTGTGGCTGCAAAATCAACAGATGAATGCCTTAACAAATAAATGGCTTATTACCTAGCTAAGAAATTATGTTTGTTTTGATACTCTGTGAGACAGAATTCAGTTTTCTAAAGGTGGGTGTGGCTGTAAGTCCATACTGAAGAAAAATCTGGTACAAGCAGGAATTCACCTGGGTGTTTATTTTTTATTTTAATCAACATAAAGCAATTCAAAAAGTTTTATTGGTCTTGCTTATCTCAAACAAATCTTTCTGTTTTACTGTGACACGACAATGACTAAAACATTTCTATATGTAGGCTTATTACAGAATTTACTGTTTTTGTTCTCTTAAACAGAGCTGAGCTTTATCGGGCCTCAGGGAAGTTTGAACTACTTGATCGCATTCTACCAAAGTTACGAGCTACAAACCATCGTGTGCTTCTTTTCTGTCAAATGACATCTCTCATGACCATTATGGAAGACTACTTTGCCTTTCGAAATTTCCTCTACTTGCGTCTTGATGGTAAGCTGAATGAGAGCAGAATAAATAAGCTAGGGACTGGCATCCTTTGCTAGTTTGGTTCATGGAATACCTAAATTCTCTTCATGGTATGCCAGTGCTGTGATTTGACTCTATGAAATGTGAACAGGTTCAGCAGTTACATGAAGGAAAAACCTGCAAGGATATTTGTCATGAAACTATAGCTACATGTCCATAATCTGTGCTACACTGGATTTTTCCCTGTCCTTACATATGAGGCACTGAGCGCGGTGTACTTCTGCTTGTTTTAGTAGAGTTGATGAGATATATATCTATCTCCCAGTTTCTTTATCAGTTGTTTCACAGGTAATTCGTAAATCAATAAGAAGAACTCTTCTTTCAGCTTTTCCTGTTCTCTGATTATGTTCCACAACGGAACATAAAATATACATATAAATTTTATCTACTGTGTGCCTTCGTACATAATGTATTTCCTACTCAAGTTATGTACTGACAGCATTTTGACTGTGTGACTGTAGTGGATCTGTCTAGAATGGAGTTAACTTTCCTAACAGCAGCCCATATAGTGCTGTGTTTTGCATTTGTAGCCAGACAGCATTGATAACACACCAGTGTTTTGGCTCTTACTGAGCAGTTCTTTGCAGTGTTGAGGCTTTCTCTCCAAGCTCCACCTACCCCTTCTTCCCCATTCCCAAGGCCAGTAGGTTGAACGTGAGCAGTGTGCAAGAGCTGGGGAGCAGACACAGCCAAGATCCAAAATGTACATAGGGATATTGCATGCCACTGTACTCAGTTATAAGTGTTGAAGGACAGGAGGAGGATGCAGGAACATTTGTGGTTATGATGGTTTGTCTTTCCAAGTAACTGCTATGCACACTGAATTCTGCTATCCAGGACGTGGCTGGACATCTGCCTGGTGATGGGAAGTAATGAATAATTTCTCTTTTTGCTTTGCTTCTGCGCATAGCTTTTGCTTTTAGTAAACTGCCTGCACTTCAATGCAGAACTGTTTCCATCTTATTTTCTTCTTGTCATGTTGAGGAAAAGGAATTGAGAGAGCTTCTAGGTGGAGTTTTGGAAGCCAGCCAAGGTCATCCACTTCAGTAATAGTGGGTTATCTTCTGTGTTTTATAAATAAATATGTATAAAAATAGATTTTCTTTGGCTTTTTACTACAGACAGAAGTGTAAAATATATCAGGATATCAGTGGACTGAGATTATCAATGTAGAGTTTTAATGAAGTGTGTAATAGTTAATGTGAATGCCAGGTTGTGCAATACTTGTATTTTGTTTAGAAATGTATCTCTTTTTTTTTTCTTAACCACTTCTTCCCTTGCACAGACACAGCTACAGTTAAGATATGACATATTAAGAATTTTCAGTCTTTCTTATTATTATGACCCCTGAGATAAATTCTGACATTTTGATAAGTCGATTTATGAATGCCTTCTAAAAATACTTAGATACTGTTGTGGCCAGAGCACATTAATCAAAGTTTCAGCTCTGTGCTGTTTGCATATAGTAACTTCAGTGTAAATTTATGTGAATTATAAAAACATATAGCAATGTTAGCTGACATTTTAAAGTCTACATTTGAAATGTCAGAAATAAACCCTTAAATACTTAGCAGTCCTTCTCTCAAATGTAGTAAAAAACAGCTGACAGAAACATCCATGGGCATTATTTTATTTATTATTATGGAAAATATGGCAAAGATCACAAAGAGCAAATGAGCCAAAATTTCACTGCCACCTGTACATTTAGGAACTGCCACTGTGTTGGAGTATTTCGGTTCTTGTCATTGTTATATTTTTACTTTTCAGGCACAACAAAATCAGAAGACAGAGCTGCTCTCTTGAAGAAGTTCAATGAGCCTGGGTCGCAATACTTTATCTTCTTGCTGAGTACAAGGGCTGGAGGGCTAGGCTTGAATCTCCAGGCTGCTGATACTGTTATAATCTTTGATAGTGACTGGAATCCCCACCAGGTGATTGTTATTTGCTTATCTGCAAGCAAATTGCAAAGAATGGTGTTTTGTTTTTTTTTTTTGGGTTGCTTCATTAGTTTGAGGTTACATTCTGAAGTAAATGGTATTGCATTTTTTTAACTGTAAGAACAGAAGTTAGGTATCTGTGGGAAGCACCTGTTCATGGTGATAATGCATGTCTTTTCAACTATAGTAAAGTTGTAAACTAATCCCATAACCGTTGTCACATGTAAGGGTAAAGGTTGAGACATGGAAGAATTTTACATAGAACTTTAAGAGCAGCAGTCACATAGATGTTCTGGTAATCAGTTTAAAACAGAGCTTGAGAAATTTGAAGCAATTACTTTTAAAGGCTTAAAAACCACCTCAAAAGGCACTTAATTCTTTTATATTCTTGGTTATTTCTATTTCACCTTTACAGACATTTTTAATGCAGGCATATTTTTACAACTGGATAGCAGTAAATCTCACATTAGAGAAAGTTTACTGGAGAATCTAGTGAATAGATCAATAAATCACAAAATGTGTGCATTTTTCATTTTGCTTGTGGTTGAGAGTCACTTGTTGCTTCTAATAAGCAACATGTTAAAGGAGATGCTTTTATTTGTTTGCTTGTTTTAGCACTTGCACAGCGTATTTCAAGAACTTCTATTTTTTCACTTTACTGTCCCGTTCTTCTGAAAATGATTATACAAGCTAATTAATATTAAACGTTCATTTTGTCCGTTCT
This sequence comes from Excalfactoria chinensis, assembly GCF_039878825.1. NCBI lineage: Eukaryota > Metazoa > Chordata > Aves > Galliformes > Phasianidae > Excalfactoria > Excalfactoria chinensis. The sequence continues at coordinate 25,734,627 of NC_092857.1, forward strand.
GTAAACTTCAAATTCGCTTTTAAATTCCAGCAACCTTACCACATGGCTTGGAAAGGAAATTGTGTGAAGCAGGAGCTAACAGTAGTATAAAAAATAGGGTGCTGGACTGAAATGGCCGCCTCACTTAAATGTCAAACTCACTGCCTGGCTTATTACTTTCTTATTTCGAGAAACTTGTTTTGTGAGATAGTAGAAAGCCATAACAGCATTTTGCTGGAATAGAAACAGATTGTATAGATGAATTTCTTTTTGCCACCCAAAGAAAATAGGTAAGATTTTGAATTAAAAAAAGAATCATTTCCCAGTAATCTACAGCATGCTTTTTTACTTTTAGCAATTTTTGTTGCAATTGCTTGACCAAGAAGTAGTTATTCACAGTACTCTAAAAGTAATTTAAGATCATATTTAAACTGTTATAACAGAGCTATTCAAAGGTAAAAAGGCCTATTTTACAGATCAGATAAGTTTTAGGTAACATATGTATTAATTAGAGACTACCTTTAGTTGGAAAAAATTATGTATTAATTTTATGCTACTAGTCTGTTGTTATTTTTTTTTTACTTGAAGTGATAATTTTTTTTTTTTAGGGTTTATTCTAGCTTGGAATGTTGTGAACTTTTGTGCAGAAAATTAAAAATGGATACATAAACCCTTTTCAGTCACTATGTGCCTTGTTTAGCTTACAGCATTTATAGCATACACACTATATACGTGTTTTTTTTTTCTTTGTTTTCTCCCTATCTGGATCCGGTGAAATTTTAAAGAACAACTGGGAGTGAGCCATGTGGATTATAGTGGACTGTAGTTTGGGTATTTCCTTTTTATGACCAAAAGTATTCAGCATTATTACACACTGTAAGCAGTAAGAGATTTGAGTAGCGCACTTATATAAATCCCTCCATGTGTTCTTTGCTTAATAGGACTTGCAGGCACAAGATAGAGCTCACCGAATTGGTCAGCAGAATGAAGTTCGAGTTTTGCGACTGTGCACTGTGAACAGTGTGGAAGAGAAGATTCTTGCTGCTGCAAAGTATAAGTTGAATGTAGATCAAAAAGTTATTCAGGCTGGAATGTTTGATCAGAAGTCTTCAAGTCATGAAAGGAGGGCTTTTCTACAGGCTATACTGGAGCATGAGGAAGAAAATGAGGTAAGGTTGTTAGAAATAATTGAGAAACTGAGAAGAACATGTTTCAGGGACAGCTTAATTTTTCTCTAAGTTTCAAAGGCTGATTTCTTCAATATTAGGACTGTAATAATTATCTTTCCACCTGGTCAAAGAAAAAATTTCATTTTTCTCTCTTTTTTGGTCATAGTAATAGGTTGTTATCTAATGGTGATGATAAAATCTTAGTAGAGATTTGGACATTAAACCTGTTTTGCTCCTATGGTTTTGGCAAAAGCTTTTTGAGCAAGTTTTTTTTGTTGTTGTTGTTGTTGTTGTTTTGTTTGTTTCTTTTGTTTGGTTGGTTGGTTGGTTTTTTTCCTCTTTATTTTTTTTGTTTTTCCCCTTTATTTTTTTCCTTCAGTGGGATATAAAGCAGTTCCTAAATCGGTTCATATTTTATTATAGTGTGATTTTCAGACATACTGAGAAAACTAGGACTTTCTACATTTAATCATATTAAACCCTGCTTTTTCTTTTGTGTGTTTGGCAAGGCACAAATATAACTTTTCTTCTTTGTTCTGTATCCAACCTGGATTTGTGATTAACAGTTTCTATTCAGAAAAAAATTAGTTGTTTCAAGACAGCTGCCATATCTTTTCTTCATAGTAGTGGGGAGTGAGATTACAGTATCACTGACAATTTGTCCCAGAGTTTGAAATTGTGGTTGTAGAATGCTGAGCCCCTTCTTTTACCTGGCCCTGCAGATTATTCTTTTACTGTGAACAGTGTTCATCATTTGGGTAAGCACTACATTTAGGAAAGACTGTATTAATGTATTAATTGTACTGAAGGCACACACTAGAAGTCCCATTTTGTAGTGTGTTTTTTCCTGTCTCAAAAAATGAATGGTAAAAAGTCTTGGGTTGAAGAGACCATAAGATATCTAGCTCCATCTCCCCTACCATGACAGAGTTGGCAGCTGCTAGATTGGATGTTACATCAGGAAGGATGTACAGGGCCCCATCCAGCCTGGCCTTGATGGCTTCTGGGATGGGATATACACAGCTTCTCTGGGCAGCTTGTGCCACTGCTTCACTACCCACTGAGTGAAAAAACTAACCCCCTAACATCTGATCTAAATCTCCCTTTTAGTTTAAAACTGTTCCTCCTTGTCCTAGGACTATGAGACTGTGTAAAAGGACTGCTAAAAGGACTGCTTCCCTCCTATTTATAACATTCTTTTAAGTACTAGAAGGCTGCAGTGAGGTCTCCCTAGACCTTTCTCTTCTCCATGCTGAACAAGCCCAACTCTCCCAACCTTTCTCCATAAGAGAGGTGCTCCAGCCCTTTGTCAACTTTCATGGCCCTTCTCTGGACCTGCTCCAGCAGCTCTATGTCTTTCTTGTGCTGCAGGCTCCAGATTTGAATGCAGTACTCCAGATGGGGCCTGACAACGGCCAATTAGAGGGAGTCACCTCCTCCTCTCTGCTGTCCACCTGCTCTTTTGATGCAGCCCAGGGTACAGTTGTTCTTCCAGTCTGGAAACATGCACTGCTGGCTTACATCATGTTTCTGGACCACCAGAACCTGCACATCCTTCTCTAGGAGTTCTCCTCCAATTCAGTATACATACCAGGGTTTACCATGACCCAGGTGCAGCACCTTGCACTTGGCACTGTAGAAGGTGTGTTCATGTGGGCCCACTTTCCATTCTTGGCCAGGTCCCTTTGGATGGTATCCTTTCCTTGTGTCAGGTGCATCACTCAGCTTAGTATTGTCTGCAGACTTGCTGGGGATACACTGAATCCCTCTGTCTGTGTCATTGATAAAGATGTTGAAGAGCACTGGTTCCAGAATGGACCGCTGGGGGGACCTCTTGTCATGGCTGCCACCTGGACATGGAGTCACTGACCACAGTGTTTTGGCTGCAGCTATCCAGCTAATTATTTATCCCCCGAATAGTACACCCTTCAAACCCATATCTCTCCTGATAAGGATAGATAAGGATAGAGATAAGGATAGATAGAGATAAGGATGTGGTGTGGGACCGTTCCAGAAGCCTTGCAGAAATCCAGAAAGAGGACAACCTAATTTTGGTTTTCAGTGTGGCTTGTACTCTCTGAATATGGTACACGCTGAAATAAAATTATTTCACAGTTATCCTTTTATTATTCAGTGTAAATTTTAAAAGATCAAGGTGTTGATTTCTTCAATAATTAAGCCCTTTGTGTGACCTCTTTGTTATGTTGTACACTTAGGAAAAGCCAGTACATCATTAAGAAAGGATTTACCTATTTTGTACTTCTGTTTTAGTGTTTTTCTTAAGAAATTAATCACAGATTTTTTTGTTTTATAAGTAATGATGATTTATTTGTGAATGCAGAAAGGGTATAGCATAATATGTGTTTTATGTACCTTCAAAATATCTTACAGAAGGAAACTTAACATTGCGGAGCCTGATTGTACTGAAATTGTTATAAAAAGCTGTATAACTTTTTAGTTGTATTCTAGGATTCTGGTTATTTTTTTTTTTTCCAAAGAAGGTTTCTGTTCTTATGAAATTATTATTTTTATCTCAGGACAGAGGTTTACATCCCTGTTTGTATGGATGGACAACAGAAGGAGGAATTCTCTGAATATAGTGACATGTTGGTTTTTTTTGTTGGTGATGCTTTTGAATTATTATTTTTTTCTTTAGATAGGACTATTTTCAGTCTTCTTTCTATGAGTGGAAAGACCTTGTAGTGCAGAATTATATTTCTAAAGGAGTACTGTAGAACATCAGAACAGAAATGCGTGTATTTTAGCTGAAGCCCTAGCTGTGCTTCTGACCCAGGAAAACCACAAACCAAAATTTCCTGGTTGCATGTTTGCTCATTTCCTCATTCTCAATTTATGGAGGTGGTAATAAGTCCCAATTGTCTCTAATTTTGTCAACTTTGTGTTACTTCTGAATTGTTGATTGTGCTGGAAGTTTTAGTTTTGGTTTGAATTTTTCACACGTGTCCTGACAGAAGGAAGCTGGGTGCAGTGCTGACCTGATGCAGACTGTTACTTTACGCTGAAAATAAAAGCTTCTTTCTGATACCTTTATCCATCTTTGTGACCAGGAGGAAGATGAAGTTCCCGATGATGAGACTCTGAATCAGATGATTGCTCGACGTGAGGAGGAATTTGATCTCTTTATGGTAAGGATGAGATGATCAAATGCGGTGTATCTTTCCTAGTGTTTTTAGCAAAGGCTTTAACCTTATTTGTCATTTAAATGTTGGAAAACTTTGTTGTGGGACTGGCTTTATTTACTTGCATTGTTTATATGAGGAAAGGAGAGCAGACTACCTAAACACAGAGTTGTTTGCAGAGGTGAAGAGCATTGACAGCCAGGGATTTGAAAACATTAAAGGTGGAAACATTGAAGTTAAATGTTAATCTCTAAGCAAGATGTTCATTTATTATTAAGCTTTTCAGTTATAAGACAAAAATCTGAAAACCAAGTTTGGTAGTCAGGTTTGTTTGTGTTCTTTTTATTAATCTCTTAGGTCTTAGGTAGTCATAGAAAGAGCGTGAAGTTAGATTTATATTTTCCTTACCTCAGTGATACCCAGGTAGCCTTATTCCTTCTGTGCAGATGAGATAAGAATTCTGTGAACTGAAATATCCAAGAAAAAACGTGTTTTGGTTTGTTCATTTAACTAGGCTTAAAGGTGCAAAACCATGTATTTTGCTTATATAAATCAAATCTATCTATCTATCTATCTATCTATCTATCTATCTATCTATCTATCTATTTATTTTTTTAATCTGAAATAAGGAGTTCCAAAACAACAGATGAGAGAGCAAACTGACTGGTTTCTCAAGAAACTATTCTTTTGTCACTTTTTGGAACAGAAGTGTCCTTTGACATTAATCCCGTAGTATTCATGGAGTATTTAGCTATGCACGCAGTGGGGATGCATGCAAGTAGATTGTGTTCCCATGGGTTTTGGTGGCTCCACATTTGTAGATAAAAACTCCAGGTAGCCTCAGTGTGTCCTACTTTTGCATTTATTGCAAATGATGACACTTCTGATTTTTCATCATGTAATAAAAAATGTATACAAAATTCAGAGTGTTTCAAAGTAATCTCTGCAACCATTGTCATTTCTTCGTAGCGTGCTTTAAACAAGGGTTACTTTTCCTGGCAAAATGACATTATGGCAGCAGTTGACTGTATAAATCAGTGTTTTTAAACTGAGTAGTTTGGGGTTTTATTTTAAGGTATATTTGAAAAGGCTGTACATATTGTCTTATGGGAGCTAGTTAAATAACCTAAATGAGATTCATGGGAGCATAAGAGCATAGGTCAGCATATAGTCAATACAGAGAAATGGATGCATTCCTGGGAGAACTATAAACCACTTCATTCACATAAGAATGTATCCTGAGTAACCGTATCTAGTTTGTGAGGTAGTTGGTCACCATTCTTGAAATTAATTTATGTGATTAATTATTAAAGTCCACCTTAAAGTCTTAATACTTCATTACCCTTTTAATATTCTTAACACTTCAGTTAATCTTGCCTGATTTTTATTGTATGTGTTTTCACTTTTCCTCAATACAGCAGTAGTAAAAATCTTCTGTTGAAGCTGTTTGGAATTCTAGCATTGAGTCATCTTTTCCTTGAATTCTTAATCATCTCTCTTGATTCATTTTCTCTTACATCAGATTTTAAATTTACTTTAACTGATATTTGGAATCACAAAAGTTGTATGTTTTCAGTTATTATTATTAGTTATATAGTAATAACATCTTATGAGGATGTTGTAAAGGAATTACTAGTATTTGCAAATCACATTTATGAATGTATAGAAACCATAAAATTTGTTTGAAAAAAAAAAAAAAAAAAGATCTTTTTAATGGATAGCTTCCCTCATTTTGTAATCTACATTGTCTTACCTGGATCCGTGCAGTTACTTCAGTATCAGCTTGCTACCGAGCAGTGAATGTGGCAGAAAATCAACTATAAAATGTAACTACTTCTATGTATGGTTGCATTTCACAAGAATTGGGCTAAAGGAATGGAAGTACTTGCAATGAACATGACGGCAGGAATTGCAGTGGTTTATTTTAGTTGCCTTTACAAGTGTTTTATCCTTTCCCATCTACCATTTCAGCGTATGGACATGGACCGTCGTAGAGAAGATGCCAGAAACCCCAAGCGCAAGCCCCGCTTAATGGAGGAGGATGAATTGCCATCCTGGATTATTAAGGACGATGCTGAAGTTGAAAGGCTCACATGTGAAGAAGAGGAAGAAAAGATATTTGGAAGAGGATCCCGTCAACGCAGGGATGTGGACTACAGTGATGCTCTCACTGAGAAACAGTGGCTGCGGGTAGGGTAACTCTTTCTTTGTTTTAAAGATAAAATTTGTTTGTTTGTTGTTCATTTATTTATTCATTTTTTCATTGAAAACTACAAAGTTGCATAATGAAAATAGGTAAGGTATACTTACAGCTGCTATTCAGCGTTTGCAGCTGTGCTCTATTTATTAAGTAGCTTAATTTAATGTTTCTAATAATTTGGAAGCTTTCACAGAAGTCTTCTTTCCCACATGCAAGTCTTGGCTCTGTTGGGTTAAAAACAGTCTTGACAAGTGATGTTACTACAATTGAAGACCTTAAGGAGGGGAATCTTGCCATTTTTGGCAAAATACACATACAATGAATTCTAATCCATATGCCTTTTCAGAATGGTGGTGGTAATGGGGTTGCTAAGAAGTATCAGAAAGTATTTTCAAAACCAGCAAATTTGGTATCGTTATGATTTCTAAAACATATTAATATAAGTACTGTGCACAAAATTAGTCTACATTATTTAAGATATATATATATATTAATTATCACTGATTCGATGCCAATGTGAATAGAGTTTTTGTGTATAAAACTGGTTAGAAATCTTACGTACTTGAGTTATGAAAGTAATTGTGAGAGTGTACTCTGAGAGATGCTGCTAAGAGCTGATCCAGATTCATTTGCTGGATGTAAAGTTTAGGGGGGCAAAATTTTGAATTACAAATCAACAGCATGTTGACAAAACTAGAGGAGTTTGATAATTAGCATTTTGAAGTAGCAAAGAAGAGAGACCTAGAAACATAAACTCCCATTTGGATTCTTCAACATTTAACTTTTCCTATACTGGAAATGCATATGGTGTAGCACTCAAGATCATTCTAATCTGGTTATTTTTAGTGACTTCGATTTGCGTGCTTCATGTCTTTGTTCCTCAGGTTTGTGAATTAAGTTCTTTACTGTCAAAAATGTCAGCTCTTAAAAAGGTTGTTTGATCCATCTTCCTACTCAGGGTAGACTCAGCCAATCCTTTGTCACTTACAGTAGATGTTCTTTCCTGACAGTGAGTTTAAAACTCTACAGGAAATACCTGTAACTGCTTAGTTTCCCCTAACATTTTTTTCTAAATTTTCTTGTTGGACTTTAATCTGGTTAGTTTTAGTTTTGATGACTCTGGTCATGTAGATCAGGGCGCTGTCCTTCCTTTTTGCAACAATTCTTTGTCGTAAAAAGTTGTTCTGTTTCTGTTTCTCTTTTAAGTCAGTTATTAAGGTTAACAACTATTACTTACTTCCTTGTAGATCCTGTTTTCACTGATTTCTCCCGTCCAGCTTTCTGTGTGAATGGTGTTTTTCTATAAGTTTGGTCAAAAGCTAGTTTTTAGATATTTTTGGATAAGGAGGATTATAAATTCTTTTACATAACTTGTAGTATATTTATTCCTCAAAGTACAGTGTTTCATATTTTCAACAGAAAAGATACTGACTTCATTAAATTTTTCATCTGTTGTATGTGCTTGTGGATCTTGCCACTTTTTTAGAACTGTGTATAGTAAAGTTGAGCCTTCATTCCTGCTGAAAGAATTAAGCATATGCATCCTTTTTGACAAATGTCCCATACTTTATCATCCAAATCTTTCTGAATTATAAGCTTATCCTCAGGTGAACTTTGGACCCTGTCAGTTTAGTGTTCTTTAGTATTTCTAATGACATTGAAAAAACTGAAGAGCACTGGATCGACTGTGTGCTTCCATAGTTTTCTATGTGATAATGTACCATTAGGTACACATGTTTCTGATTGTTACTGTATTTACTTCATAGTAATTGTTTCCATTATTTGCTTCTGAGACTTTTGTGTGAGACCAGGTCAGAAACATTGCTGAAGACTGAATTTAGACTGTTTTTCAATGTGGCTTTTTATTCTTTTTTAAAAAAATTACCCCTTCTCCTCCTCTACTGAGTTATTAAGTGTGCTCTCAAATCAGCTAAGTTAAAGCTGTGGTATATGTGGCACTGCTTAAATGGTTGCTTAAGTATTTTGAGTTTGGTCATTTTCTGGTGATGTCTCCATCCTTGAGAATGTGTTGAAATAAATGTAATTGTAGGTAGGAACAGTGACTGTTTTTCAGACTGTATTCACAGGAATTAGATATATATGTACTTTTATACTTGTTCAGCATAAAAAGTCCTTTTTGTTGAGTGGATGCTGAAAATATAAATGAATATTTTTCTAAGATTTTTCATCTTGTATGTGAGAAAAACTGTTCTTTCTTACACCCATTGTCTTCCTACCATCATTTGTCTTCTTCAAGAATTTTTTCAATTTTTCTGAATTGACTGAACAAGAAGGTTGTAAAAAGAAGAAGACTATAATCCTGTACATTTTCAGAGTAATCTTTAAATAAATAAAATAGCTGTATATAGCAGATTTGTACCCTGTGGTTTTGCCACTGTAACTTGTAGGAAAAAAAATTTCATGAGATCTCTGCATACTGCCAAGAAATTTTAAATTAATCATTTTATGTTGACTTAGGCAAAGCAAACTGTGAAGAAAAAAAATAAAGCCAGAAGAGCATAAATTTTAGTTAAGGAATTTATGGACAGCCTTTTACCTTGGTTTCATGCTTAGTCTCCACAGATAACTGTAGATAATTCTATGTTTATTTCAGCATTACAGGAAATTTTAAAAGATCATAGAACAGCTTGGATTGAAAGGGACCTTAAAGATCCTTGAGTTCTAGTCCCCTACTGTGGGCACAACTGCCACCCACTAGATCAGACTGCTCAGGGCCCTATCCAGTCTGGCCTTACATAACTACAGAGATGGGGCATCCACAGGTTCTCTGAGAAATCTGTTTACTAGGAGCAAGGGATGCCCTTGATTTTTGTTCTCTTCTTGTAGCTGCCATTACAGCTTTATATCTGTCCTCTTCATTGGCCTTTGCAGAAGGAAACCTTACATTTCTGAATAAGTCAGTTTGATAATATCAGTATCCAGTACTTAGCTGCCTCTTTGCCTTGATTTATCTTGGGAGGTTTACTTCTTCTCTTTTCTGAGGAGTTCTGCCTCTGTCAGCAGGTACAGCTGCTAGAGTCTGATCCCTCTGCTGATGTACCAAATGCTGAATATTCTAGTTGAGATCCCACCTTCATAAATATACACATCATAGCAGATCCCTAAAGGAAAGATAACAACTCAAGGCCTGTGTGCTTGCATGTATACTGTCAAATTATGTCAGCTCTGTCCTTATCAAGAGGTCAAGTACCTGAGTTTAGAAGCAAGAGACACGATAATAACAAAAGCAGTAAGCGTGGACATAAACAGTGTCAAGTGAGATTATGCTGCTGCCCTGAACTACCTGTAATTCAGCAACAGTTCAGAGAAACTGAACAAACAGGCTTCATCACTAGCTGTCGCTGCAGCTTGCTGTTCTTTAACTGTTGGCATGACAACCACATTCCCTAATAACAGGAAGGAGGAGTTTGCCACCCGGTCTTAGGAGACATGTATATTGTGGAAGTATATTATGTTCTAGAAGATTCTATCACTGCACTGTTTCTATCAGGCCTGCAAAATACTGGATCTGTGGGCACGTTTCCTGGAGTCTCATGAGTGCTCCTTTAAGGTTGGCCTTGCTTAGAATGAGCTTCAAGAATCTCAGGATTTTTTTGACCATGAAGTAGTACATTTGACCTGCTGATCAAGGGCCACTTTCCTGTAAAGCATATTCTTTGCCATCTGGAATACTTATTCTGTACTCATCTTTATTCTAATAGCACTGACTTAGGCAGAGTCTTCAAGAAAGCTCTTGTCTGACCGTTACAGATTATCTAGTTCTCATGTTTTTTGTCAGTCATTTCTGACTCTCTCTTGCTCTGTGGCTAACTATTTGCATTCTTCTTGTTGTTCAGTTTAACTTCTGGCTAGGTGACATGAATAAATTTCTGTTCTTTTGTTGTGCAGCTGATTTGAAATAGCTTGCTTTGTTGGCCAGATAAGCATGTCTGAGTCCAAAATGAGCAGTGTCTTTTCTGAGTCCAAAATAAGCATTGTTTACATTCTGCAGATAGGCAGAATCCAAAAGGGCCAACTGTATCCTGGGGTTCATTCTGCACAGCATAATTGTCTGGCCAGAAAAGGTGATTGTCCAACTGCACTCTGCATTGGTGCAGCCCTCTCTGAGTACTTTGTGCTGTTTTAGGCTCTACAATATAAAACGTGTATAAAAATGTTAAGATGTGTCCCAAGGAGTGCAAAAAAATGGTCTAGGGACTTGAGGGCAAGATATATATGGGGTCGTTGCACTGAGGGTATCTGGCTTGTTCAGCTTAGGGAGTAGAGGACTGGGAAATGACCTCATTGTGGTCTATAACTTTTTCATGTGGAGGAGCAGGGAGGGAGGTGTCCACACTGCCAGGGCGATTAAAATTCCTATTAATTATATCCTACCTTTTTCCGGAGGAAAAGATACTTTGTATAAATATCCATGAAAACTACTCTGCTATTCAAAGAAGAAAAATAAAGGAGCATTTTATGATGCAAAGAAACAAGTAATCTATATTAGTATATAAAGACAGGGTGAACAGCAACAAGAGTTGCAGGAGTCTCAGGGTTGTGAACAGAAGCCATCATACTGAACCACTTATTAGTGATCACAGGAATGTATTTCTGATTGAGATTTGTGTTCATGATTCCCCTGTAGATGAATCTGTCTTGTCTGACTGAGGAAGAGTAAATCCTTGGAATACTGTTTAATTCCTTTATTTGGGAATCTTCTGGTTTTTACTATAGAGTAAGTTACAACCCGTTTCCTCTGTCTGCAGGCAATGAAAGGAGCATAGTCATTACCAGAGATATGACTGAATTGTCTTAAACTTTGTTCTTAAGTTCTTAACTAACTAATGAAGTGTTTTTACAAATTACTGAAGAGGGAAGAAAAAAAAAAATCCCAGGGAAGATGATACATTTCACCAGTAAAAGATTTATTTTAGGCTACAGAACGAGGGATCTGGAAGTGAAACACACATTAAGCCAAGGTATAAATACCTGCTTTATTCATTTTTCTAAAAACCTGAGATGCCAAGGAAAGCAGAACATCTCATAGTGTACGACACAGAAGTGTTACACACTTTACTTATTTCAGTGTTTGTTGTGTTAACAGAATTTAGGAAAAGAGAGAGAAGTAATCTCCCCCACCTGCTCTTGTCACCCACCTGAAAGACTAGGTTTCTAAAGCAGCTAACTTTCTTTGCCCCATCTCCTATGAAACATAAGATACTTGGTCAAGTTAAAAAACCAAAATAAAACAACAACAACAACAACAAAAAAAAAACCACTCTAAAAGCCATAGTAATGATGGTCACATGATACCTTTGTGATTGTCTGTCATCTGTACTGCTAAAAATACGTTGTCCTGATTCAGAATTGTGAGTAAGTTAGAGAGGATACCAGTACAATTTAAAAAGAGGAAGAAAACTCTTCTCCTTCCAGTATTCCTCAGTAAAACGAACAGTCCTGAAAAGCTCCAGGGTTTTGTCTGTGCAGCAGATGTATGCATCTCTGTCATATGAACAAGATAAATGGGAAAAAATGATGTATCTCAGTCTTGTTAGATTTTTCTTGAAAATGAATTACCTGTTTCCAGAAGCCAAGAAACATGTATTTTCCTTTAACTGTTTTTCTCTGCTGGTGAAAACTGCCCATAATGCATCACGCATGAGTGGAGACTGTAGCAGGTAGCAAGGAAGACTTGTTTGCAACCAGAACTCTGTGTTTCACCTTTTTGTAATTAGTGTAAAAAAGGATGCTCCCCATGCAAATTCCTATCTGAAGTTTTCTTGCATTTCTTGCTTACGTGTTTTATTTCAGAAACTTTCCTTTCATTAACATGTTTTTTGAGAGATTCTTAAAATTCTTCAGTTTGGGTTTAGGCATTGTTTTGTTTTGGCAAGGGAAACTTCAAGGAATCGGGACCATTTCCGTTAAAGAAGAATAAGCGTAACAACTTCATAGCGCTATTTATAAATTTTAAGGAAGAGTAAATGAGCAAAGTATAATTGAGAAGCCTAAAATGGCATTTCATCAATTGAATATTATCTTCATGTATGTAAATCTGGAAACTGATCTTTTTTCTTTTTTTCTTTTTTGTTTTTTCCCTGGTCAATTTAAGAAAATAATTATGTTTAGAAAAATCACTTTTTTTTTTTTTTTTTTTTTTTTTTTTTCTCCAGCCTAGTTAGTTCTATAGTAATATGCTGAGTAATATAAGATTATACAATAATATAGTTATAGAACACATACTGCCTCTTCCTCTTGATCACAGTCAATTCCTGGTTTGTTTTTCTTTTCTATTTGGAATAACATGTAGCACTTCAATTAAATCAGTCTTGTTAGATAGCTTCAATCATACTATATTTATTTATTTATTACTGTTGGTCTGTAAACAATCTTTTTTTCCTCATAAATTTTCCTTCAGTATTTTCATAGATGATACCCTTGCAGTGTATTTCTTAAATTGCTTGCATCTTGTTCCATTTGTACATTTTGCTTCTAATTACTTTATCAATATACTGTAAGTTTCTAAACAGTCTGAAATTCACAGATTACCACACAGGTCAGAACAGCTATTAAAGAACCCTTTCAGAATTACATTTGTCATGTAACCATGTTCAAATACGAGGACAGCTGTGAAAGCAATGGCTCCTGTTATATTATGCCAGCCAACAGTGTCAGAAGCAGATGTTGGTGTTATGGCAGTAGAAGTTGAACCTTCCCACCAGTATTCTGTTACGTGCTGTTACTGTGTGACAGATGGCAGCAGAGGGCCACTCTGACAGCATGGCGTCTGGCATGGAAGTGCGCATTAAGCAAAGGTGTGTCACTGAATTCGTCCATCTGGAAAAGGTTGCACCCATTGACATTTGTCGACACTTGCTGAACATTTATGGAGACCAGGATACAAGCACAGTGAGGCAGTGGTGGTGCATTTCAGCAGTGATAACAGTGGGTCACCTCCACTGGTGCAGATTGTTACATGCATGGTATACAGCCTCTGCTTCATTGCTGATGAAAATACATAGCTAATGGTAGTGACTGTGTTGAAAAATAGTGTTCTGTAGCTAAGAATTTGCTCTATCAAATAGTGTTATTGTGTGCTTTGTGTTTGTTGTATTTTCCATGAAAACAGGAAGTGACCTATGTGCAGCATTTTCTAACTCTGTTATGTGCTGGCTTTCAAACATCTAGTTTTGAATCGGGGAGCCAGACAGTGCTAAAATGAACAAGAGTTGTTTGGTAGGTGATTTAGATTTTCAGAAGGACAGAGAGAAGATTTAAAAAAGAAACAAAAAATGACAAAAAAACAAACCAAAGCAAGTCTTTCAGTAATAGACTAAGGTTGGTAACAGTAATTTCCTGCCATATAATTTTTTTTCTAATTCCTTTGTTTTTTTCTTTCCTTGGGTGAGGTTGGCTTGAACATCAGGCTGTTTCTTCGAATTAAATGTACTTAATAAGACATAAAGTACACACGCGTTTTAAACGGATGGAATAAGTCTTGCTTATTTTTGAAAGCCTGCAGAAGTCCACAAGAGATTGTGGTTGAGTAGATGTAGACCACAGCGTATAGATGATGCTGTTTTGCCATATAGTGTCTTAGTGCAGGGAATGTTTTTATTCTTAGCACTCCACCCAAAGGAGGCATATTCACAGTCAGTACAATATAACTAATTCAGCCATTCCTTTTTGTCACTCAGTTCTCTCCCAATAGTGGAACTTACATTTGTGTCAATGTAGTTTGCTATAACAGGGAGGGACCTTATCAGTGCTGTCTCTGTGTGTTACTTTACTTAGTAATTGTCAAATTAGAGATAATGATTATACAATAAGATACAAGTATTTATACTAGACCAAAAACAAAATACAGATGATGAAAGCATTATTTGTACAAAATTTTAAATAGATACTTTTTAAAAATTTTTGATGAGGCTATTTTATTATTTCGACACCTTAGAGTTTTGTAGGGTTCTTTCACTTCTTTCTGCTCTTCAGAATTGTTAAATGGGAACTTTATTTTGTAAAGCAGTAGTCTCTTGTTAGTAAGTGCATCACTGATAGGTTTCTTGTTGTTAAGTTCTTAACAGCTTTTAAGTTTAGTTTCTCATGGTCAGTTGTCAGAACAGTGCCTTCCTGATTTCAGCTGGGACACGGTTGTCTTTGGTGTCTGATACAATGCTATATTTTGGCTCCAGGAGAAGAACATTGTTGATAACACACCAATGTTTCAGCTGTTGCTGATCAGTGCTGCGCAGAGCCAAGGATGTTTCAGTTTTTCAGCACTTCATACTGTCCTGCCAGTGAGGGTCTGAGGGGGCACAGGTAGGAAGGGACACAGCCAGGGCAGCTGACTTAAATGGACCGAAGAGATACTACGTACTATGTGGCGTCATGTAAAAAAAAACATATAACTGAGGAGAGTGGACTGGTGAGAGGCCTCTGCTGCTCTGGGACTGTCTGGGCATGGATCAGCATAAGGTGAGCAGGTGCACTGTACATTAACTTTTTTTATAGGTATAAGTTTATATTGTCATCATTATAGTCATTTCTCTCTTTTTTTTCTTTTTTTTTTCCGTGTTAGCAAATAATTTCTATTTTAATGCGTGAGTGCTACTTTCTTTTTTTTTTTTTTTTTTTTTTTTTTCCTGACTCCCTCCCCCATCCCACTGTGAGCTGGAGTAGTGTAAGCAAATAGCTGTTTGCTGCTGAGCTGCTCCTGGGTTAAACCACAAATGCATGTTATTTGCTATCCCTGGAAAAGCTTGTACTTTAGAAAAGTTTGCATAGCTGAGCTAGTATTTGTGCTTAGGGAATTTAAAAGTGAACATACTTTTGTTCGTTTATGTATTCTGGATTTTCAACACGTGTTTATCATCAAGTATATTTATCATGTCTCCCTACCACATTTGTATTTCCTTTTGTGTGTTTAATGTCTTTGACTGTAGGTAGTAGCAGTGGCTTTCTGTATGCTTTAGCGTGGTCATACTGTAGTTATATCAAAGGAAAAATAACTGTCTTGCAGTGTTGTTTAGTATGAACATTAGAGACATACAGATCTGATACTATTCTCAGTACTTCCACTGACTGCATTCAAGTTGTTTGATTCCTGTAAACTGTATGACTGTGTTCAAGTTGTTTGATTCCTGTAAAATGAGTTCAGGACTGTTCTAAGACCTATACGGTGCTTGACTTGTGGAAGATAGTCAAAAAAACACAACGCTGTAGCTCTTCATGTTTGCTTGGGTCTGTAAGTATTAGTTTAAAATAATGTTCAATAATGTGTCACATTTTCAAGAATCTGACTGGATAGCTAACACTGCTTCTTTAATACCCTATTCTTCTAATGGGGTTACAAATTGGTTTCCATTTTGATGTTTTCTGTGGGACTCTTGTAGCATAGTATCACATTTCCTAAGTGCTTCCACCTCAAAACAGCTAAGATAGTTTCATTTACAAAGAAGAAAATGTAATGGCAAGCAGCAATAGGAATGTTGACTGTCTAAGAAGCAGCTTCTGCTTGGCTTCTAAAAAATCAACTTTTTGTCTTTGTGTGGGTTTCTTTTTCAGATAAAGGAGGCTTGACTTCATAATTTATGGCCTATATGCTCTTTCTTACAATTTTGATGCCCCAGGAAACTTAAGTGACTTTAGCTATTGAGAAAGGAAGTAGTTTTGTCTACGTGGACTGGGATACAGCAATAAGATCCACAAAAGCTCAAAAGTTTTCTCACTAGTAGACTTAAAATGAGTCATGACACTTCCACTGGCTGCTTCTTTGATGAGGTGTCCCAGTCCTTTGCAAAACTGGACTCTATTAAATTATCACAATATCACAGCTTTCTTTCAAAATAAAGGCTGTGGGCTCTTCTACTGTTTTTTCTCATTTCCTTAAGAGAAGGAAGTTGTTGAAGTTCTATTTGTGTACTGCTTTCCTTGAATGTCTCGCTGCTCACCTCACCAGTCCAGAGGCACAGAGTATGGCAGATGTGTGTGCTCTCTTGCACAATGCATCATCTGCCAAGAACTGGAGATTTGCATCTGGGATCTGTACTGTTAACACGAAATTAAAGGCTTGAAAGGGCGTTCTCTTTGGCATGGCGCTTCTGTCCTAGAATAGTAGTCTTATAGATAAGAGTTTTGATGGATTAGTTTAATAGATATTTTGTTGTATATGCACATGAGTAGGTGCATACATAGATCATTAACACCTTTGCTCATACTAGATTTTTGTGGGTTGTAAGCCACATCTAGGGTAGAAGAACTCATAAGTTTTAAGTTTTATTTTAAATACTATAACTTATATCCAAAATATAGATTTACTGTTTAGGGACCGATACTAATTAGTTGTCCTATTAACAACATGCTTGATCTGCTTGTGTTTCCACATTAGTTTGCAAGTGTTGTCAAAAGAAATTGCAAATTAAGCTGTGAGTTAAGAAAAACTGTCCGAGTGTACATACATGCACATACATTTTGAAAGTTGAGTGTAATAATGAATTGGTTTAAGTAGAGGAATTTTAGTCTTCATTTGCAAGTCTGTGGTATGCTAACAATCAGTTTACTACCTGCTTGTCACTAATTTTAAGAATAGAAGTGTAAGAGTTATTTTCCTTGGGCTTTATTTTTATTGTGAATTTTTACTTCATTGCTGAATGCATGGAGTTTTTTAAAAAACTGTGTTTTTATTTTTTCCTTCTCTCTTTGTCATTATTTTCAAAGTCTCATATACTCTAAGCAAGAACTGTATGTATAATTATAAAATAAGATGGCTGTACACTCTGAGGTGATGGCAGCACTTATTTTTTGGGAGCAGAACATTTAACAAAGAAACAAAAACACAGATTATTGTAATTGAGCAGATGCCAATTTTCTGGAAGACAACAAAATTATACCAAAGTTAACAAAATGATAACTTGTTTGTTTTTAACTTCTTGTCAATTATGGTAGCATTTCAGCAGTTTCAGCATCCAAAACCTGATCTGCTCGCTGCAGAGCAGAAGGAATACATTTACTGTGATAAATACCTCTTTAAAATGCATGCAACTGAGTGTAGATTTAGTATCATATGTGAAATTGTTTAATTTTGCCATTGCAGTTGAAATAGTCTCAAGAATAAATAACTGCTCAACTAAAAATCTAATTTGGATGGCTAGAATAATGAAGGGAAAAATACGATAAGTAGTTGTCAATATTTAAAGCAGGCTGAGGGAGGAAGGCTTCAGGCCTTGTGGTAGGTAGAATGAAACAGCAGATTTGAGTATCCACAATCCTTTCAGTATTAAATTTTCAGTAAAATAAAATTACTTGTATATGAAAACATAGCCTTTCCCCAGCTCTCTTTTTTTTCCTGATCAGCTGATGAAGAGACTAGCAGCTCGCTGCTTTGCTGGCTTGTTAATTTTATCCCCACTAACTGTGATTTCCGATAGCCGGCCTGCTGATAGTGGTAAGGTAAATATCCTTTTTCATTGCTGTCTTGAAGATTCAGTAGAACTACATCACAGGCATGTGTAGGTGTTTAACACATCAAAAGTCGGTGCTCTCTGTAATTCTATGTACAACTGAGTGCTTAAGGAGAGCAGTGACATTAACTGTTGACAGCCTTGCATGCTGTATTTATTATTAGCATTTCTAGCTTCCAAGATATGCAGAGAAATTTCTTTATCTTCGTTAGCTGCAGTGGTTTGTAGTGGGTGTCCTGCTTTAGCCAAATGAATATTAATGAATTTGTGTGCAGATTTTTTTTCATTCTTTTTTCTTCCTAACTCATCAGATCTCAAGCCTCCTTCATAATGGTTATCTGAGTGCTGTGAAAGCATGATGTAAATTGTCTTTTCATTATTAAGGCCTAGTTTCAGGCTGTCCCTCAGGATTCTGTGTTCGTGTTTGTTCTGTGGATTTGCACATTGGAGAATGCATAGGAAACAGATACTGAAATCCCACTGGTGTTTTTAACATGCCAGGTTGTTCTGTGTTGCGCACCAGGTTTTGTTCACAAAACGTTTTTCAAGAGACATTGTACACAATTGAAAGAAATTATGTCTGGGCTGTAATGACTCTTTTCATATAGATTGTTATGCTCACATGATCATAAATATTAGCCATGTTTGGTGCTGTGGAAAAATGAAGGTAATTGCCTTATGATTAGAGCTCTTTCAGCTTCGAGAAAGGATTGATTAGCATTTGCATGTTCTCCAGGCGATATTGAGAGGCAAAAGGGACAAATATCAACAGCAGTTATGTTCTGAGAAAGCATTAATCAGAAAGACTAGTTTTAAGGTTCTTTTTTTTTTTTCCTTTTTTTTTTTTTTTTTTTTTTTTTTAATAATAACAGCTCCTTTATGACCTAGGTTTTTTTCTTTCTTTTCTTTTTTGTTTTTTTTTTTTTTCCATTTTTTTCTTTTTTTATTATTATTTTGGAGTGGGAAGGGGGGGTCTTTCCCAATGCAAGAAAAGTTCAGCTTCTGTATCACATGGATCTCTTAGTCATTGTGTGAGCAGATTCCTTTTTTTTTTCCCCTGTTTTTTTTGTTTTGTGTGGTGTTTTTTTTTGGTAGCAGTTTGGGGTTTTTTTGTTTGTTTGTTTATTTGTTTATTTTATTTTTTTTTAATCTCCCTGTATGGTGCTGCTGGGTCTGATTAAAAGCATACATCCAGGTAAAGGAAACTGCTGTTCATTGTTTGTGACTGTGTGGTGTTCTTTTTTTCTTTTTTAATTTTTTTCTTTTTTTTTTTCTTTTTCTTCCTTTTTTTTTTTTTTTTTTTTTTTTTTTTTTGCATCCAATGCTATGAGTGTTTTTTACTGCAGAGCACTGTATTGTCAGTTCTTCTGGCTCTTTTCTTAGATGCTATTGTAGAAGAAAATTATATACTTAATAGTTGGCTTTAATGCTTAGATGATTTGTAAGTCACTTAAACTATTTGGAAGAGAATCTGATTCTTATTGTTACTGCGTAAGTTAGCTGTGCATTGTTTGTGTGAACAAAGAGCTGTGTGTGATCTGGTTTTGGGAGCAGAGTGTAGTGTATATTGTCCTGGTTGAAATCAAGCAACATAAAATTCTGTTCTGCGTGCAACTAAATAATCAAGAACTGCCACTGATGTAACAAACAACTATTTCCTGTATACTTACTGACACAGTACCACAGGCCCTCGTTTGCTGTGAAACTGTGACATGGTGTGAAATTTAAGGTTCAGATAAATGTTTATTTGTTAAGAGAACTGAGGGATTTTTAGAATGAATTAGTGTGTAGTGTGTCTTTGCCAGAAACTCAGTTTTCCATTGAAGTCTTTTTTTTATGAGGAAACTTTTCATATAAGTAGAATGAATACTTAGAGTCGCATTATCTGCATCCGTTGGGGTTGCACTTATGTTTTTAAAATATAGTCTGTTATTTCTTTCTGCGATACATCCTTTGTTTTAAAGTTGTACATTTTGAATCCATGACTTTCAGGCAATTGAAGACGGCAATTTGGAAGAAATGGAAGAGGAAGTCCGGCTTAAAAAGCGGAAGAGACGAAGAAATGTGGATAAGGATTCTGGAAAGGAGGATGGAGAGAAAGCAAAGAAAAGAAGAGGCAGACCTCCTGCAGAGAAGTTATCACCTAACCCACCCAAACTGACAAAACAAATGAATGCCATCATTGATACAGTGATAAACTACAAAGACAGGTGAGCACTCTCTCTCTCTTTTCCCCCCACCCTCCTGTCCTGCTTCAGTTATATTTTCATTCTACAGAATGGATTGCTTACATAGCGTTTCTGAAAAGTAATTCCTCTTAGGCTTGATCCTGGAAGTCCTCCTTAATCATGGAATTACATAGCATCATAGAATCATAGAATGGCCTGGGTTGAAAAAAGGACTACAATGATCATCAAGTTTCAACCCCCTCTGCCATGGGCAGGGTGGCCAGTCACTAGACCAGGCTGCCCTTGAATGCCTCCAGGGATGGGGCATCCACAACATCTCTGGGCAACCTGTTCTGGTGTAAATGGAAGGTAGAGAGTTTAATGTAGAGAGTTTAAATTTTGAAGACCCACCTGATAGGAAGTTGTGGATATAGAAAGATATTTTAAAAAAGAAAAAAAAAAAAATTAGAAACGAAGTTATCCTGCTTAGGAGGTGTACTTCAGAACATGCAGCTTGAGAAGGATTTTTCTTTAATAATCAGTGCATCCTGTATTAATATCTCTTCAAATATGCATTTATATGCATTAGCAATTAATATGGATTTGTTACTGCAAGTTCTCTCCATGACCCGTTAGATTACATAAAATATATAGGGCTAGTATTGTGAGCTCTTGAACTACTGAAAGAAAAACTGTGGAAATACTGGGAATAATGCAGGTGAGGTAGAACCCTGGTCATCAAACCATTTCAGCATCATAAAACAATAAATAGCTTAGCCTAAGGAATAAACGTAGGTTCTAAACCAAATATGACTTGAAGATTTTTTTGTTTGGCAGGTTTCTGAACTGAAAATCATCTTTGCTTCAGGAGGAGGAAATTGAGAAGTTGTTAGTTAATAGCACCTTTGAATCAGATTTGTTTCAGGAAGTTGTGGTTTTTGAATTCTGCTTTTATCTCCCAAAACTTAGTATAGACTTTTTGTTTATATATCCTTTCTTAGCCATACGTTGAATTACATGCATCATAGAAAGGCTGATCTTAGTTAAATTAGTATGAAATGCATTCGGAGACAATTGTGAAGTATTTGCATGACACACAACAGTATAACAGTACAATTTTTGCGTGTAAGGAAACATGCATTGACTTCAAATGGCAAGTTGCACTTCTTCCTTTTTACAGCTTCTGTTCTAGATGTGGCTGCAGAAATTTAACTTAGGTAGTATCGGGTGAAAGATACTGAGCCTGACTTCTTTGGCACAGTAACTGTTGAAGTGAATCATTCTGTGATCTGTGGACTCTCTGGTTGTCAAAGGTTGTTGTATCAGAAGAGGACACACAGCAGTGAACAGGATGAGCAGAAAGCTGACTACAAACTCAGTATATTCATATTTAGTTTACTCATCTCATGAAAGGCTCAAAATGAGCCAGCGATGTGCACTTGCAGCTCAGAAGGCTAACTCTTTTCTGTGTTGCATCAAGAGAAGTGTGACTGGCTTCTTGTGAGTCCGCACTTGGAGTACTGCATCCAGTTCTGGGGCCCCCAACACAAGAAGGACATGTTGCTGCTGGAGTGAGTCTGGAGAAGGGCCATGAAGGTGATCTAAGGGGTGGAGCACCTCTTCTATGAGGACAGGCTGAGAGAGCTGGAGCTATCAGCCTGGAGAAAAGAAGGTTCTGAGGGGACCTTGTAGCATCCTTCTAGTACCAGAAGGGATACTGGAAAGGAGGGGAGGGACTTTTCATAAGGGTGTGTAGCAACAGTATGTGGGGGAATGTCTTTAAACTGGAAGATTTAGACTAGACAGTAGGAAGAAATTCTTTACTGTGAGGGTGGTGAGACACAGGAATGGATTGCCTAGGTGAGGTTGTGAATACCTCCTCCCTGGAAGCATTTAAGGCCAGGCTGGATGGGGCTTTGAGCCACCTGGTCTATGGGGAGGTGTCCCTGTGTATAGCAGGGGGACTAGAACTATGTGATCTTAAAGGTTCCTTCTAACCCAAGCAATTCTGTGTGTCTATGGTCTTGCTATGGCTTCTGAAAAAGAAGCTGAAATGTGTTTAAATTTCACGACTAGTAATCAGGGAATAATAAGGAAGAATTTATCATAGTTCGGCTCCCCATCCTGGAACTTCTTCATAACTGACATGCTTCTGATGGGAGCTTCTACCTCTCAGTTCAAAAATAGCAAGCATGTTACTTCTTCAGACCTCCAGTATAACATGAGACTATTACTGGCAATATTTTCCTTGTTTATTCTAGAAGTTTCAAACAAAATAGAATGGGTTGTCAACATCTAGGAGAGCTAAAACTACAATACCAACTTTAATCATAGGATCATAGAGTGGTTTGAGTTGGAAGGGACCTTTAAGATCATGTAGTTCCAGTCGCCCTGCTATAGGCAGGGAGACCTCCCTCTAGACCAGGTTGCTCAAAGCCCCATCCAGCGTGGGGGATCTGACCAGCAGTTTGAGCTGCAGTTATTAAAATATGGTCAAAGGGAGATTACACGGGCAAATTAGCAGTGTTTAAAACAATTATTTGGTGTGGAAGAGTACAGCATATGGTTCTTCTGAAAACAAAATTCAGTGGTAGATATCTAAGTAGTTGTAAAACACTGTTAAAGAGCTCTATGCAAGCCAGTGAAGTTAGCATTGAGGTCACGTCCTCATGGAGGCATTTCCCATTTAATAAAGCAAATAGTAGAAAAATAGGGGAAAAAAAAAAAATCCAGCTCCGTTTGGACACTTTGTAGTGAGAACTGTTGAGGACTTCATCAAACTCATGCTACTACCTCCTTTCAGGCTGCTTTGCTTTGGATTCCACTCTTGGATTATGTTCTTTAGGCTCTTCTTTGTGTTGATAAGTGTTTATCTTATGTATTGCTGAAACAAATAGTCATACCTGAATTAGTGGAGAAAATGCTGTGGAGAAGTAAATGTGTGCTGAAATCAGTGTTGCATTCTTAAATTTTACCTCTGCTCTTATTACTCATCTTTAAGTATCAAAGGATAAAATATGTTACCAGCTGTAACAGCAGAACTACAGATGCAGAGCATTTTTCTCTTCTCTGTTATAAGTGAAGCCTACATATAACATAAATTTCATCTGTAATAGTTTAGACTGAAGAATAGATCTTCAATGAAGGAAAAACAACATAGATGGTCAGAATCCTCTGACTTCAAGGAATGATGTCCAAAGTAAGGCTAAGACAGAGAAACAGTCTTAAAAGATTTTGCATTATGGTTGTTTGTTTGTTTTTTTTTTTTTTCTTACTCCAGCTTTTCCAAATTTTTGCCGCATCTACTTGGATGGAATACAGCTGTGGATAAAAACTTTGGATTAAGTAATCTGGTTCCTTCATTGTAAATTAGATGGACAAATGGAGAAAAGAGTACGGTTTGATAAATTAAGAAAAAACAGCTCGGTAATTGAAGTTTTAATGTGGTTGAGATCTGAATTTGCTAGGATAGAAGTATTATGAACTGTTAACATTAAAGTGAAGGATAGTCTTCTGGGAAAAGGCTGATACTTCAGCTGGATGAAAGAGAAAGAATAAAGGCTGTTTCTAGAAAAAATGGTGAAGTAGTCTGAAACTGTTTCAGAATTGTCTTTTTGAGAAAAAGAAGTGAGAATTCCCAGAAGTGAGTTTAAAGCTTGCAGGAAATACTGAACATTCTGGAAAATATTTCTTGATTTATATTAATAAAAATGGAACAGGGAAAGATGTAGTGTGCAGTGAGGGTGACACAGTAAATAAATCATAGAATTGTGGACTGACTGAGGCTGGAAGGTACCTCACAGGTTGCAGTCCTACGCCATGGACAGTGTTGCCAACCACTCAGTCAGGCTGCCCAGGGCCCCATCCAACCTGGCCTTGGACAACTCCAGGGACGGGACATCCACAGCATCTCTGGTCTGGTGCCTCACCGTTCTCCAAGTAAAGCATTTCCCTCTAACATCTAAACTAAATCCCCCTGTTTTAGTTTAAAGCCATTTCCTCCTCGCCTATCATTGTCTGCCTGTGCAAACTGTCAGTCTCCCTCCTGCTCATAAACTTAGTTCAATTGCTGAAAGGCTGCAGTGTGGTCTCCCTGGAGCCTTCTCTTCTCCAAGCTAAACAACCCCAGCTCCCTCATCCTTTCTTCATAGGGCAGATGCTCTGTGGCCTGCAGAATGTGGCCTGCAGAATTAAATGAACGCTTATTTAGCTCTCAGTAAGAATAGTGATATTGGCTGTGAAGACAAAGGAATAGTTTAAGGGGATAGTAAGAATATAGATAGGACAATAGCAGGGCAATGAAGTATTCAAAGAACTATACCATTTAGCACAGAAAACACTATTGCCGGTGTGGACAAGGAAATATATGTCATTATGCTTCTTCTGGAATACCTTCCTTGAATAACGAAGATTAGTCTATACTTAAACTAGTATAAATAGCTACTTCAGTGTTAACTAGGTTGAGAGAGTCTTGCAAGAGGAAGCAGGGTTTTTTATTTATTCTCATACAGCCCAGTCTGAGAGAGGAAGATGACTGCTTTCAGTAAATTCACCTGAGAAACAAAGAAAGCATGAAGACCAGGAGAATGTAGAAAGAAACAGAATACACAAGGTTATGTGAATGTAAACAGTCAAGAATGCATTCAAGTTAGTAACTAAAAAGAATTCTGGAACATCCTTCTGTAGGGAATAATGGAGCAAAAATACCTATCTAGATTTAGGATTTATTCCTTGATTAAAAAAATTGATATGATTGTCTATTACTAGGATCTTAGATACAAAGACCTGGAAGCACATTGATCCTCATCATCCAGTGTAAAATGTATACATTGCCTGTACAGGCTCTGTGTGAAATGAATTTCAGTATATTTGAATTTGATATTGTGTCTTGACTTCCAGTAGTATTTTGTTGCCTCTACAACGCTGGTACCTCATTTTAATCTTGCTGTATAAATCACCTGTTTAGAAGAGAGTGCATCAACCCAGATTACTGTCATTCATTTCTAGTTCTGATGATTGTAATTTGTCTTTTGTTCACTCTGAAATTAGGAATGCCCATAGGATTGCTTAGTATGGAGAATAACATATAACATGCATGTTGTATCTCTGGAAAGTGCAGTTAGTCTGGTCATATAGTTGAAATGCTTTAGCCTTTTAAAGAGAAGAACAGTTTTACCGGAGAGAGAAGTTAAATTTCTGACTAAGGAATTTGCATACCAAATGCTTGAGGTGACTGACTTTGCATCATGCACATGAATGCTTACTTTCAAAACCATCTTTTTCTTCCTTTGAAGGTTTAGTTGTTGTTGTTGTTTTAAATTATTGCAGAGGAAGACAAGCTGTGAGAATTGCTTTACTTTCTTGATTGTTGCAATTAAGCAAAGAATGATACTTCATTCCTCATAATCCTTCAGCATCCATGCAAATCTTCTGTCCACTCCTGCCTTGCATCAGAGTTTACAGTTTAGGCGCCTGTTTGGTGCACCTGCTGTTTTGCATTACCTTTGTTTAGATAGAAACATTATACTTAAAAGCCCATGACCTTATCAGGTCAATTACAGGCAGTGATTTGCGTTTGTGATCCAACTCCTCAGCCAATCAGCCTTGGCTAGACTAAGGACTTAAGTGTTGAGCCTGCTAGCTTCAGAAAGCCTCCACCTTGTAGTGGTGTAGCTGTTTACCACATTTAATAAAACTGGTAAAAAAATTGGAGGCTGGAGTTGTTGTTTCCTACCCATGTTTCCTGCTTGTGCAAGAGGCTGCACCTGTCTGTGATTCCTTGTATTATAATCACTGCCTCTTTAAAAGTAAAATGTTCAAATAGCATTCTAATTTTGAGAGAGCGTAGCTCTGGGAGAGAATATTTTCCTCTGTATGTGAAATGAATTTTTCTTTCAAACTTTTTCCATCGGTTTTCTCATGTTGGCAGTTTTTAACTACTGCAATACAGTGAGTAATATAATTAGCCATTGCTGCTCTAACTGCTAATTAATTATGCCAACTAGTACTCTTTAAGTATTCAAACATGCAGAGGAAATAATTCTTATTTATAGTCAAGCTATGGAGTATATAGCCGTATCTCAGAAACAGGAGTATTAGTACTTGTTTCAAT
Source organism: Excalfactoria chinensis (assembly GCF_039878825.1). Lineage (NCBI taxonomy): Eukaryota > Metazoa > Chordata > Aves > Galliformes > Phasianidae > Excalfactoria > Excalfactoria chinensis. The sequence continues at coordinate 25,760,857 of NC_092857.1, forward strand.
TTCATTGATAAGGAGAGGTCCACCATTTATTACTGTAATCAGTTTCAAAAAAGATGAATCACTAAAAACTTACAACAAAAATGAATAACCTCCCTGCCTATGTGGATTATTCTTTGAAGTTGTACATAGTGAGGTGGTTGTCCTAATGTTTTCTTTAAATTCTTCACACACACATTTGTTTTGTTTTGATTGTTTAGCAAACGTCATTTTGAGTTTCACTCACATAGGAGCTGTAAATTTGTATACTGTGTTTCTGGATGTCAGCATTCATTCTAAACCACTCTACACTGGATTTCAGTGTTAACAAAGAAGTCTGAGATTTGCTAGAAATACAAGAGCATCATACATCTTCATCCTTGTCATTGTCTTTCCCTTTTGAATCCTAAACAGAAAGTGGTTTGATAGGTGGGTTGCAGCTTGCTTCTGGCCTCACGCTGCCAGGGAAAAGGGGAACGAAACCAGATATGCATGAATTAAGCCTAATTGCTCCTGCATTTAATTCTGCTAACAATAATACTTACCAAATGAGTGGAAGTATGTACTTAGACACACATTATAAACAATTCTAAGGTAAAACTGGAAACACTGAGCACAAGTACTTTCTAAGCAAAAATCTTTTAAAAAAACAGTAATTTCTCATAATGAGTTTTAGCTTGCTTACCATTTAGGTATTTGCATGTGAGCAAATAGGACTGATGCAGTAAGCTGTCAGCCTTGGTTGTTTCACAGTCAGCTCTCATAATTTATTCTGATCCTTCTTCCCTTCAGCATGTATCCTGCTAGTTGCCAGGCAACCGTGATTTTTTACTGCGCATGCAGTAGTTCTGCTAGTTGTTGTTATTTTCTTCTAATTATAAAAGTGAGGATGGAAACTGAAATCTGAATATTGCTTTAATAATGCTTAATTATTAATAATTTGCTCCATTTGTAGCAGTGACACAGCCCATGACTGTCAGAAAGTATCAGGTGATTTTATATTATAGGCAAAGAGCAGAAGGTAACAGTCCTTGTGAGAGGAGGTTCTGTAAAAATGGTACAGCAGAATAAGCTGTTATTGATCTTCGTAGACAAAATCAGGCATTCCTTTTCTGTCTGTTGCATATTTCATGCCCTTAGTGCTTTGTTGTTCCTTTTTTTTTTTTCCATGACCTTAAGTGATTCTCAGTAATTAATTACATCAAACAAAAGCTTGAAGGTTTTCTGAGGCATTCTTAGTTTAACAGACTGTGTGAGCAAGCTGCAGTTGGCTGGATTTATAACTTGAAAATAAAATATTGCTATTGTAATAGTTTACTACTGTTTTATTTTTCAGCTAATACAATATAAGGGTTTGTGCAAGTATGTAGAAAGGAGGGGAAGGGGGAAGAATTATGGAGCTATTGAATAAAGGCTGTGTAATTATAGGAAGCTTTTTTAATAGTGCAAATATGTGTACTGTATTTCAGAATCTGATAAAAATCGGGAAGTTATTAGTAGCTGTTCATTCTTAAATAATACTTAAATTATACTGCTAGACTCTGAAATGTACTTGAAGCAGCACCTGCATCAGTGGCTTTCTATTTCTTCTCAAGTATATGTCTTTGTTAGAAGAAAACTGCTGAAGTTTAAAATACAGCAGTGATAACTCAGTGCTTGCATGCCAAATCCAAGTCAACACTGTATAAATTTTTGAGAGCAACTTTGTATTTTATAAATTTGGTAGTGTGTTCTTAATACATAGCTGTTAGTAGTCTGAGAGGAAGACGGGTTCTGCTATTTGACATGACATTATCACTCACAGACATCATTAACAGGATCAGCAATTTCAAATCCACAGTATAAAGAACTGCCACTTTGGCAGGAGAAGTATTAAATTAATGAATTTCACTCTTTAGTGTAATTCAGTACTGAAGGAGATGTGAAGATAGAGTGGCCTGAGAGCATCACAGTTATTTTCTATAAGGACAGAAAGGATGAAATCTGGGATGACAATTTTGTTGTCATTTTTTCATTTTGTTACTTTGGTAACAGAATGATACCCAAATGAACTAGATTTATTTGGGAAGGTTGGACTATGTGATTTCCAGAGGTCTATCCTAGACCCTATAATTCTGTGAGATCTGTTGGCTGAGGTTGCTAGTGAACTGCCTGGAATATGAGGTGCAAATGGTCTGAAAGGTTGTCCATACCAGTATTTGTGTAGTGCATATAGGCTTAACTCTTACCTTCCCTGATGGAGTGGCACTGTACACCTTCTTATCTCACCGTGCATCCACAGCACCAAGAAATGTGGTTTTGTATGTGCCATAGTCTTTCCCAAACAGCCAGGAGACAGTCTGACAGTTACTGTAAGCAGACAAAGGGAACAGGGTCTGCTGCTGCAAATCAGAAAAAATGATTGTGAGGTAGGGACATTTACAGTGTTAACATTGAATAGAAAAATACTCTAGATGCAAGTTGTCCCTAGGGATATCAGTTGGATGGCACTGATTAGCAAGCTATGATTGAACTTCAGTATTATTGTCTTCTTTGATACAGAGTATATAATGAGCAAAATTGTCTTAAGAACAGTTAAGAAAACTTGGATTAGGTGAGCAACAGCTGCTTAAGAAATGGCAAAGTTCTGTTTGTTCCTTCTTCTTTGTTCATTGATCTCTAAGATTCCCAAAGCAAGTTTGTGCCTCTAAAAATGCTTGTAATAGATCAAACATTAAGAGATGTCTAAGATATGATAGGCATTCATGAATTTCATATAGGACAAAGCTGTTCTGTACTTCTCACTATCCTTATCTTCCGTAGCAGAATTGCCTCAATTAACCTTTGATCCAGCATCAATTTAACATGTCTGTTACGATCCCACACTGTTATGGAGGGTAGCTGCGAGATTGAAGCTGAGGTAAAGGCTGAGACTAGGCAGCAGCCTTCTCCTTGCTCAATTTCTATGGAGGTTTTGCATGTTAAGTTACCATCCAAAGGTGGAAATTAGAAAAAAGGGCTGTGAGAGAGGGGAGTATGAGAACATGAGCCAGGAAATGGCATGTGAATGCTCTGTGCAATGAGTTACAGTTCTCCTCAGCAGAGTTTTTTTTCCACTATTTTGATGTGAGAATCAAAAAAAAAAAAAAAAAAAAAAGAAAAAGAAAAAAGAAAAAAAGAAAAAAAACCAACAACCCACAACCTTAAGCTTGTAAGGGCCATCAATACATTTCATCTCCAAATATCTCACAGTCATCTATTAGTTGGAGAGCTACATGTGGGAAAATTAAAATAAATAAATAAATATAACTTAATAGAGGATTAACAATGGTAAGTCTGGAAACCTTAGGAGTTCCAAACACCTTCAAATAATGTGACATGCTCCTAGAGAATGAGAGGATTTTAGATTACCCATCACATTATTTCAGATGATTGAAGAAGTACAAATCACAGTAGAGATTTTCAGTGCAGTTAGTATGATCTTCCCAGGATCCTAACACTCATTAAAGGGAGTTAATAATGTTTTTCCTTGTAAAATCTGGTTGTTCTGATAGCAATCAGCATCTGGTATAACCAAAGTCAATGTGAACAAATGGTGTGGTGTGACCCGGAGATACAAAAAGAACTACAAAATGACTGAGGAATATACTGAGGAATATAAACTTAGACTGACAGGAGAGAGGGATGCTTAGATTTATTAAAAAAAAAAAAAAAAAAAAAGTTTATAAAAGAGTAAGGCTGCAGCTGTCAAAGCACTACAGTATTTTGATTCAAGTCCTTTTCCTGCTTTCATGAAGTTCCACAGCACTTCTGATCCTGTAATGGTGGTGATATTTTAGGACAGGGCGGGAAGATTTGTATTAAATTGTAAACCAATTATCCATATCAGTTTATTAAAATAATAATATGAGATTAAAATAATTGAGAGATCAATTTCTAGTTCTTTGAAAGAAGAGGGGTCAGGGCTGTATTTTTGCTGTTGTTGTTTGTTAATCTGTTTTTTAATGATTTGATTGTATGACCTGTGTGTGTGAGGAAGTTGTAGTAATTCTTGGCTTTGTGGGTTTGTTTTTTTTCAACAGTTCTGGACGGCAGCTGAGTGAAGTATTCATTCAGCTCCCATCGAGGAAAGAACTGCCAGAGTATTATGAATTGATAAGAAAACCAGTTGATTTCAAAAAAATTAAGGTAAGAGCAGTTTTGGAAGTGGAGATTCCTACATTTCTTTTTCTTAGACACAGGTGAGTATTAAAGCCAGTATTTGAATGACCAAAGTATGCATATTGAATCTATCTCTCTGTCTTGGATTTTAAACATTATCACATCCTTTGTGATATTGTATGATGAAGTTCATTTGGATTGTATTGTAGTATATTACCATAATTTTGAAGTTAAATAAAAATGCAGCAGTTACATGAATGGTACTTTTAGAGATGACATAGAACCATAGAATCATAGAATGGCCTGCATTGAAAAAAGGACTACAGTGATCATCTAGTTTCAATCCCCTACCGCTGTGGGCAGGGTGGTCAGCCACTAGACCAGTCTGGCCAGAGACACATTCAGCTTGGCCTCCAGGGATGGGGCATCGATAACCTCTCTGGTCAGACTGTTCCAGTGGACATCTCAATGTGTGTTTTTCGTAAGGAACCAATAAAGAACCATATAAATAAATCTTTAGCAAGATAATACCTGTGGGAGAATATAGCAGTCCCTGAACTAACATCCAAACACAGCTGGGCGGATGGTTTTTTGGCACCTTCTTGAGGATTAGTTGATGTAACTCTGTAATGCTGTTCATATCAGAGGACATTGTATGTCTGTTCAGGGAAAAAGAAATAGAAATTCCTTTTACCGGAAGAGCTCAATTTCGTAATTTTTGTCCCTTCCACTTCACACAGCAATTGCATGAGTTTTGTTTTACCTATTGCCCTACTGTGATACTTTTTTTAGTATTACATTATTGACATGTTTTATTGTTCCTTTGTTTCTTTTAAATAGGCACTTGTTTTGATGCATTCTTAAAGATAATGTATTTTCAAAAACTAATTCTGTGTCTTGTCTGCTGTTTTTTTGTTTTGTTTTTTTCCTGCACCACTGCCTCTCCGTACTTCTCATTTTCCTCAACAAATGCAACAGGAAAGAATTCGCAACCATAAATATCGGAGTCTTGGGGATCTGGAGAAGGATGTCATGTTGCTGTGTCATAATGCTCAGACATTCAATCTGGAGGGATCACAGGTCTGACTGAACTAATAATTGCACATACAGGTTTTCCCTTCCTAATGCTTTCAGTTCTTAACTGATGAATATATTGTGCCTATAAATGCTGTGTTTTAATTATTATTTTAAATAGAGGAAATTGACAGATTCTTAGAATTAGCCAAAGTTCTCTGGTCACAGCTGAAGTGGGAGCATGCAGACAATTTGGTTTTGAGTCCAGTTCTAAGATCAGCTTGTTTTGATCTGTGTGTAGTTCCCAGCTGTTGTAAGACTGTTTGAATCTCTGCTGGGTACCTGTTCATGTGGAGTGATACATGGGTTTGGGCTACCAGATTGGATTGCAGAAGGAGCAGTTATAATAGTACAACTTAATTCCAGAGGTAGAAGAAGAGCTTAGTAGTGAACTCTTCAGCTCTTCTAGTGGAAGATAGAAATTCAAGGTCCAGATGTGCAGTTTGTGTAGGAGTTAATATTATATTCTTTTAACCTTTGGACTGATCTTTCTTTCAAAGATCTATATCCATTTTGAAAGTTAGTAATAATAAATTCCAGTGGAGCCTCAGAGGTTTGCAAAGCAAAATCTCTAACCTCAAATGTTTTAAAAGATATGATTGTGTTCAGTCCTGTAAATTAGGAACAGAGGATAGTGATGCAAAATGAGAGACTACAAAATCTGGATAACAGATGAGAAAATTGTCACGTGATGTAGTGAAATGTAGCATAAGATGCATATTTTTACAGAGGAGTCTAAATTGTGGGATACAAATTCAGTATGAAATTGAAGTAAAGGACACGAAAACCACATCAATAATGTGAAAAATAAAAATAAAAATTCCTTTCAAGAATCCTAGGTAAATTTAGCTGGAGGTTTCATGCTGCCAGTATTAATGCATCATCTGAATAACTATATGTTATTGATAGCCCTTTGCTAAACAGGTGAGTTTATATGAAAAATTGAGACATAAGAATGAAATTGAGCATGCAATTAGATAAAGGATTGATGAACACAACTGTTTGTTTTGTGTTTATTTTTCTTATATAGAGACAGAAAATGCTTTCTGACATACATACATGTGATATTTTTACTGTGTTAAGTTACGTGGAAGCAGCCTATAAACATCTGTTAAAATTATTTTAATAAAAATAATGATGAATCGAATTGTGGAACAGAACCTTTACTAAATGTCCAGAAGTAAATTACCAGTTTACTGCTAAGTCAAGTAGCTGTGAATTAAATAAAAATGAACCAAAACAACAACAATAACAAAAAACAAGAAAAACCTACCCAGAAAGTACCATTAAAATTGTTTAAGGGAGAGAATGACAGTAGTTTAAAAGGGATAAGTAAAAAGTAGTAGCTATGTGAAAAAAAATAGTTATGCTGATGAGAATGGCATGAGTTGCTAATCCAGACTGGTCTCTTGTTACATGGAGGTGATAGATTTGACAGGAACACTCTTGGATGGGTATAAACATTCAAGATTTTGTTACCCTGTTTGTAAATCATATCATCATCATAGTATCATAGTATCATAGTATTGTGCGAGTTGGAAGGGACCTTAGAGATCATCGAGTCCAACTCCCGGGATTCGAGCCCTCTGTGTAGCAGAGCGGCACTTCTACCCCCTGCTCCACAGGGAGGGATTCGAACCCGGGCCCCCTGGTGTTGCAAACGGGAATTCTACCGCTGCGCCACTGGTTGACACAAATAGGTCAACCAGCTTCAGAGTTCTTTTCCATGCTAGCATACAAATTTAACTACCATAGTTGGTATTACCTTTTATTGTATAAAGCCCAAAAAACCTGTATCTAGGTTTTGGTTGTTTTTTGGTTGTTGTTGTTTATTTGTTTTGTTTGTTCAAGTTTTTATGCTATATTCTCCTAACTTTTTATTTCCAGTGAATTGTGGGACATTTTTCCAGTCATTCTCCAGTTTTTAAGCTTACCTTACATTTGTTGTGATAGTTTAGTTCTACCCTTGGTGTGACGTACCAGTTTACTTAAGTAAACTGGATTATTGTGTGCACACTCAAAACAAAAAGGCTACTTTGAGCAGAGCTGTTCAGGTACAAAGCAGCATCAAGTGAAATTCTGCATGTTCATTTTGTTAGTGTTGATGCATATTTGTTGTCCTTGAAGCCAAGGAATTCCATTTGAGCCAGAACCTGAGGAGAGGTTTTTCAGAGACAGACTGACTTCTTTTTGAGACTTTTGTGCTCAGTGAAACTTTAGCAGTTCCAAAAGTTTTTAATGTTGTAAAACATGTAAATGTTTTAAAACATTTAAAACAGTTTTTAATGTTGTAATACATGTAAAAACAGACATGTAAGAAGTGCATGTCTTTGGAAAGAGAACATTTTTTTGTTTAAGAGTTTGCAGAATTTTAAGTTTCTTTGTCACTGTTTTTTCCCATTTTGAAGGAAATTTTGCTGCTATTGCTGTAATGATTCTTGTTGGAATCAACTTATCTATTAAAGTAAGAAAATTTTTTATTTGCCCAGCTTTTCTGAATGCAGCCATAAGTCTTTCCTGAGTCATAGTAGCCAGTGAGCATCTACAAAGAATTCCGTATTTAGAAAGATAACATTTTTTAAAACCCCTTTTTTTCTCTACGAAATTCTGTTAAAAGGTCCAGATCACAGTGGGATCTTAAATATGTATTGACTGGAGTTCAAAATACAATGTTGGGCTCTTCTTTAATTCCTGTTATCTTAAAAATGTGTTTTCGCTGAGAAAAGACTGCCAGGTTATTGAAGGGCAATCCTAAGAATAATGTGATGTGCTAGGCCTCTGGGAACAAAAAATTAAAACTAGGGGTTTTCTAGGGATAGGAAGCTTTAAAAATGTTAGGTGTAAAAGAATATTGGTGATGATTTCTCTTTAAGGAAAAAAAAACAAAACTCTGGGATCTAAAATCCCATTAGAGGCACAATACAAAAGGGAAAAAAAGCCACTTCAAAACAATTGTAATCATTATGTATCTTGGGTGTCAAGAAACACTTGTACCCTATTTATGAGCCATCTTGACATCTCTTAACAAAAGCCACTGGAGAACATATGGAGTGGGGAACAGGGAACTAACTGCATTGAAAGGCACTTTTTCTGAAAGGTACTTGAAAATAAACTGAAAGAAAAGTTTGTGTATTTCATATGAGGTGTTCTGAACCAAGATTTTCTAACTCTTTTTACTGAACCTGCAAAGTATGAGAGTGATTTTATCAGTTTTTTATGTATAGCTTTTTGTGTAATGACAGCTAAAAATCTTCCCATTATTTTTCTCACATTGGGACAGTGTTCCTTTATACAAGAAAATATTTTGCTTTTCTGAAGGAGTAAGTGAGGATGGTAAGGAAATCACATACAGTTCATGAGCCTTTACTGTTACATATATAACTGTTCTTAATTATCCAGTGCTTTGTCTTCTTACAAAGCAAAATATACCATCTCCTTTGTTAAGATGTTTGTGAAGTCTCAGTTAGTTGGGGAGACTATGATATCTCTGTTATCTTAATCTGAGAAGTGCATTAAAAGCCAGGTGTTGGTCTTATATATGGATGCTTGACGTTGAAAATCTGATGTGACAAAAGCACTCAGCAAGTTTGCCGGTGTTCAAGATAAGGTGTTAAGTTTGGGATAGGCACTGATTTTACAGTCCTTTTAGATCTGCAGGGAAGGATGGGATGCTTGGGATAAATTAATTTTCAAGCAGCTGGTTTGGGCTTCTGGAAAAACAAATGATAATTAACATAATCCAGTTTTATAACTGAAGAGCTTACTGCTGAAGGTTGTCATGTTGGGAAGTTTTCAACATTTAAAGTGTAGTGAAAACACAGAAGAGCCCTTGTGCTATTAGAAAGAGTAAAGGAAAACATTCTTAATTGGACTTTTAAACATAAGATATTTTAAGACTTCTATTTTTGTGACAAATTTATTTATCTTTATTGACAATTTCTTTTTTTTGTTCAGGACACATAAAGTTAATGTTTGTATTTCTTGTAAAGCATGCAGTGCTACTTTTAATTTGAAAAGACTGTATATTCTGTAGGCTTCCAGCAGAAATGAAGGTCTGCAGTATGGGTTTTTTCATGTTGCTTGATTTTGCAGCTCTAACATAGGTTTGTATTTGCATTGTAGATCTATGAGGATTCCATTGTTCTTCAGTCGGTGTTCAAAAGTGCACGACAGAAGATTGCCAAAGAAGAAGAAAGCGAGGATGAAAGCAATGATGATGAAGATGATGATGAAGAAGAGGAGTCAGAGTCAGAATGTGAGTCCTCTCTAAATAAAGAAAATGTGAGGGGTAATTAGATGTTCTGGTTTCTGCTGTTAGATTGAGTTTTCCATAGAGGTATGTAACTTCTCACAAAGTTTACTGCATTCAACTTACATCTCTGTTTTCTGTTTCTTCTGGCTGTATTTCTTCATAGTGAGCTATTTTCATACAGTAGAAACAAACAACAGAAGAGCTACGTGGGAACAGGTTTGATTGGACATGACTGTTGATAAACCCTTTTTGTTCTATTCATCTAATTTGTAAATAAAAGTACTAGAAGGTTTAAATACAGTTTTGATCCACAAGTGATCAGCCTTTCAGACATGATATGGCATGAAAGTCATCACCTGGTTAAGACAGTGGTGCAAGTATTGTTCAGAGGGACAAGGACAAAGTGAAACGCAGATCGTTTTAGAAGCAGGAGGTGACACCCATTCTTCAGAGGGCCAAGTTATGGGATAGGACAAGGCTGGACAGAATGTTCTGCAGGTATTCAGCATGTGATGCAGGAAAAGCTGGAGCATGTATTCTAAGAAGGGGAATGTTGAAACATTCTGCCATTATGTTTTCTCCCTTGGTGAAATTATTTGTCTTTTCTAGTTTGAAATTTAATCAGGTGCCTGTATACTGTTCCACCGATTAACTCATGTATTAAAAGTCTCCTAGCATACTGACAGCTACAGTGGAGCAAGGATTTCCCATACAAAATTCCTATCTCCATACAGCCTTTCAGTTCTCCTTGCTGATTTGTATTTCTTTGGTAGAAAAAGAAAAAGGTGTTTTTTATTCCAGATCTGCCAGTCATCTCCATTTATTGTTTCTGTAATTTAAAACGACACAATTGTTTGCTTGTACGAAGGTTAAACTTGTCTATATACAAATAAGAAAGTATTTTTACCTTTGCATCTTCCCACAAAACCAGATACTACCTGCTGAACATGAAAAAGAAGAGGTGTAACAGTCAAGTTCTACTCCATAGCTTAATACAAGTTATTGCTACAGCAGTCAAGAAGTAGAGAAGTAAAAGCAAGTATCTCTGGTTAATTGTTCCATGGTCCAGATAAAGAACAGGGAAAGCACCTTCTTCTGCTACCAGGCGAAAATTTCTAAAAACAGAGACAGCACTTAAAAATTGATAGGTGACATTCAGTAGTTTATTTTATTCACAGTCATGTACACTTTTATACTTTCTGCAGCAAAATCTGTGAAAGTCAAAATCAAGCTGAATAAGAAGGATGAAAAAACTCGGGAGAAAGGAAAAGGCAAGAAGAGGCAAAGCCGAGCAAAAGCCAAACCTGTTGTGAGTGATGATGATAGTGATGAGGATCAAGATGAAAATGTAAGTTTTGTTCACTGAGACTGTGGAAGTGGTTACAGTGATTGCGTCTCTGCCCTGTCCTGCTTGCTGTCAGAATTCTCACCTATTCATGCTTAAGCACATATTTAATCTGTATCCATCATCTTGAGAGAATTAGGCAAGGGTGTTAACTGTGTCTGGGTGTGTTTAGGAGATCTGGTCCCAGTGCTGAAAGACCAGAAGCCCTAATAGTTTGGAGAAGAAGTTGGGAGAAAAAGCTCCAAGAAATTTGGAGCTTATTTCTTGGAGCTGTCCCTACCTTCCTAGAACCTTTAAGTCTTGTGATTTGTTTGCTTTCATCCCCAGACGAAAAATTCTTAGCTTGATTTTTTTTTTTTTAGTAGTTGCTTCTGTAAGTGCAGCAAATGAAAAAAGAACTCTTCCCAGTTGTTTTTAAACATCTGGATGGATAGAAATATTTGACATTTCCTTACTTGGTGTCTTTTCTTCTCTAAAGAAGCCTGCAGCAACTGCATTAAATGTCTTGAAAGAGAAATATTAGATAACTACATTTCTTAAGACTACTTTGATGTGTCAATTTAATTGTCATCTTCCTTCCCTTTTCTTTCTTTTTTCTTCTTTAACAAATTCCACAGAATAGCTGGCAAAGAATTTCTCACTTGTCTTGTGTCTCTTACCTCTAGGACCAGTCGGAAGCAAGCGGAAGTGATGATGAGTGATCCATAGGGTTTATTTTCTTGGCAGAACTGACCCCTTCCCCTTCTCTTCTCCCTTCTCCTATTTTACGCCCAGTGAATTCATTTTGTCAAATAGACATTGGGTTGTTTCTGTATTCTCATTCTCTATAAATTAGCTTTAGGATAGTGCCAGACAAACGTATGATATCATGGTGTAAAAAAAAAAGAAAAAAAAGAAAAAAAAAAAAAAAAAAAGAAAAAAAAAAGTAATGTTGTGACCAAATGGGCCTCGAAGATTTAAAAAACAAACAAAAATGACAAAAAAAAAGCTTTTGATGGAAAATGTGGGTTAGTAGTATATTTCTATGGGCTGGGTTTAGCTTGTTAATGATTTGGTTTTGCCTGGTTTTGTCATTTGATAAGAACTTTTTAAGTGGCATCGGAAAGATGGAAAAAAAAAAAGGAAGTCTTTTGTAGCATTGATAACCAGGAGAAGCCATTAAAAGTCACTGGTTATTTTATTGTTCATCAGGCAGTTTTTGAGGTTTTTATTTCTTCTGTATTGGGTTTTCATTCTTTTTTTTTTTACACTGTGGTACATATATGCAACTTTGTTTAATAGCTTCTATTTGTACAGTAGTTAGCCTTCATCCATTTTGTCCCATTTATGTTTTTCCACTTATGCTTGACGATCTTCAGAAAAATGCTTTTTGAATTGTATCAAATTTATGTCTACTGTAAACTTTGCTTAACTTTTTTCTCCTTGATTAAAAAAGTTGGGTTGAAAAATGCTATTGAATATTGCAATCTATATAGTGTAATGGATGGCTTCTTTCATCAGACTGATCTTCTATGTTACCAATGTGGATTATCACCTTTTCCCTAAAGTGTACTTAATCTTTGCTTTCTTTGCACAATGTCTTTGGTTGCAAGTCATAAGCCTGAGGCAAATAAAATTCCAGTAATTTTGAAGAGTGTGGTGTTGGTGCTTTCTTAATAAAGAGATAATGTCGCTCAATAGATGCAGTCTTGTGTTAATAAGTTCCACAAAAACCTTCTTGTTGTAGGGATGAGAGGCCAGGAATGTTTCCTGTAGAGAGGTACACTATGGTCTGTCCTGAGCATATTTAATTAAGAACTCATTCTAATGTTATGGAATTTTCCACAGAGACAAAGCATTTGATGCATACTAAAATAAAAATAAAGCTGAAGCAGTAAGATAATAATATGAATTGTAATTCATTACCTAATTACAATTCAAGTGATTAAGCAGCAAATTAAATGGTTTCTTTTTGCTTCAGAAAGTGTATGTCCACAGGCGTCAGTGGGCGTGAAAGCAATCAGTTACACAGGCAGATATTTATGTATTTATGCAGTCAGTCCATCTATATATGAATCAGTTTATTTAAGTATTCCCCTGAGGTCTAAAGGTTGTGATGTACTCAGATGTGGTAGTGTAAGTGCTTGAACTAAGTAGTATCTACAGTTAATTATCTACTCTGTGGAAATCAAAACTTCTTGAATTTGACATACATTCAATAAAAAATGTGCAAACCTGCAACTTCGTATGTAAACAGTACCTTTCTTTGTTGCCTGTAGAGTTTTTCAGTGAGAGTCTACATTAGATTAATTTATGCTGCTTTGCTATGTATTGACTACTTCCCGTATTTCCTCTAGCTCAGTTGAACACTGATTTTTAAGTTTGCTTGGTACTTATTTATGTGTATTAGCCCCACCATGGGAGAATTTGTTACCTTCAGAGAGCCTTAGCAATTTCAAGCATTTCTTTTGTTGTAGGAGAGACATAATGGTCTTCTCTGGTAACAGTGTATCCTGGTGGAGGTAAAGATTGTTTTTCTTGGTCATAAATTCACCTTGAGTGATAGGAATAGAAATGAAAGCTATCTGTCATGCTTATTTTTCTTTCAGTACAGAGCCAAGTACTGTAATTTACATGATGTGTACTTGGAAACAAGATTTGTAGTAAGTTTTCTGGAGCGCTCACTTAGGCGTACACTGTCATGACCTGTGAACCTAAAGCTTTCTGTGCAGTGTCTTAACACAAGGCAGCTGTTAGTTAACAGTTTGGTCACACTGACAAACAAATCTTTCCCAAAACAGCTTTTTGCCAAACACAGTCTCTGTATATGCCCTATTTCAATGGGAGATACCGTCTTACACAGAGAACTACCTTGATCTCAGAGGGGTGTGAGTAGAGCTGGACAAAGCTCTGGAGCAGCTTGAAGAAAAGGTCCTGGGATTCTTGAAGGATACCAAGCTGGACATTTCTAGTCAGCAGTGTGCCCTGTGGCAAAAAAAAAGTTTAACTGTGTCCTAGGATGCAATAGAAGTGTTGCCAGCAGGTCAACAGAGGTTATCTACCCTTTTCTCAGCACTGATGAGACTACAGATAGATTCCTGCATCCAGGTCTACTCTCCTTACTCTGGGGAGTCCTGGACATACTGGAGTAAATCCAGAAAAGAGCAAATAAGATGGTTAAGGGACTGGTGGATCTGATGTGGAGAAGAGGAGGCTGAGAGAGCTGAGGTTGGAGAAAGAAAAGCCTTTGAGTAGCCTTATCAGTGTGAATCAGTGCGTGAAGGAAGAGTGTAGGCGGATGGATCCGGGTTCATTTCAGCAGCGCTCAGTGCGAGGACAAGAGGCAGTGGGTGCCAACTGGAACATGGGTGGTTCTATCTGAACATCAGAAAACACTTTTTACCATGCAAGTGACTGAGCAGTGGCATAGACTGCCCAGAGGGGTTGTGGAGATCTTCAAAAGGCACCTGGACACCGTCCTGGGCAGGTGACTGTGCATGGCCCTGGTTAAGGGATTTGAGCATCCAGAGAGTGTTTCCAGTTTAGACTTTCTGTGATTCTGGGTTAGTTTGGTTTGCAGAGACCATTCCATCTTCAGTGATAGCTTACCAAAATAATACATAAATACATATTAACTTTTCACTGTAAAATGAACTGATTTTACCAACCCACTATACTTAACAAGAAACGGCTGGCTGCAGGCTTCAGTTTCTGATGACTTAGACTGTATTTTAATAAGCAACTGAGATGCAACAGGCATGGTATCACATCCCCAGAATGCCTGATAACTTTATAGTGGCCCAGCTTGACTTATTTTTAAGAATTATTTACGGATGGGGATGTTCATCTGGAGAATAAAACTGAAGTAACCGCAGCATTTTGTTAAAAATAGAAGTTATTATACCACCTACTGTTGATCTTGTTATTTTGCTTACGAATTATGTTGCTAAACAGACTAATTTTTAATCGTTATCTTGTTTTGTTTCTGTGCAGATTTACTGTATTTTTCAAGATAAGCTTTTTGCTAGTAATTACAGCACAACAGTTTATGAAGAGAGGTGCTCAGACTAAGTTAGAAATTCTCATACATAATTCCCTTTCCAAAAAATAGGGGGGTAATTACTTTTTAAAGTACAAATATATGAAAGCTATATATATGTACACACACATATTCCCTTTCACAGAATTCCTTTCCAGATGTAAAATGAATGTATACTTGGAATACTTTGGGATGATACATATGTAAAAGGACAACACTCAAGTCCAAATTAAGGGGGAATAACTCATTTTCTACCTTAATTTCAACGACTGTTTTAAAACTGTCTAGTAAAATTGGTTAAAGTGTAACTTACGCTCTGGGGAACATAAGCAAAATAAAGTAAGTAGTGGGAGATTTGCTTGTTACTTCTGGTTCTCCTGGGAAGTAGGCAGCAGCATTAAGTGGGACGGATGAGTAACATTTAACAGCTTAATTTTAAATGCTATTAATATTCATTCTTTCTTCTCCTCTCACACCTTCTGAGACAATAAAAATGCAAAATTACTGTAATATAAATGGCTTTTTGCTTAAATGTGGTTGGTCCTCATTATTAAGTATTGCACTGTCGTACTTTTTGAGATCTATGTGTAGTTTTGTTTCCCTTGTTGTGTATATTGCTTTCAGAAGAAAAACCAAAGCAGGCTTTTCTCTCTCCCTTGCTACTCTGGCTCTGGAGCTGTACCCTTTAGTCATGCAGCTCCTCAATAAAGCTGGCAGTTCGCTGGTTGTTGAAGCAGTGAGATGAACCAAAGGCAAATACAACCACAGTCTGTGTGTACTAAAAGTCAAAGCAAGGCTGTTGTAATTGTAAGCCTCAAGGAAGCCTGCGATCAGTAAGCTATTGGTCATGCTTAATAGTGTTGACAACCCCAAAAAGTACAGTAATGGCTTTATCAATAATTCTCAAACCATTTTCACTCCCTCGTTAAAAAAGCTTGGAGAATAAGATTTACTGAACACATTGTCCAGTCGATAATGCAGTTCACAACAGGTTAAAATAAAGTTGTTACAAAGGGATTTTTGGAATGGTCTCATTTCTTTCTGCTCCATCCTCTTAAAATCTCTTAAAATCAATGCAAAAAAATACAAAAAAAAAGACAAATAAAAACCCAACCAGATCAATGTTCTGTGTTTTATAGGGACTTACATGCAACCTGTAAGCTGAGATGTGAATGCAGTTAAATTCTGTAGGTTCAGGAAAAGGGTGAGCGGAAGTAGCATACATATGTGTGTTTTGACTGTAACAAAACAGGAAAGGTAGGTTAAGGGCAGCCAAACAGATAAATTTTGACTCGATTGCATTATAATTATGTTTTATTTTAAAAGGAGTCCTTCTCTAATCAACATTGCACTGAGCAAGATATAGAAAGCAGTTAAGACAGAAAGTTATCTTGTGCCTTGTGTGAAGGGACAGAACATGGTACTTTGAGATTGTACAGACCTACATTTTACATGTTTAAACACCAAGAGCCGTGTTTGTGCTTGGAGTGACTTTGTTAATTAGAATGAAAACCGAAAATGCCTTGAAGGACTGTCCAGATGCAGTTTGCTCATTCTTTGTGTCAAAAGTTAAAAAGGTTGTATTTAACAACTGTTTAAACATGACATGAAAGTTAATTGGAAGTTGCTATACATTTGTATTTCCCCTTAACAAGGAGCTCACTCTTTAGATGAGACAGAAAGATCTTGCAGATACGACCTCTTTCATGCCTTGTCACACCTTCTCTTCAGGCGTTTATGGGTCTTGCCAACATCTTCTGTACCTGTTAGGGCTGGGACTCTACTGTCACGTAAAGAGATGGGTGTGCTGCTGAAGAACATACTGAAATCTCTGCCTCAATCTGGCACTTCTGTGAGGTTAAATATTTTTATTGCCCTGCCTCTACTAAAAGGACCTTGTGTTTCATGCTGTGTGGTATTATTACTTACCCATTTTCACGTCCACAGAAGACATAGTAAGGACAAAATTAATCTGTAATTGGAGAGTAACAGCTTGTGTTTTTCCCCTATATGTACCAAGTTGCAGTTGAAGTCTGAATGACAAGAAATATTGCATCATGAAGTTCTGCTTTCTAAGTGACCAGAAAATGTGTTGGAAATGGTACCTGAGATTTGCTAGATTAGGCAGCTGTTTTCTGAGATTTTTCTTAATATTCTTTTTCTTAATATTCATTGTCTTGTCTTGTGCAGTCCATTGCTGTGGTGACATTAACCCATATTGCTTCATTACATGTGCCATCTCTGAGCCAGCAGTCTTGCAGTATTGCATCATTATTCCCTATGAACACAGTGGTTACATAGCCTGTTCTTAGGCCAGGAGATGGAGATAAATATAGACCAAGAAGATTGTAATACTGAGATAGAAGTACACAATAAATAAGAGAACTATCTGCCTTCTAGACCTTTTCTTCCTCTAAAAGACCCATAGTTTCTGTGGGAGGTGAGAAACAACTTGTGTTGTTTCTTATCACATTTTACCATAATATATCTGTTCTGTTATGTATTTCCTCTCTTCTGGGTTTAAGCTTCATTGCTCTTCTGTTGCCTTTCATTTGAATCAATCTTATATGCCTTACAGACTAGAAGCAATTCCTTCTTCATTGTGTAGCATTACTTCCCATTTATGTTGAGATTCTCACTGAGACTAGGACACTGTTGCTATCAGTGCTGTTGCACTAGGACAGTAGGACAGTTGCAGTAGGGGCACTTTGGTGTTCCTTCAGCTTCTGAAGTTCTTTGAGCAATTCTTAAGGTCAAAGAATGGAGCAGTGAAGCTGAGCATGGCTGACATACACTAAGTATTATTGTCAGTGCACTTAAGCACTTGGAATCTGTAATTAGTATAGGTATTTAAACTTAATAATTCATTAACTGGAACCAGACTGGCAAGGGGCTGTTAAGAAAGTCTTCTATAGGTACATCAACCAGAAAAGGAAGTCCAGAAGAGCATACCGTCCCTAGGGAGCAGCACAGGCAGGCTAGTAGAAATAGGCAAGGAGAAGGCTGACGTAATTCAATAACTTTTTGCCTCGGTCTTTGCTAGTGACTGCTCTACATACAGTCCTCAAGTGGATGGTTTGAAAGGCAGGAACTGGGGGGAGTGATGCCTCTCCTTCTATAAATGAAGATCAGGCTTGTTACTGCCTGAGGAACCTGAACATCCATAAGTCTGTGGGTCCCAAAGAGATACATCCCAAAGTCCTGAGGGAATTGACTGGTGTAATCACCAGCCACTACTGCTGATACTTGAAAAGTCATGGCAGCCAAGTGTGAAGTCTGGAAAAAAGGCAGTGTTATACCCATTTTTAAGAGGTGTAGAAAAGATGACTCAGGGACTACTGACCTTTTAGCTTCCTCTCAGAGTCAAGAAGATCATAGAGCAGACCCTCCTGGTAGCTATGCTAAGGCACAGGGAAGAGAGAACAGTGATATGGGAGAACCAGCATGGCTTCACCAAGGGCAGGTCCTGCCTGAGCAACCTGCTGCTTTTTATAGTGGTGTAACTTGGTCAGTGGACAAGGGAGGTGGCACTGATGTCATCTATCCATACTTCAGTAAGGTCTTTCACGTGGTTCTCCATAACATCTTTCTCTCCAAATTGGAAAGGTATGGATTAGATGGTTGGATTTTTGGATAGATGAGGAACTGGCTGCAATATTGCACCCAGAGAGGGGTGGTCAGTGGCTCAAAGTCCACATGTAGACTGATGAAAAGTGGTGTCCCTGAGGAGTCCGTACTGGTGTTCTTTAACATCTACGTCAAGATGACATTGACAGTGGGATTGAATATGCCGTCAGCAGGTTTGTGGATAACACCAAGCTTTGTGGTGTGGTTGGTATGCCCAAGGGACTGGATTGAGAAGGGGTCCAGGAGGGTGTTCTGAGTTCCAGCAAAGCCAAGTGCAAGATCTTGTGCGTGGGTCCTGGCTACCCCCCACAATGAGTACAAGCTGAGGGATGTAACGATGGAGAACACCCCTGATCAAAAGGGTTTGGGGTACTGGTGGATGGCAGGGTTGGAAAGGATATCACTGTCTCTTCCTTCTTCCTCATTCCCAAAACATAATTACCAAGTTCAGCCCAATTGAGACTCGGTCACTGAGTAGTAAGTGAAAAGGAGAAGTTCTAGTTTATTCTTCAGTGCTTAATGCAAGTGACACATTTTTTCCTTAGCAGGTGACATGCAGTTGTTCTGTTATTCCAAGTACACCTGGGGATGCTTTTCAAACTGTGCCAGATCCAAATGCAAGCTAACACAAGATACATGACTGTTCTGGTCTCTGGAGTTGTAGTAACTTGTTCAAATCAGCTCTTCCAGGTGAACATGTTTGTCTGGATGGTGCACAGACTGACATTCATAAGGGAGGTACACTTCTGGTTGGCCTGGCTGACTGAGTGGGCAGCTCTCCCCTCTCTGGGAGCTCAGAGGAGAACAATCCAGTCCAATCTCACCCCAGCCTGCGACATCCCTGCTGAACTCAGCAGCAGTCTGGCCATGTTCTGTGTGCGTCACAGCTCCTCTAACCAGGAAGCACTGCTTGCTTCCTTGAGACTCCTTGTTCTTAATAGCTTGACATCTGCCTGATGGGAGATGTATGGCCTTGGCAAACAATCCTACCTGTCTTGGCTTTCTTGCCACTTCCTGAGTGTTCTTAGCATTCACCCTGGAGACACCCATGTTGTAATTTAACCTGATGGGATGAACCAGAGTAACACTAGATAGGTAAATTAAATCACAGACACTAATCCTACAAAATACCAGCCATCTGCATAAGGCCTGTTGAAGCTCTTTTGCTGTTTCCAGTCATTGAGAAAAAGTGATCTCTCGGTATTTTACAACTGAATGAGTTTGCACAAGTAAATGTTTTCTTACTTATCCCAGAACTGTTTCTGTCCAGGCACAGGATGAAAAATGCAGTGCCAGGTAGAGAAAGCTTCATGGAATGGTATCAGTTTAAACTCCAAGATTTACTGACCTGCTATGCAGAATTGACATAACTTGCAGAATGACATTTCTTTTCAAAAGAGGGATTCACTGTATGAGAGAACTCTACACTCTGCTCTTCAGAAGAGGAGCGACTTCCCCCAAGAAGCTGCCAGAAGGCTGTCTTCAATGCATTATGAGCTCCTAATCACATCATGCTTCTCAGCTGTTATCTCCCTTCTCATTCTTTCCAGATACTTTGGTGATAAGTACTAGGACACGAAATGACCATGTGGTTGGAGTATGGGCCACCTTTATTTAGTTGCTCGGTGTTAGACCTGGTGCAAGAA
Organism: Excalfactoria chinensis; assembly: GCF_039878825.1. Classification (NCBI taxonomy): domain Eukaryota; kingdom Metazoa; phylum Chordata; class Aves; order Galliformes; family Phasianidae; genus Excalfactoria; species Excalfactoria chinensis. Next base: position 25,780,935 of record NC_092857.1, read on the forward strand.
ATACGATCTTCAGTGAGCATAGGACTTTGCAGTACACCATGTGACGTCAATGATTGGATCAGAACATTTAGACCTGGAAAACACTGGAAAAAGAAACATGACATTTATGCATACATTGTTTCACTTCAGCAATACAGACAACTATGGCAATACATTTTAGGAAGCCTAAATGTACCTGCAGATGTAAACATTTTCAGAAGGGCCACGTATGTGTTCCTGTTTTGCATACCCAGTGGAGGGGACAGTTGACCTCTCTAATTTTGGCAGAAAATAATCTCCCACATATAAACATGTCAGTGGTCTTCTGATAGCCTTTACGCTCAGTGTAAGCTTTGCAATAGAAAAGACCATGTCAAGAGAAGTAACCCATCAGTTGTGTACTAAGCTGTCATACAGCAGCTTTGAAATGCACCTGTCTGTTCTGATTACAGAGAATGTGTTGTACCAAGACAGGCTTGCACTCTAATCTGGCTGATGCTGATTTTGCAGCAGAATCATAGAATTGCTCAGGTTGGAAAAGACCTTAAAGGTCATCACCTAACCATACTACCCTAATTAACAGCACTCCACTAAATCATGTCCCTGAGCACCACATCCAAGTGGTTTTTAAACACCTCCAGGGATGGTGACTCAACCACCTCCCTGGGAAGCCTATTCAAGTGCTTAACAACCCTGTTTCTCCATGTGTCATGGAGAGATGCTTGATGCCCTGTGCCTGACAGTGCTCGAGAGGCATTTGGACAATGACCTCTGTAATATGCTGTAACTTTGAGTTTACACTGAGGTGTCCAGGCAGCTGAACTAGATGCTCTTTGTAGATCCTTTCGCTTTCTGCTTCTCCTCCTCCATTCCTGGGGCCATGCAGTGGAATGGGGTATCAGATCAGCAGTATCCATCTTATTTTTGAGGTTGTCTTCTCTGCCTTCATCTTCAAGGCTTTTCACTGTTAAAATGCTTTGATAGTTTCTCCTATGCAACTTCCTCTGCCACAGCACTGTAGTGATCTGCTATGATAATTAGAATTCTAAAGTGATGGAAAACAACTGAGTCTAATAAATTACAGACATTACTGAATTTGGAGGATTTAATCTGAGTTTCTGAATATCTCTGTCCTGAGAACTCACACACTGAGCTGTCTGTGTCAATACATCATATATAAATATTAAACACTGAAGTATGACACCATCATACATTTTCTGCACAAATCCACTCTGTCTGCTCACACTTTGAGGAAGCACAATATCCTTAACAGCCAAATGAGTGCAGCTTCTCTGAAACAAAGTGTTCTGTGGTTAGCACATGTGTGGAAAACCAGACTGGTTGCTGTAGTCTGAAGTTTTACATCTTTGTAGGCAGATGGACTGTGTGGATGCAATTTGCTGTTCAGTGATTACCTTTATGTGTGAAGCATCCCTCCATACTTGCATGAAGTATCCAGACAGAATCCATAATGCAAAAAAACAGCCATGGAAGTGCATTTCACTCTTAAGATAGTAAAGTTCTGCAGCTTTTCAATGAAGCATAATTTTAGCCCTCGATTCATAGAATATAGAATGTAAATTTCAGCTTTATTTCCAAGAAAATCAAAGCCACTTCATGATGTCAGCTCTGAGAAATAAAATGTCTTTTGTTTTTTTCTCCATATTTCCAAGTCAACACAAGCTGAAACATGCTTTTCTCTACAGAACTGAGGAGGGTTGCTGATTGAGAACTAGAACAGCAAAGTTGACCATCATAACCTGCGGATCTTTTGAAAATCTTTAACCATAAAGAAAGAAGTTATCTTAAAGGAGAAAGTGAAAAGGAGACTTTTTTCTTCTTGCTACTCTTAGGAATGTAAAATGCTGCAGCCTGCAGGTGGATGAGGGTCACCACCGTCCCTAGAATCTCACTTGGTGCAGTCTGTTGGATCCTGTCTCTGCTCTCTCTGCTTTAGGAAAGCTTCGTTTTGCCTGTGTCTTAATTAGTTGGCATAATAATGTTAGCTTACATTCAGATCTTGGAAGAGTATGCTCAAGCTGAAAGAATTTCCTTCCTGTCTAATTGACCTTGAGACTGGAAAGAAGATTTGCTGCTTTATTTTTCTTTCCTGGCTGCAGCAAGTCACTGAAATAAAGTGCTTTATTTTTATTTATTTATTTATTATCATGGCAGTGTTTTTGTGCCTTATTTCCAACTAAAGCTTTTCTGGAAGGCACATTTTTTTTTTCATGTATAAAATCAATTTCCTTGAATATTTGCATCTACTGTTATGTACACAAACCAATTGAGAAATGAAGCCTGTATCTGAAAGGAGCCAAAGTAGTCTTGAATTTACCATGCATTTCTGCCCAGCTGTGGTCAGTGAGTTTGGTTTTCTTTTTTCATAAGAGCTTACCTCGTTTGTTCAATCAGGTGTTACAAGCAGCTGTCTGCATCTCTCTTTTCCCCTCCTGTTTCCTTTAGTTTACCATGTCTCCTTCTCTGACCTCTCCTCGCAGCTTCCCACCAAATGCCTTTAGGAATTTAGTCTTTTAGTTTGGCATCTTTGGTCATCCTCACAGTCTGGGGCCAAGTAGGCTTAGTGCTGAGTCCCTTGCGCATATGCTAAACATTACTACTAGACTGTGACCCATTGAAAGGCACTGTTGTGTACCGGCCCCTTGTTGGTCCTGCAACAGGGAATTAGACCTTTAGTGCTGCAAACTCCAAGACAGCATTGCTTCTGCCATACCTCCGTGTTCAGGCATTTTTGTTTCCAAGCACAGATCTCACCATTTTTTCTTTCTTTCTTATAGGGGAATTGGCAGTGCCTGAACGAGTACTTTTTAGCAGTTAAAGAATGAAACAGCAGGAGTGTCCAGCCCACATTTCCTTCCTGGCACTTCACCCTTCTTTTCCTTACCTATTTAATACAGTTTAATAAAGAATTGCATTCCCACTGGAATTGTATTTGATGGTTCAGTAACCTCCTGCATCCTGCTGGGTTTCTGGCTTCATACACTCTGCATCCAGTAATGCTTTCTCTGGTGAAACAGCAGCTTTCTTCCCTGATGAATGTATCCAAACTAGAGAAAGACTAACTGTTCAAGAAATATAATCTCTACATTATATACCACTTATGATCATCTGAAATAAGTGAAACTAATAATTAGCCTTCAGACTGAACAGGTTTCATGTTGGTAGGCACCCTCTGACTACTGGTGTACACTAATAGTTATCATTTCCACTGCTTCTGACATTGTCTTGTGGAATTTTGTGCCTTCACAGGTTGCCCTGAGATGCACTGACACTTTTTTTTTTTTTTTTTTAAGCCATTCTAAGATTTCTCTTCAGTTTTTGCTGATCATCTGTTAAAACAATTCTTTATTTTTAGGCTTTTTTTTTTGTTTTGTTTTGTTTTTTTTGTGGCTGACGGACAACTTGGATCATAATGAGTGCAGCTAAGAGTGGGGGACAACAAATGCAGCAGATTGCATGGAGGAGCATGCAATGTAGTCCAAAAGCTTTTTTTGTAGTGCTATTTGCTCAGCAGCGCTGATGATGTGTCATGGACCAGTGTCACCAGCAACTGCTGGAGCAACTCCACAGCACCTCAGATGCATCAGGCAAGCCAGGTCCTATGGGAGGATGTCATTCTGCAGCTCAGCACCTACAGAGCAAATTCAAATTCAGGGCTCTGGCAGACAGCAGCTGGTAGGAAATTTGTACCTTGAAACCTCTGAGCCAGTTTGAAACCTGAGCCCCCTGGCAGCATTGAGAGACAAGGTAAGGATGGTGAAATAGTCCCTGCTGCAGAGACAGTGCCATAAGCCTGCATCTATGAAGCAAAAAGCCAACAAGTCATTATTTGCAAAACGAACTGGAATTGCTTGCTGTTGTTTATGGTCACACTCAGAGAGCTGCAGTCAGTGTCTCAGTGCCCAAGTGGAGACTGGTGACAAGAAGTGTTCCTCAGGGACTGCTGCTGGGATCAGCGTTATTTAACATCTTTGTTGTTGTCACAGACAGTGGGATCAATCACACCCCCAGTAAGTTTTAAGATGGCACCAAGCTGAGTGTTGTAGTTGACATGCTAGAGGGAAGGGATGACATCCAGAGGGACCTGGACAGGCTTGTGAAGTGGGCCAATGCCAACCTTGTGAAGTTCAACAAGGCCAAATGCAAGGTTCTACACCTGGGTGGGGGCAGTCCCGAGAACAGATACAGGTTGGATAGAGATTGGGTTGAGAGAATTCCTGAGGAGAAAGATTTGGGGGTGTTGGTTGAAAAAATGTTCAACATGAGCCATCAATGTGTGTTTGCAGCCCAAAAGGCCCTCTGTACCCTGGTTTGCTGTGACTTTTTATAAAGGCAAGTAGTAACAGGACAAGGGGAAATGGTTTTAAACTGGAAGAGTGTAGATTTAGGCTGGATATTAGGGGGGAATTCTTTATCAAGAGGATGGAGAGACACTGGAACAGGTTGCCCAGTGAGGTTGTGGATCTTCCCTCCATTGCAGATTTGAAGGCCAGGCTGTATGCGGCTTTGAGCAACCTGGTGTACAGGGAGGTGTCCCTGCCTATAGCAAGGAGGTCAGAACTAGGTGATCTTACAGGTCCCTCCTAACACAAACCATTCTATGGTTCTAGGATTCTGTGAAAAGTTTTACTGTATAAGAAATTTCCAATGCGCAAGTAAACAACAGCTACCTGATCAAGAAACTGAGGAGCACAGGTGCTCAGATGGACCTGAAATATTCTTGTACCAACTGGTCAGAGAACAGTCTTGGCTGCAGTGACCACAAGATGAAGCAAGTCAGAATCCTGAGAGGAGGGAATGGGTCAAAAAGCAAGACCATAGCACTGGACTTCAGAAAGGATTTAGGCCTGTTCAGAGACCTAATTAGAAGAATGTCATGGAACACAGCGATGGAGAGAAGAGGGACACCAGAGAGCTTTTTAATATTCAAGGATAAACTTCTTCAAGCTCAACAATGGTCTATCTCAGCAGGCAGAAATAAACAAAGAGGGCAGGAGGCCTGCAGGAATGAGTAAATAGTTGTCAGCTAAGCTCAGATGCAGAAAAGATGCATTTAAGAGATGTTAGCAGGAACAGGAGAACCAAAAGAAGCACAGAGATGCTCTCTAATCGTGGAGGGACTGGGTTAGGAAAGATAAAGCCCATATGGATTTGAATTTGGCAAGAGGTACCACACTGTCATAGTATTACAGGGGCTGGAAGGGATCTGTCGAGACCATCGAGTCAAGCTCCCCTGCCAAAGCAGGTTCTCTGCAGCAGGTTGCACAGGTAGGTGTCTTGGCAGGTCTTGAATATCTCTACAGAACAAGACTCCACAACCTCCCTGGGCTGCCTGTTCCAGTGCTCTGTCACCCTAATTGTGAAGAATTTCTTATGCACATTTGTGCGTAACTTCCTACGCTTCAGTTTGTGGCCATTTCCCCTTATCTTATTTCCACACACTGCTGAAAAGAGTCTGGTCCCATCCCTTTGTCTCCTGCACCTTCAATATTTATAGACATTGAACAGATTCCCTGTGAGTCTTCTTTTCTCAAGGCTGAACAGGCCCAGGTCATTCAGCCTTTCCTCACTGGGGAGATGGTCTAGGTCCTTTATCATCTTCCTGGCCTTCTGCTGGACTCTTTCCAGGAGATCCCTGTGTTTTTTGTACTGGGGATCCCAGAATGGAGCCTAGTACTCCAGGTGAGGCCTCACCAAGGCAGAGTAGAGGGTAAGGATCATCTCCCTTGACTTGCTGGTCAAATTCTTTAATGCACCCCAGGATTCTATTGGACTTCTTGGCCACAAGGGCTCACTGCTGGCTCATGGCCAACCTGCTGTTCCCTCTCTGCAGAGCTCCTCTCCAGCAGGTCATTCCCCAGCCTTTACGGGTGTATGCAGTTATTCCTTCTTAAGTTCAAGACTCTACACTTGTTTTTGTTAAACCTCATCTGGTCCCTCTGTGCTCAGCTCTCCAGCCTCTCCAGGTATTGCTTAACAGCAGCACGGCCTTCTGGTGTGTCAGCTGTTCCTAGAAAAGTTTCCACAGGGACATCAAAAGAAGAACGGCAATGAAAATGAAGGACCAAGGCCAGACAGGCCTTGTGATAAAGGAGGCCTTGTGGAAAAGGACATAGAGTTCTTAGACCCCCAGTATCTTCTTCAACTCTGCCTACTGGCAAGACTTGTTCTGAGTAATCTCAAGCCCTGATACCAATGGGGAAGTCCAGAGCATTATAGATTTATTCTCAGTAGATAATTGTTTATTTAGCAAACTTTTAAATAAACTCAGCCAACAGGCATTCATGGGCCTTGATGAGGGTGCACTCTGGGGGAACTGTCACTCACAGTTGGCTCTAAAATGTTGGTGGAGAGGAGGTGCTGACTGGAAAGAGATCCTGAGGACTGTAAGAAGGCAAGAGTCACTCCTTCTTCCAGAAAGGGAAAGTAGGATGCAGGGAACTACAAACTGGTCAACCTACTCAGTCCTTAGGATGGCGATGGAACAAATTATTCTGCAGTCCATTTCCAGGACAGGAACACGGGACAGGACAGGACAGTCCATTACACAGGACAGGAAGATGACTGGGAGTACTCAGCATGAATTTAAAATGAGGTAATTATGGCTGACCAGCCTGATGGTCTTCTACAATGAAATGACTGGCTATGTGTGTGTGTGTATGCACAACAGGAGAGACAGATTGGGAAATAATTACTCAGATCAATGACCAAATAAAAACTAGGTTTCTACTATGGGTAATAGATTCAAGAAATGTTTACTTAGCATAAATTTGGATGCCTGTCATTTGGGTAATTTTTATACTAGTGTTGACAGCAGTGATCATCAGTGACAGATGAAAGTACAGCACTGCTGCCCTCTTTGCATTTTTATTTATTTATTTATTTATTTCTTATTCTGGTGCTGAGTTTCCATTAGCATTTCTGGAGGAGTAAATATGTTGATTGGATGAGATTATTTTATTTGAAATATTTGACACTGGGGTGTTACCTAGACATCAAGAGGAAAATAGGAAGATAAAGGAGATGCTGCTTTGTCATTGTCAGCATCTTCAAATACTCACCACATTAAGCAAATGTACTTTATTTTTAGAAAGAAACTTAATGGGGCTGACATCTCTGCTATGAGTGGACTGGTTTTAGGGATGCAGGTGATTTCTGCTCTAAGATCTGAGAAAATGTTCATCACCCATGACAGCTTCCTTTTTCTCTTTGGTCACTGTCCCCTCTTAACAAAGAAATATTGAAACATGAAGAAAATACTTGCCACAAAATTAGAGAGTGCCCTGCTTCTGCCTCTATTTCTGATAGAGGTTAGTTCAGGTGTTTAGAACAAAATGTAAAAAAAGCAGTCACTCAGTCTAAAGAGGAAACCTTTCATTATTCTCCTGGTGATGGCACAGTGGCTTTTTTTGGAGTAGTAATTATTTTTCTCCCATCTTCTGTTGCAGTATGACATGCTGTTAATTTATACAGTCTTTCCATAATCCTCCTAAATTATCTGTATTAATACTTGACAATGAGTTCCACATAAACTTTTTACCTATATAAAATCATTTACTGATATTAACTTTATTTTTTTTTCTTTCATTTTCTTTCAGTTCTGCTATTGCAAATGCCAAGTAAATATGGAGATTTCCTTAGGCTTAACATTAATATTTTATCCCTATGTGGATTCCCTTTCTTCATCACTGATGAAATTGTGCCTTGGGAAAATGACTGCACTGACTTCACTAGGTTAAATGCACTCATATCCTCTTCCTTCCATTCTTCTGCTGTTGAATTTCTGCTTGAAAGGAAATTTTGCTAACCATCCCATTTTTCCTTTACACTTTTTTTCCCCTATTCTATATCTGTCATGAGCTCCATTGAGAGAAATTAAACATGCTGTTATAGACTGTACCAGCACTGTGTTTAATAGTACTATTTCTTCTGAATAGAAGTGGCTGTGGAAAAACAAACAAAACTAAACACTAGACTGTTAGATATATTAGCAAGAATCTAAAGAGACTCGTATCTTCAGATTGCAGCCTTTGATTTACTGTGAGTTTCTGAGGTGTAAACTTCATGTGCACCTCGTGTTCAATCCAGGTCATTCTATGATTCTGTAATTGTAGTGAAGCAGAGAGGAACTTCTGTGATTTTTATTTTTTTTTTAGTTAGTGAGAAACATAGGCCAGATTATTATATTATATTATATAAATCAGATTATTCTGCAAAATCTCAGTAGATTTGTGACATTTCAGATGTCCATAACCAGGGGTGTTTCTGTCTTTCCAGAATGCAACTCCAAAGGCACAAATGCTTGGTTGTGCCTTGAGTGCTGCAGATTTCTCATATTGCATGAAGTCCCACCATAGCTCCTCCAAATCAGGCCACAAGAAAGAGAGGAACCAGAAAACTAGTCCTTGGAAATGTCCCATTAGATAATAGGATTATTTTTCTTTGCAAGACATTGCCTTCATGGAATGATTGAAACATGATCCTTGTTCATACCAAACTCCCTGAATAGAATCATAGAATTCCCAATAGAACTGGGAATACTGGAGCTCATCTTTCTTTCAGATAATTTTCATGAGCAAGGATACATGCTACTGGAAAATAATGTTAACATGAAATATTTTGTCTTTGCAGGTGGTCTCAGTTCAGTTAATACAGTAAGTTAATTCAGATTTTAGCGAATGTATTTATAATAAATCCAAGCACCCTAAACAGGGCAGGGAAAATAACATACTCTATTTCTTTCTTATGGCAGTGTGGTTGACCTTACCTGAACACCAATAAAGCATTTCTGCTCTGACTAGCAAAAACTGTTTAAATCAGACATTGATAAAAATTACAGAATGGCCTAGGAAAACTTTCCTAGGGTATTTCTATATGACACTTTCTCTCCTTTTACCCACTGCTGTGGTAGAAAAGACATTTGGAAGACAAGGGACTGTGGCTACAAACAAAGACAATTTTGATAAGCTTATGAGGGCCTGATAATTTGCACAGTGTAGAGGACAATATTTTTTTATGACCCATTCTACTTTAATGAGTATGCAACATGGTCCTCCTAAAGCAAGTGGAAGAAAGGGGTTCTATTGGGAACGACCATCTTTATGTCCACTGCTTGAGAAGCCCCTTCTGGTCTGACATGAGGACCATGGCTTGGCTTGCTTTGACAGTGGTATCCTAATGAAGAGAGGAAGTAAATTGTCATAGCTGAGACACCAGTAGACTCTTGTATGACTGTATCAGTAAATATGAGAAAAAGCAGTAACAGCACAAACAAGCAGGCAGTGCAGTTCAGTTAATCAGTGTCCTGATAAAAATAGGGTTAACTTACAGTTGTAATACCGTCAAATGAGCAGTGGTGTAAAGGCTTGAATAGAACTAAATGAAAGTCATTACCAACTAAGTATTTTTCTTTAACACACTAAGTAGTTTTCTTTAACACCTAGACTACTTTCTTTCTTGGTAGTTTATCTGATGTGTTGTGTTTAAGCCACAGTCATGACATATACATATTTATGTTTCTTTTTTTTTTTTTTTTTTTTTTTTTTAGGGATAATGTGTGATATAGTTGTTTCTGGTTATCTGAATTTACAGATCTAAAGCTCAGCAGGTATAAGTAGGTTTCTTTCAGTGAATTCTGGCTTGAGGCACACCATAAGTTTTGCCAACTACTTTGTGCTGAGTCTAATATATGCGTAAAGAGCAAGAAATAAAGGATACAGAATTCCTTAACAATTGATTCTGGTAGTTAACCTTTGTGCTGATTACACTAAATCAATCCTCATAAACCACGCAACAAACTGGAGCCCCATGCCAATGACATGAATCTTAAAGCATTGTGGTTCCAAGGCAAATATAGGTGATCCGCAAGTTTTAGCAGTATTTACTCTAGAAGTACAGCTCTTCTCAACCCAGCTGAGCAATCATGGTGATGTGCCGGCCTCACAAATAGCATGCTGCCTCATCTCAAGTCAGAGCAAGCCATACCTAAGACTTTAATTCACACTAACCCAGTTTGTTTGACACAGCTGTGCAGTAGCCCTTAGCTGTTGCCCTGCCAATCCAGCTGTAATGTACTCAGTTTCTGCAGCAACCTTGTTGATTAAATCACTTTTTCAGGGGGTTTTAATCCACATATCCAGTGTAAACAACTAGGGATTCTGCCTTTACAAAAATGGCCTGCTTAATAGCTGATGCAGCCTCAGAGGTTGAAAACTTAGGTCTTTCTGTTCTAATGCTTAGAAGGAAGGAGGATAAGAAAAGGGGACAACCATAACATTCCACAGAAAAATGGTAACATCTACAAAAACAATTATGAGGAAACAAGGTCAAACAAAAGATAGCATTATCATAGTCCCCATATCTTGTGCTTTGAAGATAAACATTATACCTTTTCTTCTGCCATAATGCTAACAAGGAGCCATTGAGCTGTGATAACAACCTGTTATGCCAGCACTCTCCCTGATTATGTCCACAGAATCTCAGAACAACATGCTGAACCCAGAAAAGGGCTGAACATTGTTTTGGCTTCTTTTCATGCTGTTTAGCATCAGAGTTTCTTTTAAAATTAAGGCAGGCAGGCCAGTCCTGCTCTCCCTAGGATTAATCAGAATTTAAACACAGATTAAAAGGAAGCAGCACTGGATTTTTGTGCAACACATCTAAAACATAGAATGCTGATGAATGTAAGAAAGGCTCTTCAGCTCTCCTACCAGTAGTTGCAGTGCAAACATGAGTAGAATGTACAGTATCATATGTTTGTCACTATGGAAAGTAAACGATGCAGATCCACTTTCTGATTTCATTTCATGCAAACATTTTATAACATGAAATAAAAAAATGAATGGGCCACATCCTCTGCTTATGTAATGGGCACAAAACATGATTTGAAAAGTTTTACCCTGGTGAGGATACCCCACAATGTGAAGTGTGATGCATTATAAGTGAGAAAGCAGTGTTACCCTTACAAGAAAAAAAATGCACACTTTTTCACATAGGACTGCTTTTGTTGGAAGCTATCTTTTCATGGAATCACAGAGTGGGTGATGTAGGAAGGGACCCCTAGAGGTCATTTGGACCCACCCCTGCTCAGAGGGGCTGCTTGTCCAGGACCATATCCAGATGGCTTTGCACTCTCAGGTGTTTACAAATACAGATAAGATGCTTTCCTTAGGAGTGTTTGCTTCACTGAAATGTTTCCTGTGCAGATGATGTGTGATGCCTTTGTTGTTTTGTTGTTTCCTGGCAAGCCCATCTTAGTTCCTACTATACTGACAAAATAATTAAATTAGAGGAAAATTAAATAGCCCCTGGGCTAAAACTTCAAACATCCTATGTGCAGATGTTTCAACACTGCAATATGAGTTAAAAGTTTGATTTACAGTATGGCTTCCACAGGCAAATTCTTAAGTGCTACTGTCTTTTGTGAAGAATTCACTCTGATTTGTCCATCTTGTAAGCCAAAAATCAGAAGAAAAGACCCAATATCTTGCTTCTCTTACAGCAGTTATGTTCAAGATGCCAAATGCTTTCCTACAAATGGCAATATTCTTATTAAAGCCAAACCTTTACTGCTGCAGTAGCTGTTGCTATAATAGAGAGATAAGATACACTGCTCAAGGATCCTCTCCTGCCTTCCACATAAGGAATGACATCTATGCCTGAAGTCAAGACAATGCTTCTCAGAGGTCCTTTTAAGAGCAGGCTCATAGCCGCTGTCCTTTCCGGATTATACAGAAGTCTACAAATGACATGCAGATACCTAACATTGACCCCTGCAGCTTCATCCGACACCTTGAGCAGACACATTGTGCCTGAGTTCTGCCAGCACAGAGAATCAAGGCCAAGTGGTGTAAAGTATTCCTAGGATTCCTTTCCCAGCCTCATTCTCTGCTGTCGGTTCCATTAGACTGGGTTGTCTGTAAACGCTGAAGTGATGCAGGCTTGGCAGCCCCCCTCCCCTTGGCAAACAACCTATTCAGATACTGTTTGAGCTCTCAGAGGCCCCTTTACAGGCACAAGTGTTCAGTTAATTAATTTGAGAGATTTAAATACACAATTGGACTGCCTGCAAGGAACAGTCCACAGAAGCCAGGGGTACAGATGGCAATAGAGCCCTGGTAATTCTGTTCAGCATGTCAACCTGTGGGGCACCCAGTGTGCTGATTCACCCCCTTCTTGGTATGGGTGGACTAAAAAAGCTGCTGAAGCCAGGAAGCAGAAGTTGCTGATACAACGCAACCCTGGAACTGGCAGAGATAGCCCCAGGGCTTGTCCCAGGGAAAACCAAGTGTAATAGGAACAAATGGAGCAAGTTTTTCCCTGAAGCAATATTGGGGTAGAAGACTTACAGGAGTGTACTTGCTATGTTTTAAGTAAGAATAAAAGCCCATTCTGCAATCACCATTTCCAGCTTGTTTTCATCATTTGGCAGTCCATTTTGCCATTTTCTTGGTGTCAGCAATTACAGAATGTTATCTGAAATTTCCCTTCAGTCCTTGCTCAGAAATAAGGTATATTTCTGTCACCTGCTGTCCACGTGGGTTAGTCAGTTGGTTGGTTGGCTGGTTTTCTTTCTAGCTTGCTAGCTAGCTTGCTTGCTTGCTTCTTTTCTGAGGTGATGGTGTTTTGTTGTGTGTTAGGAAACTAAGACCATAACCCTCTCAATGATATTATTACTACCTGCTAACCAGAGCTGATATTTAGTAAATGTACCTTAGTACAACAAAGTGTTTTGATATCTCTGCCAAAAGTGATCAGGAAGTCTTATTATGTTATAAATCCTGTGGAACTTACAGTAAGCATTGTACATAATAGAGCATGATTTCTTTATTCTTAAATTACAAGATGTAAAGAGACTGAATTTAAAATGTTGATGAGTATCTCAGGTAAGCAGCTAGTATTATTTTGATATCTGCTGTTTCCTGAGATACTTTCTATGCAACTTTATTGACCTACTTCTATTTGCATTATAAGACTCTGTAGTTGTCTCTGAGTTTGTCATTGGTATTTTTGTGATAGGCAAGAAAGAAATTACATCAGACTATAGAGAATATTGAAAATACTTCAGACTAGCAAAAGCTAATTAATTTGGGTATGTCCATAATTCTGTAACAATAAACACACTAAATTTTCTTTGGAATAATTTGCATCAAAGGCCAGAAGAATTCCTGAATGTAGGTACAAAAATCCCTTAATGTCAATGTAGAAAAAAGTTCTTTCTTTTCTTATTGAGCATCACCCGCATTCCACTTGTACTGTAGTGATGTGAATCAGCTCATTTCTCTTTCTTTCTCTTTAAATCAAATGAAAAATAAATGATGTGGCCTCTAATGAATGCTTTAGGAAGAAACAGCATTGCTTCAGTGGATATTTGCAGATGGAGCCAGCTTCAAGGATGTACTTAGCTGGGCCCAGTTCTCTGCCCAGAGAAACTCTCTGCTCATTCATTCCACAAGCCCCATAGGCTGCACCCTGTACTGTGTACAGTTTTGGGCCCCTTACAACAAGAAAGACATCAAGGCCCTGGGGCATCTCCAGAGAAAGGCAGTGAAGTTGGTGAGGGGTCTGGAGCACAAGTCTTATGAGGAGTAGCTGAGGGAACTGATAATTCAGTCTGGGGAAGAGGAGGCTCAGGGGAGACCATATCACTCTCTACAACTGCTTGGCAGGAGGTCATGGAGAGGTGGGGGTCAGCTCTTCTTCTGCGTCACTGGTGACAGAACTACAGGGAATGACCTCAAGTTGAGCCAGGGGAGATTCAGGCTGAATATTAGGGAAGATTTCTTCTCTGAGTGAGTGGTCAGGTGCTGTAACAGGCTGTTGAGGGAGATGATGGAATTGTTATCTCTGGAGGTGTTCAAGAATCGGGTAGATGCGGTACTAAGGGACATGGTTTAGTGGGGAAATAGTGGTGGTAGGTAGACCACTGGGCTGGATGGTTCCATTTTCTGTGGAAGGTGATGTTTCTACAGAGATAATGAGAATGCTTTACATTCAGTGCTTCCCTGCCCACAGAAGTCCTTCAGCATGAGCATTATAACACATTTTGCTGCATACACTTAATGTATTCATATATAGGTGGTTCAGTCCATGTTTAAACACAGTGGGTACATTATATCTCCCTGGCATACCTGTGCTGGCCACTATAGCCAGGGACCTGAGGTGCCAGCTGCCTGCAGGGAGCAGGGGGCTGTTCCTGGCGCACATTCAAATTCAGATTGTTTTCCTAATTCCTCTCCCAGACTGGCTCTGTGCTGGCTGTGGTTTCCTGGTGGAAGCTGCGGCACGGCAGAACCTGACCTAGCTGTCTCTGCATCAAGCTACGACTGACCTAATTATTCCAGGCATTTGTGCATCTCATAGCTCTGCTGGTCACAAGTGGTTTGTAATGTAAAATGCAGATGAAACTGTCTCTCCACAGTCACATAGCTCTTGCAAGCAGCTCTTATTGCAGTGTTTGCTCTCTCTCATATTCTTCTTCACAATACATTCTGGTTTGTGGCTGCCCTACTCCCTCATGTTCTGTAGTTTACTGCTTTTTTCCACGACTCATTTCAAAAAAGCAAAGGAGGATAGAGCATTGTCCCCTCCCCTTCAGTTTCACAGCCTTTTCATTGTCTGCTGCTACAGCTGTTAACTGTGCTGAGAAAGTCCCTCCCAAGCTGTGGGATTTGAGCAAATGGTTTCTTCATTAAATAATGCATTTTTGCACATCCCATAGCTGTTTGCATGAAGGGGTTGAACAGGGGATGGCAGACAGCAGGCACATCACCAATGGAACAGCTCCTTTATTAGGGGTGTGTGCAGCTGAGGTGCAGCATCTCTCTCTGCTCCGGGAAGCTGTTGCAGAAATGCTGGGGAAAAAGTCATTGAGGAATTGGTTGGAGCAGGGAGGGGAATCCCATGTTCTATCTCTCTGGTTAGTATCCAACCCACCTGCATGCTGCCATCTGGTACATAAGTGAATGCTTCAGATAAAATAAAGCACCATCATCCATGGATGAACCTCAAAACCAAAAATCATCTGCTGTTGCATGGAGGTGTTGAACACAGGTCCCTCATTCCTGCAAGAGTGTGCAAAGTGTTGAGAAAAATGAGAAGCCTGCTTCCCCCTGCCACGTTCATCCTATGGTGTTGCTTCCTCTGCCTTTCTTACACTGACAGCAAAATAAAAAAATTTGTTTCAGTAGAATCCTTTTTGTTAAGAAGCTAAGATCTGTATTTGGGTCCACCAATGTTGTACAGGTTATTTTTAGTTTCTCAATTACCATAATATCCTTTTCTGTGTGTAAACATTTTGAACTGAAACTGAGCTGAAGTAGTCTGAGGACCCTGACATGAAGAATAAGGTGAACCTCTTAGGATAAGACTGATAAAAGTCACAGAGCAACAAAAGAAAACCTGAGGAATTCCTGTGTTCATTCTTCCCTCTCTTTCTTTCCCTGTGTCTCAGAGGCAGAGAACTGCAAACAGGTTTTCAGAGTGGTGCAAAGAATTGATTTTAGTGGCAGGTGCATGGCTGATCCCGTGCAGTACCCTCAGATCTCAGCACCCTTCTTACGATCCAGCTGGGGGAGGAAACAGTGCTGAGCTAGGAGCTGATGTGTTCAGCTGAGTGTTCCTTCTCCTGGTGTCCCAGGGATGCTGGGACTTGATAGACGCCGGGCTTCTGCAGGCTTGCTGCAACATCATTGCAGCCCTCTACCAAGTGATCACCTGTCCTCTCCTGGTTGCTGTTCCTGCCACAGCATAGGAGCAACCTGGCCCCAGACCCACACAGCTTCTCTCTGCTCCTCTGAGTAGGAGCAAATAGTGGCTATGATCTTCTTTGAGGTTGCTCATGGGCCAGCAGGGAGTGCTGCTATCAGGAGGAGCGCTGAGTCTTCTCAGCTCAGTGTGCTCTGTGATAGGGATTTGATGCTGCAGAGGAAAGTCGTTGTTAGCAGCAGAGAAGCAGGAGGGCAGTCTTGCAATGAAATGGGAGTTTATGTTGTCTGCTCCCAAGTACGACATTCAGCTGTCACTAATAATGCTGTGAATCATAATTATGCCTGCTGTGGAGAGGTTTACCTTTGATGAAAGAAAGCAACAAATGGTGGTTCCTGCAAGGTTACGACAGCACACATCAATCCTGTACTTGCAGTGGTGTGCTGAGCAAGGAGGAGCCAGTGCTCTGAGGAGCATGGCAGTGACCCGCAGGGGTGCACAGGGCTCGGGGGCACTGCAGGCAAAGGGGAACTGGGCAGGGGAAGCTCTGCCCTTGTCTCCAGTGCTCAGATTTGGTGCCTCTGGAGGTGTGTGATCTCTGCTGAGAGCTGAGCAGTGCTACAGGAAGAAGGCTGCTCAAGGCTGGAGCAGCTGGATTCCTCACAGTACCCGTCCCCTTAGGAACCAGCCTTAAATATGCAGTTTTCAGCATCTGCAATTTTTTTTCTTTCTTTTTTTTTTTCCTTTTTCCTTTTTGTTTGTTTGTTTGCTTGTCTTCCCCACAAATCAAAAGAAACAGCTACAAAGTCGTGATGGGTAAAGCACAGCTGACTGCCTCAGCCTGTTTCCCTGAATAGTGAAGCACCAGAAGTGACCCTGCAGCAGCACAGCGGCTTTCCCTGCCTATTTTGTACATTTTTCACCACTGAGGGGCCACAAGTGACGCATGCTGTGGTACAAGGACAAGCTTGACTGCTACCACATTGCTGTATTTTCTTTCTGCCCTCCTTTCACTGCCATCTCTTTTGAGCTGCATGAATATACGAGAGACATTTCCTTCACATGCCCAGGTGATGGGAGTTTTTACAAGGACAGAACACAAGATACAGGATATACTATGGCCAGAATTGCACAGGGTGATTATCTTAAGAAAACATAACTTGCACATGGCCTCTACCCCCTTAAAATATGTTCAAGAACTGGGAAGAGGCAGTGTGAGCAATTCCCAAACTGCACAACAAAAGGCTCACTATAATCTTCAAATGTTTGTTCCCCACAGCTGGCAGATGCTAACGGGGAGGCAAATGGGCAGCCAGCAAAGATGTCTGCATTTACTTCAGACTTTATTATGCTAACCTTGAAACAAGGATGGACAATCTCACAGCAGCTGCTCCTTGGCTGGATGTTCAGCAGATAACCATGCAGAACTGAATTATCTGGGATATAAGGATTCAACACGATCAAGCTGGGCTTTCTTTCCAATATATTTTTTTTCCTCTTTATGGAGAGATTCTACTTCAGAGTTCAGAGGAGGCATGTAATCACTCACTGCAAGACAAGAAATTATTTTACAAGAACAAATGCTGGTTGCCATGGTTTCTGAGAGGCAGACGCTCCAAGGTCATTCCCTGAAAATCCTTCACAACTAGTGCCAGCGGCGAGGATGCTGCCTCCCCTCACGGAGCCACCCTCCTCGCCTATAAGCACAATCCTCCCATCCCCACGGGTATCCACCTTGCTGTTTAAGCCTCAATAACACTGATAAAAACATGATGTGAAAAGTCTGCAGTTAGCCTAAAACCAACCAAAGTCAAGCTCCAGGTTACAAGCCTGTGGCCTGCCTAGGGAGGCTCTTTTCTGGCCCCTCTCTCCACCTGTGGGGAGAACCCAACCAACCCCACACATTTACCTTCAGCAGATTTGGAGTGTTTTCACCTGAGGGAAGTGACAGTCAGCCAGACTGCCATGTGGACAAACAAACACAAAATAGCACCAAAGATAGGAAAATTTATTCACACTTTTGTCTGGGAAAAAAAAAAAAAATGCCCAAAGCTTCATCTTACAGGTTTCTCCTTCAGGGCTGAAGTATGAGAGAGAGAGATTTTTTTCTCTTAATTCAGGTATATGGCCCTACACTAAGGTGTATGTTGTTACTTCTCCTGAAATCCTCAGTAGTTACCTATGTGCTACTGACCATCACATAACACAACGCCAAACTTGTGTGTAAAACCCATCTCTGTGTCCTTTCACAACAAAGCACCAGCAAGATTTACACTGCTCAGATTCCAGTCTGGCACCACAGAGATCAGAGAGAAGCATCCCTCACCTTTGAACCTGCCAGGGTAAGTTAATTAACAGATCGTACTAATTAGTTCTCTATTTAAAATCATGGATTTCCCACCTAGCATGAATTCACAGAGAAATGCATAGGACTCTTGCCTTTCACTCACATTTGTACACACTTACAAAACCATGTTCATGTAGCAAAGTATGGTTTACCAAGCTTGCCCCACGTGTGTGCTACCTCCATGGCACAGCAGCTTTGCCATGAACTTACTTGAATGCATGCAGTTCTGTTTCTGTGTATAAGAGCTGTTGCCTCAGCATAAACAGCTGTCAGTCACCAACACTTAACTCCACCAGGTGCCTAAGCCAGGCCTAAGCTAGGGTCTTTTATGCAGATAGAAATTCTGCAGAATGTAAATAACTGGAAATGTTCATCGTCTCATACTAGCATGGGAGCTGGTGCACCCCACAGCTGTGACCCTGGTCCAAAAATCTGAACAACAACACTCTGAGTTGGTCTACCTCTGTCTCGTTATCTGTCCTTGGAGGAACTGTGTTGACTTCTCTAAGCTCTGATTTTCCCAGCTCTGAAATAACAATATATTCCCACAGTGAAGCTATGTGGTTGGAAAGTGATAACGATTTCTCAGTGACCCCTTAGTCAGAGAGACTGCTCCTGTGGGAGTTCAGATGCTGACCCATCTTAATTTCCTCACAAAAATGCCTCCTGATCTACCTTATCTTCACTGTTGAACTCAGGTTGAATTTGCTATGTGGGTCTGATGAGTGAGTTTTAACCTGTCATATTCCCCCAAATGATTTTTGATGGGAAATATTGCTTTGTATGGGTATAAATATACACCAGGTATATACACTTTAACTGAATAACTGCATTCACAGCATTCACATAATTTCCAAATCCTAAGAAAAAGAGAAAAGCACAATCTTAGCCTGTTCATATAATAAACTGACAGATTACTCTGATCTACGTATAAGGAAATAGCTACATCAGCACAAACTTTCTCTTCCAAACTTTAAAATAAACAAGTTTGATTTCCTTAATGAGTCTACAGGGAGTCTGTAGTAGGGATTGTAATCCCTCTGCTACACCAGCAGAGTGGATGTTTTCCCATGTACTCAAAGTACATGTGCCTAAGATGAAATTCCTACTGCTTTTTCTTTCTACAGTTAAGACTTTTATCGGTTTTCTGCTCAGTAAATCATATCTTTTTACTTATAAGGCTCCTAAGGCTTGGCAAAAGGTGAGCTCAGAAGAGCAGGGGTAAATGTGTCTATATATAATAGCAAAAATATATGCATATGTACACACAAATAACTAAATTTTGCACAGATATAAGTATGCATACACATACTTTTAATATTTTCAGTCTTATCTCTTCCCAGCATTCATTTGATCACTGTCTGTATACAAGCAGTTTTCTTCTACAGGCTACAGCCATTTGATCTTTACCATTACTTCAAGCAAACACCAGCACGGCAGTTACGGGAGTAGAACAAACATCCCCCACAGTTTCACAACAAAAATAGCGGAGTACATCCCACAACAAGTTATGGACAAGAAACAGGATTCTTTTTGTCCATCCCAGTATGAACTACAGGAAAAAAATGCACTTTTTTCCTTTCTACTAATTTACTCTTTTTCTCCATGAAGAACAGAATCAGACATCCCCAGACAAGAACTTCCTGAGCTTAACTTCAGAAGGATTTTATGGTGTTGTCATTTGCACCTTTCAGCATACGGGGTTTTGATAGTGATGACGTTAAGATAACTTGTGCCTTCTCTGACCCTATTTCTCCTGCCCTGGTGATGGCTTTGAAGATTAAGTGCTTATATACAGAGTTGATATGGGGACGTGAGAAGGTGGTTTTGTGAACTAACCTATGTAGTATTCAAAGGAAAACTGAAGGTCTTGAGATACAAGTGGGGTCTATTTGTTCTACTACGTGTATCATTCACCCCTTCTTGTTGGGGACAGCTGGCAAGATGTCTTGAAGCTGCCTTGTGCAAATAAACATTTTCTGATGTGATAAATAGGGATGTGTGTTTTCAGTTCCTGCTTCCTACATCAAAAAGATGCATTGTGGACCAAATCAGATTATATGTAAAAACAAGGTAATAGGAAATAGATAAGTTTATCTGTTTTATGGCATCATATAACAGAGGAGAAATTCCCCAGTTTCTGGTCAGTAAACATTAATTCAGATGGGTATATTATATTAATAAAGTCATAAATCTCCACAGCAATTAGATGAATTTTTAATCTTTTTTTTTTTCCCTAGCTGCAGTTTTGTTCAGCCAAATTTCAGCTGTCTGTCATGCCTCACACAAAGCTCATCCTAGTAAATAAGGGCTTCTTCTCTGATTCAGGTTCTGTAAAAGCATGGAAACCTGTTGTCTTGACTTGACAAGATGACATCATGAAGCAAGATGACCTCTGAAACTTACCTGCTCATTTTGTCCCATGAGGCGACTTTCTAAGCTATCATCAAGATTCACTCTTTCACATCTTTTTAGACAGATGCTGTTGCATCTGTCTAAAAAGACTGCAGCTGGACTTTAAAAAAATTTCCTTCCTACTCTGTTGGCATGATTCTGGGGCTGGAAGTCTCAGGAAGACAGCAGTCAAAAGGGAAGAAGCAAATCTATGTCTCTGTTGTGCTAATCCAGCTGCCTATGCAGATCTGGGGGGATATGGACCTCTGAAGGAGAACTTGGCCAGGCCCACATGTGTCGAATTAATTACTGTCTGTAAAGTGAAAAAGCATCTGTAAAAGGCTAGAGGGCCCAGATACTGTTGTGGGAGTGCTGGCAGGAGCAATGGGATGTATCTGTGGGGGAAATTAGGAGCTTCTGGAATCCCAAGGAGGACAAGGGAAAGACTGAGCTTAAAACATATTGGTGGGGGGTATCTGAGGCCTTTTACTGTTTTTGCAGCTGTGCTGAGCACACAGGTTAATCTCCAGGTTCTCCCAGGCAGGCTTGGAAGGCTGATGTCCTGTCCTGCACTGTGGGAGAAAGAAAGAGACAGGAGTCAGGGTGAGGCCTGTTTTGGAGAGGCTGGGGTGATGCTAAGGTTTGGTTCAAAATTTGTTCAGGGCTTTAGTGGTCTACAGATAGAGGAGGTGAAGGTGGAAAGTGGTGCTACTCATCTTACTTACTCCTTGAATGTGGGTATTATGTGAGTGGCAATGCATTTCCTGAGGCTGACTGGGCTACTTCTCTGAGCTGGACAGCTGTGGGTGGCAGAAGCTAGGTGAAAAGGTCTGCTGGTGGGTTCTCTTCTTTCCAGACATGCCCTTTATGCTGAGCATGCAAAGAAAGGCTCCTAAGAAAATGCTGCCCTTTGGGTGCCTCCAGGGAAGCCCACCCCAGTGCCATGCTTCACTGTTCTGTGGCTTGTTGCTTAGTGGTACAAAGCAGAGCTCAAGGTTCAGACAATCTCCTCTTGTTTGCCCTTCTGTAGGCAGCTGGTTTCTTCTTGGCTTCCAGAGTTCTTCTGCTGGCTTTTATTCTCCATAACAAAACAAGAAATGTGTTCACCTTGGCCTCCATCCAGCTTTTTGTCCACTAGCACTGAAGGAATCCACGGCGGGTACAGCTGGAGGTCAGGCAGTAATGATGGGGAGAAAGGACATATTTAAAACACAAATAATACTGCTTGCAACTCCCTCAGAGTCGCTGACTTTCATGTCTGAATTTCTGAAAGGCCATAGCTGTCTTATTGTTTCCATCTCTACAGCAATTACATTCCTTCTCTTGCTCTTTCTTTAGCACTTCACTGATGTACAAGCTAGAAGAAATTTTTCCTTTAGTGCTATCTTGGGGATTTGATTTGGTTAATGCTTCATAAGAATTGCAGACAGCTTGCTTGATTCTATAGGGTCTTTTACTTTTTTCACCATTTGACATGCTTTATTCCAGAACAACAGAAGCCACAACCCAAAATGCCAAAACTGGAAGGCACAGACACCAGGAGTAAATTGAAATAATATCAGCTGCATAAGGCTGAAACAATATTAAACTTTGGTTCTGATGGCTACTCCTTCCTTCTCCACTTAAATAAAAACTTTTCTTCCTGTAACTTTTTTTTTTTTTTTTTTTTTTTTTTGCTTTCAGTTGTCTTTTCTTTTTCCAGGTAAATAGATTGTAATTGTGGGGAATGATGTTCTGAAGTCTTTACTGGAGACGTACCCCTTGCTGCCACTCTGTCAAAATCTTTGTTTTAGACAGAAATCAGTGAGTGAGTTTCTATCTTACCTTTGCCTTTCTGATGTGTGCATGTCCTCTGCCTTCTGTCTGCAGCCTGAGCTGGCTGGGCAGCCCCAATGGCAGCTTAGCAACATGGTTATGTGCAGTTCTCCAAGGGTTTTGCTGAGCTGGCTAAATGACTGTTAGATGTTCAGATGAAGATTTGAAATGTCAGAAGGATTTGTTAGGAAGATATAGAATTCTTCAAATTACTCCATCTTGGCTTGCAACTAAAAGTGAAATGAGTCAAGCAACTAATGTTCATTTGTAGATCTGTGTGAGGCTAGAGAGGCATGGCTAGATATAGAAAATATTATCACACTGTGCAAACATTGACAGCTCTGTCATCTCTGTTGGAACAAGTTCACTGAGGTCAGGAATTGTCTCACAAGTTTTCTCCATTCTATAACAAGATTTTCATTTAACCACACTGTATGTGTTCATGTGTGTATTTGCAGGCCAAAATATACATAAAGTCAAGAAATTGGAAACTTGGGAAATGAAAACCTTTGTTCTTGGGTTTTTCTTAAAGAGTCAAAGACATAATTCCTTCTACCTTAATCTGCCAGAACTTCTTGTGAGAACTTGTCTCATCTACAGAACAGCGCTTCTTATAAATCTTCTTTGTCTCATGGAGGTCTAGAAGGTGAGCCCAGTTTTCAGGACAGTGATGTACCATGAACGTTTTTTGGCAGTTGATCCAGAAATGGAGTCTCCTCTGGCTAACATTTGCTCTTCAGCTAAATGCAAACAGTACTCCTGTGCTTTCTTAATGGATTGTGTGAACAAGGTTGGCACTTGCATCCATATTGCCTTTCCAAGCTGGCCTTCAACTAATATGGATGCCTTTCTCCATTAAATTCCCAAAGGCAATTCTCCAGGGGAAGAGTATGTTCCTACATTGTCTCCCTTCCAGTCTCTGTAATGACTCTGGATTAAGACGTTAGAAATCCAAAATGTCAGAGGAGTTGGCGAGAAGCCAATCTGGGATACACAAGTGAATTTGTGTATGAATAAAACTGTTTAGCTTAAAAACTCCACATGCTGAGAAGAAAATAAACAGCAAGTCTGCTGTGCAAGGAATCCATCCCACTGTATTACTGTGCAAAGAGTGTGTGTTTATCAGTTTCCCTCTAAGTATTAGTTCTCTTAAATTTCAATTTTTATTTTTTATTTTATTTTATTTCCAATGGTCTATTCTCTTCCAGAAGCCAGCACTTGGTTCTGCCTTATTACACTTGGTTCTGCTTTATTACTATTCATGAAGTATAAATGTTGCAGCAGAAAGGCGTGAAACTAGCAACGTGCCTGGAGGGAGAGACAGGGTGCCGCTGCCTGGGATGAATGACCAGTTCACAAAGAGAACCTGAAAAAGAGGAGTTTGGTTCCTGCCAGAAATAGAGGAGAGTGGGACTGGCTCCCTTGTGAGCTAATTGCTTTGCCTCTGGCTGAGCAACTGCACCAGGAGGCGATGTCAGTGGTGCATCAGTGTTGCATCAGCATCAGACAAAGTGCCTCTGGTGTAGGCCGGGGCTCTGTTATGCCGAAGGGGCTATCACAAAGTGTTATGCAAATAGCCACTGACTTCTGAAAAGTATCTTAACTATAGATACAACATTGAAGCGGAATGTGGTTAGAGGCCTCCTTGGAGAGCAGGAAGGACCGTTCTGTCCTGCGGTTCTACATAGAGCTTGGCTTCTCAAGCCAAAATTTCTTTGCTCCAGTGCTGTGAGGAATTTGGTCCTATGAACTGAAGAGTCTAAAATTTGGTATTTGTTTGAAAAGAGCAGCCCAGCAAAGTAACCATGCTGTGATGAGCCTGCTGTGCTGCTCCTGGGGCTCAACCGGTCTGTAGGAAAGTGAGAGGCTCTGTGATGCACTTTAACCACTGCTTCAAGCAAGGTGAGGTGTGCATGTGTTTTTCTGACATACATTTCTAATGTATACATTTCTGATGTATTTTCTGTAAAGTAAAACTGAAGCTCTGGATTAGACTGCGTAAATATCCACACAGACTTCTGCACTAAGTATATCACTCCCAAAAGTTTGATCTTGGTGCTCTCAGTGGTTTCAGCATGCTGACAGTTTGGTGTATGGTTTGGCTTGTGCCTGGCTCCACAAAGGGAAGCCCCAGCCTCCCTGGCTTTTTGTGTGGATTGGCTGCATAATAGTAATCACATGCAGTTTTTTGTGCTTGTCTTACTTGGCCCATGTCTGAGAACAGTTTTATCTGCGTTGTAAGTAGAGGAGGACAGGGAAACATGCCCTGACAGTTTAATGCAGCTGTGTTTTGTAGGAATCAGATTTACCTTTGAGCAGATGAATGAGACATCTAAGGATTTTCCAGCTCTTGGCACAGACTGCTAATATTGGATAAATTTAGCATTTCTTTATCATCTCCTAGCAAAAGAACTGAGTGTTAACTGCTCAATCTTTAGAAGCTGGACAAATCCAATATGAAGATGAGGCCACAGCTTGCCAAGGAGGCTAATTCACAGATCAGAGCTGATTCACCCTGAAAAAAAAAGAGAAATTGACTTAACTCCATGTAATAAGCCTGCTCCAAGAATGGTTCCCATTACAGTTGTCTCATTCTTGTGCCTTGGGCAGAAGATGTGAAAACTATTTCATGCTGATTTCCTAGTTCACCTGTGACTTCAGCTAACAAAAACACATAATCAGTAAACTTGTGTTTTGCTGAATATTTGAATGCAATGACCAGCTCAGAGAAACAGCTTTGAAAAAATCTACCTGGCAAACTCTAAGTATTTTTCCTGAAGTGAATACCTCCCTGAGAATACACTTGATATATCTTCATCTTGATATATCTTCAGCCTACACTTCCAGAATGTTATGCAGAGGAGGGAAAAGGCAGCTCAGTCTTTATTGGATGTGTTCTGCTCAAACTATTCTGAACTATTCTTCCTACAAAGGAGAGGAATATTACATTGCCTCCTAAGACCTGAAGCATTATTGAAGAATGGCTATTAAAAAATCAAGAGGATTTAAGTTGGTCTTGGAACTTCTTTTCCTCACTTTGATCAATTCTATATACTTTATGAGTTTGAGCATGGTGTATGAGGTAATAATATGTAGCACATGTGCTAGTATCTAGATTTCAAAGGAAAACATTGCTGCACACTAAGAGGGGGGGGGGGAAAAAAAAAAAAAAGCCTCTCCTGATCATTTGTGTCAGCAGTCATTCAAATGATGCCTCTTCTATTTGTAGATTTTTGTTGTATTCATTTTTCTCATATGGAAGGGGCTCACATTGAATAGCATCTCCTGCTGATGATGAAGATAACAAAAACATCTTGTATCTTAACAAAGAGCCTGAATTGCCAGGAAGCTATTTAGATCTTGGGTGACTGGGCTGTTTTGTTGAAAATGTCACACTAACACACTAATGCGCACTAATAACACAAAGATTTCGTAAGGATTGAAAAAGCAGTAACAAATGGCCAATCATGTGAGACAGGAAAGAAAAGAGTAATTTGTTTTTCTCAATGTACTTGACAGATGCTTGGAAATTAAACATGAAATTCTTGCTGGAAGCCAAAATCTTCCATTGTCTTGCTGATCTCTCTCTCCGATTGCTTTCTGTTCCTTATTATAAATGAAATGTTGAACATGTTGGTACACTTAATAACTTCTGTGTTCTTTCTGCTGAAATTTTACAAGAGTTTCAGATTCTTTTTATCACCTGCTTAGAATCAGGTCGTTACATTCATGTGGAATATGGGACAGAAGGGGATAGAAAAGCATACTTACGTACATACACTCACCCGTATTTCTCTAAGGTTCCTAGGGTAATGGTCAAGGACTCTTCTACACCTGCCTGCTGATGCCTTCATATGAGCATCATTACAGAGCTGAAAACATTTGAAACTGTAGGAATGGTGGGATTGTGTCTCTATTTCACAGCATTAGTTTATCCCAGGATAAGAACAAATCTAACAATAGTAACTTGGGATAACTGATTGTCTTAAAGATGTGTCCTCCTTCTTCTATATCTCTTAGGGCTGAAACTCCTTCCCTTTTTGGAATCTAAACTCATGGAAAGTCAATGTGTAGAGTTTGCCAAACAATCACCCTCCTCCAAGAGAAGCGTTGTGTGGAAATTGAGGTTGTGTTATTTTATTTTATTTTATTTTATTTTATTTTTTAATTGTTAATTCTGAAACAACAGAAAGTACAAATGAAACAGATTCAGCATGAGAATTTTGTCAACTGGATAGAAATAATGACTGAATCAGCAATATTAACAAAGGGCAACTGAGTTAACTTTCATTAAATCTAGATGTCAAATTCATTAAGAAACTGAGAACTATCTCAATCCACATGAAAATATGAAACACATACACACAGACTGGTTTAGGGCTTCAGCCACGTTATACAATATTCAGGGAAAAACAAGAATAATGCATAGCTTCTGACAAGCACAAAAATAGCAAGAAATCTGTTTACATTGTGTGTCTTATAAATACTGCTCCTTGATGATACAAGTAAACAGAGGTCTGCATTGTCACAGAATAGTAGAATGGCCTGGGTTGAAAAGGATCACAGTGATCATCCAATTTCAACCCCCCTGCTATGTGCAGGGTCACCAGCCAACAGACCAGGCTGCCCAAAGCCACAGCCTGGTCCTGAATGCTTCCAGGGGTGGGGCATCCACAGCCTCCTTGGGCAACCTGTTCCAGTGCATCACCACCCTCTGTGTGAAAAACTTCCTCTTAATATCTAACACAAACCTCCCTGTCTCAGTTTAAAACCATTTCCCCTGTCCTATCACCTCTTGTTAAAAAAATTTCACTGGGATGCCAACAATAAATGAGCCCCCGACATGCTGGCCCCATAACCTCTGATGAGCTCTGCCTCTCATTCTTTTTTCTTCCTTTTGCTTCCCTCTCTGAAATAAAGAATTTTCTGGCCAAAGCCTTCGTACTTGATGCCTTAGTGCAAAATCTCCAGAACATGTGTGAACTTCCAAAATAGGACCCACGGATGCTCACAGCTGTGCTGCCTTGTCGCAGGGCAGCACCACAGGAGGCGGCACTCTGCTGATGACCTTCCAAGGTGCAACACCTGCAACTGCTTTCTGCTCTTCATTCCCTTCTTAGAAGTACCTGTCTTACCGAAATCATACATCATACCTCTGTCTATTTTCTTGCTTTTTTTTTTTTTTTTTCTTCTTTCCAATTACAAAAGTTACAAATTAGACAGAGTTAGATAAGGCATCTACCTGAGTGCAACCTGACCCACTGTGCTCCTCGGGAGATTTTCTGTGCATCTGTGTGAGATTAGGGAAAGCGGACCTGATGGTCCTGTGTTCAAGTCCCATGGTTGCTTAATGCAGTCTTTCTTTTCTTCTGCATTGCCTTCTTGTTGTTTATCTAATTTGAACTTAAAAGCTTTGACTAAAACATGATAATTGTTGAGCAGGGAAAACTTCTGTCAGTCTCTTTTAATGGTTGTTGACTAAAACTTTGCAGAATTCTCTACGACACTGCAATACAAACCAACAAAATAGGCAGTTTGAATCTCTTAACCAGTCCCTTATGATCTGTCTTCCCTTTTCCTCTTAGGATTAATTCTTTGTTATACCACAAGTATTTACTTGATGGTAGGTTATAAATCCCAAGCTTAAATATATATATAAATATATCCCTTGCTTAAATACATGAATGCAGATGTTGGTTTGTATTTTTTTTGTTTGCTAGATTTGTGTTGGTTTTTTTTGTTTGTTTTGCCTCACACATCTCTGGCTGGAAATATAATGAAAACAGCCCTGCTTTTGTGGTAAAGAAAATTCTGCCTCCTGTGCAGAAAATCTGCTAAAATTAATCTAGAAGGAACTGTACTTCTTCCAAGGTTGATAGTCTGCTGATATTTTTCAGATACTTCCCTCAGGACAGGGCTAGATTGTTTATTTTAATGATGAACATTAACATGGAAGATTATTCTGCTTTCTCAAGGGAACGACTGACGCATTCATAGCCAAGACTGTCACTGTTGCTTGGGATTACCAAAAATACAGATAAAACTCTATCTATGGCTGTAGTCATGAAGTGTTTGATGAAGGACACATACTGTACATCTGACTTCATATGATGTCATAGAATCATAGAATCACAAGGTTGGAAAGGACCTACAAGATCACTTAGTCCAACTGTCCTCCCATTACAATCCTACAGAAAACCACTGAATCATACCTCGTAGGTCCTCATCCAGACGGCTCTTGAACACTGCTGGGGATGGTGACTCCACCACCTCCCTGGGCAGCCATTCCAGTGCCTGACCACTCTCTGAGAGAAAATTTCCTTCTTATGTCTAGTCTAAATCTCATCTGATACAACTTGTGGCCATTTCCTCATGTCCTGTTTGTTGCCTGGGAGAAGACTTGTGCTCCAGACCCCTCACAAGTTTTGTTGCCCTTCTCTGGACATGTTCCAGGACTTCGATGTCTTTCTTGTAGTGAGGAGCCCAAAACTGAACACAGTACTCGAGATGTAGCCACACCAGAGCTGGGTACAGAGGGATGATTACCTCTCTGCTCCTGCTGGCCACATTATTTCTTATACAGGCCAGGATGCTGTTGGCCAACCAACACATCACAGCTTTGTTTGAGAAGGGCTAGAGGCTATGGAAAAAATGTCTACTGTAGTTAATGGAGCTATAGCAGAGCAGCTAAACTCAAGCTGGAAACTGTAACAATTAAGGAGTGACTCTGCTTTTAGCAGAGAGTGACATTCAAAACAAATCTTTTGTATGCTACTAAGTCAAATATTTAGGACACAGGCACAAAGAAGACCTGCATATAGTGTTCTCTCCTTGTCAGAAATTATTCAGTTACCAAAGAATGTCTATGCCAGTGAAATAAGCATGAGCATTTCACTTAAAGAAATGACGGCAATCTGCGCTTGCTCACTAATACTGCAGGGATAATGAAGAGCAGGGGGAATCTTAGCTGAAAAGTCAGTTTTCTGCAGAGTCTGCTGTAGGATCAGGACCTGTCAAGGTCTGTGCGTGCAGCCGCAGTGCCTTTCGAGGAGAAGATATGATGAAAAAGGTCTCTCTACCCTGTGAGAGGACAGGCCCTTCTGGTTCCTGTTGTTTTGCTTCTCTGAACAACTTGATGGCAATGGGATTTAACAGTTTAGAAAGGCACTGTCCTGTAGGTCCTTGGACACAGTATAGAAATACATTTTTGACTGCCATTGGCTCAAGATAGCTGCTTAAAAAGTTACCCAGTATGAAATACTTTAAACTGCATAATTCTCACTGAATTCATCAGCTGTAAGTTGCCTGAACATATATAAAAAGCATTTTCAGTACTTGGATTACCTGTGGTTGATTCTATGGTTTACAACTCAGAGTATTTAAGCAGGTCATTGGAAGGCCTTCTGAAAAGACCTGTCTTTCAGTAATATGACCAAGATTCTGGCTACATTCAAAAGTTATACATTCTCTCTGGAAAACTAAAGACATCTCATGTGTGGGACTTGAGCTCCTGCAATAGATGTATGACTAACAATGCTGAAGACCATTAAAATGTCCTTTTCAAGGGTAGAATTTCTGTTTTTTCTATATGCAAATTTAATCAGAACATGTTTTTTCATGCTAGTATATTGCGTTACTGCCTGGGTTTTCTAACCTAGGAGAAAATAAAACAACATATATTTACTTGTAAAGAAGAATACAACTTTATCAAAAATTTCAAGGCTGGACATTTATGTGGGACAAAAATGAAATAATTTGAGGTATAGCTACAGATAAAGGTTAAATTAAGTTGGGTTTGAATAGCTTTGAAATATTAAATAACTCTGCAAGTTGATATCATATTTCAAAGTAATGAGGAGGGCCAAGAAAAATATCCAGGGCCTCTGATTTCTACATAGAAAGCAGAAAGTGTGTTGCTGGAGTAGATAATCCTCTTATTACTTTGCCAAAATTATTCAGGGATAAGTTTTGTGGAAAAATTTGACCTGGATGTATCTGTATGAAAGGTCTTCCATTGCTGTCTAACACTAATCCAATTGCAGATGCATATACACCATAGATGGAGAAAGTTTATTTCAATAGTCAATATTTTTCATTCTGTTCTTATAGTGATGCTGTAAACAGTGTTCTAGGAATCAGCACCACAAAGAGATAAACTATGTATACATTGTTCAGGAAGGACAGGCTCCAGTTCAGCACAGCTAGGGGGGTATGCACTAACAGAATGTAGCTGTTGATTAAATACATTTCAGGCATGAATGGGAAGGAAAAGGGCAGGGTATAGTCTTGCATATATTTGTTAATGAACTGCAATTCATTTTGCAAGCTATGGATAGCATAACCTGAATGCAGTAACTTTCTAATCACCTATAGAAAGAAATTCTATTGAAACAAAGACATCTAATGGAAAAGGGAAATAATCCAGGACTTCCTCACTACTGAATCAAAGTCATCTTTAAGACAACCTCCAGCATATAGGATATGTTTTCATAAGAGCTTTGTTAACACTCCTGGGAAATATTACTAGGTTACAAAAATTCCAGGTATCTATCCAATAAGTAAGTGTGCATCCCCATAATGTCAGGCTGCAGTAAATAGAGCAGTGTAAGCCATATACTATCTTTATCAGATTATCTTTCAAAATTTCTGCTGAGA
Source organism: Excalfactoria chinensis (assembly GCF_039878825.1). NCBI lineage: Eukaryota > Metazoa > Chordata > Aves > Galliformes > Phasianidae > Excalfactoria > Excalfactoria chinensis. The sequence goes on from NC_092857.1 coordinate 25,811,851, forward strand.
ATAAACAAGAATTTCTCCTTAAGGACTTCCCAGATAAAGAATAATTTAGAAGTAACATATGCCTTGGTCTCCACACTTTCTTCATGTATGCTAGTTAATCTAAAGAAAATCTCACACTTTTTTTGCTTTTCTTAATGATTACTTTTCTCTTAAAACTGAGTTGATGGAACTTAATATCCCCTGTCCTCTGAATCCCAGTGTTACAATGTGTAATTCAAGGCACTCTAATCTGACCTTTTCTTCATGATTTTTTCATTAACACTGGCCTGAAAACACTCTCTTCTATTTCTTCATATTGTACAGATACCATAGATCACTTTTTATTTCTCTGTGGTCTCAGCAAATAATTTTCAAGGAGTAACAGAACTTAATTTGAAGAGCATACTTCTATCTACAATGCTGTTTAGTGCTTTAGCTTGTTTTTTATCTCCCCAGTTGTTCTGCACTTCAGTGGAGAATTGAGCAGTAAGCACCTCCTAATAATAGAAAATTATATATAATTATTGTCTTACATTAATCCTTGTTTTTCATCTTCTGTTTGATGCAATTTCTATTAAGCAGTTTGCCCAGTTTCTACCTGAATATTCTATTATTTATCTGTGTCTTCATGATCATGATGCAAATAACTCTCCTCATATTTTGACACAGAGCAAGTTTAAATAGGTATGTCTGTGCCATAGTGCACCTATGTACAAATTCTGCTCAAGAGGTCAATTCATAGCTCAAGGATAGGGCAGGCATCCTTTTCATATGATTTAGTCACAAATGATTAAGGTATTCCCTGCAATAAAGAGTCCAGATAATCAGTGCTGTCTGTTCTGAGAAGAATCATACAGTTATAGAACAGATGAGGTTGGAAGGGACCACTTGGGATCTTCTAGTCTAATGCTCCTGCTTCAAGTAGAGTCCTCTTGGAAGCTATTTCCCAGTTTATGATGGATGACTGGGAAAGGACAGCATAAATAGATCACCAGTAAATCATGCTTGACAAATTGCTCTGAGTATATGGACTAATAAAATACTTAAAATCTGGTTGGCTGGATGGGCTTGTGTGTATATAATTCATGAATCACAGTTTACCTCAGGACAGGAAACAAGCTGGATACTACCAGCTCCATCCTGACAACAGTATGGGAAGTGAAAAATTAGTATGTTGCTAGAGGGGCCTTTACAAGCAGGAAAAAAATAGCTACAGAGAGCTGCGCAGTTTCTGTACATAATCTGCTTCGGCACTATTCTACCCTACTAGTCAATCTGAACATCCTAATGCTCAATCAGTGAAAATGGCCCCTTGTCATACTTAGTCATTATGGAGAATCACATGGCTAGCTAGCAGAAGCTACACAAATACTGGAGCGTATCAAAAGCTCATCACTGGAAGAGGACAGTTTCACATTCCATTTTGAACAGATATGTGAGGAGAAATGAAAAAGCAACTACAACTCTAGAGGTAAAAACTTATGACTTGCCATAGAATCAGCAAGTAAAAGAGTTTGTGAGAATTCACGAGCAGTAAAGGCCTTATCCTTGAATTCAGATCTGGGTTCTTACCAAAGCGTAGTCAGTCTACACTGGGAGTCTTTAGTCAGAAATTCTAGCCAGCTCTTGCAGACATACAAACAGACAAGGAGTGACATAGTCCCACTTAGAGCTATTATTTTGAAATTTTACAGTGTTAGTCTTCTGTCATTTAAAATAGCTGACAGCATATGTGAAGTCCCAACACTAATAGTATGCTTTCTGTGGTTCTTCAGAATCAAAAGATATACTAACACTACCATTTCATTTCAGTGTTTACCTTACATATATATTTGATAAGAAATAATAAAGTTTAGCTGCTCTGCAACATCTAATAGTTCAGTTACACCTAAAAGAAATCTATTTTTTTCTTTCTGAAATCCATTGCATAGAATAAAGTGTAAGCAAATTCAATCTTTGCATGTCCTCTTTTGGTGTGGACATCAAACCTGAAACATAAAAGCTGCTCTCCTTGGACTATCCAAAACTGGAAAAAGAAGATTAAATTGGGCAGTAAAATGTTGAAAATTCATTGTCACAACAAAGTCTGGTTAAGCATTGCAAAGACATGAATAAGCTGTTAGAAGGGGTTGCTAACATGAAGCTATACACAGTATGTATATATGAGCAGACAAGAAATGTAATAGAAATATTCTATCTGTTTTGCTCTGAAAATACTTCATTTGCTTTCTATTAATGCATCAGAAAATGCTAGAATTCATACAGTTAAAAGATCTCATGCTTACTGAGAGTAGAGACATGAATGACTAAAACAGGCAGAATTACAAGGATTAAGAGCAGTTTGGTACTTGGATTATCTGCACTATACTCATACTTTGGATTTTTTGTGTTATCTATTTTTAATGAACTTTTTCTGGTAACAGCAACAGACATGACAAAAAGTAGCATCACTTTGTTTTTCTCTCTTCTACAATATAGAATAACCACATAACTTCTCTTGAAGTCTGACACTGTGGAAGTTATAAATAAAGACTAACTAATGGAAATATTCCATTTATGTTGGTTGTACAATCCACCCAGCTGACTTTGGCGGAAAGTGTGAATATGCTCTGCACTCATGGGAGATAACACATAATGTACAATGTGGTCAGGAATTTTTAATTCACAAACTCTCTTCACTCAACCACACTTCATACAAACATCCATAACTCAAAAAGATGCTTTGGTAAAAACAGGCACTGAGCTGCTGGAATATAGGAAGATTTTGGACAATACTCTCAGCTGTGTGATCTGATTTCTGTGTAGTTCTGTGTGGAGAAGGAGTTGGACTCAATGAGCCTTATGGATCCCCTCTTGAGACATTCTATGATTTTATGGTTCTATGAAAATGATCTGCTCAGTCTGATGTGTCTCCAGGCAAATACAAACAACAACAACAACAAAACAACAACAAAAACCCCAAACCCTGGCTATGAAAACTGGAACTGAAGAACCTGAAGCATCCCACATATTATCTGCATGTAAAGTTCAACCTAAAACTTATAAAACTTTCATTCCTTTTCATTTTAGAAATCTAGTTTGAAAAAAACCTGGACATCTCAAAGTCAAAGGGCAAACCTTCTTCCAGCTCCACCACATTTAAAGATGGAATTTCCATGTTCTAAGGAAAATCTGCTTGATTGACCAAGCTGCAAGAGGAAGTCACCAGGCTGAGACACATCCAGCAGTCAGAGAGATTGTTGCCTGGTATCCTAAGCTGGCACAGGCAGACCACTAATTCTGTCTTAAGTCCCAGCAAGGGGAAGAAGACAGGCAGGTTTCCAACCTGACAGAGAGCAAATGTGCAAGATGAGGGTGCCTGGAACTTCGTCTCTGCTTGGGCAGAAGGAGAAGCCCCCCTTTTCTCCCTGAAGTTCACCCAGCTAACAGATATGAAGCTATGGGGATGGAAGGATAAGAAGGTATGAACAGTAGTTCAGAGAAGGAAAGGAGCAACTACATTAAGAAGATCCAAACAAGAACCTGAATCACAACCAGGTTTGCCTTCTGCTGGGGGCCACATTTGGGATATCAGGAAGAAGACAATAGGTGTGATAAATGGAACAGATTGTCTTGAAGGAGATCACGTGGCAGGTGTGGGATGACTGGGGGATCAGGCCTAGCCAGCATGGGCTCGTGAAGGGTAGGTCCTTCTTGACCAACCTGATCTCCTTCTATGATCCTGTGACCCATCTGGTGGATGAAGGAAAGGCTGTTGATGTGGTCTACTTAGACTTTGACACTGTCTCCCATGCTATTCTCCTGCAAAATCTGGCAGCCCATGGCTTGGATGGGTACACTCTTGGTTGGGTAAGGAGCAGGCTGGAGGTCTGGGCCCAGAGAGTGGTGGTGAAATCCAGTTGGAGACCGGTCATGAGTGGTGTTCCCCAGGGTCGGTGCTGGGGCCTGCCCTCTTCAACATCTTTATTGATGACCTGGAGAAGGCACTTAGTGTGCCCTCAGCAAGTTTGAAGATGACACCAAATTGGCAGGGAGTGTCGATCTGCCTGCTGGTAGTGAGGCCCTACAGAGGGACCTGGACAGGCTGGAGAGCTGGGACGAAGCCGATGGGATGAGGTTCAACAAGACCAAATGCCGGGTCCTGCACTTTGGCCACAACAACCCCAGGTAGTGCTATAGGCTTGGGGCGGAGTGACTGGAGGACTGTGTTGAGGGGACCTGGGGGTACTGATTGATGCATGGCTGAACATGAGCCGACAGTGTGCCTGGGTGGCCAAGAAAGCCAATGGCATCCTGACTTGCATCAAAAACAGTGTTACTAGCAGGAGCAGGGAGGTAATTGTCCTCCTGTACTCGGCACTGGTGAGGCCGCACCTCAAGTACTGTGTTCAGTTTTGGGCCCCTCACTGCAAGAATGACATTGAGACCCTGGAACATGTTCAGAGGAGGACTATGAAGCTGGTGAGGGGTCTGGAGCACAGGCCTTATGAGAAGTGGCTGAAGGAGCTCTGATTGTTCAGTCTGGAGAAGAGGAGGCTCAGGGGAGACCTTATTGCTCTCTATAATTTCCTGAAGAGAGGTTGTAGTGAGCTGGGGGTCAGCCTTTTCTCTCGTGTAATCAGTAATAGGACCAGAAGGAATGGTTTCAAGCTGTGCCAGGGGAGATTCAGGCTGGACATTAGGAAATATTACTTCTCGAAAAGGGTGGTCAGGCACTGGAATGCACTGCCCAGGGAGGTGGTGGAGCCACTGACCATGGGGGTGTTCAAGAAACATGTGGATGTTCTGTTAAAGGATATGATTTAGCTGGAAAGTATTGGTGGTGGTTGTACTGGATGATCTTCTCGGTCTTTTCCAACCTCAGGATGGAAAAGACCTTAAAGATCGTTGAGTCCAACCACAACCTAATCATATTACTGTAATTAACAGCACTCCACTAACTCATGTCCCTGAGCACCACGTCCAAATTGTTTTTAAACACCTCCAGGAATGGTGACTCAACCACCTCCCTGGGCAGTTCTTAACAACCCTTTCTGTAAAGTGTTTCCTGATATCCAACCTAAACTTACCCTGGTGCAACTTGAGGCCATTTCTCCTCGTCCTGTCACCTGTCACCAGTGAGGAGAACAACCCCGCTCTCGCTGTAAGATGCTTTCAGATATTGGAAGAGAGCAATAAGGTCTTCCCTCAGCCTCCTTTTCTCCAGACTAAGACCCACTGGAGTGTATGCATCTGAATGCCTCTATACCAATGCATGCAGAGTAGGAAATAAGTGGGAGAAATTGGAAACTGCGGTATAATTTGAAAACTACAGTCTCATTGCTATCATAGAAATGTGGTGGGATGCCAGCAGTGTGCACTTGCATCCAAGAAGATCAACAGTATTCTGGGCTATATCAAACGAGAGGTGGTCAGCAGGGAGAGGGAGGTGATTGTCTGCCCTTGTGAGGCTCCATCTGGGGTATTGCATCCAGGCCTAGGGCTCCTTGTACAGAAAAGATGTGGGGCTGTTGGAGTGGGTCTAGTGGAGGCTGCAAAGATTATCAAAGGGCTGAAGCTTCTCTCCTGTGAACAAAGGTTGAAGAACTTGGGCTTGTTTATCTTGGAGAAAAGAAGGCTCCAGGGAGACCTCACTGTGGCTTTCCAGTACTTGAAGGGAACTTAGAAGCAGGAAGGAGACAGATGTTTTACATAGTCTGATAGTGATAGGACAAGGGGGAGTGGTGTTAGCGTAAAAGAGGGGAGATTTAGATTAGATGTTAGGAACAGATTTTTTACTCAACGGGAGGTGAGGTAATGGAACAAGTTGCCCAGAGAGCATGTGAAAGCCCTATCTCTGAAGGCATTCAAGGCCAGGCTGGATGGGCCTTGTGCAGACTAATCTAGAGGCTGGCAATCCTGTTCATAGCATGGGGTTTGAAACTAGATGATCTTTAAGGTGTCTTCCAACCTAAGCCATTCTATGATTCTATCACCCATGTCTGCAAAATAATACCTGCTCCTTTTCTTTTTCCTGATTTTTCCTGTATTCATTGCAATCTTGTTTGCAATCTTATCTTGAAAATTGATTACAATCCTTTTTCAAGCTGTTCCAGGAGAGATTCACACTGGACATTAGGAAGTATTACTTCTCAGAAATGGTGGTCAGGCACTGAAATACGCTGCCCAGGGAGGTGGTGGAGCTGCTGACCCTGGGGGTATTCAAGGAAAGACTGGATGTTGTGTTGAGGGACATGGTTTAGTGGAAGCTATTAGTAATAGGTGAACAGTTGAACTGGATGATCTTTTAGGTCTTTTCCAACCTTGGTGATTCTATGATTCTATGATCTATTATCAAATTCATATTTATTTGTTAGGTCTCTGTCTGTTCTTAAGCAATTCTGCCTACTCTTTAAATGGGGTGCTTTTGTGCTAGGGCTTTTTCACTAGTGCAAGTATGTTCGGTGCGGTAGCTCCTGAAGTATTTCTATTTGACTTTTTCAGAAAAATAGGGTGCCTCTCCAGGCACACAACCGAGTGCCAAAGCTGTGTTAGGACTTCTTGTTTTTAAAAACCTTTAGCTATGAGGCTATAAATATCATTTCAAACACATTTGTTCTTGTTCTCAGTGGGGCAAACTCTGTGTAACAAATTGACTGATACCAGTTTTTACTGATGCAAAGATGTTCTCATCTGCTTGCTCAGCCATCACCGACAGTTACCAGATATTCAGGATTGCTTGCTGTTTTTCCTGACCTTTATTCTCTTTTCTTGCAGAAACAAATACAATGCAAAGGCCATATTAAATGTCAGTAGGTAGGGTTTCCTTTAGAGGGGCACATAAGTTATCTAGCTCCTGGAGACAGATGGAAAATGTATTTTGTTGAAAACACCATTGTGCATCATGACAGTGAGTCTTGTTTCTGTGGAGGAGGTACTACCTGGAAGACCTAGGGGGACAGAACTCCTGTTAGTGTGTGGGACAGAATTTAGAGTAGAGACCTTAGTTGCAAGAGAGCATTCAGTTGTGTTCATCTCTACAGAAATTAGAATGCCAGGGGAGAAATGAAAGCCTGAATTCAACCTGAAAGTGCTTAAACAACACATTAAAGACATGTAGTATTAATTTTCAAATCAACTTTTCCTCAGCTCTGACATCACAGATATATCTACTATTCTCTGTAACCAAGTCATGAGGGACCCTGGTGGCACTGTCATGGATAGCTCAGTTCTGCAGACAAAGATAATACAGACTTGATCTTCTGCACAGCCAGCACCTAGACAGCTCCAAGGAAAATCAGTGATTCTTGACTGTTAACTGAAGCTAGTTTTAATTTCCACAAGACCAGAAAATAAATAATACTACACTTTAGTTCTGCATATTTCCTGTCTCTACTACAAACTGAAAAGCTGACTGAAAGCACAATAAGCAAGGAGAGAATAGATCCATTTCAGAACATGGTGAATGAAACTCTTTGAGATTTTTTTCTATACAGCCAACTTCCAAAACATTTCCTACAGCTGTCAGCTACAGCTTGGACGCTGTGGCAGGCAGCTTGTTAACACAGACAAACAAAGCACCCCTTGCAGGTTTTTCCAGGAATAGTGTCATTTTGCTTTATTTCCATAGCAGCTTTGAATGGCAAAGAATTAGCATAGAGATCACACTTATCTTTCCTCTGTTCATTTTCATTGTTTTTCTCTTACTTTTTGTCTTTCGTCTTTCTCTTCTCTTACTCCATGTAGGGGACTACATGAAAACACTACAGTGCCTACCTAAATAAACAAGTAAACCATATGCTTTCTAGATTTTTAACTCATTAATCAAGCAATTTATTAATAAATCTGTTGCTGAAAAACTTTACTTTGTCACTTGACCACACATATCTAACAGGTGTATCAGTGCATATGCCTTGCTATATGTTTGAATCCACCAGCTTCAGCTGGATATATGAAAATGGAAATTAAGACTGTGATAAGGTGCTCACTTGCAGAAAAGTTTAGATTTTGAGCTTTTTTAGCATGCACGTTTAGTAGATTTTATACTAGAAGTTGGATATTAGGAAATATTTCTTCTCTATAAGAGTGGTCAGGCACTGGAATGGGCTGTCCAGGGGGGTGCTGGAGTCATCATCTTTAGAGGTGTTCAAATAACGTTTAGGTGTTGTACTGAGGGATATGGCTTAGAGAGGAAATACTGGTGGCATGTGGACAGTTGGGCTGGATGATCTTGGATGTGCTTTCTTACCTTGGCAATTCTATTATTTTATGATTCATACAGTTCCTTAAGCTTAGAAATGGGACATATACCCTCTCCAAAAAGAGTAGTCCCAGGATTGCATATGCTCTACAGTTGAGATGACAATATATCAAAAGAGTAAAAAGATTGGGGAATTTGATAAAAAAGTGGAAAACAAAGTACATCTTGAAGACTTATTGAATAGCAAAGGCTGAATTGTGTCTTTCAATTCTCCTTATTCAAGGATACTAGCCATGAGAATGGAAAGACTGTATCAAGGCGATATTGTCAAGGACTGTTTCCCAAGCAGCTGTTCCTACCGTCATGGAGCTGGGTGTATTTAATGGCATCAAGACCACAGTACAAACCTACAGGAACAGCACTGTTAAAGTTGATATGTTGAAGCCTTGCAGGATGTGGCACCCCTGTCTTGCCCTGTCTGCGCTCCCATTCATTTTTCCTCTTCCTTACGGCAGGCTCCAAAAAGAGCCCTTCCTTCCAGGAAGTCAAGATAGCAGAGCTAATGATGCTCCATCCCGCATGATTCTTCTGTACCCACTGAAATAAAAGGAAAGCCCAGACCTATAATCCAAACAACTCTGATTGTTAATACAGTTTAAAATTCCCCAAACCTGGCTTGTACACAAAACTATTGCATTATCCAAAGAGTTGCCTCCAACATCCAAAAAAGAAAAGGAGAGAGAAACAAAAATCAAGTCACTTCATCTATTAATGTAACCTAATGACAAAGTAAGGATTGTGCAAGAATAATTTCATCTGTATAATAGTCTTTCCCAATTGAGCTATGAAAATCATTCTTGTAGCAGAGTTACTAGAACAAAAAGTGGATAAAATTAATGAAAATAACAAAACAAATGTAGTAAAATTAGATGTCAAATTAGTACAGTAAAAAGAACCATTTTAGGTCAATGCTGTTGGGTACAATTTCACAAATGTGTTCAGTAAACACCTTTCAGAAATGCAAAGCTGGAATCTTTTCTGTTCCTTATGTCCTTCTCTAATTTGTAGTCCAGCTGAACATATATTTTGCTCCTAAAGTAAATAACTTGCTGACAAACCAAAATGTCATTCTGCAGTTTGATGGAGTGGAAGAACTGGCATCTGTGCCTATTTTATCTAAGGCTAAGTCACTCTAGTCCTCACTGTGCCTCTAAGCCTGTAGAGTACTGCTTAGAACAGCAAGCAAAAACAAAATATGTATTTTTTAAGTTGACACCAGCCAGATGGAATTAAGCAATATTTTTTTCTGTTTTTTTTTTTTTTGTTTGTTTGTTTGTGGTTTTTTTTTTTTCTATCAATAGATGCAAAGTTCATGACATTTTCAATGTAAGATTAAATAACTATGATTTTATGATGCTATTTTCCTGTAAGCTTTACCTCATAAAAGGATGGCAACAGCAACATTTTAAGAAATCTGGTCTCCACCAGGATAGTGCATACAGGCAGGTGTCCTGAACTCAGAATTTTCTATGTTTCCAGCTGCCAGTGACTGCCAAGCACTCATTTGAGGATCAATGACAATCCTTCTGAGCAGCTGCTGCTGATTACAATGGATAATGGATACAGTGGATAAAAAAATAAAATCTTTGCAGAGTTTGGGCCATGCAGTATTACTTGGCCCTGTAATGTCACTACTCATCTGCATGCAAGTGGGCATTTCTGAACTGGAAAGGCTAGCATGTATCCCATGAATGAAAGACTCCTTGTGAGTGCAAAGTGATGCTGCCTTCTACTTTGCTTTCTGCTGTTTCAAAAGAGTTACAGGTATGATGCCTTTCTGATCACTTTCTGATTTACCTTCCATCCCTCTCGATTATAGTATTACACCTTATTTTTTCTGTCCCTGAGATTTAAAAGGCTTGTCTGGTCTCTCTCACTTTGCAACCTGTGGCCTAGTCTACAAAATATTTGCTGGTTAAGGCACACATAATCTTTACTGCTTTTTGACTATAATCCTGCTGCATAGCTTTGGCAAGCTTTTGTCACCTGAATTGCCTTTGTAAAATGGGGACAGTGATGTTAGCATCCTTTTGAAATGGCTTTCAGAAGTAATGTATGTAGAAGCCAGTGAGTAAGAGCTGAACAAGCTGTGATTTGGTGCCAAAGACATAGTTTTCAGTGCCTGAGGAGATCAAAAACTCTCTGACACATGAATCAATTCCAGTAGAGATAAGAACATACTAATGTCATTGTATAAAGCATTGGCAAGACCTCCCCAGCACACTGTGGGAGTTTCTCATTTCTCATTCTTAGGGAAGATTTAACTAAACTGAAAAGGTATAGGGGAGGTCTGACAAAATTATTTGGAAGGTCTGTCCTCAGAAAGAGGGGACATAAATGGCTTTGGCTTGCCTATATAACATCACCTTATTTTGACAGAGGTTATGACTCCTCTTGAGAAAGGAAAGACTCAGGAAAGAAGGAGGATATGTGAACAAAAAAGATGAAGTCAATTAACTGGTGTTTGCCTGGGGACAAACGAAAAACGCCTGCAGAACTATTGTCATTGTGAAAGTCCTTTTTGTTTTGGAGTGGTGAAGCTGTGTGTTCTGACTCACAGTATAACTAGATGACAAGTGATGCATGATGTGGCTACTGATGATTTCAGGAATAGGTCCCAGTGACTAAGGAAAGTTTATGGTGGGATTGTATTTTCTGTCCTCTTGCCTCTGCAACTGGCTACTTCTCATCCCTCACATCCACACCAGCCTCTTACCTACATCCAGTGTCAACAATGACACTGACCTGAACAAAGGTACAATGAGGCCCATGCTGTATTAAAGGCCACTGTATGGTCATGTTTTTTAACAGCCTACCCTAAGAACAACTTGTCACAGGAAGCACAGAATGACTTGAGTGAAGACTTTAAGCGCTATAATGACTTGGGATAAATAGTGAAAGCTTTTAACTGCAATTAAAGCCAGTGGAAACATAATTTAAAAATGTCTCATCCATAAGGAAAAACATTTAAGTGTATGTTTTGTCAGTGCCAAATTATTTGCACTAATCCTTTTAAAACAGTCTTGTGCGATGACTAGGATTTTACTTCCCCAGTTGATAAAATAAAAAAAAGCAGATGGGATAAATGTAGCTGACACAGATGTGGCTGCTATTTCTTCGTAATCTGCCTGCCTTTGAGCAAACTGTAACATAGATGGTGAGATGCTGGATCCTGTCCAATAATGAAAAACTGTCCTCAAAGCTACAGTATGCTTTCAAGCTGCAAACATAGCCTGGGCTCTGAAAACCCTTCTTCCTCAATCTTGTTTAACTCTGTCATTGCTGGGATTACAGTACTCAAGGTCTGTGGCTTGTATGGAAAGGATTTTGATTCCCTTCTGCCTTAACTCTCCAGTGGCTGGAGAGTAGTTATTTGAGGAGCCTGCTCAGGTATCTGTGTGCTTGTGGGAGACCCTCAAACTTGCAATTCCATTTCCTTCCCAAAGGATGGAAGGGTGATAAGAAAATCAGAGACTGCAGAGGAAAGGGATAAAGCAATAGAAACATGTTGGTCATATTTGTATGTTTTCAACAACAAAAGGGGAAGGACAATGAAAGGACAGAGGAAGTAGGCATTTTCCTTTCCAATTGCATGTAAAAATCAGAAAATTAAGAAAAATCATTAAACACTTTCAAATTTGAAATGACTTAAATTTATGCTCTCTCTTTTTTTTTTTTTTTTTTTTTTTTTTTTTTTTTTTAATTTTATTCTTTTACAGGTGAGCCCTGCAGACCTGTCTATAGAGTAGTGAGCCCATTGTCAAACCTGAATGAAAACTAACAGAGATATATTGATATATCCCATACCTTATAAATAAGCAGATTAGGATCACAGTGTCCTTTCCTTGGCCATGTCCAGTCGTGAGGTGCTTCAAAGGAAATTGCTGAAGCCCTGTTAACTGGTAATTACAGAGTATGCTGCCTGGTGGGGAAGTTTCCTTCTTAAACACCCTTGTTTAATAGTTGGGTTATATTCTACTGGACAGGTATCTATGTACAAAGAGGTTAAGACATCTCTGCTTCCATAGACTATGCCAGAAGTTATAGGATTTTCCTTCCTAATCTTGTAGAAAACTTGCCATGTTGGCAATTATGAAGAATAGTTATGTTGTACACCATGTGTAGTAGGAAACACCTACCTCACTTCATAGCACTAAAGGATGTAAAAATAATAGTGGAATATAAAGATCATAATATAAAGATCAACAAGTAGCCAATAGCAAGAGTGGCCATGGCACACATGTAGGAGGCAGAATACTTCACTCTGTATTAGCAGTGGCTGAAAAAACTTGTTTTGATATAATAATGTTTCTCTCAGACTCACAAACTGAGTCCATGCTGTTTTGATTATTTGTTGTCTATATTTGGTAGTATGTGTCTCTGTTTTAATCTTTACAGATCAACATTTTGTATTTCAATACCTAAATCCTAAATGAAATCCTACTGCAGACATCAATCACAGTTCCTATCTGTGGTTCTGTATAAACAGAAGTTAGCCTGGACTTTTTACCACTGCTGTAGATAGCCTTAGAAAGCAAGAACAAAGTCTAAAGAAGGAAAAGAAATACCAACACTGACATTATCTGAATACTTAAAATTTGATTTATGCGATTAGAGCAGCCATGGAAACCTGGAGCGGATCTTCCACTACTATGTCTCCCAGAGGATATGCAATAAGGAATATCAAGATGGCAATTTAAGATTATTTTATGAACTACACAATGAGGATGTCTGAATGACTCTGAAACAAAATTGGCTCTTAAATGTGCAGCTGTAGAGCATGAGGCACTGAAAGAATGAGCTCTGTCTGTGTCAGTACCATTGATGTCCATGTTGTTGTACATAGCAGGCAAATGGAGAAATGCCACAACTCCTTCTCTTGCTGTTTTTACTACCTCTTCCTATCACTTTTCCCAGGTATTTCAAAGCCACACTGAGACCTTCTCACTTGTAAATGGCTATATGAGGACTTAAACAATACATAAAGAGAAGACAGCAATGGCCAAATGGAAATCTCTCTCCCATCCAGTCTGGCACACCCTAGACACCACTCTGTGCTCATCTCTGTGCCTGGCACTTTCCTAGGTGGGATCTCATAATGCTCAGTGAGATACACACTACAGCTGCATCAGAGCACTGGCAATGGCTTTCCTGGATGCCCTCTCACACTCTATAAGCCACTTTGTGTGAAAAGGTGTAATGATGAAATTGTTCAACTTCAGTGAATACAGAAAGGAGCTCTTATATGACAGGCAGGCTGCACTCTAAGCATGATGCTGTGGCTATAGCTATACAACAGAGCTCTCACTGGAGCTTTGTTTATTGCTTTTTTTTTTTTTTTTTTTTTTCCTCCAAAATGTCAGTATTTCCTTAGTGAAGTGCAGAAGTGCCTCCAGTCCCACTAAGCAGCTCTATCTACTACCTTATCCACCATTACTCTCATCCTAAATTCACCAACTTTTTCCTGGTTGTGTCTTCAGCTGTATCTTTGGAGTTGTGCATATAGGCAATTTACATTCTGGGTGTGAAAAGGAAAATGCTGTTTTCTGGCTCAACTTTGTATCTGGGTGTTCCCTCTTCATATTCCTACCTTTGTATGCTCTGCTTGAACCACGTAGTGCCTTGCCATGAGCCCACCATTTCTCGCAGTCAAAACAAGCAGGTGTTGTGGTACCAGTCCATAGCGAGGGGCTGGCAGGGTCCTGCCTTCTGCTCTGTATCAACACCAGTGATAAGACTTTGTATCTGTGGGATTTCAAGTAGTTTCTGGTCAAGTGTGCTTGCGTATCACCAGAGCTTATTTGCTTCATGTCCTGCTCAAAAGCAGGACAAAAAACAAACAAACAAACAAACAAAACCCAACAAACAAAAACCAAAAAACAAAAAACAAATAAAACCCTGATAATAGGTTTTCTTTAGGTTAATGCTGACTTTTAGAGCCTAATCCCCAAATCACTTTTTACTTCTGGAAGTCTCATAGCCCCCACTCTTCTACTCAGAAACTAGTATAGGATAGAAGAGTTTAGGAGCCAAATCACTAAAACTCTTTCCATGCTCTCCTCATCAAGCTGGTACTTTTGAGTGACAGTGAAAGCCAGAGACACTACTGTCTCTATACCCACACCCAAGTGAGGCCACAGAGATAACCAAAGCACAACAAAACCTTGTAAGTGGGAGGGATTACAAGGTTAGACCTTTGTGAAAGGAAATTCTTCTGGATAGCGATTGTCACACAGTGTTGCCCAGTATCTTTCAGAAACTAAATTGTTGTGACTACAGAGAGTTTAACAGCTTGCTGTAGGCACAATAACCTCTATACTAAATCCTACATCTTCAGGTAAGAAAAGAAGGAAGGACAACTTTGTTGGGTTTTTCTTATTAGGGAGTTACAGTAGGTGGTTACCATGTCAAAAATACAGCAGTTGAAAGATGAGTGTGTTTTGCTGCTCCATGTCTTTCAGACCCTGCCCAGTGCAGCACATCAAGGTTGCACAGCAATAAGTGCTGGGGATTTATGGGCAGCTCCTGGAGTAGGGTGGAAGGGGGGGGATTGGGTATATGGACTGTGCAATATCCAGTGTGTGGTCAGCACCAGACTATTGACTCTGGAAACTCAGAGGCCCACAGCATGTCTCACCACTGTTTTGTGAAAGTTGTTCCAATGCAAACAGCCAGCAACACTGGTATGAGCTTATTTTTTTTTTAAAGTACTTCAAGAAATACTTGGTCTGCTGGGGATGCTAATACAAGAGATAACTACAGCCAGGAATCAAATCATTTCCAGACAGGGTTTGTATAGCATGCCAGAGAAGTGATGGAAGCAAGGAGTTCTCTCATTCATTCACAATGATCATACAGAGATGCATCATTCACACTGAAACATTACTCGCCGCATTACCTTGTAAGTCCTGCCCTCCTTGGGGCAGGATAAGGGAGATGGTTGTGTCTGCCTAATGACAAAGCACTGCATGTATTCACATGATGGGTTCCTTTCAGTTTCCCTTGACCCAGGGATGAGGAGAGTAGCACATGTGCTAAATTTCATTGGGCTTTGCTCACTGTGCTCCAAAGCAGATGGAGGGAGGAGTACACAGAAGGTTACTACTACTCTTTTCTTCTTGGAGACAACTTTTAAACAGTATGTGTTAACATGGCTGCACCCTTGAAGTGACACAGGATAAAGCTCTAAGGCTAAAATATTGCCTCCCCTAGAAACTTGAGATATATTTATTTTTCCTAATGAAGCATACTTTTCTGAAGCCTTTCTACTGTATAAGAGCTGTTTCTATGACCACAATACTGTGGCACATATCCTCCCATTCAAGAGTTGTCTCCTTTCAAGTTCTTGAAAACAGGGTGCTGTTTTAAAACAGATTTGCTGTGCAATTTGGATGTGCTCTGGCTGCTGCAGCCTCCTGTATAGCAAATGCACCTCTGCAGGCCCTGTGGTTAGCTTAGCTGGGAGCGCGGTTAAACCTCACTGAGCCACCTGTCCACTCAAGCTGGGAAGGTATGTGGTAATGTATTGAAGCATTTGCTGCCTCATCAGCTTTGCTGAAGAGCTGAGGTGGTCTGCCCTGCTCCACAGAGTTGCTTTCTGGGACCAGTGTTAATCGAGGTGTTCTCACACTGGGGAATGCAGGCAGGCACTTGGTAGAGTGGTGCAGTTCTGAAGCTTTGAGCCTGGGGCATGTGGGAAGGGTGAGGGCACTGAGGTTCATCACTGGTGAGTGCTGCCAGCAGTGATAGAGAAAGATGTTGCAGAATGACACAGGGCTGACCTTTCCCTGTGCTCACTCTGTCCACTTTACGAATCACTTGATTACAGCATTAAGACATGAGCGTTACTGCAAGAGGCATTATTTGCTTTGGCATCGCCTGGGAATGTGCTGAGCTCTGCTGGCACATGTGCTCTTTCTCAGACTTGGCCACCTCAGAGCAAGATGTAATTATTCTTTACTGAACAATCAGCCCATACAAACCTGAAAAAAAAAAAAAAAAATAATACAGAAAAGAACAAATTGAGCATCATGAATTGCCTATGTAAAAAGTCTTAAACTGCTCACTAAACAAAAGAACGCCCTGATGTTTGTGGGTTACACAGGCATGAGATTTTTCTAATTCAAAGCATAAAGATCAGAATGTTAATTTCTAAGCTTTCAGGTGTCCTTTTAAATAAATTTACAGCAGGAATTAAAGCAGATAGAAAGCTACAGAGGTGCAAGTCAAAATGTATCTTGTAAGAATTTCATCTGGACCACCAGTGCACTTTCCCACTTCTGGTGGTAGGAGTGCTTACAGGGAGTTTATTTAGCAAGACTGAAAAAGGTTGATATGAACATATCATGCGTAATACATTATTCTATGAAGGTACAATAAATGTAGGTCACTCAGATAGCAATGCCTCCTATTTATTTGCGTGGAAATGAGAACAGATACAAAGAGCACAATAACACTACCTGGCAGAGCAAATTCTCAGCTACAAGATACTAGTTTTCAACAGAGTCATCACTGTTAGTTATCCACCAGCAATGAACAAGAGACAGCATGCCACAAGTTGCCCCACCATTGCTCTCACCACTGCTGAAATGCACCACTCTCCACCATATTCTTTTCACAACCACCGTTGATCTCCATAAACATTCAGCAAGCATCAGTGAATGTAATTTGGTGCCATTTTTTCCATGTGAAGGGACTCATTGATTCCTCTAGTTTATCCATGCTTCCACACCAGGTGCCATTTTGTCAGAGTGCCCCTCTCTGCCATTTGTTGCACTACAACAAAGTGCACCAGAATACTGGTGCCCCTTGTCCTATCACTATCAGACTATATAAAAAGTTGGCCTCTGTTTTGATTATAAGCTCCTCGTGGGGGTTTACTTGGCTCCAGAACAAGTGATCTCTCTCTTTGCCTCTTACAGAATGGTAAACATTCATTAAACAATCTGAGAATTGTTATCTCCAGTTTTACTCGCAGTATCCTGCTTCACCCTATGCCCTGAATGGTAAGGTAGCATTAAAGGATGTGCCCAAATATGCAACAGGAGCATATCTCCTGAACGGTATCGTGGAGGAGCCAAGCTTGCATGTATGCCAGGAGCAGCATTCTGCTGGCGATATAGTTGAAGCACTAGCTCAGATACAGTGCTGTGCTAAGGCAACAGTTCTGCCTCCAGTATTGGTATGAACAAAATTCAGAGATAACTTGGGATCTGCACAGATCCAGGCTGACACTTCCTATGTGCTCTCGGAAGGGATGATGAACTTTTTGCCAAATTTGTTTGATTTACCATTTTTGTAACTATACTGCCTTGTCTCAAAGATTACTGAAATCTTTTAGAATTCAATGAACTGAGTATTCAAGTATACCTAATGCTTTATACATTTTGCCATTGTGTAGATGAGTCAGGCTGGACAAATACTTGCAGACAATTAATACCCTCACCTATCCCCTGCTTCCTGGCTTGTTATTCTAGGAATCACATTCTTCACAGTGGCTGATGTAAAGATGAAGGTGTGTGTGTGGTGCAAGAAGATCACTTTAATTTCTTATCTCTCTGGATGGTGTGCTAGAACTGATTTTACAGAATAGCTTCTTTCTGACCAAGAACAGTTGCAAATCACAAATGTCAGAAACCAGAAGTTAGTACAGAAGGCAGATAATAATCCACCCAGAGTGGCATCTCTTCCATTGGATTCTAGGAATGTCATGACCCTGGGAACACTAGGTGTCTCTTCACTGTTGGTTATAACAGTTACACTACGAACAGTGACACAACACTATAAACAAAACCCTTTATAGCAGCATCTTTGATGTCTTGATTTTGATCTGCTCCAGTTTCTGAAACAACCAGCCAAGTTCATGGTAGATGAATCTTTAAATTCTCTGTATCTTGTAGATTTCAAAAGCAATGCATTTTCCCATTTGGTGCCAATAGTGGGATATAGACATGGCTTTCACTCCAACAGACAAAGCTATTTCAGCCTTATGTTTTACTGGTTACAGTGACTGTTAAATCTAAAGTGGTTACACTACATGCTGTGTATTACTGGGTAAATATACAGCAGAGTTAGTGGCAAGAAACAAGCTTGTGCATGACTACATAAAATGCAGCTGCACCTTTGACTATAACATGCATGAACTTCAACACTAATAGACTGTAGAGAGCAACCAATTTAACATTTGCTGTTTCAGCAATCCCTTCCAGCCAAAGAACTTGTTCACAAGAAGCATTTATCAAAAAGGTAAACAAAGAGAAGGGAAATGTTGTTGACAACCAACGTACTGCAGAACATTTCACGGCTCTGTTTGCCCTATGCTGAGCAGGATCATCAAATTAATTTGAAGATTAAACATTCTGGAAAGTGTTGCCAATCAGGCATAATACTTGATATTGCTACAGGGAAAAGAAAAGTTTCAGTGTTCTCCAGCTCTTCTGAGAAATGCATGCTTACATTTCATGGTCTGCCTAAGAAAATTCTGATGGCAAAACACCAGCTTTCAGGCTCTGATTCAAAAGCTGTTGAAAATGAATGGATATTTCTCCTTTGACCTCATCAGATTTTGGATCACAGCCTGGATTGTTTCATTGCAAAGCAATCTGTGCTGTAGAACCCAAAGCTATATGATTTTTCCAGAGATGTATGTTATTTTGGTGTGATAAAAATATGGTGGTAAGGATTTTAAGATGTTTATTGTCCTAGAATATTCAAATTCTCCCTGAGCTGCTGTAGAACCTGGAGCATCATCTAAGAATGTTGTTTGATTACATCTTTAGGGGAAATCTTAAATCTTCCAATTGCCTTCCAGTCAACAGCCATCTCAGGCACATCTCAGGACTAGATCATTATGAATATTCCCTGACACTACTGATAAATTCATAATGCAAACAAATTTTTTGGAAAGAGATCTAAATGTGGAGTTTGCTATTACGTTTTCATTACTTGAAAATGATCTCGATGATCTCTAAGGTCCCTTCCAACTCGCACAATACTATGATACTATGATAATACTATGATGATACTTCTCAACTGTCATTAAAGATTTGCTATCTAGCCAAGATAGTGAATCATGATAACACAGACATTCACAGGCCTAATAAGGACTCATCTACAGAGAGTGTGTACCCTTCTCTTTTCAAAGCATTGAAACTGCAATTACACTATGCTCTGTAATTTTTACTTGATTTCTACTTTTCTTGATTGCTGTGTTGTACAATGGTAATTAGTGCGTAAAACAACTTTTCAGAATACCTTTGAGGAAAGGCATATAGCTATAAATCTTTGAAAAATGCTAGACCTTTTTACTAGAAAGTAATTAGTCTTATCTTTATATCTTCAAATTAACAAAGGTTCAATATTTCCACAGTACATTTTTTCCCCTTATCTTACTACTACAGATTTGCTTCCTAATGTGGGAAAATCCATTCACATCACATTTTAGTGGAGTCACAGAACTTCCACATTATACACACATCACATCAGATGCTTTGAGGAAGTTGTCATTATTCCAATACCAAAGCAAATCCAGCAATTGCAAGGAAACAGGCTGTTCCAGGAGAAGATACTGGTTGTGAATACTAGTCCATATTCTTTCATTGGATCCCTATATCTTACTACCCAGTGAATATCCTTTATTCCACAGCTTTGTAGAGCAGGAAGCAGTATCATTGCTCTAGTTTGTCTTAAAATCTTAACATGGTATATAAATGCATAAATCACAGTGCTGGGTGGTCTGCAGGTTTCTTGAACGTTTACCCAAAACAACAGAAAGAGAGGAGATAAAAGGGAGATCAGCACA
Organism: Excalfactoria chinensis; assembly: GCF_039878825.1. Taxonomy (NCBI): domain Eukaryota; kingdom Metazoa; phylum Chordata; class Aves; order Galliformes; family Phasianidae; genus Excalfactoria; species Excalfactoria chinensis. Next base: position 25,831,869 of record NC_092857.1, read on the forward strand.
TGGGATGAAGAGAAGACAAGTGAAGTCTTGGACTGAGTACCAATTGAAGAAGTTTTATGACTGGAAACAAGGAAATGTTCTCATGTAATTTCGTGACCTGTTCTCCAAAATGCTGACTGGCATATTCTTTTCACTTAGGTAAACATGACATTAGATGTACATCAGATGTACCTTATCACCACACATCACTGATTTCTCCTCCTCTGGGAAAACATGGAGAGTTCTGAACCTATAACTCACCAAATGAAAAGTGTTATCAGTGAAAACATGCATTCTTCCAAAGTTCAGCAAAATTAGACTCCTCATATTTCCATTTTCCAGTCCTCTAGAATCTGGAAGACTCAATCAAACCACAAATAGACAGTCTTCAAAGTCGGTTTGAATAGTTTACGAAGCGTGGTGGGTTTTGTTTAATAGTACCTGATAAAAATACAGGAACATATTTTTCCTGTTATTCTGTAAATCCTTAGACATGTACACTCACTAAGATTCAAATATTCTTTATTTGTTAAAAGATCAACCTTTCAGCTGCTTGGTGGAGCTATTTTTCAAGCAAGAAACAGAGCAAATGAACTCATTAAATATTCAGGGACAGGAAAAAATTTAAAGGTAACATACATTTTGACAGCATCCTTTTAAATAATTTTTGCTGTTTCCCTTGAACTGCTTCATCAGTTATTTATAAGCCACATCACAAACCTCATAAACTATATGAAGGAGCAATTTACAAGCAATGACTTCTGTATTAATCTGAAAAAGTATGTTTTCTATGATATCAAGGCAAAAATAAAACTATGCTGTGAGTTCTTTTCAGATTTCCCATTCCTCCCTCTCATTCCATACTGCCCTCCTTGAAATGAGGGAAGAAATACCCAGAGCAAATTTTCTAGGTGAGTTTGATTCACTATAAGCCTAATTCTTCAAAGTGTAGATTATCTGATTGCCAAATTGAGTCTCTCTGTAACAACAGAACAACACATAACCTTACCATGTAAACCAGGAAACATTTCCTATGCAGGAATTCAAGAATGTCTTTGAATAAATATTTTCCTTGTATAACTCTTAGCATTAAGGGAGAACTCCAGTGACTCCAAAATGCTATATTGGATGGAGACAGTTCAGTCCCACAGCCAGCATATATTTCTGTCTTTGGGATCATGTAGGAATCCATCTGCACTAGAAATGATGTGAGAGGGTGACTACAATTCCCCCACAAAACTCATCAGTGATAACATGAAGTGTCTTTTGAGCTGGAGGATGCTTCATGAGCTTACCTTCTTATGCTTAAATGCTCTTGTATTTAAGGCAGCAGATATGCTATGGGCTGCTCTGAAAATGATAACTCCTATTTTATGATGTTGTCCCACTGTGTCAGAGGCAGGTGGTGTTGGTATGGCAGTAGAAGCTGAACCTTCCCACCAGTGTTCTGCTATGTGTTGCTGTGGTGTGGCAGATGGCAGAAGAGGGGTACTCTGACAGAATGGTGTCTGATGTGGAAGTGAGGACGAAGCAAAGGTGTGTCACTGAGTTCCCCCATGTGGAAAAAGTGGCACCCACTGACATTTATCAGTACTCACTGAATGCTTCTGGAGACCAACAGTGGAGGTGAGCACAGTCAGACACCGTGTGTTGCATTTCATCAGTGACAACAGCAATGTGGAAGAACAAGCCACTTCCTGGACAGTTGCATCTCTGGAAAAATCATGCACAACTGTAACACTATGAAACGAAGAGCTGCTTAATCAACTCGTCTGTACAAACTGCCTGGTTAGGTGACTGTGTTGCAAAATGTTTTCTGACTGAGAATTTGCTCTACATATGTGTTGTAATTTCCATGGAAATAAACAGAAGACATTACTTTTGGAGCATCCTACATATTATTGAGTTTAAATCTGTATTGCCATCTAGTTGGGGGGAAAAAAAAAAAAAAAAAAAAAAAAAAAAAAAAAAAGTACAAATTAAGGTTACATTCTTCTTATAACAGGGACTGAAAACATTAAAAGTTATTTTTTGTAGTGTTTCAAACTTAAAAATGAAAGCTTCTGAGAAATATGTTACTGAAGTTGTGTGGCAGAGTAGTTCTACACTGAGGTATATTACAGAATAACAGAATGGCCTGGGTTGGAAGGAATCTCAAGGACAACAATTCCCCAACCTCCCCCTCCTTTCCCCTCCCCCCAGGCCCTGGACACAGGTGTCTTACCTTTTCTTCTGTTGCTGAATTAAAAAGGAAAAGAGGAAAAGAATAAGTAAAGAAGAAAAGAAGGAGAGAAGAAAAGAGGGAGGGAAAGGAAAAGAAAAGGGGAATGGGAAATGGAAGAGAAGGTGCAAAGGAAGGGGAAGAGGAAGGAAGGATAAAGGACTAGCTATCTGGCTTTCAGTGAGTCTGACAGTTTGCAAAGCTCTCGGTCTTCTTTCTGCCAGTTGGACAGACTTTCATGCCAAAGGACTGGTGCAGAGAGCTGCTGTAAGCCTGTAAATCTGGTGGTCAAATACAAAGCTGACAGCATGAGTTAGAGGATAAAATCTACTGCTTGGCTGGCTGAGGAAAACACTTGAAGCAGAGCAGTGCCTTACCACAGAGGATTGTCTTGGCAAGCTGTAAGACCCACAGAAACTACTGTTCCCTGCCACACACCCAACAGAGTAACAAAAACTGTAGAGAAGGAGGTCTCTGCTTTAGAATGACACTGTGTTCAGTACTGAGTTCTCTGCTGAGCTGCTGTTAAGATCAGGTTTTCAGGATGATGTGTTTTTTTGTACAAATTCACCAACAAATCCACCTTTCCCTCATATCTTAGGAGCACAAAAAAGCCCTCTGTGGATTATAAAGAAAAGGTATGTTGCTAAATTCCTCCATATGGAAAAAACGGCACCCACTGACATTCACTGGCACTTGCTGAACTTTCCTAGATACCAAACAGTGGATGTGAGCACACTGAGGCAGTGGTGGTATGCTTTGGCAGTGGTGACAGCAACTGTGGGTCACATCCACTGAGTCAGATTTTGATGAGCTCGACATGCAGGCTCTTGTTCATTGCCAGAGAAAATGAACAGCTAATGGTGGCAACCCTGTTGAAAGCTAGTGCTTTGAAGCTGAGAATTTGCTCTGTCAAACAATATTTATGTGTTCTTTGTTTCTGTTGTAGTTTCCATGGAAATAAACAGGAGCTATTACTTTCAGAGCAACCTACACATATGTGGCTCTAGACTTCTCTCAGTGTGGTCCAGGCATACCAAAAGATTGGACACCCATGCTGTAGATGCTAAAGAATTACTATCACTTTCACAATTATTTGCAACATAATTCAACTTCAAACAACAACAACAAAAAAAAAAAGCAACATCAAAAAACAAGAACAATCAAACAAACTTTTTTTCTGTGTCTGGGAATTTTCATGGATTGATCTGGGTTGTACATTTTTAATTAAGCATCTTCCTATCAGGTGTGGAAACAACTTCTGAAATCAAAACTGAAAGCATCAGTATTGAGATTTCAACATCACAAAAATCAGATTTGTAACCTAGTGAAATTAGATTTTGCAAGTTAATGAAATTATTTCACTAGCCTGTTATATTCCCTACATTAAGAGGTATTTAAAAGATGAATTTTCCACTTGGCAATATGGCAATATTCTCTCAAAACCCTTTCGTTTTATCTTAAATACAGTGTATATGGAAGAACAGCTCTAATGCAGTGATTCATTTTGTGGAACGCTATTTATGGACTTCTTGAATTAATGTAGCTTTAGCACTGTGGTTTACTTGCCATTAGGCAAAATATTGGGATGGAAGTTGAGTGGCAGCTTTATGTTGTACGGACACCTTGGGGCTGAAAACTGTGAGCACCACAGAGACATTTCCAGTTCAGAGATCTGACAGACCAGTTGCTGACAGCTTGAAGTGTTTGGGGGGAATATCTCTTCTCTAGGATTAGAAGTTGTCTGACCTCATTTTACTCTGTCATTCTACTAAAGGGGGGGGAAGGGAGGATGATCCTACATAAATTTGTGCCTGCTTTGGTATCACTCACTCCTGATGTAACATCCTACAACATAAGGCCAACATAACCCCAGAAATGCCTTATCCTTTTTGCATTCTTCTCACTTTTATTTTTGCCTTGTGTTCAGGAGTTGTTCTTCAAAGTACATTAGTGGTACACTCAGTAAGGACACAGTGCTTCAGCTTTCCATTCAGCACATTTCTTCCTGTGGTGTATGCATTACAACTGCAGCTCACTTTTCCTCTCGCACAGAAAATCCCAGTAACAAATCAGCTTAGTTGAAAATCAAAGTTAATTGAAAATCAAAATTAGTTGTAAGTGTGGTGGTACTTGCACCTCAGAGCATCTTTGGGTGCTGGAAATAAACTTAACTGAGAGAGTTATGATGGAAGAGTAAAAAAGAATCTCAGATTTTTCAAGAAGATTTTTAACAAAGAAGAGGGAGGTAGCTTATGGTCCCATCTTTTGCACTGTAAATCAATTTGTTTTTCTACATTGTTCAGTCTCATGTACAAGATTGTGTTGTAAGGAAGCAAACACTTGGGAATGCTATAGCAAACTCAGCTATGATTACTGCAATCCAGTAGGGAGTCAGTCAGACAGTTTCTATTAGCAACTGTTACGTACCTTAAAGAAAAAGCAATAGTGTATTTTTCCCTCCTTCTCTCCTCCTCCCTCAAAATCCTCCAGAAAACCTAAGTTCCAAAGGGCTCCAAGCAAGTAAGAAGAAAACTTGTGAAACCATTATTTTAGATTGTCAGTGTTTTAGAAAATATTTTCTTCTGTAGAAGCAATATACCTTTCAATTTAAATGCAGCCCATGGCTGTAAAATTGAGCATCAGTCTTCCAAGCAAGACTCACTAGGAGGGCTGATAGCTGGCTGCTGTTGGTCTATGTTAACAGAAAGTTTTGCCACTTTATCATCTCAGTTGGACTGGTAACTCTTTAATCAGGGAAAATCTAAAAGCATTGCTCGAAATGTCAACGTGAAATTCTCCTGTGCTTGGAAGAGAAGCTTAAATATCTCAATTGCCTGTTAAGGTGAGCATTTTATTGTAGGATGCTAGTGCAAGGCAGTTAATCACTAAATCCCATCGTTCATTCACAGACTTCCTTTAAGAGAAGGAAGGAGAACAAACATTCATGCACTATCTGTTCATGTAAGGGCCTACAAGCACAACCATGACCTCTTCCAGCACACTAAATTTCAGTGAATGGGAAGAGGAACCTCCTGAAGTCACTGTGTTACAAGGAACTAGTTTCTGCTCCCATTTAATCTGATGGCAAGTCTTCCACTCCAGGCTTTGTGAACAAGTTTAGAAATACCTGGGAAACTTCCCTGACTGGTGTGAGTCCATATGCTGAGCAGTTCCCTTCCCCCATGCACACCATTTCATAAAATGAGACTTGGAATCAATTCAGTGGCCTATGCAGTTTCCAAATATAGAACTGCTTTAAAACATGGTTTGTACATCTGCCAAAAGTTCAGCTCACTGATTCAAACATCATGCTTTCCTTTGAAGTATTAGCGGTGTCAGGTAGTTGTATGGTTGCAGTCAGTGACAGAACACTTAGAACTATGCCAAATGCATGCTCCAGGTTCATTGCTTGTCAGACTGCATCATCCAAAGAGAAAATTTCAGTGCCAAAGTGACCTTATGCAGATTTCTAAGTTCTGTTGCAGGCACTACTTTTACATATCTTGGAAGCAGGAAAGTTGGCACATGATCTTTCTGTAGGTACTCTTCTGTGATACTTGATGTTGGCCTGCCTTTCATCTTTATCCTATGTTTCTTGGTCCCAGCAAAATGTACACAGGCAGACATTAACACTGACAGGTCCCCCTAATGAGCAACAGCAAAATGCATAGCATGTTAGAGGGATTCTGCCCCAGCAGTACAATCAATTTCTCTCATTCTTTGGAGGTTTGCTGCTCTTTACACAAGCGAGACGCTGGCTCATGGTTCAGTGATGTAAGTGCAATAGATGTACTGGAGTTTCTACAGGGACCATATGTGTCGATGTTGTATTCTGCCATGTGGCTGTGTAATACAGGGATTTAATCTGCAAACCTCAGTGCCAGGTGTGGGTTTCATTACCCAAACAGATGTTCCCAGGCACTTCAAGACTTCAGCTCTTGGCTAGTTTCTAGTGAAAATTCATTCCATCTCTGTAACAAACCTTTTATTCTTCATATATAATCTAGAAAAAAAAAATTGTTTGAACTACGCAGCTTTTAACGCTTCTTTTAGAAAGAGCATGCTCAGCTACTTAGACTGTTAGTAAATGTTGCTTGATTGCCAGGAAACCACTTATTGCATTAAAATGCTCTATAAAGTCTGCAGGCTGTTTTTAGTGTCTAATCTGCAATTTTTTTTCACTCAATCTCTTTGTTAGCATACCCGCCAGGCACTGAACTTGTCCATTGTCAAAAAGCTTAACTGCATCCTGGATGAGTGATTCTCCATGAAAAAAAAAAAAAAAAAAAAAAAAAAAAAAAAAAAAAAAGAAAGAAGAAAGACGAAGACAATGGCACAGGACTTTAAAAGACAGAGATCTCTCAGAAGACATTCCTCTCTGAAAGGCTATTGCGTTGCTAAATTCAGTAAACCTGTGTCTACTGAGCCTCTTGGCATAAGAAAATATGAGTGTTCATGTAATGAACTTGAGAGCACACTGATAATTAAATACATGCTTGGAAGAAAAGCCAGCACCTACATGAGCAGGAACTGAGTAAGGCCTTTAGAAAGAAAACCAACACACTCCAAACAGGTGAAGTCTTAACATTTGATGAATATATCCTTCATGGTTTCACTTATGCAGCAGTAACATTCTTCTCAAGAAATATAGTGGCTCGTGCACATGAAGCAGAAGCATTCTGATGAGAGGGATTTCTTCTGCCTCATTATCAACCTCTCATTTCAAGTTAGCCCAACCGTAGTGTATGTGAGACAATCTTCTGCAGAGACCAAGGCATTCAAGAGAAAACACCTTAAGCAGGTCAGAGACTTAACAGCAAAAAGGCCTGCCGTGTCTCCTGCTCTGTTCCCAGATGTCATGACACAGCTTTACATCTAATCATTACTTGCTCTAACATGTCAGGCCACTGGTGCATGCTGCAGTGAAACAAAGCCTAGAATTACAGGAAATGTAGTCTTGTTTATGTTGATTGCTTATGGTTGGTTGTTTATAAGTATTGGTCTTCCAAAACAGAGATGCATGATTTCTGGGGAATAAAACAAGTCCTAGTAAAGAAATGTTGAAAAAGAACCATACTGTTTAGGCATGAACAGGATTATTATGAGCATTTCTGAACATAGTTAAAATTCAAACTTTTGAAATTAAATCCTAGTATTTCCTGCTTACTTTTCTGTCTCTGGCCTTCTTACCTCATTTCCTTCAAATGGATCCCTTTGAAGTAATTACTGATCTGGAAATGATTCTTGCTTTGTATTGCATTTGCAAAGTGCATCCTTCTGGGTTTAATATATTAAGAAATTTATTTCTTCAAGAAAGAAACAAATAAAGAGCAGAGGAGTGATTCAATTCTGTGCTCAGTTTCTTAGCAGGACTCAAGGCCTTAGTACTGTATTTTCTTTTCAATACAACTTTATCAGAATGTTCCCGAAGTTTTGGGAATGCAGTCACAGTTTTAGCCCACAGAAGCCAGCTTTGCTTCAGGCATTGGTTCTTCTAAAATGTCACAAGGACAGCCTAGGTATAAAACATAGGTTTTAAGAACTAAACAAGTGTTCTGATGCATGAATATTAACAGAGATTTCATTACTGAACCTTACTTTATATAAGACAGCAGCATGTCCTTGACACGTTATCAGAGTGCCAGACAAGGGCTTCAATGCCCTTCTCTTCAAGAGAATTCACTTCTCTTCAAGAGCAGAAACATTTCAGTTTTCAGATTTGATGTGCAGTGCTAGGTTTGTTTTTGTAAGAAGATGACAGTGGGGCTAGAAGATACATGCAGGAGTCAGCTCACACCCTCATGTAACAGTGCTGGCATCAGCAAGGAGTCTAACTGGGGGTGAAAGCAATGACAAGTTGGTCCATGTTCTCTGTGTGCAAGGCAGAGGCATGAAATGCTGTCAGAACTCATCACCAGACACTGCCAAAGCTGACAGTACCCTCAAGGGGTCCTAGCCCAGCACCTAGCCACAAGGCTCTTTCTTACCATGAAAAGGAACCTTTCTTCTCTACTAGAGAAAGTGTGCCCTAAAATCCTTCACAGAAATGTGACCTGTGCACTTACAGGTCTTCAAAGGAAATGCAATCAAAACCCCCAGAAAATCAGAAAGACAATTTGCCCACTTGACATGTTTTGTCAAATTTTGAAATGCCTACTTTGTTCAGCGCTTTTGCTTAATTACTTCTGTTCTTTTTGTCAGTGACCACATTCAGAATTTCTGTTTGAGCAGCTGGGAGACACTGTTTATCTGCGTCATGTTCTTGCAGTGAAGGTCGTTCTGTAGTCAGAGAGCAATAAGAGAAAGGGCTAGCCTTCTTCCTCCTCCTTCCATCTCTGTAGGAAAGTTTATCACAGCTGGAGACATAAATCAGTCATCTAAGATTCCTTTTTTTTTTTTTTTTTTTTTTTTGCATGGCAGACAAAGAGAAAGCAATCTTCGTGATATAAAAAAGTGGCTACATAAAACTCTCTGAGCTAGTATGTTCTGATTCCCAGTCACAAATCCTTGCATCAGAATGGCATATTTAAAAAATCCCTGATGAAGTGACAGCCAGACGCTTACCACATCCCACACTGTGTTTGTTCAAGGCTTTGCTGGCTGTATGCTGCTGTTCAGCCTTGCACCCATGTATACTCTGTAGATAAAAGAGACAACATGTGAAACCATGATGTCATCTCTTCATTTAAGGTTGTATGAGATACCAAGTATCACAGCTGACTTTAGTCCATGGAGAACTCGGTCCCAATACAATTATTTTAGTGGCAGTAGAATGATGGGTTTGAGGTAGGAGATAAGCCATTGGATTACTCAGCACCTTCATGCCTTGGAATATCTGTAAGTATACATACGGGGAGGAAATGCATTCAACACAGGATTAAATTAACTGCTACAAACTCTGATGTTTTCATTTCCACTAACATCTACTATGCTGGCAGATAAATTGCACACCTGCTATGATTCTCAACATGTTCAGGAAACCTTATTGTTCTGGACTATCCTAGTCAGCCATAACAACAATTTTATCAAATAGGTGATCAAAGGAGATGCGCAGACAGCAACGTTTGAATAGTGGTTAAAGCAAGTACCTTTCCAAGATCAAGTGCATTACAAATGTTGTGGCTTACTTCATCTCCCACTCTCCAGAGAGATTTCTCAAAACAGCCTGGTAACATTTAAGAACACTCTGTAGGCATTACATAAAAGTAAATACCCTTTCCTTCTCCTGCTGAGAAGCTGATTATGGATAAACCAGCTACCACTGAGGTCAGGACATTCTATTACAGAACACAAGTGACTTTGTTGACTATAGTTCCATAACAGATCAGCAGTTAATGCAAATATCTGAGGCATGGCCTCCTTTCAGCTTTCCCTCCCCACTACCCTTCTCCTTCAGGTTAAGTACTGTTGCATAGCTGACCAAAGAATTGCCAGGGAGTAAGCAGGGCCTTATAAGGTCTCCATCACTGCAGCAAGGGTTGGGGAAGATTTTAGGCTTACCAGCTTTCACTACACTTTTTCTGTGTCCAATCCACAAGAACAGAATTCTTAGAATTTCTGCAGAGTTTTGCTCACACTTGTTTTTGCTGTCAGACCAATGACCATGAACTGTCCTTTGACTCTTGCTATAGGAGGGTAGCCAGAGGACAGTTCAGTAGGAGCAATCCTCAGTTAAGCCTAGAGCAGGGGGATTCAGAGTTCAGAGAATAAGATTCCATTTTAAAAGCAAGTGAAGTGCTACAGGACAAAAAAGGAATTTGTATGTGGCACAGTATCCTGCTCTTATCTTAGAAACAAAACAAAAACAAATAAAACACTTCTGCTTTGCAGCAAAGCAAGCAAGCTTCTCTCAAGCTGTGAACATGTATAATGCAACAGACAGCTCTGAAAACCCTTGGCTAAACTGTTTTAGCATGACAAGCAATAATGAGAGGAAGGCAGAAGACCTGCAACAAACAATTTCAGAGCATTTTTTCCTGGATTCTGAGCAAAGGGAGTATTTGAAAAACTGTCTGATGTTTCTACAAATAAAGCCCATGTGATCTACAGTTCAGAGCTCATTGGGGGCACCAGAATATCTTCTACAGGAAAAAAAAAAAAAAATCCTTACTTAACACAACTTTCAAAACACCGTGTACAGAATGACATCCCAGAAATTACCCGTGAACATAGCATTCCTCTGTTGGTTATGAAGACAGGCAAGACACTGAATCTGTTTTTCTTTAGACGGCAGTCTTGCCAGGCCAACACCATATAAACACCACGGTTTTCATAATACTTTGCACCTTTGCAGAAGTTCTCACTAAGGGCTGCAGGGCAGGGATGCTATTCTTCCTATGCACATTAAGGGCTGGAGGAGAATTTCCTCCTAGTGTGGCTAGCTTTTATCTCTACATAAAGACTTATAGTTGGCTAGATGATGCACAAACACTTTGCACACTGAGTAACATCTTAATTGAATATGAACAGACAATACATGTTTTCAGAAGTAGGCAGCTCTACCAGGAGATGAAAAGACCTAACAGATGAGAGTACCCCTGACAGAATCTAATGATAAATCCCTTAGTCTTAGTCAGAGACCCAGATCATGCTTTACTCTTACCTGATCACTGAGTCACGTTGGTCTGTGGAGCAGTCTGCATTCAGCTATTCTTCTGGGCTGAATATAAAATATGGAATTTGTAGTATTTAAGAACAATTTTGAGGATGTATTAAGGGATGTGATTTAGTTAGAAAGCATTGGTGGTAGGTGAACAGTTGAAATGGATGGTCTTGGAGATCTTTTCCAATCTTGGTGATTCTATGATTCTGTGATTCTGTAGACCAGAAAACCACACAGGGAGAATCCTCCTGTAGATGAAAGGTGATATGGTGATTCCCCTCCTGCTTCCAAAAAGAAAACATAGGGAAAGGTGAGAGGGAGAAAAATCACCTGCAGACTTTCAAAGCTAGAGCTGATGCTGCATTCTTTTGCATTCTCAACATTATCCTGCCAGAATGTGGGAAAAGCATGTGGGTACTTGCTCTTCCACACACTGTCTGCTCTACTGCATCAATGACATAGGTCTGCGAACCTGTAGGTCAGGCCAGCACATTCATACAACATTTTGCCCACATAAGGGCCATTGTCAGTGCTGGAAGGAAAAAAAAAAAAAAAAAAAAAAAAAAAAAAAAAAAAAAAAAAAAGACTGATAAGATGCACAATGAATGCAAGGTAAGTGTGGGAGAGCAGGAGGTAAAGATGGCAACAAAAGACACATCTAGGAATCCTTTCTCAGATAAGATGCAGTTTCTTGGAATGACTACTATTCTGCTCCTCTTTACCTACTGAAGCAGACGCCTGAGAACTGGAGTAATAGCCATTATACTCCACACATTATTTCTTAGCAAAGGTCATTACAGCAGAGATTGCTCCCAGCCCAACTGCAGAAAAACATTATTCTTTGCCCTGCAAAAAGTGCATTTATTGCTTTCTACAAGACAAGGCAGAACCTCTGTTCCCTAAGAGACCATACCTGGACTTAGAGAACTGACTAGTGCTTACAATGTAATTATTTCCCCACACAAAATGAAAACAAACTATCCTGAGTGTGCAGCTACCTTGAAACTAGGGAGTAAAATACACTCATGAAAAGCTGTTTTGTCTTTAAAGTACAGCACAGCCCTACTGGTAACAATTTTTTTCAAATTAATAGTCATATTTTTCATAACATTCAAACCTGATGGACTAGAGAAAGTGGGTGTTTTTTGTTGTTGTTGTTGTTGGGTTTTTGTGTGTGTGTGTTTTTGTTGTTGTTGTTTTGTTTTGTTTTTGTTTGTTTTTTAACAAATATAATCCGCAGGTTTCTCTCCAAGAGTTCCAGGGAAGAAGAAATTCCAAAGGCTCCACATCCAGAAACATACCGCTTTTCCAGATCTTTTGGAAAGCAAACTGCCAAGTCTTGCAGTAATCCAGCTGGTCCATGGCCAGGAAGACCAGTGTTCTTTGCTGACCTCTGGCAAAGGCAAACTCTATGTATTTACATGCAGAATTGTGCACTGAACAGGCAAAATCAAGGCTTTGCATGTAAGAAATGGTGTTGCACTGTTGCGTGAGCCTAATAGCAAATTTCAGCATTAGATCATATAGGTTGGCAAGGGATTTTTATTTTAAAATTATGACGCAAATGTGATTTTACTCTTTTACATCCCCTGCCTCATGCTTAGTGCGACAACTGTGTCAGAGTGGCCTGCCAGCAGGCAGGCATCAAACCATCTGCATCAAGATGTCAGCCCAGGACTCCTTGCATGGAGGATGGTTAGAAACTCACTGTTGTCCTCCCCCTGTGCTCTGGATTCTTCTGAGCTTGTAAACTGTCTGCCAGTTTGTGATCTGTTCTTCTGCAAGACTTCCTCTCCAGCCTGCTTCATCTCTGTGGGTCATCAGAATTTTCTCATTGTCCTTATTTACTCTGGTGTCTTTTGACTTCTATTCTGTCTTCTGCCCTCTATCATGATCTTTGAATGTTTTGAGTCTTTATTATTCTAGCATAGGAGTAGGAACTTAATTATTTTAGAGTTTTCTTCACTCCTCACACTATGTGCTATAAGAAGCTGGATGTGCTGGTGCTGGAGTCTAGGTGCCATGATAATCTAGGTGTCATCAACCAACACAAGCTACTGTTGTAGCCTTTCTCCTCCTCTTTGCTCCTTCTGGTGCTCTAACAGGCACACATACACCCATTCATGCCACTATGCTACTGTTCATTTCTAATTCTCTACACAGATGAGTCTTGGTAATGCTACCAACCTTAAAGGGTCTTATGGATATCTGGGTAGGAAGGCAAAGCCTTTAACTTTCTTAAAGAATTTGAGAGCTTACTTTTAGCACTCTTAAAAATCTTTAATCTTCACTGTAAGATGTACATAAATAAAGATGGCAATCAGTTCATGTTCTGTCTGAATTAACTATAAATGCCTAGGGAAACCAGCTGTTCAGTAGTGTGACATGGCACTGTTCAGTAGTGACATGGCACTGGCATGAAGAACAACTGATTTTTAGCAGGTATGTCACAGTGCTTTTGACATACTGAGCTTTTGTCAGGAGGCAAAGACCTCCCTGGTGTGAGGCTGGGCAAACCACACAGACCCAGTGGTTTTATTTCAAGGTACTACCGTAGATGTTTAGATTAGTAAATACTGGCAAATAATGATTACAATTTCTGTGCAGCCACAGCTTGACGTCCTCCACACTATTTTTTATTTAAGTACTGTAGTAGCTTATGGTGTTACTTCTTTTCCTTTTTTTTTTTTTTTTTTTTTTTTTTTTTTTTTTTTTTTTTTTCTTTTGTTTTGTTTTGTTTTGCTTTTGGTGCTATTTCTCGCTACAGAAATAGGATGTTTGAAATGTTCTCTTTTACTAGCCACTTTTAACTGATTCTAGTATCCGAGTGTTTGAAACATAAAAAGACAGCTCATCTATGCTATTCCAAGTCCATATTCATAACTGACCTTAAGAAGCAGCCTTCAAAGCATCAAGGCAGTGTTTATTTTCTCCACATTTGAGCCCAAGGGGTGGTTCTCTGCAGTAGTCATTTTACTCTTGAGTCAATTGAGTGATAAGGAACAGGCTGAAAATACCTGATAATCTCTCTGTCTACTGAAAAGTCATCATCAAGAACAACTTCTCATCACCACCAACAGAGGCTGGAGACAGACAACAGGATATCCAGGTTATGCCAGGTCCAATCCCTCCAGTCATCAGCTCTCATTACACACAAGTTATAGCCACTAGTATTCTACTCACTAGAGATGGATGCCCACCCAAATCTTGCTGTTTTTTTGTAGAGTTTCAGGTATGGAGGGGTGGCAAGGAACAGAGAAAGGAGCAGCAAACAAAAGCAGCAACAGAAAAATCTATTTTAGGTTTTGTTTGTTTGTCAGATATGCAGGATATTAGGATTCCCAATATTTTTTCTGTGTTTCTTAATCATTACTGCACTCAAATATTTTTCTCCATGTGAACAATTTCAGTGTCATTTTCCATTGCAATGTTCAGTTGTGATTTTACACTTGAAGTCCAGAGAAATGAAGTGGTATTATTTTGACCATGCGTTGATTTTGATGCTGACAAAGTAGGTGTGAATCATTCCAACGTACTGGTGCAAGGGCTTGCAAAATGCCATTTGTGGGACCTCCCTGTCTGCACTGGTTCACATGGTTATCCCAGGATAAAACTCTGCTCTCCAGAGTCTAAGTGCTCAGGGAAGGTCTCAATACACCAAATCACTGCATTTTCTTTTTATTTTTATTTTTATTTTTTTAATTTTTTTATCGTTTCAAAGTATTGCCAGAGAAAAAATCAGAAGTGTCAGAATCAGAGTACTTAGGGTGTAAGAAATAATTGGACACTTGAAGCAGGAATATCTTCTGTCATACTGTCGAACATCTCTCCTTGAACTTGAATTATGTTGATAGCTCCATGTAAGGTACTTAGTTCAGTGCAGCAACAGAATAACATTGCCTTACTGCAGCCAAAAATAAATGCTGAGAATCCATTGAAAAACTTGGTTTATTCCACTCAGAATTGTTTTGGAAAGCTCAGACTTTGATTAACATTCACATGTAGGAGAGATGTAGGAGATATGTGATTTTTCTACAGGCAGCTCATCCTTATTAAATTTTGCAGGAGTAATTTTCTGGAAGTCCAGCTTGTACCTGCACGAGTAAACACATACATAAATGAAGGCTAAGAAACAGTGTTCAATATTGCTCATTCTCTCTTCATTATCTGGAAGAATATCCAGTCTGACCACTACAATTAAATGATGGAAGACATGAAAGGAAGCTCTCTGAGTTCCCCTGAACACGTACAGCATATTCGAAGTGTCAGTATATGTATGCCATGGGTATACTGTGTACTTTATTTAGAGATATAATAACTGTTTCTTCACAGACTTTGAAAGGTGCACACGATCCTCTTAACATCAGTAATAACTTTGCAAATTTATTATCCAGACGTAGCCTTGCAGACAAGGCTGACTTTTCATACAGCTTCTCCTGATGCAGCCCAGCATACAGTTGGCCTTCTGGGCAGCAAGCACACATTGACAGCTCATGTTGAGTCCTTCATCAACTGACAGCCCCCAAATCTGCTCCTCAGAGCTGCTCTCAAACCATTCTCTGCCTAGCCTGTATATGTGCTTAGTCAGTCAGAGCAGTTAGAGAATCCTGCACAGGAAAAGGGTATTACATTCTAATGCATTTATATTTTACTAGACTCCACAGTACAGAAATATGTGTTGCCAGTTTTATGTACTTGAGTGTTTCTGTCACAAAGTGATCTAACACTGCTGTTGGCATGGAGCAGATTCTTCCATCCACTTGCCACACGTTGACAAGACTATTGAAAAGAAAGAAAAATAAGAATTGCTTTTTCAGTGATACCTTTCACCACTGCATGCTCTGCCAGTGTCTCTGGACACCTATAAACAGAGAGAACCAGATTCAGTCAGTTCATAACTCTCATCTACAGAACCTGAAAAGATGCTTGTTCTGTAAGAGTTCCCCATGCTGTATTTTATGGTTCACATTCCTTTTGTCTAATATCAACCCTTTTTCTAAATAAACCAGTACTTATTCAACATAATTGATCTCCCTTGATAAAAATGCCAACAGAGAGGACAGAATGCTTTTTCTGACTCCAGTTCAATCTTCTAAATTCTGCCAGAAATACATCCATGACCTAGAACATTTTTAGAGATTGGAACTCAAAAAAACCTGAGTGACAACACTTACAGATTCTCACATGTAATCTAGCTTTAATAGCAAAAGATCTGGAAACAACAGTTCAGATGACAAAAATTACATCCTATGTTGTTCAGTGCTAGGTTATATTCACATCTACTACCTAAACATTGGAGTTCAATAGCTTCACTGCATATTGATGAAGCACTGTACTTACACCTGCCTTCAGGTGTACACAGAATAGTAACATAACTCAATGCAGGCACAACACACAAACATTATTTCTATTCCTTCTTTATCTCAAATGTTCATCCCTAGGCCATTTTCAGTCTTGTATTTATATCTATGACTAATGCTTCTGTTACTGTTAAGGTGGACAGCTTTTTTAAAGAAAGAATATAGGGAAGAGGTAATTCTTTATGTTTTTTGTAATTACAGAATAATAGAATCACAGAATCACTCAGGTTGGAAAAGACCTTAAGCTCACACAGTTTGTTATTTCACAACCATGAAATCTCATGAAATCTTGGGAAATATCCTCTAGAATGCCTTAGAGCACCTTAGAGCTGAGGCAGTATAGGGCATTAGATGTAAAAGTCTAATGTGATCATATTATCCAGTAATTTTGGCACTGATTTGTATAATTCACTTTATGGTTATTTTAGAGTAAGCATAAAAGGAAACTGAATCTCCTCATTATACCTGGCCTTCCCGATGATTTGATAAGCATACCCTTTCTATTAATTTACAGGAACATAAGCGACATTCATTGCCTTGATACTTAACATACACAACTGCAAAATTTGGTAGACATATCAATTTCTTAGGAAGTGAATCATCCTTATCTTGCTACAGGAATAATGTCATTATTAAGAGAAGTCCTCGCCAACGGGTAAACTCTGTACAAGCAGACACTGGAAACTCAGTCTTCCTGGAAACCCTGTTCTCCTTGGAAAACACACTTGCATCAGAACTCAGCTCAGGCAGAAATTCTTCCCAATGACTAAAGTATAGCAGTATACAAAGGCCCAACACAAAGTTCACACAACACATATCTTCAAAGCCGGACACAAGAAGAGCCCTAGTCTTGTTCAGTGTCCTGCAGAGCAGGCATTATCAGCACTGAATGGAGCAGAGAACTGATAGTCTAAACACGACATTTGATAATCCACCTTCTCTTTTCCCCTTCCCACTACATTCCCGGTGCTTTCCCTTTAAAATCTGTCTTCTTGTGTCCAACTATTCTGATGTCATTAAAACTGTTTTCCCACAGTAGAGCTTATATTATATTGAACAATTACATGTAAAAATTGCATTTCTTTATCACGGGAATGGGATGTGGTGGGAAACTAATAATCATGTCTTAGAAAAACAAAACACGTTTTTTCACTTAGCTCCTCAGTAATTGATTTTGTCTTGTGTTTGTAGACTAGAACTCCTGATGTATTTGATGATGCAAATACTCCAGCGCATACATTCATTACTTTCCCTATACCAAAATACATTTGGTTTTCCTGATCCAATATCTCTCAGTGTTGGAACTCCCTTTTCTCCATGCTCTTCCCAGCTTATCCAGATTAAGTATTTCTCCACATAGTTTTCTGAATATGCATTCAGATTCTCACAATCTCATTTTTGTTTCCTTTCTCTCTTATTCACATCTGTTCCTGTCCCTACACAAAACCTGCAGTGCCCCAGTCTCACTGCTAATCTCTTGTCCCATCAGCACAACTAGTTCATCTCCCTTTATTTTCCTTGTATTGCATCATGGGGTTTCCAACACAAGAACTCCACCCATTGCTTACATTTGTCTCTCTTACATCCACTACCACTCTGAGCACTCTGTTCCAGTGCCTCACCAACCTCACTCTGAAAGTCTTTTTTCTTATACCCAACCTGAATCTCCCCTCTTTAAGACTGAAACCATTTCCTCTTGTTCTATTAGCACAGGCCCTGCTAAGCAATCTGTCTCCTTCTTTCCTGTATCTCCCTTTAGATACTGAAAGGCTGTTATCAGGTCTCCCCAGCACCTTCATTTCTTCAGGATGAACAGCCCCAGCTCTCTCTCAGCCTGCCCTTGAAGGAGGAGTGTTCTATCCCTTGGATGATTTTTGCAGCCTTCCTCTGGATGCTTCCAAAACATCTCCTGTACTGTGGACTCTATATCTGGATGCATCACTCCCAGTGAGGTCTCACCAGTGCAGAGTAGAGAGGCAGGATCAACACCCACACCCTGCTGGCTATGCTAACTTTGATGCAGCCCAGGGTATAGTTGGATTTCTGGGCTGTGAGGGCACATTGCTGGCTCATGTCCAGCTTCCCATCCACCTGTACCCCAAGATCTTCTAGCGGCACAGTGCTCAATCCTTTCATCCCCCAGCTTGTATTGGTATTTTGGGTTGCCTTGACCCAGGTGCAAGACTTGTACTTGGACTTACTGAATTGAATTTCATTAGATTCTTCTGAGCCCACTGTTCAAGACTGTCTAAGTCCCTCTGGATGGCATGACATCCCTTGAACATGTTGACCACACCACATGTCTTGGTATAATCTGCATACCTGCTGAAGGTACCTGCTCAATTCCACTGTTATAGTCATTGATGAGGATATTAAAGAATACCAGTCCCAGCACTGACCCCTGGGGGACACCACTAGTCACTGATCTCCATCCAGATACTGAGCTATTGATCATCACTCTTTGTATTCAATTCTCTAGACAGTTCTTCATCCACTGAACAGTTCACCAACCAAATCAATTTCTTTCCAATCTGGAGAGAAGGATGTTGTGGGGTATTGTGTCAAAGGCCTTACTGAAGTCCAGATAGATTATATCACTGGCTATCACTCTTTCCTTTTCTACTGATGCAGTTACACCGTTTTAGAAAAGGCTGCTAGGTTGGTCAAGCATGATTTGCCCTTGGTGAAGCTGTGCTGGTTCTCCCATACCACCTCCCTGCCTTCCATGTGCCTTAGCATGGCTTCCAGGAGGATCTGCTCCATGATCTTTCCCAGCACAGAGATGATACAGACTGGCTAGTAGTTCCTGGGCCCAAACTTGTTACCATTCTTACAAATGGGTGTGATGTTGCATTTTTCCTGTCACCAGGGAGTTCACCTGACTGCCATGACTTTTCAAATATTATTGAGACTGGCTTAGCAAATACATCAGCCAGTTTCCTCAGGACTCAGGAATGATCCTTTCTCACTCAACCTCATTCAGACTCAATCAAGCTAATTAAGCTCACTCAGCCTTTCATTATACGAGAGGTGTTAAAACATTTTTGTGGCCCTCCTCTGGATTCACTCCCGCAATTCTACATCTCTATTTGTCTGGGGGCCCCAAACCTGTTTGCAGTATTCCAGATAGAAGGGCAGAATAAAAGGGAGCAATCACCTCCCTCTCCCTGCTGGCCTCCTTTTTGATGCAGCCCAGGATCCTTTTGGCCTTTCAGGTTGCTAGCCAAGACTGGTTTGTGTACAGCTTTTCATCTGGCAAGACCCCCAAGTCCTTCTCTGCAGGACTACTCTCAGTGAGTTATCCCAGACTGCACTCATATCTGGATTGTCAGCAATTTGCACTTAGCCTTACTGAAAATAGGTTCACATAGAATCATAGAATCATGGAATTACCCAGGTTGGAAAAGACCTTGAAGATCATCAGGTCCAACCACAGCCTAACCATAGTACCCTAACTCTAACAACACTCTGCTAAATCATATCCCTAAGCACCACATCCAAATGGCTCTTAACATGGCCCATTTCTCAAGCTTGTTCAGGTCCCTTTCGATGTCATCCCTTTCTTCTGTTACTTCAAATGCATATTTTGTTTTAATGTCATCAGCAAACTTGTTGAGGGTGCACTTGATTCCACTGTCTATATCATCTGATAAAGATGTTAGGGAATACTGGTCCCAAGATGGACCCCTGGGGGACTTCACACATCACTGCCCTCCAACTGAACAAAGAGATGTTGACCACAGATCTCTGGCTGTGACCATCTGATGAATTCTTTATCCTTTGAATAGTCCACTCTTCAAATTCATATCTCCCCAATTTAGAGATAAGGATGTGGTATTGGAGCATGGCGAAGACCTTGCAAAATAAATTCCACTAAAGCCATAGTTTCAAACCTGTTTTGGTTAGTATTCCACTACTTCTGAGTCTGACAAGTCATTTTCAAAATCATTGTCCTAGTCAAACACCAACCCATAAATACGATAGTATAACAAACTGCATATATATATGTATATATAAAAGTATTTGACCGTCTGAAGAATATATTGGTTCTCAGTCACCTGTTACAATTTTCTCTTCAGTACAAAGCACCCTTTACTTTCACAGGTCTTCCCAGAATGTAGCTTTAGACATAAGAAATGCTGGAGTCTTGTATATAAAATCAACAAATAGTCTGTTACCTCCTTTGATGTGGTCTTCAATGGCTTATCAGTTTCTGGAGGGTCAGTCTGCAACGTCAGTTTTCAAAGTTTTAGTCTATTAACCACTTATTACCATTAAAACCAATTAACGAACACCCTACTGTCTGCCTACCTTCTAGGATGGAAATTCATGAGCTGTAACAGAACTCATTTTTATTTTGATCTTTAAACACTTAGAAATTATAAAGTGCTCTACATGGAAACAGATTTGAAAATGAGTACTGCCAAATGGATTGGAAATTGACAGATGAAATACAAACTCAAGATAATTACCTGAATCAGTGAATTTGTCTCCTGAGAACTTACAGAGACAAATGCCGTAAGAAGCATATCAGATCCAGAATCTGGCATAACATTTTCATTATTGGCTGGAAAAGAAATAATAGGATGTACACAGCTAATACTGATATTCATCACATCTATCACTTCAGTGAGGTCAGATGAAATGAAGGAAGACTGAAGAGAAGAAACTAAAGCAGAAAATGCATTATCTTGTTTGAAAACAAACAAAAACAACTAAGCTAATAACCACTTTCTATGTAGGAAGTAGCCCAGAATCTTTTACAGTAATTCCCTGAGGATGACCATAGTTCTTTAAGCATGGATTTATCAGCAGTGAGAAAGGAAGAAAGACTGACATTGTGCAACTTAAAGATATACTCTTACCACAATGTTTCCTTAGTGCATAGAGCACCATAGAGCACCACTCCTGATACCGGCTCACAGCTGCATCTTCCAGTTGCCAGGAGAGAGCGCTATCAGGTTTAGTCTGGTACAGCTGAGGGATAAAATACTCCCAAAAATTCCATTGGTAACTGTGCCAGTTGACATGCCATGAAAAAACTGAATACTTTGGGAAAAGAAGATCCTAAGTAGGTGATATTTCGGAAAGCAAATGGTATCCTGGGCTCCATCAGGAGAAGGGTGGCCAGCAGGGATAGGGAGGTGGTTGTCCCTCTCTCTTCTACTCTTGTGAGGCCCCATCTGGAGTACTGTGTCCAGGTATGGAGCCCTCAGTACAAGGAAGACATAGAGCTGTTGGAAAGGGTCCAGAGGAGTGCCACGAAGATGATCAGGGGGCTGGATCACCTCCCCTAAAAAGACAGGCTGAGGGAGCTGGGCTTGTTCAGCCTGGAGAAAAGAAGGCTGCGGTGTGACCTCATTGCAGCCTTTCAATACCTGAAGGGAGTCTACACCCAGGAGGGGAGTAAACTCTTTGAAAGGGCTGATAATAGCAGAACAAGGGGAAATGGTTTTAAGTTGAAAGAGGGAAGATTTAGGTTGGATGTCAGGGGGAAGTTCTTTATAGGGGAGTGGTGAGGTCCTGGAACAGGCTGCCCAGGGAGGTTGTGGATGCCCCATCCCTGGAGGTGTTCAAGGCCAGGTTGGATGGGGACCTGGGCAACCTGATCTAGTAAATGTGGAAGTTTGGTGGCCCTGCCAGGCAGGGATGTTGGAGCTTCATGATCCTTGAGGTCCCTTCCAACCCGGGTCATTCTGTGATTCTGTGATCCTGTGACATTTGTCATTCATTTGCTGTGCAGGCCATTGATAGTAGAGATGGACCAAGTGAAGATGGACAGGATTTCAAATAACCCTGAGTGCAGTGTCATGATTGCTGTCTGTACAACTCCATGTTGAGTGTGCACCACCACTCAGTACTGTTTCATTCTGGTCATGCACTGAACAGGATGTGAGGTACCTTGCTCCTTGTCCCAGGTGGAAGGATGTAGGATTGGTGCAGAGGTAATAAGGAGCCCAGTAGAGTAGTTTGGATCTGGTTGACTTAATGAATCAGGTGTTCGAAGGAGTAATGAAATTTAGAGAGCAAGCAACAAAGCATCTTTAGAACCAGCTGACCTACACTTTGTGGATGAGATGAGATAGCCTGGGGAAGAAAAAAAAAAAAAAAAAAAAAGCAGGAAGAGAAGGACACAGTACACAGAAGGAAACAGTTATGCACAGTAGTCCTGGATAATTTATCTGAACATAGTATCCATTTTTAATCCACATGATGGCTAGCTATTCTTGATCTCTTAAGTCTCACTAGGGTTCCATCACTTAAGGAGATATGCTCCTTTGGAACTAAATAGGAAAAAAAAAGTAGTCTTTTTTTTTTTTTTTTTTTTTTCTTTTCTTTTCTTTTAAGAAGGCCCACTTTCATTCCTGTAAGTCTTCAAGTACCTCAAGAGCCCTCAAGACCAATTCAGCAGGAGAAAATGAAAGAACGTTCAAGGTTTACAATAAACCTTTTCCACAAGAATGGGTAGAAACATCAGATGTGGATGCAGTTTTCAGTGCATTATTAATACAAACCACTTGGCAGTGTTTGTTTCTGTGAGATAAGTCTGATCTGTGAACACAAGAGAAGGAAGACAGCTGGTCAGACTGGTCACAGGAATGCCTGCTGAGCCCAATAAAAAGCCAGTATTTTTACATAGAGAACTGTGAAATGTTGACATAAAACAAAATGAACAAAATGCAACCAGTGGTAAATGCTTGAAAAAGTGCATTCTGTTACAAATCTCAAAGAACAATTGCAATGCAAACTACAGTAGAAGTTCAGCAATGATGTAGACTAATTGAAGATATTAAATCATGTAAACAAACTTCATTTCTAATGAACAGGCATTAAAGGAGATCCTGAGGCAGTGCCTATAGGTTTACTGTAGAGGTTTTCAGTCTGTGTATACCTAAATGCCTCCGAAGGAAACTGTACACCTTGCACCCTGACCCTACTACCAGTTGGATCTTTATATTCATCTGCCTCACACAGTCCATATGAAGACTCACAGAACTGGGACACAGACACACAAAAGAGGGAGATACCTCTGGTGCTATGTCTCAAGTTACCATCAGAACAAAACATGTACAAGTCCAGGGGGGGCATTGTGCACTGACATCACTCATATGTGGAGGGTTTGACTGGGAAGAATGGGAAATTTGTGACATGACACAAAGAAGCAGCTAGGCTAAATGTTAAAAAGAATCAGACGAAAATATTGTGCAGTTTTTCCAATCAAAATGTGTATTTCCATGTCACGAAATTCCTGTGCCAGCTCAGGACTGATTTACTCTCAGACTGCTGCAGAATGATTTGATGTGAAGACAGGGGCTGAGGGTAAAAAGCAGTCACCCAAACTGAGTGGGGAAGACAGGATTTCATTATTTATTTATTTATTTATTTATGTCTACTCAATGAGCATCACTACCAAAACATAACAATGAAAAACTTCTGTCAGACCTCACTGTGGCATTTGATGTATGTGTGCCACTCAATGACTTTGGAAATATATCAGTTTAGGCTATAAATTGAGATCATTAACCCCTCACCCTGGGTGAGGACTCCCATTTACTCTGTTGCAGTTGTTATTTGATCACAATAATTTATCCTTCCCTCAAGCAGGAGAAAGCTGCTACAAACTAATAATATGTTACACCATAATGGGAGATTATACCGCGATGTAACAAGTTTGGGTTTAATGCCTTATTTTTGTACCCTCAGTCTGAGGGTAGCTTTCCTGAAATGAAATTAATGTGTGAACTGGTTAAAACAGTGGCCCGCTTAACCAGATGCCATAACTGATGTCTGTGTATGCAGAGAGAAGAAAGTGACAGGAAAAGAAGTGGATCACAGAGTCTGGAAGTAGGAGTGGATACAGATCTTCCTCCCCCCTCACAGAGGGGCCCTGCACTGTCTTGAGCTCTGCTATCTGTTGGCAGAGGACTTTGTTTGTCCCAGCACAGGTACTGCTGGTGCTGTGATAGTGCAATCTGCCTGTCTCACCAGGTCAGGGTGAACTGCAGCTCCACTATCTCCAAGGTCTGAGGAGATCTGTGGTCTGTCTCTGCCTGAAACAGCTTCGGGAATTAAGAGAATTAGAGAGGGAGAAAATTGCCCTAAATACTCACTCTTCTAGGATTTGTTCTGTATTTTCATTTCCCTTACAGAAAGGGGGTAATCTAGGTCAGATTATTCTATGCTCAATGTTTTGGGTTTGTTTGGCTTTGTATAGATCATATCCTTGGTCATTCAACTGTCCTTCAGTAGTCATTTAGTTAATGGACCTGGTATTCATCTTCTCCTTCCTCCTTCCCTGTGCTAGATTGCTGGGAAAATCAGCTCAATACACCGCCCTACTCACACAGATCTTCTGCAAGCAACATTTACATAATCACCAAATGACCTATTCATCCCTGAGGGACCTCATGCTTTCTTTAATCAAGTCTGCAGTTCCTCTGTCATGTCTTCTTTGTTAAGCAGACCAGACTTATCTCAAAATGTCAAGAGCCACCATGACCAATTAATTATTCTATTTTATCAGTCTTATAAGAATGACTTCAAAATCATTGAAGAGTCTACTTTGAAACCATATTGTCAACCATGAAATAAAAAAAAATTAGTGCACAAAAGAGTAGAAATAAGAAAACTTACTCAATACAGAAAGTCCACTCAGGCCAAGAAATATTGTCTAGCAGCCTAACATCAGCTTTACGGTTTTGGTCCCAAATAATTTTGCCTTGTTAATTGTGGTTTGCTGTGTTCTACCTTGCTGAGCATAGATTTGAACTTACATTTGATACTCAGAACACAGAACAGCATCACTGAAAACAACTGTCAGAGATCCTTTCTCTCTGAGAGGAGCTACCATTTTCTCTATCTTTGCAAATCTTTCCCATTCCCACATGATTTGTTTGTTTGTTTGTTTGTTTGTTTTTTCCCTCACCCCTTTCATGTTCAGGAAGCATGCCATGTGCTTTGATCATCAGTCCAAAAATCCCTTTATAATCCCTGTGTATTGAGAGCTATCAGATTCTGAATTGGATAAAAATAACCAATGCATTTGTGCATTTCTCTTTTTCAAGACACTGTAACTAGCTAACACGCTGGCTACATGCAAAACCTGCGCTCATTCAGCTATACTTAAGGAAGGAATTCCATGAAATGTAATGGTGAAGATGCCCTTTTAGGCATGTCTGTCTTGAGGAATGAGTAAACGCAAAGACTGATACAAAGTAGTATTTCAGCTATGTTTAATAATGTTTCTAAAACACCTCAGACCAGAGGGTATCTCACAAAAAAAAAAAAAAAAAAAAAAAAAAAAAAAAAAAAAAAAAGGTGAATAACACAGATTTCCCCTTAAGTAGTTTTCACTGGAGTCCAGTGAGCCCACGTTGTGGTTGACACATGTTCAGTTGAAAGTATTCTGAGCCATTCCAAAAGATTAAAATAAATGCCACAGCCTTTAACAAACATTAAAGTATTTGCAATTAGTGTGCTATTTCTTACTTCTCAGATTATTTTGTATCAATCACCTCAATTGACTGGGAGGAGCAAGTCTACATTAGATACTCTGAAGTGAACATAACTCATCTTAGAAAATAAAGCAAGTGATACTCAAAGAAGATTGTCAAAAACTAAAAGATTGTCCTTTTGTCTTTCCAACTCCTTCAAAGTGAAATTATTTTCTTTTTTATATGCAATAATTATCTGGAAATATGCATTTTCTTCCATAGAGAAAAATCTCATGTAGTCTTTGTGGAAAGATATTAACTAAAATAAACCTTTGCATCTGAACATAACTGCAAACGGAATTCACTTTATCCTATTTCCTCCCCTTCTTCTTCTGTCATTGTCCACTGCTGTTTTTTCATATTTGCAAAATGCAAAACCTATTCTTAGATCCCCAAGAGATTTTCATGCTGGAAAATCATGCTGCATGCTGAGGATATTTCCACTGCCTTACAGATACCTGTAGTAGGAATCATTTGTATGCTAAACAGAGCACTGCCCCTTTTCCATCACTGTAGAAATCAATATACTATGTTAAATTATCAGAGTTGCGTAATATGTTTAGTTCACTGCTTGCAGCCAGAGGAAGCTGAACAAACGCCACTCTCCCTGCAAGTGTAGACAGCGTTTCTTCAAACAACATTGATTGGACTGTTAAATATTTGAGAAAGAATTGAAAGCATTTAATTTAAAATTCATTCCCCCTGCTATGCCAATTTGCTGCGTGAGGTAATGAAAATATTTTCTTTAAACAATTAACAACCCATTTTTTTTGTTTTGTATTTTTGTTCTTGTTGTTGTTGTTGTTTTGTTTTTTAACAGAATTAACTTAATTTCCATGATTAAACCCATATGTACCATACACTGCTCTGTCCAGCTGCTCAGGCTGGCTGATAAAGCCTGTTGTTGCTTAGAAATCAGGTAAGCCACCTCTAGCCCTATGCTCCTGAACAATACAGAAAAAAAGGAGAGCAGTATATGCTGCTGTTTCCATTCCCAGAACTTTGATGTGGAGTGAAAATGGTGCCTCACATAGCAGAGGAAATGGCTGTCCAGTACATAATTATATGCTGAGAAAACAAAATACTATGATAGAGCCTGTTAGTAATAAATGCAATACATGTGGTGAAAGTTGCAGAATGTCAGTGGTCTGAACATACACAGGACTCCACTGGGAGTGCCACGCTGACCAATGAGAGCAGCTATGGGGGACCTGAAAGGTAAGTGATGAACAATGAGCACTTAAGGAATGAGATGCTCCAGAGGAATTGGGAGGGGGACAACATACCCTTGATGGTGTGGAAAACTACCATATATCTTGCCATGCTGGAATATTTCAGGCTGTGCTGGGAATAGATACATGCATGTCCTGGAACAGATGTGACAGGAAGAAGCCAGGCCTCAGGAGCATTAATAGCCTTAGTTCTCCTTTGCATCAAGGAGCATCATTTTGCTGCTGGCTGTGACTGCCTTCTCAGTTCCATGCAGTTGACCAACAGCTTGCCTGGGAACATAACTCAGATTTTGAGCAGCGTAACTGTCATGTAGGCAGATACTGCCCTTGTATGCAAAGACCTAAATACTAGTCCCAGAGGGAGAACAGCCAGGGTTGCTTCAGGCCTCTCAATAATGGAGCTCAACAGGATCTATTGCTGCTGCCAGCAAATACTAAAGTGTGTTCATCACCAGTAATCTCCTGTAAGATTTCAGTATGCCTCCGAGGCTGATCTCAAGAGGAGCCAGTATGGCTGAGGTACTGCTGATTAGTGGGTAGAAATCACTTAAAGATCTATACAAATGACAGACCTTATCCTCCATACAGCATCTTTCAAAGTACATCAAGTTAAGCCCTCAGGCTGCTAAGTCTGGAAGAAGGCCTTTTATCACCTCCAGCCAAGCAGGAGTCAACCCTTCTCACCAGATAAGCAATGGTCACAATGACCCTGGCATGAGAACTTTTGAGCTGCATTACTTCAATTCATTGTATCTGAGGCTCAACACAGACTGTACCAAACTATTCTGCTTCTTAGGATGTAAGAAGTAAATGAAGATCTTGCTCAGTGTTATCTGCTGAACTCCAATCACTTTCAGAATACAATCTACAGCTTTTCTTCTTGTATGTCTCACAGCTAATATGCGAACCAAACAATTTTTAAAGAGCAAGCATACCACAGAAGGTATTTTTCAGCCCACTATCTGCCTAGACAATTTCTCAAGGCAATGCAGCCCTAAACAGGCAGTGGACAAATGAAAACAAAAGATACCCAACAGGAGACCCTGGTCTGGAACGAGACACTACAGAAATGTTGTTAAATGCAGAGTCTCATAGCTTTCAGGAAATATTAAGAAACTCATTAAAAATGTTCCCTATTCTGTCAGTGTTGGGGATATTTTGTGTATAAATGAGGAGCATCTTATCATCAGAGATTTCATGGCCTTCTCCAGAGTTTGGGAGAGTTTGTTCACCCAGTGCAAAAGCCACCTCTGTGCATAGAAGTGAAATTATTTTGCTCAAGTGAGAAGGATTTGTTGAGACTGTTCAGCCTGGAGGAGGCTCAGGAATGTCTTATCAATGCCTGTGAACATCTGAAGAGTGAGCACAAAGAGGATGGAGCTGTAACATTTTCAGTGTTGTACAGAGCCTGAACAAGAGTCACTGGTCACAAACTGAAACACAGGTGGTTCCCTCTGGTCAGCAGAAAGCACTTTGTTACTGCACAGATAGTAGAGGGAGCACTGACACAGGCTGCCCAGATGTTGTCAGATCTCCTTGGTGATCTTCAAACATCACACGAACATGGTCCTGGTCAGCCTGCTCTTGGCAGCCCTTCTTGAATATATGCTGGACCAGACGAGTTTAGAGAAGAAAACCTCACATTCTGATTTTACAAGTAGAAATGTAGCAGGCTGAAATGCAGTGACAGATTTTCTACCAGATTACTCAGTCCAACATTTCTATGACTTGCAAGGCAAGGGCACATAGCATCTGGCAGGACTAGCTCATGAGTGGCCACTGACCCCAAACTGTAGATTTACAGGTTTACTTTATAATGGAGTCAAAACTTTGTCCAAAAAAATCATCTCCTTTGGCTAATACATCTGCAGGACAGATACCTTCTGAGAGGGCAGGCTTTGTTTACCACACATCATTTATTCACAAAGAATTATGCACAGCAGTTCTCTATTTGGGAGACTTTAAGCAAGTAACAAACACTGTCTGTTTACTGCCTGTGAACATCTTACTTTTCATTTGCAACCTGAGAACCAGCTTCTTGGTATTTTCTCAAGATTAAGACTGTCTGTATCTCTGATTGTCCTAAAAGAGTGAGGAATGTCCATCATGCCCTTGGCCATATATGCAAATAGATCACCTGCAAAGTACTCCTCTCCTCCTCACTCTCTTGTCTGCAAGCATCAGATGCTACATTATGATGTCACAAGCTGAGAATATCATCTTAAATGTGTAAGGTTTTTGAGTACAGAAGCAATCTCTTCCTTTCCAGGTTCCAAAACCCATTTTGTTTTCAAATCTCACTTTTTACCTGAGAAAAAAAAATAAAATTCAAATGCATAATTTACTGTGTGATTTCCTCATTCTTATAAATGATATCACACTACAGGAGCTTATGGTAGCACTTCCAAGAATAAAGTGCGTACTACCTTACTACTTTTCTTTCTTAGTACTTTCTTCTGTTGACTTTAAAAATCTGATTTATGTGGGTAAACTGTGGCCATTTTCAGGTTTTCCTTGTCTTTCTACCCATTTAAAACATTTTAAATGTCTGCACTGTGAACGTCCTTTGAATATTTAAGAACCAAACCAAAAATGCTCTGCAACAGTCAGCAGCAGATACTACTAAATAAAGATGTTTGTTCCACATCATGATGATGCAGAATAAGCGGAAAAACTTTCCCTGGTACTCAGATTCTTACTTGGTGTATGCATGGGACTTCAGCAGATGTCCTGAACCAAAGGACACATTGCCCTGTGACTGAAAGGACTGGAGTTGCTCTGTTAATTTTGGGAAAGATAGGGGTTAGAGACAATTGTGGTTGTGTGATGTTTTAAACTGCCAGAGTGTTATGAAAATGTAATTGTACTGCAAATGTTCACATTTTGCTGGAAAAGTGCTTTAGATGCTAGTTGGTCTACCAAATGGAGTTTCATATCAATTATTAATATCAACAATCTTTCAGTTTAATTAAACAGGAAGCAGACCTTCAGGTACAGTTCCTGCATAACCTACCAAATAAATTTAGCCAAATTAGAAGCAAGACAGATCCTCCTAGGCCCAACTGAGTTGCTGTCCCTCTGCACATATATTCAAAACTCTGTGTGCTGCTATCTCAGTCCCAAAGGGTATAAAGAATATTTACAGCTAAGTATTGCTATCACTTATGCATTTAGCAAGCAACTTACTGGGTTACAGTTCAGAGAGAATGAACAGCACTATTCCCTGAACAGCTTACATCTGACCAGCTATCACACATTAAAGCCCATGCCACCGGGTGTGCCCTGTTTTTATTACTCTAGCATAGAGATTACAAAGCATTATCTATGCTATATCTAGCACCAATAAACTTTCACAGCACTGTAACAGCACCTTCATTCAGCTGCAAGGAGATATTCTTCAGAACACAGTAAACAGCACCTCTATTTCTCTTACAGAAATAAAGAGTTTAATAATAGCAAAAACCATTCATACATATCTGCTTATTTTGACTCTCTGTACATTCTTTTATTTCATTCTACTGAAATCAGAAAGGATTTTTTCCTTGGAGGATAAATACTCTCTATACACACTACAATTTTTCTTAGCAACGTAGCTGTGAATTGATTACCCAGCATTGCACTACTGTTAAGCAAAGATGTCTCACCACAGCCTAGGCTTGAATCCTTGGACTGAAGAAGCCAGGAGCAGACAGTAATCTAAGTGATCTAAACTGGTGGGGTGAAGATCCTGACTGCTTAAAGCACTGAAAACAGCACTTCCCTTTGCAGCTTTAGAGGAAGGAAAATCAAAACTAACAACTGAAGCAGAGCAGTATCTACTATCATTATGAGCCTTGAAGCTTGTTTAATTCCATATCCACAAGAAATGCTGTCTCCAGTCTGCTGACGGAGAATTAAGCATAAAGAACCTAAAAATGGATGGAGCCAGAAGTGTTAGTTAATTATTCTCAATTGCATTTTCAGCTGCTTTTAGGGTTTACACTGAAGATATCCAGCAAGATAAGCTGTATGGTGTAGGCACTGAACCATGCTCTGGTTGATTAGAAATGCCACTACATGAGGCAAGTGCAGATACTATGACTTGATCAGCTCTAATTTGAACCATATGCTTTGGGAATACTCATAGGTCCACTTGTTCCAGAGAGGTACTTAATTACTGAATTAATTTATCCTACCAGTTAGAATTATATTACAAGCAATCTATGTAATGTAAACCTTACAAAATGGAAAATTAATGACTATGTTTTTTCCTCAAATTAGCTCTAATCATTGTTAGTGACTACTTTAACAGGCTGGCCACCACAAACGAGATTATATATCACTATAAAAAAGGAATAAACAAACAAAAAGAGACAAGATAAGAAGATACAGGGTACCTTTCCAAAGTTTTTGGATCAATTTGTTTATGCCTGATCCTCATGTACAATAATTTTTAGCTATGTAGCCATCTGTTCATATGCCTTAGAAGAAAAGCCCCATGCACTACATCAGCTTCCAGACACAGCTGTGGTTTCCTGGGCACACTCACAAGGTCAGGAGTCACAGTTTATGTTTCCTCCCTTTTCGTACTTCTCCATTCAGACTGCTGCTAAGCTTGTCCTTGGCTCTTGGTAGAAGTGAGAGAAACTCTGATGTTGTTTCAGATTCACTAAGGTTTTCAGCCCAGAATTGCTTAGAAATTGCTGCACTCTGACTAAATTTCCAAAGTTGTTACTTCTTACCCTGACTGCTCCCTAATTTTTGGGAAGCTTTTAGCATTGTCTGCCAGGCCCAAACCATCCAAATCTACTCTTCTTCAGGGGTCTGCTGTCCTGCAAATGCTAGTTATTTCCACATAGGTGCATCACGAGATAAATAACAAAAAGAAGTACTGAGAAATTAACTCAAAAGGGTCTGATAAAGAGTCAGGTAAAGATAGGCACCTACAAAACAAAGATCAGCGAATGGCTCACAGCCTCTTGGCTGATTGCCTGTTTTGACAGTATCTCAGTACTGCTCCACTCAATCATATATTTTAAACCATTTTTCCAGAAGTTAATAATTTATAGCTTCTGGTGCTGAAGGCTTGCAGTGCATCATCTGAGAAGATAAACATTTTATTGTGGAATCATTAAGATAAAAGTATTTTTATAATCAGTTCCTGGTCAATGCCCTACAGACATTGCAAATACTAGAACTGAACAACCAGTAGTAGGTTTAAATAACTTAGTAAAGTGCAGTGGAACTCAGCAGCCTACAGTTCAAAACTCTGGTGAAAATTTTAATTTAACCTAAGATGTCTATCTTATACCATTTTTTTTTTTTTAACATGCTTGTTTAAAAAATGCCTACAACACATGCTCTGCGGAATAAGTAGCCACTAAACAGAAAATGAACTTGGAGAAGAAGGGACACTTGAGAAATGCTAGTTGCAAAAATGCAATGACTTGTTCTTCAGTCAAGAGAGAAGGTATTGAAAATGGAGGAGCAGAGAGCAAAAGCACATCCCAATAGCATAGGCAGCTCGTGTACCTTTCTAACTGATATACTTCTGACTGGTTCTATTATGCACAATAGAGAATAAAGAATGGCACAGATATAGGCTTGCTGGGCTTGCTGTATTTTTAAACACATCCTTTTCTTATCCTCCCAGCTAGTAGCAGGTTTCAAAGTCAGCATAAGCATGAGCAATGTGGAAAGCTCACTAATGCTGCTGACCTGAATGGTTATCCCACCAAAAAAAAAAAAAAAAAAAGCAAATATAAAAGCTGCATTTTCACAGTACCACCACGTAGTTGCTAATGCCAGCACAAAAGAGATGGCAGGAATGCACAGTCTGGGAGTTAAGACTATTGTGAAACTGCACACTACTTATGGACAGGACCATTGTATTGTCACACCAGGAACACTGCGTAAACAGAGAGCTGCATGACTGGTTTTTGAGAAGCTGTGATTTGAGTGCCATTTGCCTAAAGCTGTTTTGTTCTAGTATAATTTTTCTCCTCACTTCCCAAAAAACACATAAATGTAGCATAAACTGGAAGGAAAGAAGATGGTGTATGTTTCTGTCCAGTTCATTAGTGGCTATGTTTATATCTACACTGGTAGGACAGGACTCAGCAAATTCATATTACAGTTTTTGAGCACTTTTCCAAATAGGGTACATCTGACTGAATAAGAGGGAACTAGTGTTTGAACAACACTTACATCAGAAGTACAACCACTGCCTTAAAAACCAATTTTATGGAGTGGATAATCTACCAAAAAGCTGATATTGATCTTCCTGCTATGTTTGAACTTATCAAATGGATCACATTGTCAGTATAGAGGCATGAAAAACACTAAGTTTATGGCTGCTTAATAGATGTGGTGAAGAGGATGAATTTAATTAAATTCAAAAATGGACTATACAAGTGCTGCTTAACCTAATTCACTGAGAGGTTCCAAAAGTATTAGAAGCCTATGACAAAAAAATGTTGAGAATGCAGAAGCTTACTCATTAAGGGTTGTAGTCTGCAGTAGTCTTTTGATGTGGGAAGTATAAGCAAAACTGCAGTAGCATATATCTTGGAACTTTGTTAAGATGCATACATCCATACCTACATATACACAGTGCATGAATATGTATATAGATATATATTTACATTTGAAGATATAGATACATATTCATTTATATGAATCTACAATTGAGAAAAAGTAATCCAGTGTCCAAATCTTTAGTGACTTCTGTAAAGTTATTATCTTAGCCAAAAGCAAGAAACGGGACAGTAGAACTAGGCATTTTGGTTGTGCTGCTAAAATAAAATTGAGGGCTGAGGAAGTATTCATGTGATGACTGCATAATATAGCTGATATACAAGATGGTGAATTTCTCTCCTTTTTCGTCAACTTCACATGACAAAATAGCTAAGATCACCTCAGGTGAAGCAAATCAACAGCCAGATAACTTTGATCTGTCCCAGCATTCCTAATGGAGGCTGAGCAGAAAAATACCCCACAGCTTCTTGCACAGTCCTATTGACTGAAAATCGTGGAGAAAGGTGCAGTAACTGATGAGCTAACACCAGAGACAGCCACAAACACCTTCATTTGTGGATAAGCTCTTAAAAAGGAATCCTTTATTAAAGTGTAGGGTTTGGATTTCAAGCATAAGGTATAGGACGTGTACCATAGTTAAATATTTATTGAAAACTGGTATTCTGGAATCTTAGCAAATCAAGGCTGTGTGACACTTACACCTGGATTTGGAGATGGTGATAGGCTGTGGCAGAAAGCATCTGCTGTGCTCTACTCCTGGGCAGAGCTTTCTGTCCTTTTGCATTTGCAGCCTCAGGGGAAACAACTGCTAGAAACTGCTTTTAGCACCATGTGAACTCCCGGTGTGAATGAAAATCAGGAGAAAAAAACAGCCTTTTGGCACTGCATCTTAGACTTCAGTTCCCCAGTTAAAAAATATTAAACACAATATAAACTCAGAAACATACAGACTAGCACTTGGATGTTTTCTTCTCAGTCTTTGCTGGAAATGTTTTGTTGATGAAAAAACAGGAGTGGTATGTCACAATCTGAATTAAAAAAAAAAAAAAAAAAAAAGAAAAGAAAAAAGGAAAAAAGCTTCAGTAATTTTAATTTGGATGAATCACTAGAATCAGGAATTAGGTAGTGGTTTTGGTTTTGGTTTGTTTTCTTTCCTTTTCCAGTAGAAATATTGCTATCAACTAAAGCAGAATGAGTCTTTTAATAAAAAATATCTCCTTGCTCATTCCACCTATAAAAATTTTCATCCTTACTGTAAAATCTTCTCAGGGAGCTAATTACAAATAGAAATCTCTTTAACTGATGAGCATCTGACCATTAGGGCATTTTCAATTTCTCATGGCATCCCAGATGACACTGTTATAGAAAAGCATAACTGAAAGGAAAGAGAGACTAATTGGAACAATTAATTGAAACAACGTACAGTTAATTTCAATTATAGGAATCCTGACTGCTCTCTTATTCCTTGTTATGTGGCATGATGCACTGGGGTGATGTTACAACAGACTTCTCAGCAAATTCTGTGCTGCAATCTCATTTGCTGCTGATTATTACTGTATTTATGATGTGTTCCTTGCTGTCATTTCTAGGTGCTCCATACAAGCAGAACAGGAGAAATCGTGACTGTAGAGACAAGCATGACATTGCATGCTTGAACTATCCACTCAGCCAGCAAAAAAGTTAAGTCACCCACTTGAATTCTTTGCTTTTTAAATGTTCCTTAAGCAATGTAAAAGAACATTTCTAAGTTTGTTTCCAGATAAATATCTAGCTCTGATACTCACCAGACTGTGGGCAACAGATCTAAAATGTGTTTTTTACAGGAAGGCTTTTCATGCTCCTATATAGAGCTTCACAAACAGTGAGCCACAAAATCCACCACCAGTTCATTTGAAAGTAGGAGCTTATCATTTCTCCAAGAAGAAACTACATACCACTGCTTGTGCACAAACACCACCACATAGGTTGGGTGTGGGTTCATCTTGAAGTGATTGCATTCCCTTGAGCTGAGCTTCTGCTACCCATGGTGATCAGTAAAGTTGCGATCCTGCTGAACACACAGCATCTACTTCTTTGGGTGAGGCTAGTTTCATGCTGCATCTTCTAAACAGTGAAGAACCTTTTGTACAGGGTGCACTGATGCCATATCAAAGGGCAGGATTTATCCACATTCTACCTTGAAATTCTGTCTGACTCTTGCAAGACATACAGTGGGTTTACACTTCAAAAATTTAGCTGGGCTGCAGCTGCTTGTGGTAAGAATCTGTGTGATTTTTGATACTAGCAGTCATTTCATGGTGACTCCTAAGTATGCTACAGGGATCTGACATAAACAACCTATTCAGCAAGTCTGCACTGAGCTTGGGACATGACTAATTATAATTTCACATGGTTGAGTGAATCAGGACTGTACCATTCAAGAAAGACCTGGCTGTAGAGTTAGAGTTACTCATAACATCCACCAATATTTTATCTTGTTTTGTCATGAACTGTACTCCTAGCAACAGGGAAAAAGCATTCAGTAAGAACCTCAAATTAATATTTTCTCTTGTGTTGTTTCCTATGTGCTTCTTGTGTAGGTTTTCACAGTTCCCTACTTCTATGTTTTTGCAAGAAGTGCAGTATGAAATTCAGTTTTGTAGGGACATAAACCAATCTGCTGGCAGCAAAGTGAGCAACCCTCTGATTATTGGTTGTGTTAACAGTTTGTGGGCCCCTTAGTCACTGTTAAAACAGGATGTGTGAAAAAGAAAAATGTGAAGACCTAGTAATTATACTGTCTTAGATGTGTATCATATCTTTCATCTTTTATTTTGCAAACCAGAAACAGTCATCTATTGAAAAAGCACAGTTTCCTTATTGTTGCATCCTACACAAATGGGCATCACAGTGAGATAATCCTACACCTGTACTGATTATCTGCATGAGCAAAAGCTACCCTAGTGCCTGAGTACTTACGCTTGGAGGATGATTTGAACTCTGTACAACTAAGCATGCCAAATACACTCTTTGAGATCAGTTAGGCTGGTCCCATCTTAAAATATGTCTTTTTTAAGACAACTGTGATGAGTTGAACTTGGCTGGTTTCCAGATGTCCACCAGTCCCTCTCTCAACCCCCTTCCTTAACAGGAGAGAGAGAAAATGTAAGATGGAAAAGCTAATGAGTTGAGATAAATGCAGATAACAAGAAAAGGAAAAGCTGTTCATGAATGCAAAGCAAAAATAGGAATTTATTGGCCAACTTTCTGTCAGCAGGTAAATGTCCAGCCACTGTGAAATAGGGCCTCAGTATACACAAAGGTTGCATGAGAAGAAAAACACCATACCCATGAGTGTCCTTGCAATGCAGAGGGTAGTTTGAAGACACAGTCTTGGTACTGTACAAGCACTTCTCAGATGCAAATAGAACTGCCTAACCACAAATACAAAGTGCAGCAAGTTGCCACGAGGAAAGTTAACTCCATCCCAAAAAGACACTATATGGAATACACCAAGTCATCATGGACAAAAGTGGCAATACACACTTGTGATGTTTCATAATCAGTAGAAATAACACAACTAACATGAAATCAACAGTGCAACAGAGAAGTCCTTAACTTGCTGATGAAAGCAACCTCAGATTTTGATGGAAACCTGAACCAGAATATTTAACATTTTTCCTGCCTCAAAAACAGATGCATTTTCTGGAGATTGTTCTTACTGAACATCTAGCGGAGAAGCTATGTCATTCATGGGCTCCAGAGGAGAATAGAAGCAGTTCTTCAAAACTACAGTGTACAGCAAGACAACAAATTCTATGGGCAAATGAACAACTCGTGATACAATAAACTTGGTAAAATTCCACTTGTCAGATTTAGTAAAATGAAAAATCACAGAGAATTAAAATATGGGATACAGGAGACAGAAATATTTCCCGTTTTAATTAAAATGAGGCATTGTATAACAGGTCAAACAGATGGCATAATGCATTTTCAAATGCAAGGGAAATTTCCATTTCCTTTTTTCCATGATTACTCCTCCTCATGTTTTCTCAGCCTACTACATTTCTAGGGTTACTGAAGCCAACTGCAATGGCTGATAGTTGACCTACAGATGAACAGTTAAGATATCCAGAACTTCCAATTCATTAACAGATGCTGTTGCAAAGGCAACAAAATAGAATCATGAACTTAAAATCACACAAAACATACCTTAGCTTACATTTAACTTCTTTTCCCATCCTATGTGTTTCAGTCAGCACTTTTCTGTCATTTGGAAGAGATAACATAAAACTGAAATCTTTTCTCATGCAAGCAGCAAGACAGCATTAGTAAAATCTCATTTATAGGCATAAATGTATTGACTACTTACGGAAAGAGTTTTTTTCTGTGATGTAGTTTTGTTGCGCAATTGGTTAGATGCAGACAACAGCAGCTGTCTTGAACCTAAAATATTGATTGTAGTTGCTAATGATGACTGGAATCAATAATGTGATCTGGCATGTCAACCCATATGTTCCTGTATCTCCAAGGCAAAAATACATTTTAATGCTGCTCACAGCTTTATAATATTTTATCCTAGGTACTAATTCAGAGTAATGATTTTTCTGTGTAAGGTAACCTAACATTTTTAGATATTAATTACTTGAATTATGGTCATTTTCTATCAAGCTACCACAGCAGTCACACCTGTATTTGATTATCAGAAATAAGTAGATTGAAAGAATTCTGTAAGACTTACTATAACATCTTCAAATCACATAAAAATCTTTCATGACTTCTGAGTGTCTGAATCAAATCTGAATGCTCTCACTGAGTGGAGAACATGTCATTGTTTCAACCTAAGTCCATTTTACTTTGTGTGTAGGCTGTATGTACTTTACAGACACATTTATTTGTATGTGAAACATAACCTGTGCTTCTGGTTACGTCACAAAATGGAACAAATTATTATAATGAAAAACAATAAAGAGCAAAAGTAGATACTCCAGAACTGGGCCTTGAGCTCTATTTTATAGAAGAAACCTCTGCCAGAGTGTGGTATATGGAGTGCCAGACCAATTTCTGGCTCTTCATTTATTCAACATCTTAG
The DNA here is from genome assembly GCF_039878825.1 of Excalfactoria chinensis. Lineage (NCBI taxonomy): Eukaryota > Metazoa > Chordata > Aves > Galliformes > Phasianidae > Excalfactoria > Excalfactoria chinensis. Next base: position 25,870,347 of record NC_092857.1, read on the forward strand.
CCACTCTAACTAGCTGGTATTACTGTTCCTTCTCCTCTCATGTGGGTTAGGCACAATTCCTTTATCCCTCTGTGATACACTGCACTGACTACACAAAAGACCTTAATGTAAAAGCTGTACATTTAATTTAAATTTAATTTGACAGAACTTAAATGCATCTTTCGTCACTTTCACTATGCTGTAGTGATGCACAGTAAACTTGTCAAGGAGTGTTTGTTACTATGCAACTTCTGTGCTTGTAGGTAAGACATAAATAATATGAGCTGGTAAAATTTGTCCACAGAGACAGGCCAATATCCAGAACACAAGGCTAATCAGGACTTTTTGTTGAAATGTATTATAAATATGAACATTACTGTATCAAGAGTCACTGCAGGAACTCAAGTCTATGTGGAAAAGAACAGTACAAAACCTGCTGGAGAATCTGGGGCATCGTGCTGGCACTACCATGCATAAAATTTCATTATTTTGGAGGGTTTCTATGCAGACCTATGACCCACTTCTGTTCCCACTGAAATCCATGGCAGATTTAATAGGTGCTCTATTTTATTTTCATTTTAATTGGCACTCTATTTATAGAAAAATGTGTAACTTAAAATCATGTGAATTCATCTTGCCTCATCTTCTGCTCCTCAAGGAATATTTCTTACTGAAGGACAAAACTCTACTCCGTAGTAGTAATTCTGAAAATAGCCATACATGGTGTCTGCCGTCATAGCATGTGTAGCAGACTATCTTACATTGGAGGATAGTCTTTTTTCCCTAACTGCCAGGATACCATTAGCACAGTTCATGATTAAGGTTTTGCCTGGATTTTAAAGATTGCCCCTTGAAATAACATAAATAATCTCCCCTATTTTTGACTGCTTATCAAGCAGCATTTGTCAGAGTTAAGGGTAATCAGAAAATACACTGGTGAGGTGTGAAAGATGGAAAATGTGGAGCTCCTCCCCATTAGTCAGTCTTCATCCTCTTCTGCAATATCATATGTCAAAGTTAGATTCACAGATACACTCCACTCCTTTATTTTATTATAGTGAGCTGAGATAAAATTCTTCATGCTAACATGTCTGGAAAACATCCAGGTCGTTTCCACTCAAAGGAATTCATCCCTTGATACCACCATAGCCAATATTCAGTTTTTGTGACAGGTTTTGTGTGGACTTCAGAACTCAGAACAGGAAAAGTGAAATGAAAAAACAAAAATGAACATCTGCCACATAAAATTAAGTTTAAAAAAAAAAAAAAAAAAAGGTTACAGATAATGTCAAGATAAATTGTGGTGTTAATCAGCTCAGATTTAAGGAACTTCTGTTTGTTCCAGACTAATGCCTAAGGCAGATGCGGACTCAAAATAAGTGAGCTGAGGCACAACACCTGAATTGTGATGCCCCTTAGGAAGCATAGAGTGATTTGATGCTGAACCACACAGGCATGCAGGGATGGTGTCAGAGGCAGTTCAGTGGGGACCGTGTAGTACATAGTATGCTCCAAAAGTAATGCCTCCAATTTATTTCCATGGAAAAAGATACAACAGATAGAAATATCACAATAACTATGTTCAATGAAACACATTCTCAGCTACAAAACACTAGTTTTCAACAGAGTCACCACTAGTAAGTATGCATTTTCACCTGCAATGAACAAGTGCCTGCATGCTGCTCTTTTAACAAAATCCACCAGTAAAGGTGACCCACTGTCACTATCACCACTCCTTAAACGTACCACCTACCACCTCACTGTGCTCATATCCTCTGTTTGGTCTTTATAATGCTTCAGCAAGTGTCAGTGAATGTCAGTGGGTGTCATTTTTTCCACATGGAGGAATTCAGTAACACAACTTTGCTTCATTCACACTCCATGTCAGACACCATTTGTCAGACTGCCCCTTGGCTACCATCTGTCACACAGCAGCAACACATAGTCAGTTACTGGTGTGAAGGTTCAACCTTTACTGCCATACCACTAACATCTGCCACTGACATCACTGGCCAGCATCATAAAACAAGAGACATTACTTTCAGAGCAGCCCTTATAAAACTGCCCTGCAGGTGAGGTGTGATTGCTCACTCTACACTTCACATGGCTGGCTTTGCAATACCCTAAATATATGCTAACCTCCCTTTAAGTACTTAAAAGCTATCAACCTCAATTTCCCTGACCTTTAAAGCTATTCCAATGATCCAGTCCACAAGTAATTTACAAGCTTGCTTAATTAAAGCACTTCCATTTATAAGAAGTTTAGAGTACACTATTCCTGAGCAGCAACATTCATGGATGCTTATCCATTTCTGGCACCCTGCTAACTTATGGTGGATGCACTCAAGCAAGCTACAATAAGCAGATATGAGCTCCCTTTGCCAGCACACCAATCTAATGGGCCTCCAGCCAGCCAGCTCCAAACTGAAAACTTTTGTGACCTTGTTAGGGTGACACTGTGCTCAAGCTAATATGCTGTGCTCAGAGGCAGAGCGATCTGGGCTGGGCTTCACAAATATGCTTTTGAACTGGAGTTGGCTTGTGTCCAGGCAGCTGAATGCACATTCAGAGGGAATTTGTGCATGACTGCAACCAACCATGTAGACACAGTTCAGTATCGTCAGGCTAAAGGCTATACCTTCTCTCCAAAAGACCTCCAATTCCACATGCATGCACTGCATTTCACATAATTATCCCTTCTGAGCCAATGGAGATCTTTTGCATTCTACTAACAAACTCCAGGCATTGCTTACCCCATACCAATTCCAATTTAGTAGGATCTATTTGGAGTCTTTTATTGCAGAAACCACCCATTTCCCTATATTATAGGGAAGATTATTTTATTATAGGTAGTACTATAGATTATAGGTAGTACTCAGTTCTTATATGCACTTCAGAAGGGCTGCTGCAGTTATTTATCACAATACCTGGAAGCAAGAATTTGTATTACTTGCATAGCTTTGTGTCTACAATTGGAACTTAAATTCACTCTTTCTTTCCTTCTCACCCTCTCTCTTCTCTATATAAAATTATTAACAAAGCTGAATGTCCTAATGCTCTAGACCTCTAAGGACATGAAAGTCATGCAAATGAAAAGCAGAATAATTGTATAAAACCAAACTGAAAAGCAAACCCAAGCTCTATACGGAAGAGTAATAGACTATACAAAGTACAAAGGAGAAAAAGGTAGTTGTTAAATGTTAGAAAGTACTTAGAGCAGCAAAGACAGATCTAAAAATCAATGATGAAGAGAGAATTAAGGTCCACTATTGAGTAACTGGCTAATAATTGAAGTGTGGTACTTCCATGGGAGAACAGGCACACCATACCAGGTATCTTAAGCAGGTATTCTGACAATTTAGGTCTGTCTGGCAAGCATCTGCTTGAAATGTTAGATTTTCCTTGAGCAACAGAAGTGTACAGCTAAGACGTCTAATATGTCAACAAGAAATTCAAGGGCTTTTCTTAACATGTCATGAAATAATTCTGTGCCTTTACCATGTAACATCTACCTACTGTTAAGAGTGGCTAACATTAAGATATGATACTAGGACCTATTTAATTTCATACGTATTTGGTCTTGAACATTTGATCCTTTGGGATCAAATAAAAACTGCTCGTATTTATTTGTTTATTTATTGTCATTAAGTTTATTACAACCTCCTCAGTATTCATAACAGCATATTTAAAATTGCATTAGAAATTTTGACACTGGACACTATGAAAGAAAAGCTTTTGTAAAAGGTATCATTATTGCTGTGTTCTTAAACAGCTGGAATGACTGATGGCACAAAAAAAAAAAAAAATGGATTAAAGCATATCAACTGGCACAATGAAATTAGAAACTTTCAAATGATTTAATTAAGCAACTGAAGTTAGTGGGTAAATGTGGTTTGCCTGCAGTCAAGAAGACAGCTCATCTACCCAGAATCCAATAGAAAAAAAGAAGCAATCAATATTTCCCTTTTCCTGGAAAGGAAGAAAGAACCTGCCGTCACACCACATACATAACAGAGATCTGTCTCAAGGACCTGTATTCAGATTTTCATTACTGTGAGCAAGGAGTGTTATTAAATTGTCTGACTTAGGAACCTATGTTGCTCATTTAAACAACAGTTAAACAAGCAAAGAGAACTTGATCTTTGAATCTCCTCTGGGTACCTTTACTCTAACTCACTTAAATACCTTAGAAAGAATGCCCATAGGAAACATCTTCCATAAGAAAGTAGAGAAATCTGTGAGAACAGTGAGGAAGCCTGATGGACTAAATGGACTGATTCCCACCACTTCCAAGGAGGGTTAAAGCAGATTATGGATAATCTAGTCTATACATGCAAGTGCACCAGTTCCCTATGGGATTTCAGTCATAGGACTGGGAAAAAGACAAACTCAGCCTCAGTTCCCACACTGTTTGCTCTGCCACAGAGCAGGGCATTTGGAAGGCTGCTTAAGCTGTGCCTTCAGGTCCCCCGACCTGTAAAATAGAAGCAATAGAACATCCCACCTCCCCTTGCGGCTGTGTTGGGAAATACATTAGAGACTGTGAGCTGTTCAGCTTGTGATATAGGCCATGACTGATCACTGCAGTTACACCATTACCCTTAAACTAGGCCGTTATGAATAAATTAAGGATCTTCTATGTCTTCAGTGCTTCAAGCAAGAAACAGACTGTGGAGGTATTTCTTAATTAAAAAGAAGTTTTTCATCACTGCATGCTTTTAAATCTTTTTAACCTTAAATAAGAACATCAATAAATAAATAAATAAATAAAAATAAAACATATCTTGGCTAAGCAGTATCACTAAGAAAGATCCATTCAACCAAAACATTGTATCAGTCAGAAACAGCAGTTCTAGTAATTCCTTTACAAACTGTCACATGTTCTTTTATTATTATTATTATTATTTATTTGTTTGTTTATATTTATCTATTTATCTATCTATCTATTTATTTATTCATTATAAAAACACATTCAGCTGTCCAGCTGTGCTGGATGTTGATATGTAGGTCTTTGTAAAACCTAAATTAGATTACAATGTTAGTAGGTCATAATGGACCTACTGTTCTTCTACCATGTACATTCCTGTGCAATTCTGCTGTTGATAATAATTCAGCTCCAGGAATCCAGGCTGAAAGAGAATGCTTTATCTTTATGGCAAGTCATCTAATGAAAGCAAATACAAAGAAATCATATACTTTAGAAAAGCAGGTGCTCAGATAAGTACTTCCTTCACCCATTAACACCAAACACAACAATCTCAAGCATCTTTCAGGTGATGCAGACTCTGCCAAAAACTAGCCAGTGTGGCCATTCAAACTGAAGGTGTAAGGCTCACCACTGGAACAGAAAAGAACAGGTACTCTTCTACACAAGAGCAAATTTGTCTGTGAGCTCAGTATTACCACACTGTACCCACACACACACCATGGAATGTTCAAGTTTCCATGACAAAATTCTTGTTTTCCCAATGAACTTGCTGGAGACACTACCTGCAAAAGGTGTGAGTAAGGAGGAACAGAGATGTCCATATAATCTGTAGAACCAAGACAGTGCAGAGGGGAATTGCAGTCCAGGCCTGGGTATGTTACCAGGTGGATCATCCACTTGAGAATAATCAATGAGATCTTGCAGAAGGGCAAAGGTATTTCCTGATTGATTTTGCTATTGTTCTGTAACCTGCAAGTGAAAAAGAATTATTTCATGTAAAATTGCAAGGAAAGCAATTGCAGGAGACAGGCAGGAGCCTGGACAGGACCCAGCCCCTTCGCCAGCAGCAGGGTCATTGTGTAGGTGGGCCCCAGTGCTTGAGCACACAGGAAAAAAGTGAGCCGCTGGCAGCAATCCTATGCACTGCCCTCTGGTAGCAGATTTCATCACCTACCCACGCCATGACTTGTACGTGCATGGAGCTCAGCCAGCAGTGCACACGCTGGGCACCAAGATCACAAGGGACTAGATCCTTTGACTTTCAGTGTGACTTTTTGGCCAGGTCAGATTTAGATAAACTCTTAAGGTGAATTTGCTCATAATCCCAGGGCTGCTTCTGCCTCACAGAGAAGCTGTAAACTGAAGTTTCCAGCTCCCTGCTAAGTGTCCTTGAAAACTGCTCCATACATTAAGATAAGCAAACTCTGTGGAACATCTGGCTTGTTTGACCAAGAATAAAACTGCGTAATTTAAATTGGCAAAGATGTATCCAGAGCCTCTCATTCCTTTCCAAGTGTAACCAACTAAATGTAGCATACTTAGAATACTGCTAACTTTCTCCCAGTAAAGCTTAATTCCTCTTAAATACAGGGAAGAAAACTGTGGGTAAAGAGTCAATAGTATCTAGTTGTAGCAAAAAGCCTGGAGTATCCATTGTTGGAAGGCTTTAAAAACACATTAGGCAAACATCTGTCAAGAATGACACAGGGATGTCTCAGCCATCCCTAAAGGAAGCAGGTGGATAAGATGACTCAGGAGAGTCCCTTCTAACCCAGTTTTTCTGTAAGTCAGCCTTAAACTACTTACCTTCAGCTGCACTTAGCCAGATGCCAGTTTACAGAGGCAAATGCTAGTGCCAATCTTTGCTCACCCCCAACTCTGGTAAGAGTGTCACTGGACCCATGAAAAACCTAGGTGAAGATTTTATGATTTTACACACTGCTATCACCAGTTACTAAAACTGTCATAAAATAATAAATACTAAGAGTTAATTGCGTCAGAGTTACAATTCCCTACTCACTCACAGCACTAGACTTTAGGTGTCTGAACAGCAGCTACTCTGTATCTTTACAAATATTTATTTTAGAAGCACTTCTTTTTGCTTTGGCTGTCCCACCTCCATATTATACAGTACACTCATTTATGTATTCTCCCCATACAGATAGCTGAATCCTGGGAAGAAAGTCTGTTGCTTCATTTATATCCACACCAGAAGCAGAATCACAGCAGCTAGCTATACCCAGGCAGCTGCCAGGCATGCATTCAACAAGCTGCTACTCAAGAATCAATTAGGAGTTGTTACTGTCACTGTTACTCCAGCAAAGAAAGTGAAAAATAGACACTTTGCTGAATCAGAGGCCTGGATTTAGACACACTGAATTCCTCAACAGTCAAAGTGAGCAGCAAGATGTTTCTACTGAATATCCAAACATAGTACACAAACCCCAGTGTTAAGAACAGACTTAAAAAAAAATATTTACTTCATTAAGTAATTGGGTTTCAAATCAAACTAATTGGCAAAATGCATGCCAGAAACTGCACAGGGACTGCTCACATCTACTTTTCTTTAAATTCTGGTTCAGGTAAAACTTAGGTTAGGAGCTTGGTTAGAAAGTGTGATTCACATCAGCACAGGAGAAATTTACCATCACAGCTTTCAGGACCTGGAGTCAGGGTTTGGTCCCAACTGTAGAGATGCTTGAATTTCACAAGGGTGCCTGGGGACATGCTCAAGGAGAGGCTGGATGGGACCTAGAGCAACCTCAGTGAAAGGTGTTCCTGCTGTGTGTATGGGGTGGCTGGAACTGTATGATCCTTATGGTCTGTTCCAATCCAAATCAGTCTGTGATTCTATGGAAATATATGTGTTTACACTAAAGCTGATTTTTTTTAGCCACCAAGGCTTCCTCTCTGGGATGCATAGTTCCTGGAGATCACTCCTCCAGAACCACCTCTAAGACAATAACTACATTCAGAGTGAAAACAAATAAAACAGTGCTGGGGCAGAATCAAGAAGCGAGGAAGAATGAAGTCGGTAAACAACCAGGACAGCTTACCATGGCAAATGCCTTCCTGCTGAACCAGTCCTGTGGGCTGTCCCTCAGGCTACTCTGCACAAGCTCTTGTACTGGGCTGCCTGTTGTAAAGCTTAAAGATACATGCAGAGCACAGCATGCCAGCAGGAACCAAGAATTCACTTCCAGAAAATTAAATAAGAAACAGCAGATTCCAGCCACCATGAGTCTGCTGATGAAGGTCTGGATCTTGCTCCAACATTAACCCTTGGCTTTTCATCTCCAGATGTGGAGCAGCATACAGTACCACTCAGTCATGTTCCCATTTTGTTGTTAAACGGACACATTCCCTAGCTGTTGTTCACAGAGGCCATTTCTTTGGAACCCTGGACAACTTCTGAGCTAATTTTTGGGTTAATGGCAGGAAACCTCACTGCTGGTTACTTCTTCACAGCAGTGCAACAACCACAAAGAACTACCCTAATAAAACTCACAGATTGCATGGATACCAATGACATGTGAGAGCCTGGAACTCGCATGTTGAAACATACAGGAATGATTACTTAGCTAAATTGCCATAGATAAAATAGTGGAAGTTTTTCTAAGCTAGTTGGAGCTAAAATGTCAGAATGAGACATATCTTCTACTTCATGTCTTTCTTAACTGAAGAGTATTCTTCAGCAACTTGTCAATGCATCAGTGATGCTTACATGTAAGCAGTACACTTGAATATGACAATAAGGATGGTAATGAACATCTACTCTCAAAGGGCTGACCAAACAACAGTCAGAGAGAGAGTCTGGGAAAAACAGAACACACAGAAAATACACTTGATATCAATTTCAATTTAATTAATTTTATGCAATGAGTGTGACCCTTTTCTCACTGAAGTCACTGGCATTCACAATCCTGGCTGCAGAATGAATCCCAGCATGACATCTTGTTGGAAGAACACGACTGGCAGCTGTAGAAGGATGTGGGATTTAATGAAGATGATGAAAAAAAGGAAGGAAGGAGGGAGGGAAGGAAAGGAAGGAAGGAAGGAAGGAAAGGAAAGGAAAGGAAAGGAAAGGAAAGGAAAGGAAAGGAAAGGAAAGGAAAGGAAAGGAAAGGAAAGGAAAGGAAAGGAAAGGAAAGGAAAGGAAAGGAAAGGAAAGGAAAGGAAAGGAAAGGAAAGGAAAGGAAAGGAAAGGAAAGGAAAGGAAAGGAAAGGAAAGGAAAGGAAAGGAAAGGAAAGGAAAGGAAAGGAAAGGAAAGGAAAGGAAAGGAAAGGAAAGGAAAGGAAAGGAAAGGAAAGGAAAGGAAAGGAAGGAAGGAAGGAAGGAAGGAAGGAAGGAAGGAAGGAAGGAAGGAAGGAAGGAAGGAAGGAAGGAAGGAAGGAAGGAAGGAAGGAAGGAGCTTTTGCAAGCTCTTAAAATGACTATAGCAGCTGGAAATCTTGCCTACGTCACCTAGTACGTCAAGCTCCATTTTGCAGAAATGCCCTCAGCCCCAGTAGCCCATCTGCAGTGACACTGCACTGTTCTCTGCTTCATTGTCCAATTACTCTCACTGTTAAAAACACCTTCCTAATGATTTGAGATTTTCCCATTTCAGCTTCAGGCCACAGCAACTTGTCTTTGCTTCTTCTGAGAATGTGAATAATTCCCTTATTTCATTTATACTATTATTGCTGCAATTATTTATAGTCTGTTATTGCAAATCTCTCAGGTCCCCTATCTGATATAGCACTTCGAGCACCTTCTTTTCTACAATATATCTTACTTTAGTGGCATCACCCATTACTATCTTTATATCTTCCTCATTTTTTAAAAAAACAATTTTAACATTATGGGGGCTAGATTTCATTCACCATTCCAAACACAGCAAGATTACAGCTACATGAACCTGGGAAATCGTGGGTGGGCTTTATGTGACAGTGACAGATAGATTCAGAAGGCCTTTACAACACTTTTTAAATGGCAGTTCACACATTTTAAACATGGAATTTTAAGAGCAAAGCTCCAAGTATTTGATATTGCCTTTTCTTCATTCTCATGCTGCAAAACATGGGGACGAGCCATCATTCTTAAAATTAATTTAAAAAAACAAAAACAAAAATATAAAAACAAACAAACAAATCAAACATGTTTTTGTCTATCGAGGTAGTAGTGATTCCCTTTTACACATATAAAGATAAATTTAAAATCAAATCATGAAGAATATTTCCCTAAAAAATACCAAAATCTTCAATAATAACAAAAATTAAGAAAGACATTCACAAATTTTCTGGAATTGATGGTAAATTTCTTGACAAACAGCATAACCCATACCAATATGGTTCAGCTTTAGGTTTGTTTTCCATCATGTTTTTCACCTCAGAAAAGAAGATAAGATCTGACCTGTATGATCATAAGCTGATTCACTTAAAAATGATATATACAAATAAAAGGATACAATTTATCCACTGTAAAACATTAAATATTGAAAAACTGAGAGAACGGGTGGGCTTTAAAGAGTTTGGAATTACTTCAAATGCTCATCAAATATAGTAATAAATAAATATGAAAGTGTGTTATGTATGTGTTGCATAAGACACCACAATTAAAGATTCTGTAAATGTAACTCTATCAGTACATTAATACTTGATTATATTTTTCAAAAGAAATAATGACTATTCTGTCAAGGGTAGTATGGCTACTGGAAGAACAAGAATCACTAAAATGAAGCAGAACAGAAACTCTACAGGTCTTGTAGTGGAGTAGACAGTCTCTGTCCTAAGACACACACTACAGGAGAACAAAGGAACACTATTTAAGGAAGAAAGAGGAGCTGTTCCTTAAACTGCTCGGTGAGATCTGCAGTTTGAGTTCAGTAGCATATAAGGTTTGAAGACAAATATGGAGGATAACATATACTTGAATATGTCTGGAAAATGAGGGAAAGTACCATGTGAATTTGTCAGAATTGGATTACACCCAGCTCACCTGAGTTTATTTTTCCACAAGCAGTTGAATTTTTCAGCAAAATATTAAAGTCTAGTCCTTATAGAACCCAGCAAAGCATTTGATTACCCTACACAGGAAATTATCAGTTAAGCAGAAAATTATGGCAATTTTATACAAGAGATGTCAGATGGGAACACACACATTGAAAAGAACATGATAGCCGCAAGTTGTACCAGAAGAGGTTTAGACTAGGCATAAGAAGGAACTTTTAATCTCAGAGAGTGGTCAGGCACTGGAATGGCTGCCCAGGGAGGTGGTGGAGTCACCATCCCTGGCAGTGTTCAAGAGGTGTCTGGATGAAGAGCTCCGAGATATGGTTTAGTGGTTTGCTGTATCTATGGTAATGGGAGGACAGTGGACTAGATGATATTATAGGTCCTTTCCAACCTTGAGATTCTATGATTCTATGATGAAAATCTTAGGTTAAAAAGGTTGCTTTTAACCTGTGATCAGCCATCAGATCAGTTTATTTAATATCACCAATAATGTAGCCACAGAAAATAGAAAGTGGATAATAAAATTAAGGACCCAGAGTTGGATAGCACACATAATAGAAAATCAGCCCCAAATTGAAAGGTAGAAAATGCCTAAAGACCCATCAACTGTCATGCAGAAGTCAACTCTCTCCTTTGATTATTCAGGTAATGGGTAAGTTCCCACCTCTTACACTTCAAATTAAATGCTGAGGTGGGGTGGATACCTACAATAAAGACTATAGAGCTATCAAATGAATCTGGAAAAGGAGCAGAGTCAAGGCATTTCTATCAGGGAGTGTACTAATATCAGTATTAAAGGGCTGGGATGAGAGCCTCTTTGGAACTCTACACACCCTTCAACACCATCTGCTTTTCTGTTTTGTCAGCCTTGAGAAAGCTGGATTTGAGGCTGATGATCTATCATGTGGCACTCCACTGGTGATGGGCACTGCCTATCACCAATAGAGTGCCTGAAAGTTCTGCTAGATTAGAGAAAGGAGGAATGAGAGAAGGGAGAGAAAGATGTTAAGTAAGGTAAGAATTAGAAAAAAAAAAAAAAAAAATCAGAAATGAATTTTGTGTAACAAGTAGAAAATAATTAGGTATCCCAGGAGCAAGACATTCAGGTAAACCTTGACTAAGTTTATAGTAAACTTCACTATGGAAAGAAGCAGAATATATATATATATATATATATATATATATTCAGGGAATCCTCTGGGAAGGGTTGCAACATTATGCACAACCACTCTATGGCTTCCTTATGACTTGCATAGCATGACACCAGACTAGACTTCCAGACCTTCCCTCCTAGCTTTCTGCTTAATATTATAAACAGATGCTTCCCCTTTTGAAAACATTTACAACAGGGGAACAATTGACCTTACAAGAATAAAACATATTTGTATCTATCCTGTCCAGGTATGTCCTAAAATAGCCCAGGCTCAAGAAAGCAGAATTTCAATCAGCAGAATGAGAGCTAGAGTCCATTCAATTCCTATAAAGACTGATTTATATTATATCCTCTAAATAGGCAGAGAAGCAGAATTTCATGGCATCATTTCATTTCATAGCAGCAATTCCTTTGTAAGCAAAATCAAACAATATTTCAACATGTAGAACAATGTTATCTTGTATATAAATTCAAAGACACCAGTGGTGACAAACTTCAGTGTAATTTGAAATTTAAAGGAAGTGCTATTATACTGCATTTCCTCAGTTTGTAAATCTGTCTGCCACTTCTTGCAAAACACCACCTGCATCAGAAAATTTGACCATTTTCCTGTCAAATACTCCACCCCCTCTCAGTGGATGGTATCCAAAAAAAGACTGTGAAACTCAAACACATTGGGAAGAGAAAGGGCTAGTTAACAAAAATGGCAAGAGTTTACAACACCCTTAGGGATGAGAAATGAAATTTGCATTTAAAATATGAGTAGGAAACACACAGTGTGTCTACAGATCATTTTTGCAGCAACCATGGGACATGGAAGACACAATCCACTGTCACTTTGAATAACTGATGAGCCCATTGTGTCTCACTATCCATGTCCTTAGTTTACTCCTTTTCCATGGCCAAGCAGAACGGTCTATTTGACCAACACAGAGAACTCCCACAGTACAGCTCTACACTGCTTGACCTTCTGCAGAGGAACAATTCTCTTTCGCACTTGCTACCATTTGTTCAGATAAAGACCTGTTGGGAATTTTCAATATTCAGACTGAAATCCTTTCCACATTATTCTACAAATCTGAATGTCTCCAGAACACTACAGATTATCTGTTTATGGGTTTGTGTTAAGGGAATATAACATTTCTTCTCATGTATCTGCAGCTACACCCTAATCACCTCATTACCCAATTAAGAAACCTTGCTGTTAGTATTCAAGAACACTATGGTCCACTGCAAACTCTTCAGTAACATTTCTTTCTATTCCTCATCATACTTTCCATACTCTATAGACACAACAAAATCTGAAATATAAATTCATTCTGTTTGTTATTTTTAATATACACCACCATTTTCTAACCTTTCCAAAGAACCCAAAGAACACAGTTTTGGAACAAAGATACCAGATGTGTGTGTACTCCCATAAAATCACTGTAACTCATGAGCACACGTTAAGAAAATGCAAGCAAAATTACTGTTTATTTTTCACCAGAAAACTTTACAAGTATATACTTCTGGATTAATTTCAGTGAACAGTTTTATTAATAGAAGTAGGAAAAAATCTCCAGTTCCTATTTTATGACGTTGAATTTATGATGGACTCCATGATCTTTAAGGTCTTTTCCAGCCTGAGTGATTCTATGATTCTGTGTTGGCCCACTATGTCAGAGGTGGATGTCGGTGATATGGCAGCAGATATTGAACCTTCCCATCAGTACCTCATTCCACGTTGCCATGTGACAGATGGCAGCAGAGTCACTCTGACAAAATGGGGTCTGACATGAAAGTGTGGATGAAGCAAAGATGTATCACTGAATTCCTCAACACAGAAAAAATGGCACCTACTGACATTCATTGAGGCTTGCTGAGCAGCGAGGTGGTGAGTGGTGCATTTGGCAGCTGTGGGTCACTTCTGCTGGTGCAGATTGTTACAAAAGTAGCATGCAGGCTCTTGCTCATAGCTGATGAAAACGCACAGCTCATTGTGGTGAGTGCTGAAAACCAGTGATTTGTAGCTGAGAATTTTCTCTATCAAATAGTGTTGGCTCTTTGTTGTAGTGTCAACAGAAATAAATAGGAGGCGTTGCTTTCAGAGCAACTTATGTATATTGAAAATAAATTCTGAGGTATCAGCTATTTAGCTTATTACTGGAATCTGCATTGCATGTCACATGAGGAAATGATGTTTTTAAAGAATATCTTATTTCCAAAGATAAATATAAAAACTTGAAGTGCTGACATAGTTGCCAAATGAGCTGGGCTGTATTTTGAAGCCACACTCTATCACACATCCCCTTTTCCCACAGCTGAAATTTTACCATGCTCTAGTGAGAGATAAAAAACAAAAAAACAAAACAAACAAACAAACAACAAACAAACAAACAAAAGAAAAAGGAAAATTTGGATCCAACAGGTGACTTTCTTGTACCCCTAATGATAACAAAGCACTATAAGAAGTTGTATTAAAATCAAGAGCAACATACCAGTTGTCTGCTTTATCTTTATACCTCAGATGATGTTAATGGCAAGGGCAGGGGAACACGCTTGTGAGTCTTATATTCTTATTCATTAGTTATCCAAAGAACAACATGGGAAAGGTGTATTGTAAGTATGAAGTTTTGTTATTATCACTATATTTTTTCAAGCTGCATGGAAAACACATAACACAGACCTCAGTAGCATTTTTAATGATAATATTAGTTTCCCCATAATTTGCTGAGAAACCTTGCAGCAATAACAAACAAACAAACAAACAAACAAAGCCAATTTGTCCTCAGACACAGGTATGAAATGACATGGGTCAGAGAGATTCATACACATACCTATTTTGTATTATTCCCAAAGGATGCATTCTGTCTCTCTTGGGCTGTGAACAGCTCCATTGAGGTCAGTTATATAGATCCTGTCTCTGCAGTTCAAAAACACAGCCATAAGAACAGCTCCTTTAATTACTGTCAGTTCAGGCATTCAAGGATTTTATGAGCAAGTGAAATCTTTGGTAGCAGAACATTCTGAAGACAAAATTTTTGCAAGTGATCCCAAGGCAGGATGCTATCCTGTGATACGTAGCTGTTGCTTTCTCTACCCGTGAGGCTTTCCTTTTCTTTATTAGATTAAGTTACTGCTGTAGACATATTCTCACTTTGTGTCCTTCACCAAAGGAACTGGAGGCAAAAGTCTGATTTAAGACCTGAGGGTGAACTAGTAATCCCAGTGCTTCAGGAACTCGCTTGGAAGGGAGGCTATAAGGTCTTTAAGGCAAAAAGATAACGGAACACCAAACACACTGAGTTCACACAGATTATATGAACTCCAGAAGGCCCTTTCATGTCTTTTATTTTCTCTTTTGACTTTACACTCTATAATAAAAACAGCCAACTATCCCAAAGAATCCAGGCCTATTGTAAATCCAAAGGCATTTTCAGGTGAATTGATGTTGCAAAGTTTCTAGGTCCTTATATCCATCAGAATTCCCAAAAGGAAAGTTAATGTGATGCCATTTCCATTTACTAGGGTCACTTTGCAAGGCAAAGGAAATGCCCAGCTGGTTCGCTAAGCTTCTTGGCAATCTTTTCCAGCTCTTTTTTCAAAGGGACATCACCAAATATTCATAAGTGTTTACTGGTTATAGCACACGAAACAAAATGAAGATGTGGAGACCTGTCTAAAAGAATGAGCAAATATAAAACTATTATGCATAATATTTAATACCATGTACCACTTGAGTCTTTACAGTTCTTTGAACATATGAACAGATTATTTGCAGAACACTCCACAAAAACAGCAGCTCTTCTCATCCCAAATGATGAAACCTGCAACAAAAAATTCCCTATCTGATGAAGCCCCACTGAAACTACCTGCTCAGTATTGCTACTGCTAGAAATAAATTTTCTGAATGCTCTTCTCTGGTCATTCAGACAGTCTGATCTTAGCCCTGGATAATGCCTAAAAGCTTTTGGAAACATTAGCCCTGTGCTCCGCACATCACAGTGCACAATTAATAGCATCATAGCAGATATGTTGTAATATGAGCAACAGCTGGTGGACATATGCTGGCTAAGTGAGCAAGGGGAGCACTCTCTGAGAACACTCTTGGCCACAGAACCTTGCAGAACAGTAGTGATAATGCCAACACTCCATCCTGATGCCATCCTGCGCTTTTACCTTTTCAACCAACTTGTACCTGCAACTGCCCAACCTCCTGATAGCTGAAGAAGTTCCACTCAAGACACAGCAAGATCTGAAAAAGACTCAGAGCCACATGTAGAAACAAAGCAATATTCATGCATTTCCCGAGCACATGATGAAAGGTCTAAGTTCTACAAAAGCCATCTCACACTTGCCACAAGCTTCAGCATCTCACTGAACCCCAGGCTCCTCTGGGTGCTACACCCCTCCATTATCACTAGCACAGTAGGGCTGCTTTTCTCATAGGTGTGTGTGTTCTCAACAGAAACTCACTGTTTTATTCTGCTCCTCTTATATAGATCTATCTGGGCTTGAATACTCATGCATGGCCAAAGCCACACATCACTCACAGAATGCACCACAGACCCTTCTGCTGCCACACTGCCTCTGCAAGGCTATGGCTATGCCAAGGCATAGAACCTCTGTGCAGATGTTTCCTGGCTCTGATGGGCACAGAGATCACCATATAACAAGTGGCTGGCTCCATACCTCTCCTTAAAGAGGCAGGAATCCTCCTTAGGATGCTAAGGAAGGGAGAGACCTCTTCAGTCCAAGATCCTCTTCTAAAGACAACACCAGATATTCAGACTCAAGCACAACCAGCTGCATTTTAACTTAAATGAAACATTAAAAATAAATAAATAAATAAATAATGGTTAGATGTTAGATGTGGAAAGCAATGGATAATGCAGGTGACACTCATCTCTCCTCAAGTGAATCTATACCTCCCATGGACAAATAGAAAAGACCATCAATTACTAGCATATACTAAGTTATGTCTAACCATGTACTGCAGTGGAACTGGGGTCTTGCTGTGTGTTGCTGCACTCAGCTCATGAAATATTTCTATAACGGTAACAGGCCATTTGTGAAAATGAAGTTCAGTCTAGAGTACAGCAGACCATGCAACAGTGAGCAACCAACTGAAGGCAATTTGTCAGGCAGAAGTTCTGCAAATAGAACTATGTTTTCAGAGTACCAAGCCATCTTCCTGAGGACCCCAGTCAACCCTCTTCTACATAATAGATTTTTCTTGTTTGAAGCAGCGTATGTTTGTGAAGACATGGCTGTAGAAGCCAATGCCACATCCAAAGCAGAATGAGAAAGCAGAGCATCTTCCACCCTGCCTGAGGCCACGAGGAAGAAGGGTTGTAGGGAGGCAAACATAAGGAAGTGTTCTCTTCAAATTTACCTATGCATCAGAAATACTATTTCCAGGTGGACTCCATTTACATGAAATTAAATCTTGCCCTTTTTAAACAAGTTTCTGTAACATCAACCATTTGGATGGCCTGGATGATCCTTCGTTACATGCCAACGTGAAATAATCCACTCCGAAGTCATTAATGCAGTGGTGTGATTTGACTCTAGTGGAATCACGACACAACTGGATACGATTCAAAAAGGGCTCCACTCTGCAAATAACATATAAAGAAACATGTTATGACATTTAAGCAGCATGGAATATTCGAGGAATCATCCCATAACCCAAAGTGACCAATATTGCCACACTAATACCAGTTTAATTCAAGGCTTCACTTCCAAGGAACAAAAGCACACCCTGCTCCTCAGTCATTTTTGGATGGAGAAGCTCACTGAAGCTTCTGTTGCCACCAAGATATTAAAAGCACAGCACACACTATTAATGTGAAATAGTGGGACTACAAAAGTAAATATGGAACACAATCACAGGGACTCAATTGTAAATTTTAAGAGTGCTGTGAACAAAATCACATTTGCTTTTTAAGGATCCATCCTTTCTTTCTTTAATTCACCAAGATAGAACTGTATGTTTTAAAGGCTACACGTGCATAACAAAACCACCAATTGTCCTTCCTAAAATAAAAGGTTAAGCTTGTAATTGCACGACCTCGGGCATACCATTTCTTGCAATTACTAACCAACTACAATCCCTGATCTGAGAATGCAGAAGTAGCGATTTTCCTCCTCAAAAAGCAGCACCCGCTTCGTTTAAGCCAACTTCTGCTACGGGAGGGAGGATAACGAGCGCGAGCACGCGGGGAAGGGACAGCGAACTCAAGTAATGCTCCTTTGGCAAGAGCCATCCCTCGGCGTGTGTTCCGGCACGCCTCGCGGTGCTGCCCAGGACGGAGGGCCCAGCAACACCCCCTCCCCGCGGCGGGGCGCGGGATCGGCGCGTGCAGGAACAAAGCCGCTGCAACCCGCTGCCCGGCACGGCCCGCTCCCACCGGGGCTGCCCCCACCGCCGGCCACGCGCAGGGGCTGGCAGCACAGCCGCACGCCTCTGCCAGCAGAAGGAAGCCCGGGGAGGGGAGGGGGGGTGTCTCAGCCCGCGGCACGCAGCCCGCCGCCACTCACCGCGCCGATCCGAGCCGGTGTGCGGGCGTGCCGAGGCGGCCGCAGGTGCCGCGGAGGAGGAAGCGGGGGCGGGCGGCGCTGGCGAGCCAACCGGGGCCCGGCGCGGCGCCGTGAGTCACCACGGCCGCGCAGGGCGGCCGGGCAGCTGGTATAAGAGCGCCGCGGGGACACCCTCTTCCCGTGCCTGTCTCCGGCTCCCTGCTCTCTTCATCGCCTCTCTGACCGCGGCGTCTGCGCGCCCTCCCTCTCTCCCTCTCTCTGTCCCCTCGGCGCGGCGATGCGGTCGAGCCGGCAGCTCGGAGACCGGAGCGCGGCGGCCGGCGGCGGGTGTAGGGCGCGGCGGTGGGCGCTCTGCCTGCTGCTCGCCCTCGGCTGCCTGCGTACTGCCACGGACGGTGAGTGAGGGACGTGGGGGGCTGGGGCGCGCACCGCCGGGGCTGCTTCCGCGGCTCCCTGGGATCACTTCTTCCCCTCTACCCCTTTCGGTTGTTTTTGTGCGTGTTTCTGTGCGTGTGCGCACGTATGCGTGTTGTTTGGTTGGGGTGTGCTTTTTCTTTTGTGCGGGGAGATTGGGGCTCCGCGGAGGGGAGGCGAAGCGTGGGGCCTCCGGGCTCTGCCTGCTACCGTCACCCCCGCCGCGAGGCACCGCTTCCACGGGCGGACGGAGCACGCACGGGGCGCTGCGGGTGGGCCTGAGCCCGCGGCCGGCTCGCCCCTCCCTGCCCCAGAGCCGCTCTGCTGGGAGCGCCGCGGTGCCGCCGCTGCTGAGGGAGGTTTGGAGATGCCTGTCGATGAGGGAGGGTCTGCGCGCTGGGCGGCGGGGAGCGCAGCTTCGGGACGGCCCGCCGTGTCGGAGGGGTTGTCAAACTACTCGGCAACTTTGGCTTTGTGGCATCCAGCGGCGCTGGCGTGGCTCGTTTCGGGCCAGCTGTAGCCACCATGGGGGATCTCCACCTGGCGGCGAGGTTGAGCCTCGCCCGCGCAGAATCCCTCGCGAAGCGGGCCCTCGCAGGTAGTTCAGATGGTGATTGTCGTCGATGTAGATGTGGTTACCCCTGCAGCAGTGGAACTTGAACGTTAAGCTAGTTGCGTGGTCAGTTAAAAAAATTTTCCCTTTGACTGGAGGGGATAATCAATGAATGGGACTTCTCTCTTTCTCCAGGAGCTGAGGTCTGCTAGGTGGGAGGTGGGCAGTTAATGTGTGCTGTTGTGCCTCATTTGAGTCTGGGAGCTGTGTGCCGTAATGTCCTGACAAGCACTCTGAACTTTTTGGCTTTGGTTGTGCTCTCAACGTTTGCTTATAGAGAGTTAGTCTGTGTAGTCCCAGCAGTGTGCTGCAGTTCAAACATGAGGTTTGCTGAGTAGGACCCAGCAGGAGACTGCCTCCTAGTCCTCCCAGCAACAATAAGAAAGAAGTATATTTTCAGGCCATGTCTCCATTTCCTGTCCTGTAGACTGCTCCCTTGCCTTGTCTACAGTAGGCTCAGGCCCCATGGTTATGCATCTGTAACATGAAGGCTGGAACTTGCCTGCACTAAAACCACTGGTGCACAGTAGTTAGAAATCATATGAGGAGTCAAGCATTGAAGGTAGCTCTAGTCCTCTGAGTTTCTTCATTCAGTTTGAGGCAGTGGCCTCTCAGAGCAGCTGGCTCTGCTTGTTCCTCTGTGTGGTTTCCCAATCATTACTGCAAGCTTTTTTTCTGGTAGTTGGCGTCATATGACAGCATGCAGTGTCACATGTCTAGCTGGCCCTAGCAAAGTAAACTGATGATCTACTTAAGGAGTGGAGACAAGTGGTGATGGCAGAGCTAAGGGAAAAAGTTTTGTGTGCTTTAACTTGGTTGGTAATGGTGACTGTTCCTTTGCCTTGCTTGTAAGTTTGTTGCAGTTTTGAGTGGGTAACCTGGGAAACAGTACAGTGATGTTTCTTACACTTGGCCTGTGTAGTTACTTGTCTTCTACCTCTTCCACCGGAGACTTACCCTGAAGTGGACAAAAGGTGTAAACATGCTTCTGATGCATGACCAGCACATGCAGGAAAGCTTTTGAATTAATGATTGATATCAATCTAAAAATCACTAGTGGTAGCATCTTGCCTAAATGTCTGCCTGGCATTGCAGAACTGCGCTTAGTGCAGGATGGGACTGTAGGTAGTGATTTGCTGGAGCTTGCTTCATGTGGCCTTCAGAGCCTGAGAGCTTAAAAGAGCAGCAACAGATTATAACCTAGGTGGGTGAGTGTTTGGTGCTAACAGTTCCTTATTTGTTCACTGGCTGACAAAAGTAGTTGCTTTGGTAGATCAGCTGCAAGAAAAGCAGCACCTTTTTGGAATGCCTCCTTGTAGTGACTGTGAAGTTATAGCTTTAACTCCCAGCTTTGTTCCACTTAGCTTTGTGGGTAGTTTCCCTGCTGTATTTGGTCAAAGTGGTGTTACTCTGTAAGCCACAATATACTGAGCAAGCCTTTACTAAGTTATTCTAGGTTGAAATAGCATAACTAAAGACTGTGGGAGTTATTTTGGTATCTCCTGAGTGGCAGGCTTAGTCTAATAGCTCTAGCATGCTATTTTGGGAAGGGCTGGCTGTTCCCACTCTGAAAGCCTGGATAAGAACATCTCAAAACTAGCGGGAGTCAGTCACTTTGTGTTTTAGCTAGTAATACGAAAATAACTGGAATGCTGTGTGACCAGGCAAGCAGATGTCTACTTCTGTTAGAGGCAATTGGACAGCAGAGTGATGCCAGCAATAGCAAGCTGATAGCTGTGTCCTCTGTACCCACTCAGCTGGCTGAGGTCTCCCCTCTGGCACTACTAGGCGAGCTGCTTTTTTGACAGCTGTTGACCAAGCAGTGTTAATGTTGAAAAACAGTGCTGTTGGAAACTGCCTGCTGGTGCAATCCCTACCCTGAAAAGGAGTGATGGAAGTACAGAGCGCATGTGCTGATGTCTGATTGCTCTGGCACTCCTTAAACAGTTCCCACAAAACAAATTGTTACAGCTTGACTCTGTCAGTGTTTTACTCAACCAGTAAAACTGCTGAAACATCAGCAGAACTCAATAAGCTGCTGTTTCAAATCATTTTCTTACAGCATGAATTTACATTATACAATTGGCAAGTAAAACTGCCCTTGTTCTCCTTGCTTATGCTATGTCCAGTGCTTGCTGTTATCTAGTGCCTGAGAGCTAAAGATACAATGTGAAATGGATCTGTTTCAGAAAGTGGAATGGCTTCCCTTTATTTGGAAACAGTCTTGCATATTGTATGTCGTACACAGAAGATATAAAATAGCAAGTTGGGTTTTACTAAAATTAGTTGCCCTCTCAAAGCTGTGGCAGGCTGAAACAGAGCACCAGAGTTACAGTAGATCAAGGAGGAGCAGAAGTTTTGCATCATGCCATGGATGTGTGCAGCCAGAATTCTTGCATATACTCACATGCTTGCCTGCAAGCATTAAATGGAACAGTTCTGGCTTCTGTGCTGAAGAGGCATGCTGCTGCTTTTACTGATAGTTGTAGCAGGGCTTCAAGACAAAGCATATTCCCTTGAGGGACAGGGACATACCATTTCAGAATGGCAGATATTCTGGAAAGTGTGCTTCAAGCATCATGCACAAAAGAGTACCTGACTGAAGCATATTAATAATCAGATGTAACAGTTTGGAGATGAGAGGCTTAATTCCAGAAGGAAGTGATAAATTACTGTGCTTTCTTAGCATTACGCTTGACCTAGCTTTAATAATGAGAAAAAATCTGGGTATGTCATCGGACTTCCTTTTGCGTCTACTAAGGAATGCCTTGTGGGGACTGTTAGCAGTCAGGTGGTAGGAACTAACTCTGTCTATTATTGTAATTTTACAGACTTTGGGGCTACTACCACTGGAGTAACTTACATGATGAAAAAATGTTGTTCAGTTACAGAGCAGATATCTAAGCCACCTCTACAAATGTCTTGGGGTTGTAGCACATTAGCTTTGGAGTACTGGAACGCCAGTCCAGTTTGAAATTCAGTCATGTTTAAAAGCAGCTTGCTCAAAGTCTGAGGAGTTTTTAGAATGTAGTGATAGGCGGTAGGCAGTAGGAGCCTGTTCATGAGTATCCCTTTGCTTTGCAAACTTGACCCTGCCTTGAAAATAAAAGCTCAATATTGTGAACACTGAGACTTGTTTACTGCTGTCTGGCAGGTAAACTGTTGAACTGCTTAATCGCTGCAGTTGTACAGTGAAGGAAAGCTTCTAGTTCTACTGTTGTGATTCACAAAGGTGACAACAGTAAAATAATTCAGAACTTGGCATCAGCGTGAAAACATCTGTTTATTGAGTGTGGGATGAAACAAAGGAAGTAGTGCAAGCAGCACAGGGGCTCAGATTCTTCTTTTCTTTGAAGGTGCAAAAACAAAATGTGAAGAATCCCAGTTTGCATGTAGTAATGGACGCTGTATTCCTTTACTCTGGAAATGTGATGGTGATGAAGACTGTTCAGACGGCAGTGATGAAAGTGCTTGTGGTAAGTACTCAAGCAGCAGTAATGTCTCTGCAGCTGTACTCAGTAGTTTGCAGTAGGGGTTAACAGCAGGAAGCAGATAGCTGGGGAGATGCTTATTCTGACCAGCTCTTCTTACATCTCTCATACAGAGTAGAGGACAAATCACCTAGAAAAAGCTGGGGGACTATCTGGGTGCTCTGTATCAATATGATATGGTTGAATTTCCTAGTTCCTGGGAGTCTTCTGGAACTGAGAGAAAGGCTCATGACTAAAACTTTATTTGCTGCAGTGGTGATTGCCTAGAACAGATCTCTCTTCAGTTTTTGCTTGAAAAAATGGTAGAAGCTTGTTGTCGTTAGTATGCAACTCATGGCTGTTGCAAGGTTAGATGTCCTGTTACGTATGAAAGTGGTTCTGCTGCATTTCATATAAACACTGATTCTAGCTCTGGCTGCCAACTCGATGTTTTTTGCAGACGTGGAGGCCAGGACGGATGACTAGGCATACTTGGAGACAAGGCAGAACAGGCTTCATATCCAGCACTGGTGTGGTTGGACTGCTGGTCTGCTTGAGTTACGCAATTGGGTTACATAGTACCAAGCTTCTGTAATGACACCACAAATCAAATGCCTTGGTAATGAGCATGAAGTTCAAAATCTGAAAATAGCTGTTAACAGACCTTAATTTAACTCATGTGTAAACAAAGTCACAGCTCTTCTATCTACCTAGCTACTTTCCTTTAACATTAGCAGTCCATTAGTATCTGCTTATGGGAAGATAAGTGTTTGTGTGCTGCTAACTCTCTGGGAAGTGTTAAATAGTGTTATTGTTAGACTGGTGAAAGAAGGCACCAGACATCCAAGAACTAAGGTGGTTGCAGTGGTTTCCTGAGAGTGAGGCAGCTTATCTCTAGTTACTAACAGAAAAACTGAGATCTGGTATTAAAAAAAGAGCCTGTCCTTTTCCCTTTCAGTGAAGAAGACATGTGCTGAATCTGACTTTGTATGTAATAGTGGTCAGTGTGTGCCGAACAGATGGCAGTGTGATGGGGATCCTGACTGTGAGGATGGTTCTGACGAGAGTGCTGAGCTGTGCCGTAAGTACGCCTTTTCCATCAGTGTGGGCAAGCCAGCAGGTTATAGCCATTTGACTTCTTGCCTGCTTGCCACCTGGCTCTCCTCCAAAAAAAAAAAAGTTTCAGTTGTCTTGGAAATGCACCTTAAGCGCTAGCTAGGCTTTGGCCACATCAGGGTCTTGACAAGATTTACTGCTTATTAAAAAGATTATGAACTGGGAAATCTGCACATGTACCTGGTTAAAGATAGCAAATATAAGGTTTCTGTTACAGTTAGAGTCACTAAGCACAGAATTGTAGGCCTGCGTCTTGTTCAGAGTGATCACCATCCTGCAAGACAGATACTTTGTAAGTTGACCAGGATTAGCCATAGGAACTAAGTGACTGATTTTGAGCTGGGGAGACAGAAGCAGTACTAATCTCTGATTGCGAGGTTAGTAACCTTGGTCCTAAGTACAGTCCTAATCAAGGGGTACAGGTTTATGGGATCTCTGGAGTTTCTTTCTTTATCAGTAGGGCCTATGCTAAGGAGCAATCACTGTATTTCAGCCTGGAGTTTAACTTCACTTTGTATTCACTCTTGCTTACTACTGTGTATTGCACAGAGTTCTACAGTTTAACAGTTTGTGATGTTCAATCACAAAAGCTGCTTTGACAGAGATGATTGTAAAAGATGCTTCCAGTTCTTTATTTTTTTAATGGATTCTACAGACTAGTATAACCTCTTCCATGGATGAGCCAGTGATTTCATTGAATGCTGGCATCTAATTCTGACTGTGATAAGAGCAGAAACCTTTCAGACTCAACTTTCAGGGCAACTGCTAAAATCCAAAATAAGTAGCTCTTAAATTTCAGGACTCTTAAATTGAACTTAAACTTTTTTCAATAGATATGAGAACATGCCGGGTAAATGAGATCAGCTGTGGTCCTCAGTCAACCCAGTGTATCCCAGTGTCCTGGAAATGTGATGGTGAAAAAGACTGTGACAGTGGAGAAGATGAAGAGAATTGTGGTAAGGGATGAAATGGTGGCTGCATAACTCTATTTGAAATTGACTTGTCTGAAAAGGAGCTAGCTGGACAGTATACCTGGGAAGATAAATTCCTTTTATTAGTATTTCCTTAAACTGATTTGTTTTGCAGCCCACTTGACAAAGCTGACCTGTTCTAACAGTCCTCTATGCTTTGAAGCTAAGAAGTAAAACAGTATAAGTTATTCAGTATCTATTTTGATCTCTGGCTAGTTTTGGAAATAGCTGTAGACTTAGTTACATATCAGACAAATCATCAGAACTTGTTCTCTTCAGTGTTTCTTAACAGGTAACTCTAGTTGCTGTCTATATTAAGTTTGTCTCCTAAAGATGTAGCTGGGATTTGTGGCCAAGGAGGCAGCTAATCTACTACATAGCTGTGTTCTACAGTATTTTGCACCTATTTGAAAGTATAGACTAGGGAAGCTGGGTTTCAAGTGTTAAGGAGCAAATTCAAGTCCGTCCACAAGTGAAGCTGAAGCTGCCAGTTAGAGCGCAGTGTTCCTGGCTTGTTCTAATGTTTTTAGTGCAGATGAGTTGCCTGAGGTGTTCTGAGACAAATTTGCTGTAAGTAGAGTTACAGGGCTGTCTTCTAACACAGCTACCTTGCCTGGATGGCTTAATGAGTTACAGATCTTTGGACTTGTGCTCTGCATCTGTGGGCAAGCATCTTTTTTAGCAAGCAAATGATTTAATCTGACAAGTAAATTTACAGACAGCATTTCTAATGAAGTTGATAGGGCTATCAGCGTAGGTATACTGAGCAGATAGCTACAGTGCTATAAAACCACTGTTATCTGTATCAGCATAAGTTCTGTGACTGCTTAATGACACAGGACCGACTTTTGCAAGATCTCAATCAGCTTATCTTCAGGTAAATGGGCCACTGCTGTCCTGAGGATCTGTACAAAACACTTCAATTTCAAACTACAGAGCATGCTGACCATCTGGCTGCCAATGTCTTAGACCATACTCCAGAGTTAGCAATTCTCTTACCTTCTGTCTCTGGTTCACAGGTTCTGAGCCTGTTTTCCTAAGGGCTAGCATGCTAAAGCAGAACAAACAGGAGGTTATTTTCACTCAGTAGCTCAGGACTGATGTTTCTCACTCTTAATGCTTAAGGCAAGGAGAACCATTCATATGTCACGTGTGTTGTAGGTGGTCAGTTAGATTATCCTAAAGCCTTCTCTGTGCAGGATGTTGACCTACTGTCAACTCACATCTGATGGAGCAAAGAAACTGAAAAGCAAAATATGTTCATTCAAAGTCTTCCTTGTGATAACCTGCTAGTATTTTTTCACTCCTGTTACTCCAGGCAACGTGACTTGTAGTGCAGCAGAGTTCACATGCACTAGTGGGCAATGTATTTCCAAGAGCTTTGTCTGCAATGGTCAAGATGACTGCAGTGATGGTAGTGATGAGTTGGAGTGTGCCCCTCCAACATGTGGTATTCATGAGTTCCAGTGCAAGAGCTCCACTTGCATCTCTGCCAGCTGGGTGTGTGATGATGATGCTGACTGCCCTGACCACTCTGATGAATCTTTGGAACAATGTGGCCGACAGCCTGTACCTCCTGCAAAGTGTTCTACCAGTGAGGTGCAGTGTGGCTCAGGTGAATGTATCCACAAGAAGTGGCGCTGTGATGGAGATCCTGACTGCAAAGATGGAAGTGATGAAATCAACTGCCGTAAGTTAACTCTTCTATAGGAGGTGCTCCTTGGCCCCTCTTTTTTTTTTTTTTTTTTTTTTTTTTCCTTTTTGCAGACTTCAGGAGTCAAATTGTCTAATGGCTGTCCCCACAGCTTCTCGGACCTGCAGACCAGACCAGTTCAGGTGTGAAGATGGGAACTGCATCCATGGAAGTAGGCAGTGCAATGGTGTGAGAGACTGTCTGGATGGCACTGATGAAGCAAACTGTAACAGTGGTAAGTGTGCAGCTAAATGAGACTGAAAACTTGCATAGTTGTTGAAGCTGGCAGCCTCCTCATAGTCTTCATTATCTCAGTTATTCAGTGTTCTGGACCTGGCAAATTCAAGTGCAGAAGTGGAGAATGCATAGATGTTAACAAAGTGTGTAACCATCAGGGAGACTGCAAGGACTGGAGTGATGAGCCTCTCAAGGAATGTAGTAAGTGAACTTACTCCTTATGCAGTGTTGACTACTAAACACTTCCTGAGCTGTCAGTTGTTGGGCTGAAATACTTATCTGTATTTACTTAGTAGCAAAAATAAACAAGAGTAACCCAGTTAATAGGGCCGTTGTTATCATAGTCAAACTGTCTATTGGGATGACTTTGTGACCTGAAGGTACTTGAGGCCATTAAACTCTGAAGGTCAGAGGAGCCTCAGTCGTATTCTGCTGCTGCTCACTTAGAACACAGGCATGTTGATAGCTAGGCAAATGTGGTCTTGAGCATCTGGTACAGCACTCAGTGACTAAGATTTCAGGACTAAGTATGTATGCTGTTTAAGAAATGACCATTTCTTCTCTTCCAGACATAAATGAATGTTTAGTCAACAATGGTGGATGCTCTCACATCTGCAGAGATCTTGTTATTGGCTATGAATGTGACTGTCCAGCTGGATTTGAGCTTGTAGACAGGAGGACCTGTGGAGGCAAGTATCAAATAAGTTAATAGTGATCCTATGAGTTGTACTGTAGATGAAAACAAAATGAATTTGTCTTTACAGATATTGATGAATGCCAAAATCCTGGTATCTGTAGCCAAATCTGTATCAACCTGAAAGGAGGATACAAGTGTGAATGTAGCCGTGGCTATCAGATGGATCTTGCTACAGGAGTGTGCAAGGCTGTGGGTAAGTATTGACGTGAGACAGTAATCATAAGCCTGAAAGTCATTGCTTTGAAGTGAGACAGTAAGTGATGTACACTTTCATGCTGCTGTAGTTATGATCCCAGCTGTGCTCTTAACAGCATAACTTGTACAGGCCTGAACAGTCCTAACATTCTGAATAATGCTATGACATGCCACTTAAAGCTATCATGTTTACGTGACAGGCTTTTTTTTCCCAGGGAGGAGGGTGCTCACCATGAAGGGAGAAAAGAAAGGGGTATGGTACAGCTGTTTGTCAGTATCCATTTCCAAGTGTGAAATAGCAGATACTAAATATGACTCCTAAAAAGCTGTCTTAAAGGCCATTGGTATGTGACTTGATGTCTAGAAACATAGTTTAATAATTACTTTTTCTGCAGGGAAAGAACCGTGTCTGATTTTCACCAACCGACGGGATATCAGGAAGATTGGCCTTGAGAGAAAAGAATACATTCAGCTAGTAGAGCAGCTAAGAAACACAGTTGCTCTAGATGCTGATATTGCTGAGCAAAAGCTTTATTGGGCTGACTTCAGCCAAAAAGCAATTTTCAGGTAAATGGACTTATCCTCTCACTCTTAGTTCTTCCTTAAGCATCCAGTATTTTACCCAAGATTCTTCTGTAGGCTCTTGTGCTGAGAACTAGATTACTGATGACCAAGACTAAGCACAGCAGGTACAATCTCCTGGAACTAGCGTGTGTGTACTTGTTGCACTTTGTATCTGTTTCAACTGTGACCTTTTTATAAGGTGACTGATTTTTTTTATTTATTTATTTTTTTCCAAGTACATCTTCTAGATTTCATGCAGCTCCTGGGCAGGCAGCATTTGCTGAGGTGTGCAGAGCTGTAGTCTGTCAGAACAAAGAGGGGTAAAAGCAAGTAATTTTTGTTTTTCAGTGCCTCTATTGATACCCGTGATAAAGTTGGAACACACACTAGAATCCTAGACAACATACACAGCCCTGCAGGAATTGCTGTTGACTGGATTTATAAGAACATCTACTGGACTGACTCATCTGCAAAGACCATTTCAGTGGCCAGCCTGAATGGCAAGAAGAGAAAGGTCTTATTTCTTTCTGATCTGAAAGAGCCAGCTTCTATTGCTGTAGACCCTCTCTCTGGGTGAGTGTTTGTCCTAGTTCTCTGGAAAGAACAAATCTGCTATCTACTCTATGTTTTGATAGTCAGTTTACACAGCCTTTGTCTAGCTACTTGTTAGCAAATGTAATAATTAAGAGTGATACTAAAGTATCTATAGTGTTATGTAACATAAATTCTGCTCCACAGCTTTATGTACTGGTCAGACTGGGGTGAGCCAGCCAAAATTGAAAAAGCAGGAATGAATGGATTTGACAGACAGCAGCTTGTGACAACAGAAATCCAGTGGCCTAATGGCATTGCTCTAGGTATGTTGAGTTTGTCTCTGTGCCAGGGGTATTCTGGAGCTTTAGCAGTTTGTTTGCTACAGAAGCCAAGGTCATCCTTCAGATAACTATTTTCAGCTTTTGATATTGGGAAGTTTTTGCATGCCTAGAGACACTACAACAGGCACAGCACTTCAGATGCTGAAATGGTAACTTTCCCTGCACTGTTCTGTATCCTACCTGAGGCACAGAGCAATTAGGCAGCACTACAGCAGTTTTCTGTATTCCCATGTATTAAGAAACTATATGGTAACACTGCAACGATTCTTGAGCATGTGGGTGTTGCAGCTTTTGCAGGAAACTCTAGAGATCTTATGTGCATAGCCAGTAATTGGTGTTTGGTTGTTTTGTTTTGTTTTTGTTTGTTTGGTTTTTTTTCCATCCTAGATCTTGTAAAAAGCCGTCTGTATTGGCTTGATTCTAAACTACATATGCTGTCAAGTGTGGATCTGAATGGCCAGGATCGTAGACTTGTGCTGAAGTCTCATATGTTCCTTCCTCATCCTCTTGCTCTAACAATATTTGAGGTAAGAATGGCTTGCTGCAGTACTCATCAGAGATCTTCTTCCAAGTATGTGGCTAGCAATTATGGTGCTAAAAGAAGTACAGAGATGATGGGAGGTAATGATTATTTTCTAGGATCGTGTATTCTGGATTGATGGAGAGAATGAGGCAGTCTATGGTGCCAACAAATTTACTGGAACTGAATTGGTTACCCTAGTAAACAACCTCAATGATGCACAGGACATCATTGTTTATCATGAACTTGTTCAGCCTTCAGGTAACTTCTAGAGTTCATAGTTCTATCAGCATATACTTGCATGAAGCCTGTTGTGATTGTGTGTTAGCAAATGGTATCTTCCCCCTGTATAACTATCTAATTCATTTTGGTACTTGAAGCTTTTAGTCTAGCACACCCACTGGGTATGAGAGAGAGAGTCTAGTTGCAATTTTTCTTGCTTGGGCAGATCAGATATAACCTGCAGAGATAAACAACTCAACTAGAGCAACTACTGAGCAAAAAATTATGCTGTACCTTTGGAGCATGAAAACTCATTCCTGTCAATCACTTAAAATGAACCTGTACCAACAGGCAGGAACTGGTGTGAAGAGAACATGGTAAATGGAGGCTGTAGTTACCTGTGCCTGCCTGCTCCTCAGATAAATGAACACTCTCCGAAGTATACTTGTGCATGTCCTGCTGGATATTTCTTACAGGAGGATGGTCTGAGATGTGAAGGTATGATTAAAAACTTCTTTCAGGATAGATGGTAAGAGAATTGGAATCATGACACTAAGCCTGTAAGAGGCAAAAATGATAGTACAGGCTGACAACTTTGCATGAGTAAATCTTACGCAACTTCTCTTAGTGAGGGTGGTCTTCTGGCATGCATTGAGCTACCCTCTAAACCTGCAGATATTGTTCAGAGTTCATGCCTGGCTTCTGTATCATCATCATTTGCGATAAGACCTTGTGCTTCCACAGCTTTCTGCAGACAGCAGGCATGTGCACGAAGCCTACCTGGTCCCTTTGTTAGAAACCAGGGGTATAAACTAAAGTTGCTGTACAGAGATTCAATCCATTGTCTTGAAATGGTCATGGGTTAATCTTGCAAGTTTGTGTATCTCCAGTTCCAAGCAAACCTGCTGCTGCTAGTACACTGAGCTCTGGCTGTATGGCAGGCTTGTGTGTCCAGTCTAGCGAGAGTAGATCTCCAAGGTGTCACTTAATAAGTTGCATGTTGATTGCCTGCTACAGTCAAAGCAGTGAATGTGAGGACATGGTTCTCCGTTGGCTGAAGGTAGTGGCTGCTCTATAGGATGGATGTCCAAGGCTGTATTTGACCTGCAGGCTTTATGGAATCAAATATTCTACAGAAAGCCTGAAATGAGTAGGGTGGCTTATATTTTCAATTACTTCAGGGATCATGGAATCATTTTTGTTATCAACACTTTGATTGAAAGCTGTACTTAGTAAAGTAACATGTCGGTTTTTCCAATAAAGCTAACAAGCTGCATGACCATTCTGCCATCTGCAAAACATTCGCTGCCATGGCTGTCATAGTTAAGCCATTGCAGAACTTCAGGATTAACTGGGTTCTTGGTCTATAATTAGTTTCAGGTACTGGAACAACTGTGGCTTACACTGAGGCTAAAGATACCAGCACAACTGAAAAATCTCCAACAATTGGACTAGTTCCTGGAGGTACTGGTCCCATTAACTCAGACTGCTAAACAAAAGATAAGAGAAATGCAGACTAACCCACTAGCATACTTGAAATCTTCTTTGCATGCAAGTAGAAGAAAAACTACTTCATGTATGTAGTAGAAGTACAGCAGCTGGAGTATGTGATAAACATAATTTGTTCTTTTATGACTGTATGGAACCTATAGGTTCCATGAAATGCCAAGATTGCTCAAAGAAGGGTAGCAAAAAAGCTTACTGCTAAGATGAAGCCTCTTAGCACTGTTCTTGTATAACATTATTAATTTAATGTTGGAGCAACTTTTAGGTTTAATGTCTTAAGAAATATGAAAAAAAAAAAAAAAACGCTAGCTTGTGATTAAACAACCTTACTACCTTATGAATTCTTGTGCAGGATTCAACATCAGTAGTGTGATGTCTGAAGTAGCTGCAACAGGAGCATCAGGAGCTTGGGCTGTTCTTCCTGTCTGTGAGTACCACGTGTTTAGATCCTTTTTGGTGGGCTAAGCTCTTCTTGTTCATAAGTTTGACTTGATGCTACTCTATACTTAAAATGTATGTCTCTCCCTGAAGTATTGCTGGTGATGGCTGCAGTGGCTGGCTACTTTATATGGCGTAATTGGCAGCACAAGAACATGAAAAGCATGAATTTTGATAATCCCGTCTATCTGAAAACTACAGAAGAGGACCTCACAATTGATATTGGCAGACACAGTGCTTCAGTGGGACACACCTACCCTGCAGTAAGTAAACTGATTGATATGTCTGAGATTTCAGGCTAGTCCTCAGAGTTGTTGTAGCAAAGACCTGCCAAGTGACTTTCAAGATGAGGCTGGCTTGGGCCCTGAACAACTTGATCTAGCTGTGCATGTCCCTGTTCATTGCAGGACAGCTGGACTAGATGACATTTAAAGGCCCCTTCCAACTCCAAGGATTCTATGATTCTGTAAAATGGGAGAGGTGTCAGTTCTGGAAAGCAGAGACATACTGACTGCACTGAAACTACTGGGCTGAATCAATTCAGAGCACATACTTTTAATCAAGATTTATGTCATAGTTTGCAACTGCTGCTGTATGACTGGGATGGAGTAAACCAGTGTTGAGTATAGTTTCTAGCCTGCAGAACTAGAACCTACTTCAGACTGCCCTGTAGTGAGGACTTGCGTTGTTGTCCTTTATTGGTAAAATTGTAGTTAACAAACATTTTTTCTCTTTACAGATATCTGTTGTAAGCACAGATGATGATATGCTGTGAGCACTGGATCAGCAATCACTTTCAGTTTACTTTGCGTTTTACACTTACGGGGATGATAAACATGCTTGTGGCTGAAAGACTTCCTCCATTCTTGGAAGAATGAAGAAACTTTCTCTGTGTATGGAACTCCTACATAATTAGCTGTTTTATACAGCTTAACAACCAACTCTGTAAATACCTGTCCACGACAATTCAGCTTTTAGTGGTTACTATTTTATCAGTAACCCTTGAATTGGTCAGTCAGTAACACCAGTGGCCAAATACAAAGCACTTTCCATAGAAAGCCATATTCCAGCCACAACAGCTGTACATATCTGTATATGCCACTTGTAAATATTATTCCTGGAAATCACTACCAAGCACTTTGAAATACTTAATGTAAATTATTGTACACTGTCTTTTTCAATGGTGTTGGGGCAATGGCAATAGGAGAAAACGGGTTACTATTGATTGCCAAAAATTTGTAAGCTAAGTAATTTTGTATGTATGACTGAAACAATCTTATCTGTTATCTCTTAGAGCTCTACAGGTATGAATGCTCTTTGAGGGAACCACTGTAAATCTGAAATGCAGAGAAGGGGGGGAAATAAAAGAACAAGCACTTAAAGTATGGGTCTCTATTATTCTCCTCCCACTGAAATGGAGCATATTTCCAGAGTTGGTCACTGGGCTATACTGCTACTGCCAGTCAGAGTGTGAAGTGCTGGCTGAAGTTATTTCAGCAGTACCCTAGGACTGTTAAGGAAGTACTGACCTGCCAGCTGACTGAGGAGGGGTCTGGCAGTGTCTTTTGTAAGAGTCCAGCTGGACAACTAGAGTTTGGTTTTTTGTTTGTTTGTTTTAGCCACTATCACTCCTCAACTACAATTCCATGCACAAGAAGTAGTACTGACAGAAGCCATGTGCAGTGTCAGTCAGGTAAATGTAAATGCTTTGTGTAGTGCAGGCTAGCAGTGATGCAAGTTGTTAGCCCTTATTATTGATGGCAGCTGCAGTGCAGGTGGCATCTTAGTGCCTACACTTGTGTGGAGGAATAGCAGAGATGTAGCTTCATTGTTCTCCATGGCAGCCTGCTCTGGGACTCTCAAGGCCAAAAAACCCACATTGCTACATCTGTGAGGTTGTGTTCCCTTCCCTTTTGGAGCAAGTGCACCATCTGATTTGTAGTAGGAGGGAATTGAACCATTGTGTGAGTGATGCTGATCCTTGTGCTTTATGACTTCTGGTGCTCTGCCTTCAACAGATGAAGTAGGTGGATATGCTGAGCTTTTACTGCTTGCTATCTTGTACCTTGGGAAATTAAAATGCAAGCTGAGTTAGAAATTAACTTTAGATTGTCAGTTTATAGTAGTGACTCTAGGATTCTGGTCACCTTTACTGCTGGAGCCTTTCTCCTGGGTGACCACAAGAATGAATAATAAATTGTACAACTGTTCTGACTCCTTAGAAGGTGGAATTCACTCCCCTAGTAGCTGTCTAGTGCATCCTGTTTTGAGTGTTTAATTTAGTAGCACCGAATCTATTCCTTGTACACTGGTGCAATAAAGAACTACAATCGAATTACCTTGCAGGTTATGTGGTTCAAGTATTTTGTTCTATGATTAAGTATGGAGTCAAGAAATAAAGAGATATTGATGTTTGTGGTATGACTACTTTAGTAGTCTCCAACTTTTGGCTAGGGAAGCTACCTTCTGCTCAGTCATTTTTATAACACTAAAATCATTTTTTGGATCATGGTCTTGAATTGTCACTCCCATGAACTATGCTATACTTCATTGTCACTGATTCTATTGCAGATGTGATAAAATGGTTAATTTCTCTCCCAAGGTGAAGTAATTATTTCTGCTTGGATTAAGTTCTGAGGCTGGCATGGTCTGGAAGAAAGCTAACATAGAATCACAAGGTTGGAAAGGGCCTACAAGGTCATCTAGTCCAACTGACCTCCCATTATCATTACTACAAGGTACTAAACCATATCTTGTAGCTTTTCATCCAGATACCTCTCAAACAGTGCCTCGATGTCTTTCTTGTAGTGAGGCGCCCCAAACTGAACACAGTACTTGAGGTGCAGCCTCACCAGTACTGAGTTCTGTGGGATGATTGCCTCTCTGCTCCTGCTGGTCATACTATTTCTAATGCAGGCCAGGATACTGTTGGCCCTCTTAGCAGCCACCTGGGCACACTGTTGGCTCATGCTCAGCCAAGCATAGACCAACACCCTCAGGTCCCTTTACTCTTCACAGTCATCCAGCCACTCATCCCCAAACCTGTAGTGCTGCATGGGGTTATTTGTGGCTGAAGTGCAGGACCTGGCACTTGGCTTTGTTGAACCTCATCCCATTCACCTCAGCCCAGCGATCCAGCTTATCAGATCCCTCTGAAGGGCCTCCCTATCCTCAGGCAGATCGACACCACCTGCCAGCGTGGTGTCATCTGTAGATTTACTGAGGGTACACTCAATCCCCTTGATTTGCAGAAACAAGCTCTATAGCCTGTTAGGATATAAGGCAGGTGTGTTTAATAAAGAGATGTGCACACAGCCCTGGTGCAAGGGGTTAACACTCCAAACTTGCACACCATAAGGAGAAAAGCACGTTACAGATATAGGTCAAACTAATACATAATCAATAGTCTCCTCCCAAGTTTGGTTACATATTCATTACATTCCCTGTGACCCCATTCCCTTTGCCGTTGTTCTGGGGTGAAAACCTTCTTCTGTTTTCTTTTGTTGTTGTCTGTTGTTCTTGCTGTTATCTCCCGGTGTCATCTTGCCCGGGGATATCTAACCCCTCTTCTTGTCAGATGTCTCCGGGCAGATCCCTCTTATCTTTACT
This sequence comes from Excalfactoria chinensis, assembly GCF_039878825.1. NCBI lineage: Eukaryota > Metazoa > Chordata > Aves > Galliformes > Phasianidae > Excalfactoria > Excalfactoria chinensis. The sequence continues at coordinate 25,905,849 of NC_092857.1, forward strand.
GCCTTCTTCCCTGGTTTTCTTTAGACCAAGTGTCCGTAATTCCCTCTTCTTCTGCCCTTTTTAATGTAAACTATCTGCAGTTACCCTTTGTCTTGGTTTCTGTGAAGTCCCCCTTTCCCTTTCTATAGCAACGTGTTACCTTTTCCTTTATTCTGAGGTTTTTCTCACTCTTCAATTTCCCCCTTTAATCTATCAGGTTTTCACCTGCTAGATTCTTAATGGGTCTCAAAATCGGCTCTGCTCTCTGCCTTTTGTCTTAGCTCATGTTCCTTCCAGACCTCGTACTCCCTTCCGGTACCTTGGTACAGGCACATAAAGCATCTTATTATTATACAGGTAAAACTTATTAACAATACTAAGATGGCTATAATGATGCCGACCAGGAAGAGCTGCTTTATCCATCCTAGATTTGGTAGCCAGCTAGTGAGTGCATTCCATAACTCCTCTTCCCAACCTGTGTTATCCTGACTTGCCTTGTGCAATACCTTTGTCTGTTCCCAGATTTTCCTCAAGCCTGTTTCAATTCCTAGGTCTTTGTTTGGGTATACACAGCAACTCTGATTTATTATTGTGCATATCCCTCCTTCTTTAGCCATTAATATATCCAGTGCTATCCTATTTTGAATTACCACCTTGGATAAGGAGGATACCTCCTCTTGGATTGCTTGTAATGCATCTGTTGTGGCATTTTCTACTGTTTCTAAGGTTACAGAAATTTTCATACAGCAATAACTACCTTTTCTTGGGAGTTCTGTGAAATCAATTTGCTATTGTTGCCCTGGAAGGCCCTTTCCCATGAGGCCCACTTGTGTCCTGTTCCTGGTACTGGGATCATACTTTGTAGTGTTGGTTTGCCCAATATATTCTCTTATCTTCCCTCATAACCAATTTCCATAAAATACTAAAGGGCATGACAATGTGTCCATCTGGGCATGCACCCATCTGTCAGCTTGCTCTCTTCCCTTCTAAATCATTAATTGGACTCCTGTCCTCTTTAGAATATTTTGAAGTTTTTGACTTGGGTTCAGAGATTTTAAGTTAACTGTCTGGAACTGAAGCCTTCTTCAACTGCCTGTTCTGCCACTTGATCTATCATCTTATTTTCTGTTTCCTGTACAGTGTTACATTTCTGATGTCCTTTACAACATATAATAGCCATTGGTAGATTTACATCATGATGTTTTCCTTGTATGTGAGCAATCCTTGCTCTTTTCAGATGGTACTATGAGCGTGTGGCACCCCAAATACATATTTAGCATCTGTCCATATAATTAAGGCTCTTGTCAAGGCAGTTATTTCAGCCTTCTGAGGGGAAGTTCCCACAGCTGATGGTTGTGTTCCGATTACCTGCTCAGTAGCAGTTACTGCATATCCTGCCTTACAGCCTCCTTGTCTCACAAAACTGCAGCTGTCATTAAACCAGGCATCTTCTGCATCTTCTAAGGGTTCATCCTTCAGGTCCGACCAACCAGCTGGAATGCACAGCTTCAGTTGTTTCAAAGCAGTTATGTAATCCTGATTCTCCAGGAGTTCCACTAAGGAAAGATACTGGGTAAACAATATCAGTTACAATCATTTCTACATCATCATGTTCTACCAGGATGGCCTGGTACTTTGGGAATCTTTGGGGTGAGAGCCAATGTCCCCTTTTTGTCACCAATACAGTAAACACTACATGAGATATTACAACTGGTATCCTTTGGCCCAGTGTATATTTATAGGCTTCTTGAATATTGAGCACCAGGACAGCCACTGCCCTCAGGCACCCTGGCCAGTCCTTACTCACTTCAATCTGTTTAAAGTTTGCCATCAGTCTGTAGCTGCGTATCCATGGTCGGCACCCTCCTGTCATTCCTGGGAATGTATGGAGTTCCTTGGCAGTTTGTGGCTCAGGGGTTTGGCAGATGGCTTCTTTCCTGGCAGTCCTTAAGGTTCAATGTCCAGCTGTAATCTCATATCCCAAATATGTCACATGCTGCTGAGTTATTTGAGCTTTCTGTAAACCAAGAAACTCAGCAAACTCTCAGTCTATTGTATATGGTCCTTTTGTTGCTGTGGCATCCACATGTTGCAGTAAAGTTCCACCCTGGAATGGAGGATCCCAGGTCTCAGGTTCACAAGTTGACCAGTTCTCAAAATTCATTAAGCTGTTCTCACAACCCTGGGTAACACTGTCCAGGTTAACTGAGTCTCTTCTTCCTACATTAGCACTTTTCTATTCAAAGGCAGAATACCTTAGGCTTCCTTTGGCCAAACCAGGCAGAAGAGTTGATCGATGGGCCAAGGTTAATGGAATGAGTTTCAACAGGGCCAAGTGTCGGGTCCTGCATTTTGGTCATAACAACCCCAGGCAACCCTACAGGCTTGGGGAGGTGTGGCTGGAAAGCTGCCTGATGGAAAGGGACCTTGGTGTGCTGATGGACAGTCGGCTGAATATGAGCCAGCAGTGTGCCCAGGTGGCCAAGAAGGCCAATGGCATCCTGGCTTGTATCAGGAGTGGTGTGGTGAGCAGGACTAAGGAAGTCATCCTGCCCCTGTACTCAGCATTGGTGAGGCCTCACCTCGAGTACTGTGTCCAGTTTTGGGCACCTCAGCACAAGAAGGACATGGAGGTACTGGAGCAGGTCCAGAGAAGGGCAACGAGGCTCATTAAGGGCTTGGAGAATCAGCCCTATGAGGAGAGACTAAGGAAGCTGGGGCTGTTTAGTCTGAGGAAGAGGAGGCTGAGGGGAGACCTTATTGCCGTCTTCCAGTACCTGAAAGGTTCTTACAGTGAGAGTGGGGCAGGTCTCTTCTCACTACTGACTTGTGACAGGACGAGGGGAAATGGCCTCAAGTTGCGCCAGGGCAAGTTTAGGTTGGATATTAGAAAGAACTTCTTTACAGAAAGGGTGGTTAGGTACTGGAATGGGCTCCCCAAGGAGGTGGTTGAATCGCCATCCCTGGATGTGTTTAAGAGCCGCTTGGATGTGGTACTCAGGGATATGATTTAGAAGAGGTTTGTTGTTGTGGTATTGTTTTGTGATTGTTTTTTTTTTTTTTTAAGAGATAGGCTACTGGTTAGGCTGCGGTTGGACTTGATGATCTTCAAGGTCTTTTCCAACCTGAGTAATTCTATGATTCTATGATTCTATGAAGAGACATCTTTCAAATCCAGAAGGTAAACTCCACCTATTCATATCCATTCAATGATTCTATTACTTGCCTTCAAGTCTTGTACCAAACTAAAGCACTTGCTATCCAAAAATTTGGCAGAATTGGCAAAATTGGAGTTTTGTACTTGGATTCCCATTCAATTAGTAATTCAAACTCCATAAAATTATCTATTTTCTTTTATCCTCCTACAGTCACGTATCCTCAAAGCGCACCGCTGTACCCTGACTGGATGAGCTCTTGCTTTTAACTTCTATTTAGGGCTTCATTTTTGGCCCTGATGCCCACACCTCTAAGTGTGTCTTATTTGAGATTGCTGTATCTCCTGGGGGTACAACATTGTTTTTCCCAGTTAGTGTTAAAGCCAGACTTACAATTTTTAATCAGTCAATGTTGTTTGACCCTTAATTCCAGTTTTATTAAATTTCTTGCCAGAGTAACCTGGCAGGTACAAGAATTCCTGTATTCTTACTTGTTTCCTTAGCTTATATTTAATTAATACCAAAAGTAAGCCTTTTCTTGTTGGGCAGCAGCCTCTACTACTGTTACAAAAAGCTCCCATATCCATCAGAAAATGAACTACTTTATCCTGCTTCACTAGCTGCAGTTTCATTAGTGTATCTGCTAGGGTAAACTTCCCAAGTTCTCATCATTCAGCTTTGCAGGCAGAGGCAGTTCCTTCTCACTCAGCTTGGCAGGATTTCTCTACCAGTGTCCCATTGCAGTTTGCACACTGCTTTCATTCCAGTGGGCCAGAGCCCTCCCTGGACTCTTCCAATGCCCCCCTCCCCCAGCCCTCTGACTAGGGGGTCAGGGGTGGTGGGGGCCCTGGGTCCTACAGCCCTACTCTAGCCTCTAGCACAACAGTAACAGCTGTTATTATTCTCAGTTCCCTGAACATTTCTGTTTTTCAATCAGGTGTTTTGTTTTGTTTGTTTGTTTGTTTTCTTCATATCGTACACCTCTCTTCAGACCTGGCATCCCTGTTATTATCTTTGCCTTCCTCAGCCTGTGTCCTTCCCAGACTTTCTCATTTTCCAAACCCTCATCATTACATTTCACCTTCTCTCCAGAGCCATCCAGTGCTAACACTGGGATTTCAGGTTTTCTAGATCTGTGCACTTCTACTGCCCCATCCTCTCCACCTCCCCCTTCATTGTTTACAGCAGCAGTCTCTGACCTTGGCTCTCTCTCCCACTCTGAGAGTTCTGCTTGCAGGGGAAGGTGTGGGGGGTTGCTCTCATGCCTGCACAGATAAACTCACTTTCTCTTTAACCCTTTTTCCTTTGTATACTGTTCCACTATTTGTACCCTCAGTTACACTTCCACATACCCTCAATTATACTTCCGTATACCATTAACAACTACACTTTTTAAACCATCAAAACAGTTTGTCCCATTCCCTTCAAAACCCACAAATCAAACAACACAGTTCTTCGGTTCCTGTAAACACCCTTAATACCTTATAACTTTCCCTTAGCAATCTGTATTGTTTGGTTATAAACATCTCACCACAGAACCAGCACTGATTGATCCACCTCCCTTACACCTCTTCGCAGGCAGAACACAATATCACTTAAATGGGTTGATACTCATTCCACACGGACATCCCTCTATATGTTCATTGTACCCATCCTCCAGCTTGTACACCAACCACCACTGATTACAATATTTAATCAGGGTTTTCTGGCTCAGGGTTCCTCCTACTTCCCCAGCAATATCTCACCAGTGTGCCAGTATACACCCCAGGGGTGTGCACTTAGGGACTTCTTTTCCCTGTGATCCCCCCATCGTAACTTAATCTAAACCACCGTACTATTTTACAAGTAGTAATACCTTCTCCCAGCTAACCTCATATGCATTTTACGACTATGTATTTTACAATAACCAGTAATTTATAATGCGAGAATAAACGTATTAAAACGAAGACAAACAAGTATTGGAGGGACAACTTTCACTTCATTTGTCCCTGCTCACGGGAGGACAGAACCGCGGGTCAGGACTCCGCACTCGCCCCGCTGCGCTGTGTCTCACTCACACCACACTCACACGACAATTCAAACAGAATTACAATATATCATCTGTTAAGTTTAACTGAAGATGTTAAGAACACTGGTGCTAGTTGCTGACTTAGGTCAACTATATAGACAGCGCTGTACAATACCAATTATCTCAGGATTACCCAAATCACCCTGTAGGAGAGAGCAGACAAGCTCTGCCCTATTAGCAATCATCTGAGGGTGAGCAATAGCTCTTTTACCATGCGTATGACTTACTGGCCCCTTCGTAGGCACTCCCTAGGAAGTTCTCCTAACCCAGCTGGCAACCTAACCCGTAAGCTCACGTCCCTCAGGGAGGAGCAGGCTGACTCCTCTGTGCCCCACATAGGATGTCTCCTCACGACTTATGGGTCCCCCATTTCACATACCTGGTCCGCCGATAGGTGGTTCTTGTCTGCTCCTGCAGTGATCAGATGAGGGAGGGGAGTCCTTCTGAGAAATCTCGGGGCACACCGAAGCTGTCCCCCTTCTCAGCTGGTCCTGCAGCTAAACAGAGGGTGTCCCATCTGGGTCGCCAAATTGATTTGCGGAAACAAACTCTATAGCCTGTTAGGATATAAAGCAGGTATGTTTAATAAAGAGATGTGCACACAGCCTTGGTGAAAGGGGCAAGGGGTTAACACTTCAAACATGCACACCGTAAGGAGAAAAGCGCGTTACAGATATAGGTCAAACTAATACATAATCAATAGTCTTCTCCCCAGTTTGGTTACATATTCATTACATTCCCCGTGACCCCATTCCCCACGACCCCATTCCCTTTGCCATTGTTTTCGGGTGAAATCCTTCTTCTGTTTTCTTTTGATGTTTTCTGTCGTTCTTGCCGTTATCGCCCTCACACATTGGCGTCATCTTGCCCGGGGGTATCTAATCCCTCTTCTCGTCGGATGCCTCCGGGCAGTTCCCTCTTATCTTTATTGCCTTCTTCCCTGGTTTTCTTTAGACTAAGTGTCTGTAATTCCCCCTCTCTCTGCCCTTTTTAATGTAAACTATCTGCAGTTACCCTTTGTCTTGGTTTCTGTGAAGTCCCCCTTTCCCTTTCTACAGCAATGTGTTACCTTTTCCTTTATTCTGGGTTTTTTTCTCACTTTTCACCCTCATCTAGGTCATCAGAAACAAAATGGGCCCCAGTGCTGACCCCTGGGGAACACCACTTGTAACAGGTTGCCAGCTCTTGGTCATGCTTTACTAATGACTTGTTAAGCATTCTCCATCAATTACACTCTAAAATAATAACCATAAAAATCAAGACAGGAATTGGATTAGTTCCTGGACTTGGTTTTAATGCCTATTCTCACTGCACTTACATTTATGGTCTCTTGATGTTGTTCTGTGTATGTCTTGACAGATGAGAATAGTTTCCAACTTCTGCAGATTTAGGAAACTCACTACTCTTTGGGGAGTTGAAGCCTTAGCCAGCTATCCCTGGCAACTCTTGTGTGCCTCTAGATGTTTCCTGTATCTGGAATGCATGTAAAATAACTTGCAAATAATAGAGTGCTAGGAAACCTCTGAAGTTTTTTGGTTAAGAATACTCTTTATCCCAGAAAGTACTCATCAAGATAAAGTGCCTTTAATTTCAGCCTAAAATGTGAGAATTATTACTTAGAGTTTGGCTTTTGTTGTTGGTGGTTTTTTATTTTTTCTGTTTTTTTATTGTTTGTTTGTTTTGTTTTTGTTTTTTCCTGTAAGCTGTATAACTCAGAATGCTATGAAGTAGGTGTGATAAAATGTGACAAAATCTAAAGATGAATTCTCATCCAGCAGCTAAATAGCTAAATGCAAGAAAAAGCTTTGCCTTTACGGTCTTTGTACAGAATATGTTCAGCTCCACTTTTGGCTAAAATTCCTTGCTGTCACCGGTATCATGCCAAATGCCACATGGAATAATCAGTAAAGGCACCTCTTCCTGATGTTATGTTAACATTCAGTGGAAATTGAAACTTAAATCTTTTTTTTTTTTTTTTTTTTTTTTTTTCCCCAGAACCTGAAACAGAAATTGTAAGCTCTAGGGATTTATTTTCTGATTTTATTTCAGTGCATTGACCAAAGTTGTCAGGATAGTACTTCGACACACAAGTTATTTTTGTAGTCCATGTGAGGCCTAATGCTTTATACTTTCAAATAGCTGGAGGGTGGAGGGAAAGGGCTGTAACAGCCAGTTACATAACATGGTCTGAGGGTACATAAAATGGTCTGCTCTTAGTTACAGATGGTGTTTGGCTCTTTCTCTCACGCAGGTTCTTCTGCCCTGCCCTCTTCGTATTTATTTTTTGTGTTCTGAAATTGTTTATTTCTACTGCAGGCTTGGAAAGTAGTCAGGGATTTCTTCTTTATAAACCACTCCAACTTGCAGAGACAAATGCCTTACTATCTTTGAACAATTTTTTTCCCCTGCCATCTGCAAGTCTTTGACTCTGTTTTATTGCTTTGTCATGTGACTCTTTTGGCACCTAATGAAGGTGGTGTTGCTGCACTGAGCACTGCCTCTGCAGCAGTCTGTGTCTGTGTTAATCGCTGCTAAATGGATTCTCAGAGCTCATCCTTGCCTGAGCTCCTCAGCTGTGGTCTCAAGGGTTCCCAGAGCAATGTGATATTAACAATGTCTTTGGTCAGGTTTCATGGGTAACTTGGCTTCCTGTGGCTCCTGAAGAATGTGTTGCCAGCAGATGCATAAATATGACTTCAGTTGGTTATTGAAGTAGTGTTTAAATGGTATAATTCTTGTTTCCTATCTGAACTCAAAGCCCTCTGGTTCTGAATGCTTTATTTATGTTCAGTGTCTGCTAGCCATTGTGAATGCAGAACTAACTACTAGGCTTTTTTTTTTTTTTTTTTTTTTTTTTTTTTTTTTTTTCTTTCCCTTACAAATACTCACATTTCTTTTAATAGTGTCCCTCTGCTCCCACATACTTTTCTGCCTACTATTTGATTTGCCTTTGAGCAATAATATAAATATCTATAATGCCAGCAAAAGCTGACAAAGATGAATATAAAGGGAATTGAAGTTGCTCAGTGCCTCACTTCTTCCCCTCCTCTATTCCATTCCTCTAAGAATAGCTGCTATGTACTTTTCTCCAAACCAACCTGTATTTTTTTACATTCCTAATGAAAGTACCTATTTTTCTTTTTCATCAAATCTTTGTTGAAATCCAGTGAAGTTACACTTGTCTATTTTTACATGAGCGCTGAGTCTTGCTAGGATCAGACTGGAAGAGATGTAGTGGGAGGCCTCAGATAAAGGAGAAAAAGCTTGCAGATGTAGCAGCACCCTTCCCTCAATAGCCTTGGGTGCGAGTGAAGACCTTCCAGCATGCTACAAGATGTCTACAAAGAAACACACTCCTCTTCATCTTGCCTTGATTCATGTAAATGTTTGTTATTACCAATTATCGGAAGAAGAGGCCTGAAGTGATCTGCTCTGCTTAAGTACAAAATAAAATACATCCCTGATTTACTGTTTTTCACTTATATTTTCTTGAAAAAAAAATCTCACATTTTCCCTATTGAATAAAAAAGCCTTTAAGAAGGAGAATGAGAGAGACAATTAAATCATACAGTGGGCTGCTGCATACCTAGGCAGTTGAAAATCTAAAAAGTAGGTTGCATGTTGAATGATACCGGTCTCCCTTGCACAGACCTATTCCAGATATGTACCTACCTCTACCAAGCTGTGAAAACTTGTTCTGTATTGGACCAATTCTATGGAAAAAAGAATCTAAATTCCACAAACTGTAAACAGACTACAGGAAACTAAAGTAACTAAGACAGTCCCTGGTGTATAATGAATTTTTGAACACAGGAAACAGTGAGCACAAAGTCAAGTTAAAATATTTGGAAAAACAGTTTTAGTAGGTTTTGTTCGTTTTCTCTAGACATATGGTCATGCTAAAGAGTTAATACCCAATTCAGTGCTACAGGTGCCGTTGTGTGGAATGGAACTGTATGTTTATTCCCCAAGAAGTTTGGCCATGCCTGATGAGAACTATTACTATTATGAATTCACTGATAGCATGGAGCACCTTCATCTAGCTCCATCTGATTGGACTTGTATGATTACCCTTAAGAAATTTGGCTCTGAAGTTTTACGCTCCACTCTACTCACCATGTATTCCAAGCTCCTCTGGTTCTGCTAAGAAGCTGATGTTTGCAGATCTTGTGTTGCTTATGGAACTGCCATGGAACACATTCTGTGGATGTTCACTGTGTTGTGCCCTGGAGGTTTCTTCAAAGCTTTTCTTCTTTTAAGAGGGGAATACCTCAGTAAGTTACTTCCAGTAATAATTCCACATAATCTACCCTGAAACTATAGTCACTTGAGCTTCACAATATTTAGAAGGAACTGGGGAGGTCACGAGCAGTCTTGTTCTGAGGATTAGAGTTCAAGAGGCTCTCAGGCTGCTCACTGTTTGTGGAATAAAATGTTAATTGTGTTTATCAGTACAGTGTTAGCAGTTCTGGGCAAGCCTTAAGCATAATAGCCAGGCTGGAGAAGGAGGTTGGGGAAGAAGAAGAAGCACACTGTCACAACATAACTACTGTAGAAAATTTAGTGGTTTTCAGGTACTTTTCCCCTACCTTCTACAGACATGAGTTTTTGTAGCACAAACTTCAGATTATTCATAAATGAAAATGTTTTATTATTCTATCAGTCCATAGATTTCAAGCTCAATTTGTTGGATAGCAACTTGAGAGAGTTAGATTAATGTTCTGAACAGCAATTTCCCTCCAGTGGGAGGTATTCATTGTTAAAAGGTCCCTTGGAAATGGCCCCTGATCAATGAATACAGAGATTGCCATAACTACATAGAAGTAGTGTTGCCTCCTGTGACGTCCTTCTTGCAGCTGCATGCAAGTGATAAATTGTGGTTTTATTTGGGCTAGTTCATAATTTCTTAGGTATTTAATGTATGAAAACTAATTTATACATTTATACCCGTCGCTTAACTGTTCTAATTCAAGAAAGTTAGCAGGTAACAGGTCATGGTTGGGGTTTTGAATTTGTAAACTCAGCATAAAAGAGGGGAGGTAAAGGAAAAAAAAAAACTGATATTTTAATTACACTTTTCAAAAATTGATATTTTAATTACACTTGTCCCCTAGACCCAGGTACTCCTATTAGTCTCAATGATAAAATTTGATGGGCACGTGAAGGGAAAGATCATGAGAATCAATTTGCATGGAGTTATCAAGTGTTGACTGCACCTTATTAACTTGCCTGCTTTCAGGCTTTCTACACTGTCTTCCACAACATTCTTGTGTACAAAGTGGGATACATTGCAGCTTGAAGGGGAGAACAAAAGGAAGGGGAAAAAAAGTGATTAACTGCTCGTGAAGGGAACCATAGAATCATAGAATCATCGAAGTTGGAAAAGACCTCCAATCCAACCGTCTATCTACCACCAATATTTCCCCACTAAACCACATCCCTCACTGCAGCATTTAAACACTTCTTGAACTCCTCCAGGGACAGTGGGCAGCCCATTTCAGTGCCTGACTACTCTCTCAGAGAAGTATTTCCTAACACGGACCCAGAATCTCTGCAACTTAAGGCTGTTCCCTCTAGTCCTATTGCTAGCTGGCCACCTCTCCTTTCAGGCAGTTGTAGAGAGCAATAAGGTCTCTCCTGAGCCTCCTCTTCAGACTGAGCAATCCCTGTTTTTTCAGCCTCTCCTTATTAGTCTTGTGCTCTGAACCACTCACCAGCTTCATTGCCCTTGTCTGAATACACTCCAGGACCTCAGCATCTTTCTTGTAGTGAGGGGCCCAAAACTGAACACAGTACTTGAGGTGCAGCCTCACCAGATCTGAGCTCTTGCTAGCAGCACTATTTGTGATGCAAGCCAGGATGCCATTGGCCTTCTTGGCCACCTGGGCACACTGTTGGCTCATGTTCAGCTGAGCACCGACCAAAACTCCCACATCCATTTCCTCTACACAGTCTTCCAGCCTGGAAGACTTCCCTCTATCCTTCATTCCCTCTATTCAGGGATGAGACCTGATCAACATCTTTGTCAGGAATTCTGAGAAGTGCATAGCGGATGCAGTTATTGGGTTTGCAGAGGACAACAAATTGGTGGAGAGGCAGAACACTGTTTATGCTCAAGAGCTGTAGTGCTGTCTGTTGAGAACTGAACATGTGGGAGGAGGGAGCTTGGTAGAGACCCCATGAACAGCAGCACCCAGAGCGATGGCAGGATGCAGCCATGAGAACCAAGGGAGGTCAGAGGCTGTCTCCTCTGCTCAGAGCTCATCACAACTCATCTGCGTACTGCATCTGGTTCGGGGCCACCAACAGAGGAAGGATATTGATAAACACAGCCTTATTCAGCGAGCAGCCAGCAAAGTGGCTCTAGGAGAGAGGTCTTGCCCTGAGAGAACAGGCTGCAGAAAGAGGCCACTTCTGCTGGGAAAAGCATAATTTTATTCGCCAGTTCCACCTTGAATGAATAGCTCAATAATTTTACACTTCAAAATATATTACTGCTTCAAGCTCTTGTAGTCTGCAGGTCAAATGAAGCTTGAAACTTATTTACTCCCTCTAGAGAGTATTCTCACTGTCTAGGAAATAGTGATTTTCTAAATTTCAGCTTGTTCCTCAAGTGCTAGAAGAAGTTCCCTCAGGAACCTTTTTCAAATAATGACATTTACTGAAATCTCAGTACAAAAATTCAGATTAGCTGTGCAATTACTAATGCAAGAATAACTTAGTCACGCTAGTTTTCTGTGAAGAAAATACTCTTCTTTTTCATTAAGAAGCAGTAGTAGGGATATTTTGGTAGGTTGTTTTTTGTTTGTTTGTTTTGTTTGTTTTTTGTTAGTTTTGTGGGTTTTTTTGTTAGGCTACTTGTTTGTTTTTGACTGAAGAATAGGACAAAGGGAATGAGGGAGGGAGGGAGTGTTCTCATTGAATTTATATCTGAAATATTTGTTTTGACCCCTTCAAATTAAAAAGTTCCTACTACCAGGTAAATCTTGCCAAATAATAGAATTTGCACAACTGCTTGGAATGAAGTAGGTAGTGGACAGATTATTAAATGAGCTGCCAATAGAGGAATAGTTAGCTTTGTATAAACCTTTTTATTCCTTGGACATCTTCATTGCTGATATAAATTATGTTAAGTGAACACAGAGAAGGAAAAGCTGAAAGCTGCTTATTTACAGGGAGCAGGATTGAAATGGTTTAATGAGAGAAAAGAAAAAAGAAAAGAAAAGAAAAGAAAAGAAAAGAAAAGAAAAGAAAAGAAAAGAAAAGAAAAGAAAAGAAAAGAAAAGAAAAGAAAAGAAAAGAAAAGAAAAGAAAAGAAAAGAAAAGAAAAGAAAAGAAAAGAAAAGAAAAGAAAAGAAAAGAAAAGAAAAGAAAACCACCACCACCGTCACCAACAAAAAAACAACACATGCTAAAAGCAATTTTTTAAGCTGACAACCTGAATGCAAATCACCAACAACTTCTGATTTTCAGAAGCAAATAAAAATATTGGTGATGACTATCATTTTGTTGGCCATTTCAGTAATTCAAAGATCACTTGCAGTCATCACTCATTGGATACCATCTGAAGGTCCTTTATTGATGAGCAAAAATCCCTTGCTGTTGTGTGAGGAGGCTGGTCAGTGCTTCATGCATGAAGGTAGTTTACTCTGACATGACTTTCAGTAGGAACTGTCTCAATGCTTTCACCTGATGCTCATCACTTACAAATATTCACTCTGGAGAACGGCCACTGCAAGCAACTGTGAAATAAATCAACACTAATAAAAAAATAATCAGTACTCCTAATGATTTGTTGTTGTTGTTGTTGTTCTTCTATTCACTGTCTGACACTTCAGTAGCATGCAGCTAATTTAACAAAAAACAGTGTAGCACTTTTCTACATGGTGCTATAGGGACAACAGAAAATGAACGTACCTTTAAATTATTTTGGAATGGGAGGAAGTAATGCATCCAGCCTGATCATGAATTCAAAAAGAAAACAGGAAAATCCCAATCCCTGAACCAGGGTGGGATACAGCATTCACTTCTCCTGAGACAAAGGAGCAAGGATAAGCAAACAGAAGTATATCCTGTATTATTCTGATTTTCAGAAGCAAATAAAAATATCGGAGCATTTGATTACAGAGAAGAATTTAAAAATCAATTAGAGACAGAGGTTAAACTGGCCACAATAACCTCTCTTGTGTGGAATCACTCTTGGATCAGACTGTTACTTTATGAGCTACAGTGAGTACAGAGAAGAGAGGGAAAAAAGATTCCCAGTCCCTAGTTTAAATATGAATGAAAATCCAGAAGGTGAGTACAGCACAAGTCAGAAGCAAGGAGTATATTTTTCAGTGCTTTAATTCACTTTGGTGCTTTTCATTTGGTGCAATTTGGAAGGAAACTAAATCAGTGACTGTTTTCAGTTTGACAAATTTATTGCTTAACTTGCTTAAAACTTAATTGTGTGCTTTTAAAAGAAATACACAGATAAGTGTATCAGGAAACAGTCCAGTTTGCTCTGTACAATGTGCTTGAAAGAGGGAAATAACTGTGCAAAATTCACAGAAATTCTCTGCCTGGCACAGAACAAAATGCCTCGCTCAGCAATTTGTCTTCTTAAGCGGACAAGCTGACACAGCTAGATACAAAGAGGTATTGTCACTGGGTCCTTTGGCTTGTTAGAGTTTCTGTGCTCAAGTCCATCATGTTCTATTGTTTATGGTTCATGGACCTTAGAGGCATGGCATGACAACATGGTCCCGTGCTGCATAACAAGTCACAGCTGCTTTTGGCTTAGGTAGACATGAAAGGCCATTAAATAGCTCGTGGTAAGCAAATGGAAAGTATGTTCCAGCCATTCTGCTATTTGTCTCCCATTTCATTTATGGCAAATCTCTTTTCTATTTATCATTTTTTTCTACCTGTAACTGCCACAAAAGATTGGTGAATATTAACTAGAGCTTGTAAAGCTCTAGCAGACTATAGAGGGGATGGAAGTGCATGTATGGACACTCGTAAATATAAGGAAACATATATAAGCAGATTTCATTTATGGATGACCAATGATACCTCTTTCTTAACCAGATTTACACAAAGACTTAAGCTGATTTCTACTGTTCTGCTGCTTTGGCTTTCTCACTAGGTCGTGTACCCTGGTGTGCATCACAAAAATGTTTACTTCACTGTTGTAAAACTTGTCTTTCAGCATGCTGTGCCTAAGGAGAGAGAAAACCAAAATTACATAGGGAAATTATAATGCAAACACTTAAATTGTCTGTGAGTTGTAGTGTCTGAGAGGTAAACAGCGAGTCTGAATGTTACCAGACAAACAAAGAGAAAAAGGTGTGTCATTAACTGGATTTTAAATGCAGAACCACATATAACTCCCTGGAAATCATCTAATCCACTCTCAGAGCAGAACCAGTTTCAAAGCTAAATTGTGTCGCTCAGGGCCTTATCTGGGCAAGTTTTGAACTTTCAGGGAATGGAGTTGCCACTGCCTTGAGGGAGCTTGCTACAAGGCTGCATTGCTCATGCCCAGAAGTCTTCTGAGGAACTGTTTCCTGTGATACAGTCAATCTACATTTTCTTGTTGCACTTGATGACAGTTGTTTCTTGTTCTTTTGCCCACTTTAGTACCCAGGGCCCAGCACAGGAGGGCACAAAACAGCACACACTGACATACTGTGTGTGCCCCTGGTGGTGCAGTGGTATGAGGTGCTGCTTGCAACACCGGAGGCCCGGGGTTCTAATCCCCCCTGTGGCACAAGTGGTAGAAATGCTGCTCTGCTACACAGAAAGGCTCAAATCCCGGGAGTTGGACTCGATGATCTCTAAGGTCCCTTCCAACTCACACGATACTGTGATACTGTGATACTGTGATACTGCCTCTGCCTGGGGGCAGCGGCTGATCATGGTCCAGTGTGTATGCTGCTGATCCAGCTCTGTCAATCCATACACCCCAGTCCTTGCATGCCCTTTGCTACTTTATGGTAATATCTAAATATTTAACCTAAAATTCTTAAATTAGGCTAGTATTTATTAATCCATTGTTGACCAACATGTCATTAAGACGTTAATTTCTTTTAGAGCAGAGTGAGTAAAACTGATACAGGGCCAAAAGCCATGGTCTTGTTCTTTGAAAACAGTAAGGGATCTGAATTGCAGATGCCAGATGTTAAGACAAGTAGGCAAGTATTCCTCTTTAGCATGGCTAACATAGTGCTTTTAGTGAAAGTAAATGTACTTAGGGATCTAAATCAATTTTTTGAGTAAATATATAGATATCTAAGCTTTCCATTCAACAGCTATAGTCAGTAGATCTGAAACTGCTCAGGCTACATGGGAAGCTCAAGAATAATTCAGATTTGCTTTATGTTGCTTGGATATCTCATACATGTTTGCTGCATCTGTCATGCATTAATATATTCAGCATAAGCTCACTTTCAGAGGTGACAGGCTAATAGCATGAACAAAAGCCTTAAGCAGATAGCATTGCTGACTTTCAGGTGCCTCTGTTCACTACTGTAAGTCTATACCACCAAGAACATCCTTAGGAGAGATTCCTCTTAAATTTAGCAGAATCATAATACATTGTTATGCAGTACATTATTACAGTATTAAAACTTCTTTGCCCTATATGAGTGCAGATTTTATCAAAAGTGTAAAGTAAAAGAGAAAAAGTACAGAAAGAAACAAAGACCTGATGATCTCACTCATTCCAAATATCACAAATAAAAATCAAACTAATGCAACTTATATCACTATACTGCTTTTCCTTAATGGCAAAATATACTGCCTTAAACCCTGTATGCACTCTACCAGCCTGCTTAGCTGTTACTACATTAAAAGTGGTCAACTGAGTAAAACTTACTGTTAGAAAGCTGTCTGATGGCATCAAAAATAAAAGCCAGAAACTTGTCTGGTCTTTACTAAAACCACACTGATGAACATATAAATGGCTCCCTGATTTGAGAAGAATTTTCATTCTGCAGATCTTAAATCAAATCCTGCACTGCTTGCTCCCTGAAAGTGGGCATGCTTCTATATGACTATATTTGGTCATTATTAAACTAGTCACAATTACAAGTTTTGCTTCTATGCTAATATTGCCCTCATCAATCTTTTATTTTTAAATTCTCTACTGCTAGCCTTTTCAGCAGGCTCCTTGGGTCATTAGTAATCATGAGCAGTTCAGGATAATCAGCAATGCAGGAAGCAAGAGACAGCCTTCTGCTGGAGGCTAGGTCATGCCATACTGTTCAAGATGTCAGCAAAGTGGTTAGAAGCTCTTTCTTTATTATTATTATTTATTCCACTTTGGAAAACATTTCTAGGCATTCCCATTGTGAGGAAATCTGTCTTGCTGGAAAGCTGGGAGAGACCAGAGTGCAGCCCCTCCACACAGCCTCCACCCCTTTGCTTCCAAAATGCAGAAGGAACATCAAGCTATCCAGTGCAGAATTTCACACATTTCACAAAGGGGCTGAGTGATGCTTTTGTGATACTGATCTGGCTGACGCTGGGGGACCAGGCCAGTCCTGATGAAGCATGGAGGACAAAGCTTGCACAGTCACTGGGTTCTGTGGCTCACATCTGGGACATGAGCCAAGCACAGGAGAGCCCTGAGAATGTGTGCAGCCTCCCACCCTCCTCCCACAGCAGCTGCATGCTGCAGCACCCAAATAAATCTTCATCACTCCATGGTGGATCTTTTGCTTAGCTGCTTTTGCACATGGAGACCCAGTTGTGCCATCAAGTTAACATGGGACTCAGAGCCTGAATCCGCATTGCTGTTGACTGTGCAGTAATTCAGTGGGCATGCCAAACAGCAGTCAAACAGCTCTACACGCTGACCAGCATTTTGTCTGGCTTTTGTGTGCAGTCAAGTGATTGCACAAGAGGCAAAACAGAATAAAATCCATCCTCTGAAGAGCGCAGTCATTTCACAGTGAAAATAGCTTACTTGCTGCAGAACCAACTGCAGATTTAGCCATATCACCGCCTTTTCCATTGTAGCTACAATTAATTAAAAAGTCCCTTTGTGCAATTAAAATGAAGAGGTGAACACTCAGATATATTTGTGATTGTAACTAGACATACAAAATCCAACATTATGTGTAGCATCATGCTGAACAGGAAAAGGTATTTTTAAGAAATACTTTCACTGGCACAAACAAAACTTGCTAAAATTTCCAGATCTTACTCTGCCTTCAACAAATTCAAAGCAAAGCTATTTGTTCTGGATAAAGGGGGAAATAATAGAGCACCACAAATGACTAAAAATGTCACACATTTGGAATATTTGTTTCATGCCTTTAAAGTTGGGTTTCATTTTCATTACAGAGATGTAACAGCATAAGAATATAATACTCCTTGACTGAGACTGTATACTTCTGATAGGTTTGCCTAGAGTTTGGAGAACAGCCTTTCCTCGAATGTCTGTGGGGAATCTGGAGCTGGGACTGCAACCCCATTTCCTCAAACAAACAGTTTCACAGAAACAGTAATAGAAAGTAACTGCCTGCCAAGTTCGGGTCAACACAAATTACAGAAGAGAAGTCTCCAGGACTGAGATAGTCTGAATGTTAATGAGAGTGAAAAGTTAGTTAAGATGGATCAGCTAAATTTGACAGTGAAAGTTTTCAGTTTTAATTTGTCAGGTAGCTTGTTGACTGCTGTATGTGGGATACAAGTGGGAAGCTTCAACATTACAGTGAGAGCCTGGAGTGTGTATCTATTGCATAACAGTTTAATCTTCTTGATTTGATGGGCTTTGCCACAGTTACATGAGCTTAAGAAACCTGTGAAGCTTTAAGGTCACAACCTGAGACCAGGATATGCCTCAGCCAGATGGCAATTTTCCATCCTACAGAAGTGAGGCTTTTACTTGAAACTATGTGAAGAAAATGTACCTACACATAAAGTGTTTTCATAGCGACATTCTAACATTCCGCCTGCCTCCAGGGAAAGAAGACATCTATGGTTTAAAATATTTGATTAGAAATATCCATTTTACTTAAAATAAATAATAAAATAAAATAAAGCAAACAAAGAAACAATTAAGTTGTAGGAAGCAAATTTTTATCCTCTGACTTATTCAGAAACATGTCTCTCTGTCCAGCATTTTGAGGATGTTTTGGCCACACAAGCAGAAAGAACTGTGTAAGTTTCAGGGTTCCAAAAAACAAAAGCAACAGCAATAAAAAAAACCCAAGCCAGCATATCAAAACATGTAAAACACAAGATGATGCAATTGATTTAAGGAAATCATATAATCATTTTTTGTAATAAATCAGTACAAGCATTAAATGGAAGAAAAATAATAAACCTAATAGTGCAAGCCATTAAACTTTCATTAAGAAGAAGTTTTACAGCTTTTATTTTTCTGTGCCATCCGTATATCAGAGTCTGAAATGATGACCCCTCAGATGTTTTGCTTATGACACGTTGTTGTGTCCACCCACGAGAGGGCAACATGACAAAGCTCCATCAGTGAGTCTGTCACCCAGCTGACAGAGGACACTGAAATATAACGGCACCAGAAGGCAAACAAGTAAAGATGTAAAAAGACTGAGGGGAAATTTTTTCTGACCTATGACCACCTTTTTACGTGCAGTAATCCAAGAAATTGAATGAAAATCCACTTGAAAGGTGATGATATGTTCCAGGTCCCCTTCCCCCCCCAAAGAAAATGACCTCCCAAAACAAAAACAAAAACAGAACAAAACAAAACAAAACAAAACAAAACAAAAAAGAAGAAAAAGAAAAAGAAAAAAGAACAACCAAAAAAAAAAAAAACAAACACAAAAAAACCAAGAAACTGCAGTTTTATGCTTCTTCCAAATTGTTAACATTTTGCCCATTCCATGTACACACACACACACACAGGTTGTATCAAACTCAAAACTGTTAAGTTTTCCATTTAAGGGGAACCAATTATACAAGCAAGTGAATTAGTGTATTTAGGTCAGCTGCAACCAGGTTTCCTTATGCTGGCCGTTTAAAATTGTTTGTTATATGGCATTAATATCCTTTCTTCCTTCTCAAGAATGAAAGGGGGAGTAAATAATGAACTAATATATTCCCACCTTGCATTTTTTTCACTCACTTTCATATTAATGACTTTTCACAGGTTCAGGGCTCTACCTTTTGCTATAGGGCAGTCTATAATAGTCCTACTAAACAACTAATATTTTCACTGTAATATGAACCTGCAAGCTTAATTTTGCTGTGGAAGAGAGGTGAAAGCAGGTAGCCCTACAAAAGGCCATACAAATAGGTGTCCAGATGGGTCTTGATATACCTCCATAGAAGGAGATTCCACAACCTCTCTGAGCAACCTGTTCCAGTGCTCCATCACCCTGATCATAAATTATTTCTTCCACATGTCACTATGGAACTTCCTATGTTCAAATTTTAGGCCATTACTCCTTGTCCTACTGCTATGCACCATTGAGAAGAGCCTGGCCTCATCCATTTGCCTCCCACCTCCCTTCAGATATTTATAAACTTTTATCTGATCCCCTCTGGGTTTTCCTTTCCCCAGGCTGACAGACCCAGGTTACTCAGCCTTTCCTCATACAAGTGATACTCCAGGCCCTTTCTCACCTTCATGTCTCTCCTAGGAGATTCCTGTCTTTTTGTAATTGATTCCATACAAGTATAATTTTAGGTTACTTGACTGCATACATTTACAATAATATGATTTAGGTCTCTTTGTGCCATAAGCATGGGAACTAAGAGGAATTTCTATGTCTGTTTCACTTGACTGCTAAGAGAAAACCAAAAGTCCCCAGGGAAAGAACAATGCAAGTGGTATGATTTAAAACCTCTGCTATGGCTTTTTGAATTAGACCCAACATGCGTCGCACTTTGTGGGCAGAGAAGCAATAAACTTGCCACTAGTGGCTCTTTGGTCTTCGGTCTTTCTATCTGGCATGTAGTCAGCTGGGGAAAATTACAGCAAGTTTGACACACTACTGCACCCAGGACAACCTTTATGGTCTTTGTGTCTCGATGAATTAAACTTCCTTGGGTTAATAAGAATGTTGAGCCTCTAAATTCTTTGGCTTATTGCTAAGCCATGGTTCATCCACACAAGTCCAGGCCCTAAACAAAGCATTATGACTGTTAACTATACCTATTCTCCCTCAGCCTTTCAGACATACCTTCCATATTCTTACCTCAGACGAACTGTACAGCTTCTTTCAGGGAATCATGTCTTTCATTATGCAACTTCTTAGCAAATGTTTGTAATTTTTTATCTAGAAAAACTTTTTCCACAGAAGAGAATTTAACACTGGTTAAAAACAAAGAATTCAAGTGGTAGCTGTAAAAAATGAAGTAACTTCTTTTGACACAAACTTAATCCAGTCATGTGATTTGCTACTTTCAATAGTCTCCAGCAATCAAACCATTGGGCACTCACTCTGATGTGAGTGATTGCCAAAGAAAGCAAATAAATACTATCCAGCATTTGTATAGCTCTATTTTTAAGGTTATTGAACTGTTTGGTTTACCACATGTAAACAAAACACGTAGCTATTGAAGTCAGTACCTAATTTTTCTTGCCAAAACCATTCATACTATCAGCCCATCTCATCTATACGTACATAAAATGTTTCATGTGCCATTTTGAGTTTAGCCTTTTGCTACCCTGTGAAAATAAAAAATAAAAACTACACATAAAACTGCATCACCTGTCTATGTTCATCCAACGTGCTTAGTCCTTGTAGAGGCAATAGGCAGTGTATTCGTGTGCTGCTTGTTTCCTGCAAAGGTGGTGGTGCGGGAGATGGGCATGGAACACACTTGTGCAAGAAGGTGGAAATAGCAGTGAGAGCAGCAGCAAGAGAGCTCACATGAAATCTTAGGTACTGGTGTCATGGGTTGAGATACACCTGCTTTAGTGACACAACATAAAATAAGATGTGGGCTGTAAAATCTGTCTGTATTGGGTACTGGCTAACCACTGAGGAGCTGGTGGCTGTTTCCATTCTAACAACTCACATAGGAGGGGAAAACAGAGGATGTGCTTTTTTTTCTTTCATTTCCCTATCCTGACAGTCCTTTTATATTTTAATCATCAAAGTGATGTCCCAGAAAGCTCATGGTTGGGAAAGTTCACACGAGAACTTCACATTTCAATATGACATAGAGAAGGCAAATCAGCAGCAAGCTACCTTCCCAGTGCTGAAGGTCAAAAGTCAAGAAAAGGAATTACAAGCCTGAGGTAAGAAATCACACCAGGGTTTCTGTGGTTATAAAATGCATTTATGTTCCAGGGTGCTTTAAAGTGGAACATTTTTCTTTCTAGTTCTGTATTAATCATTACAATCCTCCTCAATAAAAATGATAGGTGCTTATTTAATTGGTTATAGTCACATCCTGCCAGTTGAATATTGCTGGTTCCTTTGTGGCTATTGTATGAACTTATGTAGGGCATGTTTGAAGTCTGTAAGTTTGAAGGGCCACTCTCCAGGGCATTAAACAATGGCAGGCTGACAACACAGTACCTGTCTTGCAACAGGGAAGCCACATACAAGAATGTAATCTCTCTCTCTCCTTTCTTTTTTTTTCTTTCTTTCTTTCTTTCTTTCTTTCTTTCTTTCTTTCTTTCTTTCTTTCTTTCTTTCTTTCTTTCTTTCTTTCTTTCTTTCTTTCTTTCTTTCTTTCTTTCTTTCTTTCTTTCTTTCTTTCTTTCTTTCTTTCTTTTTCTTTCTTTCTTCCTTCCTTCCTTCCTTCCTTCCTTCCTTCCTTCCTTCCTTCCTTCCTTCCTTCCTTCCTTCCTTCCTTCCTTCCTTCCTTCCTTCCTTCCTTCCTTCCTTCCTTCCTTCCTTCCTTCCTTCCTTCCTTCCTTCCTTCCTTCCTTCCTTCCTTCCTTCCTTCCTTCCTTCCTTCCTTCCTTCCTTCCTTCCTTCCTTCCTTCCTTCCTTCCTTCCTTCCTTCCTTCCTTCCTTCCTTCCTTCCTTCCTTCCTTCCTTCCTTCCTTCCTTCCTTCCTTCCTTCCTTCCTTCCTTCCTTCCTTCCTTCCTTCCTTCCTTCCTTCCTTCCTTCCTTCCTTCCTTCCTTCCTTCCTTCCTTCCTTCCTTCCTTCCTTCCTTCCTTCCTTCCTTCCTTCCTTCCTTCCTTCCTTCCTTCCTTCCTTCCTGTGGTCTACTTAGACTTCAGCAAAGCCTTTGACACTGTCTCCCATGGTATTCTCCTGCAGAAGCTGGCAGCCCATGGCTTGGATGGGTACACTCTCGGCTGGGTAAGGAGCTGGCTGGAGGGCTGGGCCCAGAGAGTGGTGGTAAATGGAGTTAAATCCAGCTGGCGACTGGTCATGAGTGGTGTTCCCCAGGGGTCGGTGCTAGGGCCTGTCCTCTTCAATATCTTTACTGATGACCTTGATGAGGGTATTCAGTGCTCCCTCAGTAAGTTCGCAGATGACACTAAATTGGCAGGGAGTGTCGATCTGCCTGGGGGTAGCGAGGCCCTACAGAGGGATCTAGACAGGCTGGAGAGCTGGGCTGAAGCCAATGGGATGAGGTTCAACAAGACCAAATGCTGGGTCCTGCACTTTGGCCACAACAACCCCAGGCAGTGCTATAGGCTTGGGGTGGAGTGGCTGGAGGACTGTGTGGAGGAAATGGACCTGGGGGTACTGATTGATGCATGGCTGAACATGAGCCGACAGTGTGCCCGGGTGGCCAAGAAGGCCAACGGCATCCTGGCTTGTATCAAGAATGGTGTGGTGAGCAGGACTAAGGAAGTCATCCTGCCCCTATACTCGGCATTGGTGAGGCCTCACCTCAAGTACTGTGTCCAGTTTTGGGCACCTCAGCACAAGAAAGATATGGAAGTACTGGAGCAGGTCCAGAGAAGGGCAACGAGGCTCGTGAAGGGCTTGGAGAATCAGCCCTACGAGGAGAGGCTAAGGAAGCTGGGGCTGTTTAGTCTGGGGGAAAGGAGGCTGAGGGGAGACCTTATCGCGCTCTTCCAGTACCTGAAAGGTTCTTACAGTGAGAGTGGGGCAGGTCTCTTCTCACTAGTGACAAGTGACAGGACGAGGGGAAATGGCCTCAAGTTGCGCCAGGGCAAGTTCAGGTTGGATATTAGGAAGAACTTCTTTACAGAAAGGGTGGTTAGGTACTGGAATAGGCTCCCCAGGGAGGTGGTTGAATCGCCATCCCTGGATGTGTTTAAGAGCCGTTTGGATGTGGTACTCAGGGATATGATTTAGCAGAGGTTTTTTTAGAGATGGGGTACTGGTTAGGTTGCAGTTGGACTTGATGATCTTCAAGGTCTTTTCCAACCTGGGTAATTCTATGATTCTATGATTTTGAGCAGTCCATAGGTGTAAGTCAGTATATGTTCGGTCAAAAGGTAACAGAGGAAACAGAAACCAGAAAGCCTTCAAATGGGAGGAAACATTGGAAAGTGGAGTTGGGAGAATTTTTCAGTGCCAGACCAAAATGTTCTGAAATCTGACAACAATGGAGCACAACCAGATAACTTTTTTTGCCCTAAATGTATTGATGCAATTGTGTTTTAGTAAGCTGAACTGATAGTAAGCTAAGGTACTTTCTTGAGGATGCATCTCACAGTAATCTCCTGTTCCTCCAACTTACAGGTACAGCAAGACACTCTCTTTTCTGATGAAGTCTCCAAAGCTTAGAATAGATCTGTCCTTTGAGGACTACGCCTGGGTGTTACTTAGACTTAAGCATGTAGAATCTGTTATTAAGCTTTAAGGGGATATAGTAAGGTCATAGACATTCTGCACTATATAGTATTTTCTTCATGGGTTATATTTACTGCATTGATCCTTATACACTTTCTGCCTTTCTCACTACTATTGAAAGAACTTTTAGGTCTCAGTTGGAAGAAGGTGGTTTTGTAGGCACCATCTGCTCCACACTTTGTTCCTCAAGTCAAGTAAGAGAAAACTCCACAAGCAAACACATAAACACATCACATGTCCACGCCACCTCTTGTGGGATGACCTTTTCTTTCTGATTGAAAATTTCAGCCTCCAAAGCTCCTCCATCAACTGAAAAAACATTTATTATTATTAATATTAATTATATTATTAATATTAATATTAATATTAATATTAATATTAATATTAATGTTAATATTCCTAACTGAGGTAACGAAACATATCCATTCTCTCCCCTCACTGACTGAATCCATCTCCACATTCTTTAAAAGTTTCCAAAAGGTTATCTCATACATATTCTGTGAAGCCAATGCTAGGAACACAGGGAATGAGACTTGTTTTGTTCATTTCTTCCTGCTCGGTGTGCTGTAACCAGGCAGTACCCTCCTGTTACTGACAATGTGAAAAGCATTAAGTACCACCTGTCCTGGGAATGTGGAAATGGGTGTAGAAATGTTTGGCAGCACTACCAGAATCTGATTTCTGTACCTTACAAAGACTAGAAGATCTTGATAGAAAATGACAAACACACAGAATGAGAGTATTACTGGATGGTCAATGTTCATACATATGCATACGTCTACTGATCTTTATGAGGTCTATTCAAAGGCTCTTGACATCCTTAAGGGACCCTCCTTCAGGACAGTGCTCCTGAACTTTAAAGCTGGAGTCCAGCAACAGGTTTAGAGGCAGAAATATTTGCTATGTAGAGTAGAAATACCCAATTCAGTTTTAATTATTGCTGTTCATGACAATTTCACACTACTCTTTGATTCTGTTCTATAGAGTGTAAATATTACTGAATTATAATCATGGACTAGAAAACAGTAAAAACTTACAAGAGAACAAAAAGACCAATAAGAAATGCCAGCCTCACTCATTTGGAATGCTATAGTTATCCTTCATCTAAGGTTTATGACTGGCAGAATATTTGTAATAACACATTTAAAAATATCATATTCTATGCTAAATTCCTCCAAGATCTCAAAGATAATATGCCTTATAGTCACATTATCATTGCTTTATATATCAAGATCCTGCAGAGACTTGCTTAAACTACTTTTCTCCAATCCCAAGACCAGTGGCTGAGCCACAGAGCATCCTGGCCAAACTCCACACAGTATTCCAAAGACATACTTGCACCACAGAGTCCCACGGGAGTCTCATGTTCTTTTTCATTTCCTGCTTCACTCTGCTTTGTTGCGCAGTGTCACGGAGCTGAAGAGGTGCACCTGGCCAGCTAGAGACAGCTGTGACTCTGTGATGAATGAAACAATCTCTACACTGTGGGAGTGTGAGTTTCCTTGGTTGTATCCTTAGTCAGTGTGAATTAGCTTGAGCCCATTAAAGTTAATGGAGTACTGATTTATTCCCTGGACAAACAGAGACAGTTTAGAGCAGGAAGGCTCTCACCAGTTCACTAGTGGGATCTAATGTCATCATATCTTTATACCTTACAGAATCCGGATTTGAATGACTCACACTCATTTAGCAACCTTGTTTAAAAATAAAAAATAAAAAATAAAAAAAAGAAATAAAAAAATAAAATAGAGATGCAATGTGTGCCATAATTCCTATAGTGTCTTCTTGTCCGTGGAACTGTTGATTCAGACTTGGTAGATGAAGAAAGACCAATGATGTCAGACTCTGCACATTAATCCAGTTCTCAAGGGAGCTAAATAAATGCACACACATTCAAAGACTCTACACCACACTGTTCACAGCCAAAAATTCTGTTCTCAGAGGACAGGGGAACTGAGGCAAAGATGTCAGCTGAGATTCTACAGCTGGTGAATCAGCATTTACTGGAATTCTTATTCTCTTCAATTTCTCTTATTATTCTTTTTTTTTTTTTTTTTTTTTTTTTTTTTTTTTTTTTTTTTTTTTTTTTTTTTCCCCACAGTTTATTCAGAGTTTGCTCACTGTAATACCAGCCATAACATTTGTCAGGTTATCTTATGTCCTATTGGTATTCACTTGTCTGTTTCCAAATTGCATTTGAAGAATTTTACATTTTGGCTGAAAGAAAGAAGAAAGGTTATGATTGATTGGGAAACATTTTACCTCAAGAGTTCATGCCTTTGCAGTTCTGTGCCAAGCAGATAATTGCAGCAGCATATTGTGAGTAGACTGCTGGAGTGAATATTGTATTGTTCTCTTCTCCATATCCTTCATGAATGCAAATGCAAAATCAGGCATACTCTCACAGTCACAGTTTGAGTCCCTGAGCAGATTGTTACTCTCAGAAACAAAATCAAATACAGTGAATTGAAAGTGCTTCTGATTCCCTCTTACCCTGAGGCACATGAATGGCAAGTCTGCACCTGTGATAGGAAGCACTGATCACCGTTTTTCTAGTTGTGTTTTTTGAAATAGCTTGTGCTTTCACTGCATATCTCAACAGTCTAAAAAGCTGGAATTGCATTTTCCTCAAGCCATAATTTGAACAGATTAGGTGGATAAAGACCCCTTTATGGTAGGAGTGCAGGCTTGTAGACTGGCTCTTTGCTTAGGAGCAAATCTTACTTCTGGACAATGGCCTCAGTTATTTCTCAGATATAAAACAATGAATGTACATCCTCCCGTGAATTGTTTATTTCATACCATGATGCATGCTGAAGTGAAATACTTTCTTTGCTGTTGTTGCTCTTAAGTGTGAAATTCAGATGGGAACATTATGCAAAAGTCCCCAATGTGTCTTTTGTTTCTCCAGCAGTTCATTTCATTGTGTCATTCCAGTAACAGATCCTCAGTATGATGGTGAATGAGTTGTTACATATCTAGGTTACATGCTGCAAGAAGGAGGAAGGGCCATCTGGAATCTCCTGGTAGCCAGCTCCTATGAGAGTACTTCATCTTGGCTGTTGAATTCATGGTATGCATAGTAACCGACAAGGTGGCACACTTGCATATTGCAAGATATGTGCTTCATTTTTCTGAACTGCCACATGGCTTAGGTTTTACACACCTGCAGATGTTTTACCTCATTATATAAGTGTTTTAAAACCATTTGGGAGAACTCTGTGTTCTTAGTGCAACAACTGAAAAATGCTGTAACAGGGACATACCCCCTTCTCTCAACTACAGTATGTAGTACTTATTCCAGGTGAACCTATAAAATATACCCTCTCAGCCAATGAGCCATCCTCAGGTGTAAATCAGTTTTACCAGGTGAAGGCAATGGTAAAGGCAAAGACAAAGGCAGAGGGGTTCTTTTATCTTCCCATTTCATAACCATTAAAAGTTGTTGGACAGTTTTAGCAAGTGCAAGCTATAAAATACGTCCTCAAAAGAGAGAGACTCCCTTTTCTGTTTAAACTACTTTTTTTTTTTTTTTTTTTTTTTTTTTTTTTTTTTTTTAATAAAACTTCACAACACACTTGCTGAGCAAGGAATTGCATGATACCATCCATTTAAAAGTCATTAGGGCCCAAATGGATCTGTCATTATTTCCAGCCACAGAAGAACACATGCTCTGCAACATCTAGCTATCAGCAATGCTGTCAGCATTGTTATTTGTTTTGTGCCATACATAGGAACCCCAAAAAATTGCTAAAATCTCTGATTTTATAAATGCAGAACAATAAAACTGTTCCTCCCCTCATAACTTCCTGTCTTTGTGCAGATTGGAGACAACAGATGGACAAGTTCATAACAGAAGGAAATATCAGCTGCGCAGGAGCACATCAGAGCTCCACCTAACCTACTGTCTGGTCCCTGGCAGTGGCCACCTGCAGGTGCTTAGGAAGAATTTAAGGATACAATACAGCAATACTTTGCCAGAACACTCAACCTATCTCCGCTGATTGGCAGGTCAAAGACTTTAAAACACAGAATCATAGAATCACTTGAAGACACCACTAAAGGCCATATAGTACAACTTCCCTGCAGTGAAGGGAGACATGTCCAGCTAGATCAGGTTGCACAGAGCCCCATGCAGGCTGACCATGAATGTATCCATGGACAGTGCATCCACTCTTCTGCTCCACTGCCTCATCACTCTTGTGGTAAAAAACTTCTTCCTTCACCCTGCTGGCCAGACTTAATTTGATGCAGCCCAAGATACAACTGGCTTTTAGCAGGACGGTGCTTCACCCTTACATCTCCCAACTTGTACTGATAGTGGGAGTTGCCACAACATAGGTGCAGGACCTTGCACCTCCCTATACAAAGTCAGTGCCTTCACCTAAACAGCCCTTCATGTTTTCTTCTAAGAATTAGTGTAGTCCCATTTGTTAGCCATTAAAATTTTAGCAGCCACAGAGCCTAACAAGCTGTTGTGCAAAAGGAGAATCTCTCTGGTTTCCTTGGTGCCCTGAACTCAAGAGCATCCCACACTCATCATCACTACACCATGCACAATCTTGTAATGACTCTACAACTGCAGTCCACTTCTTTTCTTCTCTCCTCTCCAGGCTGAGAATCATTTTTTATGCAGCCACTCCTCAGGATGAAGAAATGCAGTATTCTTTCACACAGACAACAAGGTCCACAGGATGGCACACCAGTTGCCTAGCCCCAAATTTAACCAGCCTGGGGAACATCAGGCTGATTTTGCTCAGGTTGAATTATTCCCAGGGAAAATGCACATGTTGGTGAGTGCAGCCATTGGCAGTGAAAACAGCCTTCATCCAACCCAGCAGCATTTTGGCATTCAGTGAACAGCAGGGCCTCAGGGACAGTGATGAGCAGAGCACTTAACAAGGTCTGGGATGAAAGTGAGTTTCTCTGTGGAAGGTGAAGGAAGGGAATAACAACAAAGCAAGCTGAACCACACTGCTGACCTTCCCTGAAATTTGGTTCTGTCTCATAACACCACTGCATCTTTTTTTGTGTTTCCACATGGTGCTCACCACCAGGAAACTGCAAGTTCTTGCTTTTAAACCATGCCACTAAATGCTCTGAGATAGTGAGAAAGATTGTGTTAGGTCTCATCAGCATACTGAATATCACTTATCTCACAGAGAGCAGGAGTAACTCCAGGGTGTTTAATTACCTAAGATACTCCAGTGCTAAGAAATGCAGTAAACAATTAATATAATTTAACTTTACAGCTAACATAACAAATTAAAATACAGAAACAAATCCATTTTTTTCATTTCGTTAGACAGGATATAAAATCTCCTGTGAACACGCCTGACAAATGGGATCTCCCTTTAGGGCATTACTTATGAAAAATGACAAGTAGAATATTTCTATCAGCACTTTGCAGAGATTCTGTCAGCAAATTCCCAAACCTTGCACTTCCAAACTATACTGAGAGAGATTTTCTCTTTCATTGCTCTTGTTAGGAGCTCTTTCTCGCCTAACACATTTTGGGGTTCTGACATGAGTCAATCTCTGGAAATGTTCTGAAACCTACAAGGTATGGCACTCCTCCTAAGACTGATTCCAGTTCATTAAAAATAAAATTTTGTTACCTCATGTAGTAGATAAATGTGTTGTTCAAGCATCATACTGAAATGCAGAAAACTCTTCATCCAAACTGACACTTTTTTACCATAAAGAACCAACATTTCTATCCATCCAATCTGTCTGCCTACTTATACCTCGGATCACCCTGGCATTCAGTCACAACAGGGAAAAACAAAACAAAAAGAACACTTCTTCATCAGCAGTCACTATCAGCACGTATGAGCTATCAGATTCTGTTTGCACTGCTCATAGCCTTCACAGCTCCCTGGGAGCTGCATCTGCAGTCTGAACGTGCAGCACTCACTTCAAACTAGAGACACCATGCAACACTGAATGCTTAAATCCTTCCTCCACCGAGTGTGTTTGTTATCATGGATTAAGGTGGAGCTCCCCTGGCAGTTTGCATGGGCAAAAGGTCAAAGAGGGATCTGTCTGCCAGTGACATATTAACACCTACTGATGTACATCTTACATTTTCTGAGTTTCATGGCATCAGCTTGGCTTAAACAAAAAAAATCTGTCATGCCAGACTCTCCAACAATGTGAGCAGTTAGAGATACAACAAAGGCTGTATTGTCTTCTAGTGTAAAAAATAGCCTGATTTACTTTGGTTTATTTGGATGGTTGAATTAGCCAAATTTTTTCTCCTATTACCACAATTACCACCCAAATCCTATCAGATCTGTAATGCATGTACTTAAAATTCAGCTGAATTTCAGCGAGCAGTCTAACCTATCTGCTTTTCTTTACTACCTAACACAACACCTCAACCCATTAGCCTACTGCCCCTGTGCTAACCTGACTGTGCTGCTGGTCCTCCTCTTGCAACCAGGATTAGGGACTGAGCACACCCTAACGACCCAGAGGGTATTTGGGGACACAGGAATAGCCACCCATCTCCTCACCAGCCTGCCAGGGATGCATGGAGGTGGTGGTGCAGCCATGATGGTGCTGTGGTGGTACCGCTGGCTGGGGACAATACACCAACCACAGTGACAACACTGTCTGAAGACTGGAGGGACAGGATTCCCAGAGCTTCTGGCTGCTTGTCATCAGGTGCTGCCAGCATGTAGGGTCAGAAAGAGGGCTGTAAGCATAAGAGCAAATCTCCATTGTCCCATGGACAATCTGGGTAAGCATGTTAACTTCTTCCCAGAAGGCAGCGCCTTATAAATTAGGTACTTAAATTAAGTGGACTGATTTTTACCATCTGTTGTTAAACACATTATTTGTGTGTGCCTGTGTGTGTTTCTTCAAGTTATAAATTAGGCTACAGTCAAGTAGGTGGTATTCCTTACATGCTGTTTCACTTACCAAACTGACTATAATGTCTCTTCTGTAATCATTACCATTTAGCTGCTCTGGACCTATGCCAACCTAGGGCTAGTATTCAATTGCTTATTTCTGAGGAGAAAAAAACATCAGAAAGAGAGAAGTAAAAAGTGGCTGGAGCCTCAAAGCTGAAAGCTTTCCATAGGGTTAATTTAAGTTCAAGATTTAATTTAAAGCATAATTCACAGTAAAACAGAACATATTGAAGTCTGTATCTCTGTGAACACAAGAGAAACAGCAGGTCAAGATGCTGTAAGGTGTGTCCAGGCTCCCTTCCATTCTCCAGCATAACCAAGGCTTAGCACATGCCCCCTGGAAGTCTGCATGGTTGGGCATTACAGGCTCCAGGAAGGGCTGTAACCTCAGTGGGTGGACAGCAGCAAGAAGTTCAGCATATGGCCAAGTAGCAAGAACATCTGAACTGCCAGAACCCCAATGGGCACTGTCAGCTGGTGATCTAATTCTAAAAATGTACTTTATTTGAAGTAAAGTATGCCTCTGCAGTGTGTGCATGGCAAGTTTGGAGCTGCCCTGGGATACCTTGTGAGTGTCATGTGCTACCCTGCCTTCAGCAGACTGTATGCACACATTGGTTTGACTCCTGAGGACATGTGGAGGAAGTGCCAGGCCTCTGAGAAGCTGCTCACAAGGAAAGAGATGGGAACAGAGAGTTCAGGGAAATACCTTAGCCTGAAACACTGTCCTTCCTATTAAATTAAGCTTTCTTTCTCAGCCTACAGTGCTAAATCTCAGTTAATGGGAGGCTGCTTACAAGCTGTGGGTACTGCTTGCGGTACTGTCATGATCGTTTCACTCTCACCTTGTTTTCTCCTGTGTTTGCTTTGTTTACATTATCTCTTGCCATAAACTGCAATCTTAATTCATTTTGGATGAGTCACACTGCCTTCCCATTCACCTGAAACAAGGATTTCTTTGGTTACTCTTCATCATCACCAGTTGTACAGTTTTTAGTCCATCAGTATCTCTTATATGTAAATGACTATTCAAGTGTTTCTTGTTACCTCCCACCATTCTGCCTCTGGCACACAGCACCTGAGGAGCCTCTTGCCACAACGCCTGGGCCTCCCTACTGCTTTCAGCCAGGAAAGAGAACAACCCAGGAAGATTTCATCCCTGGATTGACTCTATTTCAAACCTTTGGAAGGTGCCACCTGTGGTGATGCGTTTGTGTTTCTGGTGATGTGTCTGCTTGCATTACACCCAGCAGGAATTGAAATACTGTGCGCAGTGCCTTGTCTTTATACAAGAGTAGCGTCAAAACACAAAATAGATCATTTCTTCTTTCAGCAAGGACATTTCTTCACATAAGGAAAGGAGCACTGTGCTTATACACACTCTTATCATTCTCTCAGGTCTTAGGGCAAATCAGTATGATCACTCCCTATTCTCCTGCCTGCCAGGCTCCCCACAAAACAATTAAACAAAACTGCATGCTTATTACTGCATCTGTTGTCTTACTTCAGTGCTTATTTTCCTGCTACCTCCATCCCTCTGACCCACAGCCACTGCCCCCTGCTGCTTCTCCTTCACGCTCATTTCCCTCTACAGTTACCTGGTGCGTGGCATCCCACACCTTCTACATCTAAATTATGTCTGACAGGTTGCTGAATGCTTTGACCCCACAGTGTCAACTTTTGTGTTGATGAGCCATATAATCACATAGGAGCTATACTGACAAGCTAGTGGAGAATTTAGATAGTAACTAAATAAAAAGAGATGACAGATAATGAAGTAAGACATGGCACAATACAGTTAGTGAAGCAGAATGGTGGCAGAAGACTGTCCTTCAGGACCCACTTGCCCTGTGGGGGATTTTAGCAAGTTACTGGGAATGAAAACTGTTTTGCACATACTGTGGAAATCACTAAGAGACGAGACATGAAAATGCTTATTGGGCTATATGGTCTTTGAGGCAGAAAAATGTCACACATTCTGGAAAGCTCCTGGCCACCTACAAATGGCTGAATAACCCTAAGTTATGTATTGTACTGGAAGGGACCTCATGGTCCCAGACCACTGATCCTGCATGCATCACCAGAAACCATATCAAAGAATATAACATGCAGCATAACTACACTTTTTCTGAGCTTTGCAGCTTCCCACATAGGTTTCAGAGGTGCTGACAACTTAGGCAAATCACTCTGTTTGCTACACTGTCAAGATTAGCTATTATCAGTTAGTCACGTTTGGCTTGTTTCTTCTAAATCTCTGCCAGTTCTGAATAAGCTGGGAAACAGTTGCATTTCTCGTCCTCCTATTCTCTGCCTCTGGCCACACCATGATATCTTGTTCTGGAAAGCTTTTTCTTTCGTTCCCCCCTTCATCCTATTCTGTCCATGAGGAAGATAGCAGGAAGGATAGGTGAGGAAGGAGGGGTGGCGGCGTGGCTCTCTATGTCAGGGATTGCTTTCATGCTGCAGAGCTTGCAACTGGGGACGATGTGGTTGAATCCCTATGGGTAAAGATCGGGGGAAGGGCTGATAAAGCCAACATCCTGGTGGGCGTCTGTTATAGACCGCCAAACCAGGATGAAGAGGCAGATGAGCTGTTCTATAAGCAGCTGGCAGGAGCTGCGCAGTCACCAGCCCTTGTCCTCATGGGTGGCTTTAACTTCCCTACATATGCTGGGAGTACGGCATGGCGGAAAAGAAGCAGTCTAGGAAGTTCCTGGAATGCATAGAGGATAACTTCCTAATGCAGCTGGTGAGAGAGCCCACGAGAGGAGCTGCTCTGCTAGGCCTGCTGTTCACAAACAGGGAAGGTCTAGTGGGAGATGTGGAGGTTGGGGGCTGCCTTGGACAGAGTGACCACAAAATGGTAGAGTTCTCGATTCTAGGTGGAGCCTGGAGGGAGAATAGCAAAACTGCCACCTTAGACTTCCGGAGGGCAGACTTTGATTTGTTCAGAAGACTAATAGGGGCAGTCCCCTGGCATTCAGTTTTAGTGAACAAAGGGGTCCAAGATGGCTGGTCTCTCTT
Organism: Excalfactoria chinensis; assembly: GCF_039878825.1. Taxonomy (NCBI): domain Eukaryota; kingdom Metazoa; phylum Chordata; class Aves; order Galliformes; family Phasianidae; genus Excalfactoria; species Excalfactoria chinensis. The sequence continues at coordinate 25,939,710 of NC_092857.1, forward strand.
GAAGATGGAAGTCTTAAAGGTGCAAGAGCAGGCAGTCCCCCTGAGCTGCAAAATGAGCCGGCGGGGAAGAAGACCAGTGTGGATGAATAGGGAGCTGTTCTTAAGGTTGCGGGAGAAAAAGAGAATCTACAGCCTGTGGAAGGAGGAAAGAGTAACTCAGAATGACTACAAAGAAGCTGTTAAGATGTGTAGAGGGAAAATCAGAGAGGCAAAAGCCCAGCTTGAATCTAGGCTGGCAGCTGGGGTAAAAACAAACAAGAAACTCTTTTACAAATACATCAACTGTAAGAGGAAGACAAAGGGGAATCTCCATTCTTTACTGGACGAGGCTGGGAATGTGATCACAGAGGATAAGGAAAAGGCAGAGGTTCTGAATGCCTTCTTTACATCTGTCTTTAAAAGTAATCTCGGTTATTCCCAGGGCTCCCCACGCTCTGGCTTGGTAGCCTCGGCTGGGAAGCAGACTGAACCCCCTGTGATTCTTGAAGAAGCGGTCAGGGAATTACTACTCCAACTGGACTGCCACAAGTCCATGGGTCCAGATGAGATTCACCCAAGAGTGCTGAAGGAACTGGCGGAGGTGATCGCTGAGCCTCTTTCCGTTATCTTTCAGCGCTCCTTGTTAACGGGTGAGATCCTGGAAGACTGGAGGCTTGTCAACATGACTCCCATTTACAAGAAAGGTTGTAAGGAGGATCCGGGGAACTACAGGCCTGTTAGCCTGATCTCGGTGCCAGGGAAGGTAATGGAATGGATTGTCTTGAGGGAGATCACGCGGCAGGTGTGGGATGACCAGGAGATCAGACCCAGCCAGCATGGGTTCGTGAAGGGCAGGTCCTGCATGACCAATCTGATCTCCTTCTATGACCCTGTGACTCGTCTGATGGATGAAGGAAAGGCTGTTGATGTGGTCTACTTAGACTTCAGCAAAGCCTTCGACGCTGTCTCCCATGCTATTCTCCTGCAAAAGCTGGCAGCCCGTGGCTTGGATGGGTACACTCTCGGCTGGGTAAGGAGCTGGCTGGAGGGCCAGGCTCAGAAAGTGGTGGTAAATGGAGTTAAATCCAGTTGGAGACCGGTCATGAGTGGTGTTCCCCAGGGGTCAGTGCTAGGGCCTGTCCTCTCCAACATCTTTACTGATGACCTTGATGAGGATATTCAGTGCTCCCTCAGTAAGTTCGCAGATGACACTAAATTGGCAGGGAGTGTCGATCTGCCTGAGGGTAGTGAGGCCCTACAGAGGGATCTGGACAGGCTGGAGAGCTGGACTGAAGCCGATGGGATGAGGTTCAACAAGACCAAATGCTGGGTCCTGCACTTTGGCCACAACAACCCCAGGCAGCGTTATAGGCTTGGGGTGGAGTGACTGGAGGACTGTGTTGAGGGGACCTGGGAGTACTGATTGATGCATGGCTGAACATGAGCCGACAGTGTGCCCAGGTGGCCAAGAAGGCCAACGGCAGCCTGGCTTGCATCAAAAACAGTGTTACTAGCAGGAACAGGGAGGTAATTGTCCCCCTGTACTCGGCATTGGTGCGGCTGCACCTAGAGTACTGTGTTCAGTTTTGGGCCTCTCACTGCAAGAAAGACACTGAAGCCCTGGAACGCATTCAGAGGAGGGCTACAAAGCTGGTGAGGGGTCTGGAGCACAGGCCTTATGAGGAGTGGCTGAGGGAACTGGGATTGTTCAGCCTGGAGAAGAGGAGGCTCAGGGGAGACCTTATAGCTCTCTATAACTTCCTGAAGGGAGGTTGTGCTGAGCTGGGGGTCGGCCTCTTCTCTCATGTAATTAGTGATAGAACTAGAGGGAATGGTTTCAAGCTGTGACAGGGGAGGTTCAGGCTGGACATTAGGAAGTATTACTTCTCGGAAAGGGTAGTCAGGCATTGGAATGCACTGCCCAGGGAGGTGGTAGAGTCACCGACCATGGGAGTGTTCAAGAAACGTTTGGATGTTGCATTGAGGAATATGATTTAGCTGGGAAGTATTGCTAATGGTTGGACTAGATGATCTTCTAGGTCTTTTCCAACCTGAAAATTTCTGTGATTCTGTGAACTACAGCATGGCTCTTTTGGAGGTTTTTGCCTTTAAACACCTGCAAAGAGCAAGGAAGACAAACATAAGCGTTTAATGAAAACAGGTGGGGAAACTCAGCTAACTACATAAGTATTTGTTTTTTCTTCACCTTCAGGTCTATTGAGGTAATCCAGTTACCCATTATGTCAACATCATCAAGTTCCTGCTGAATAAATATTTGCAAAATACCATCTTCCACACAGATCTGACAATAACCTAATAATCCTGTACATACAGAGGTTGTAAAACACATGGAAACCCTCATTTTGCATAAAACATCATGTAACTAACCTGTTGTTATATCCTCACCTGAAAGCTGCTAAACAGGGATTTCTGACCCGCTTTTACAACAGCAGAATACAATGCATTTTATAAAATAACTAATCTTTAGGAAGATTTTCCAGATATAGTGTCTGACAGAGGCTGCGGTTAGGTTTAAGTGACACTGGGTGATCTGTTACCTTCAAAACACTTCCGCAGTTCAGAAGCTTTCCCTGTTCCTTTATTTGGGTGAGGAAGCAGAAGGGAGGCACTGATGTTCTGCCAGAAGTCAAAACCAAAGGAAGATTTTTCAAAGGTAAATTCATTATCTCTTAAGAGATAGTAGCAGTAAAAGGACTTTTCTGTGTCTTCTTCAGCTCTCCAAACAGTGGAGACAAAGAAAAATCCTGAGAACACCAAAGAAAAAGAAGTTTTGGGCATTGCATTGCTCTGAGCAGAGGAACACAGAAAGTTTAACCTGTAAATCAAGCCAGTGCTGTGCAGCCTGTGGAGAGAGCAGAACAGAAGATAATGCTAATAACCCGTTAAAACTGCTCAACCCTATACTCATGAAATGCCTGACAAGCTCACTCTATTAAAGTGATTTACAAATGGTACATGGTTGTGATAAGGACAGCAATCTTGTTGACAGATTTTCACGCATATGCATAAATATATGTGTATACAAACAAACACATGCAGAAAATCTGGCTAAAATCCAAGCAGCAAAGTCTTTGTCTGCCCCTGAATTGATATGTTCTTTGGTATGCAATACTGTAGATAAGATTTTAGTACAAAACTCTGCTTGTGTTATGCAAATGCCTCCTGGAATGTGAAGTTAGCGGAGACAGAGATGTAACTCAGCAAAATCTCTTCTTCCACTTCAAAGTTATTTAATTTCATCAAAAAGTCGCAGGAGTAGTTTGCTTGTTTTTAACCAGCCTTTCCTATCTGTAAAGAAATGCTAGTAATTTTGCAGCAAAACATTTCAATTTGTACACCAAAAGCAGAGCACACAGTGGACTACATACTCACTGAGCACATTGTACTACTCTCTTAACAGACCTGAGACGGAAGGTCTCCAGCACTCTGCAGTTGGGAGCATCTCTGGGGTAAGTATGTGGCTGAGTCAGGACTGAAAAGTGTCTTTGCCAAGGACTGCTGCTGTGGAGCATGGGGACAGACTGGACAAGGAGAATATGATGCAGAGAGAAATGATTTTACAGTGGTACACCCTTCTGAGATCCACCATAGATTATGAACTTTAAAATGTAGGTTCAGTAAATCAGTCCAAGTCATGTGGTACTGCCTCCTCCTCTCCTCCAAGACAGTGCTCAAGCTCAGGTGTGAAGCTGGATGTGCTTGTGATGAGGAGGAGGTACATCTTCATCCCCCACAGACCTGGCTGATCACAGGATGTTCTTTCAGATTTGGGATGCAGCATGTGACGTGCATGCAAGGGAAATGTAGGTGCAAATAGAAAGCAGAGGTTCATAAAATTAGTGAGCTGTGCTAGCATACTATTACTTGGAGATCACTTGGAGTGCTGGGTGAGGAAAGGCTCAGGAGGGGCTGTCTTGCCCAAGGAAAGGAGAATAAGAAACTAAGAACAAAGCTACTGGAATGGGCATATTTGTTAAAGGAAGGAACTTGGAGAAGCCTGTCCAAATTCTTGAAAAATACTTCCAGAACCAAGTTTCACATTAAGCCCTTTCCAGTCTCTTGCATGCAAAGTGCATGAACTCACATTTTCCAGCTGCTAGCTGTTTTCAGTAAATCCTACATAATGTATCACCATTTCTACTGATGCTGTGAGAGAGCACATAAATCAGGAGAAATGGCTGTCCCAATGCTGTGAAGCTTGTACATATCATATCACATTGTAACTGAAACCAGCACAACTCACCACTGGCCCATCACTTGGGATCACTGTTCTGCCTCCAATGGCTGTGTAGTGACTGTCCTTCCTCACTGCAGAGTTTCACCTTCAGTTTTCCCTTTGTGGCATTACACTGAAATCCCTAGCCCTGAGAAAACACAGCCCACTGCCCAAAACCCACTTGGAGGTATGTGAGCATCACTGTGTGGTCTCTGCTTCCATAGTATCTCTGTCTTCCATACATAGAACTGATATTCATTCCCACACAGTGAGTACAATTTGTTCTTGTCGATGCCATTTTCTGTCTTTTTAAAGTTTGCTTGTGTTCACTGCAGGGCTGGTACCAACTGGCCATGTATGAAAAAACACTAATATTAGCCACTACAAGCGACAGTGAGCAGTGGAAAGCCTGGCAATATGCAATACAAAAAATAGTGGCTAGTCCTTCCATTTTATATCTCCTAATTTGCTACTCATCATCCCACCTGCAAAAATAAATAAATAAATAATAAGGTAGCCAAGGGGGGAAAAAAAAAAAAAAAAAAAAAAAAAAAAGTGAAGGAGAAAAAATGTTCCAACTAAGTAGACTGGGGATAAGTGACTGCAAAACCTTATTTTACCTGTTTTGTTTATTTGGGCAAGTTCAAGCAGAGATCATGAGGTGTCTGAGTTTTCCTCCCAAGAATATCTAGGTTAGAGTCATTAGCCTGCTTGTGGCCTTTCTTGTTCTCCTAGTAGGAATGTCACAAGGTGCTGGCATCTGAGAGCCATCAGTTCCATATGCTAGAAACTGATGCTGCTGCAGTGTGAGTAGTGAGCAACGAACCTTGCCAGAGACTTCTCAGAACTGGGACCATGCAGTCTGGCAAAAAGCAAAACAAAATGTTACAGCAAAGGCTGGGAAAAGCAGTACTAATATACTCTTACCTGAATCTTAATTATGAAATATTCAAGAATTTTTGGTAGTGAAATGTCATTTCTGATTAGTGTTCTTCTTATGTCTGAAGTAATTTGAGAAGGAGAAAGAAACAGCGTTGAAATGTTCATTTGTATTAAGACTGTTAACAAAGGACTAATCATGGCATGTTTTAATGTTCAAAGCAAACTGCAGAGCAGATGAGAGTCTGTGATAATAAGGCACTGACATTCCTAATTAATATGAGCATTACATTTTTTTGAATGAAGGAAGAGGATGGGCAATGGAGAAGAACTCGTGAAGCAAAACATCTCCAAGCACACTTGAATATGAATTGATAATCATGCATGCTGTAAACAGCATAACCTGAAGAAAGCTTAGTCTATCCAGTGTGATCCACTGATCCATCAGGATACAGCCTGAGAACAGATGTAGTGCAAAAATTCTTAGCTATTATGTCTTTCTGTTCATCAGGACCAAGTAAACACTAAAGCTACAACCAGGAGGAAGGGAAAAGGGGGGCAGGGGGGGAAGTAGTGAATAAGTCTCACAGTAAATGTGATTGCATAACAGAATGCCACCAAAACAAAATAACTGGAGTTCGCAGGAAAATACTTGAGGTTAACAACACAACAGCAAGAGTGAAGAACAACAAAGGAAAAACACTGCTGCAGGTGGGCTGGGATAGAATATCCTGACAGCTTGTGAGAAAGGAACAGAAGCTGTCAGAGAAGACAGGCTAAAGGACTGCAGATGGAAAGCCCTTAGCAACATACAGGTTCAGGCACTGTGCAACACTTGCTTTTACAGATGGCAAGCTATGTGTATGCATTACTTCCAAGGGGCAGACTTTCACGGTTACAGTACCACTAAGGATATTAATGAGGTGAGATATGGCAAAAGTAACATTTTCTACTCAACAGCTGACAAAAATCAGACCCTGAAGGAACATTTGCTTGAAAACAGCTCTTTTTTTTTTTTTTTTTTTCCTACTTGTATCAGTTAAATTAATAAGCCTCAAAATTTTCGCTTTTTAGAACAGCTTCTTGGAGCACCTGCTGCCTATGTCTGAGAAATCTCTAAATTGCAGCAGCTGGTCCATTTCCAGACCACACCTTTCTCCTAGGGCCTTATGATAAACATCCAAATTTGCTCTGGTTATGTCTGTCCCAGGTGCAAAGACAGAAGGTTCTTGCTGTTGGCAGTGGTCTGACCATAGCAGCACTGTGGGCCACATCACAACGCTGGTGCAGTCCACATTTACCTGCCTTTTTGTCAAGCACTCATCAGCATGGGAAACTGAGACTGAATTAGCTGCTGGTAGGCCTCTTACTGACAGGGAAGCCAGGCATGTTGAAGCTGTGACATGGAAAAGAAAGAAACACAATGCTAATGTTACCAAAGATGAAAAAAATGTGTAACAGAAACTTGGATGTCACTCTACAAGATTGAGAGACTTCTGCACTGTAGGGACTGCTTTTTCATTGAGATACTTGGGAAAAGGCATATATGCTTGAGGAGCAAGGACTGAAACCAGGATATCTTCCTTTATTTTTGGTGCCTCAGCTTAGGCTTCAAATTGTGTCAATGTTTTAATAAAGCTGCTGTTGCAGGATTGCTGGGATTGTTAACATGATAGTTCAAGATTCAAAAAGATTTTCTCCTGACTTAGAAGCAATAAAAACAAAACTGAGTTTTCAGGTGCTCCAGGCATTCTCTTCAGCCTTCTGTACCAGTGAGGGTGCTGCCAAATCTAGCAGTTTTGTAGTGCCTTCTCCTGTTCTGTGTCGGCCTGTGTACACAGAAAGTAACAAGGTGGTATTGGGACAATGTACCTCAGGGGCTAAAACACAGATTTCCCCTGTGCATACTCTGCTTTGGAGGAGCACTAGCTCAGATGGATTGCTTAAAGCATCATGGAAAGCAACCTGGTTTTCAGGATGCTCATTGTTACTGGAGATGTTTGAGTCAGTTCTGCCAGGGCTGAGGTTGAAGCTTCCACCAGAAAAAAAAAAAAAAAAAAAAGAGAGAGAGAGAAAGCATCACTACTGCCCTATTAGGTACTTCATCTAGGCTTTCCGCTGACAAACATGAATTGCAAGGAGAATGGCTTTACACCCTGCTCTGTTTTGCAGCATCTCAAGAAGAGTCTGGAGTAAAGCAGCATGCTAGAAACTCATTCACGTGCCCTCCTTCACTTAAGCTGTATCCGGAAGAGCATGGGACACAGCGTCACAGCACAGCCCAGGGCTTGAGCAGATGCAGCTTTCCTCAGCCCACAACCAGGTAGACTGCAGGCATGCTAACCAAGAATGAATAGAGTTTATATTTATTTTCTAACCTTTGGAAAGCATTTTAAGACCTATGATAATGAATTACCACACAATATCTGTGTTTTAATTATTCATAATTTTCATTAAGGAGAACTAAGACCCCCATATACTCATGTAGATGAATGTTCCCTTCCTCTCTTCTATCTGCTCCTCCGATATTTTCATTTTCAGATTATTCTTAATCCCTATAATCTTGAATTAGGGAAATGTATGTTTTTTATTATCAATAGAATTTTAGGATTCTGTTTCACCATACTGATTTTTCATAGGTTTATGGATCCATAATCATTCACGTCACAGCCTGAGGGAGATGAGGCTGAAACAGGATAATAGCCCTTAAATCCCCTTCTCTAAGCACTCAAATCTTCCCTGTCAGCAAGATTAAAACGGTCAACAGCAGTCTTCATGTGTCTATATCCCACACTCAGCTTTCATAGCGACTGGAGTGGCAACTGGCAAGAGGAAAAATGCAGAACTGCTGCTGTGCTTGATACCAGCAAAGAGAAAAGAAAGAGGTACTCTCTGTCCTATTAGAGCCAGAAAGGACTGATGCTAATTTCTCAACCAGGTGGATGAAAACAAGGGAGAAAAGCAAGGAAAAATAGTTATGTTGCAGTTTAATATGAGGAGACAAATTCCTTTCCTTAAACATAAAGGAAGAGAAAGAGAACTGTCAAGTGTACTCACACAGCCCAACATGGGGAAGGATAATGAAGGTGTGTGTTTAAACAAGCAGAGTGATTTTTCTGGTACTGCTTCACTGAGCTCTCAGCCCCTGTTGCTCCTTGGACCAGAGGGAAACTACAACTATTATGTGGATGATGAGGATGAGGAAGAAGAGGAAGAAAAAGACCAAGGAAAATGGCAAACAGGGGACCCATTTGAAGGAGAAAACAAGCTCTCATCATCCATTCCTTTCTCTCCAGCCTTTTCAACTGGGGCCCCACCCAGACCTTCCACTTCATCCGTGCTGAACATTAACGTTGGCGGCCAAAGCTACCGTCTCACCTACCAGGCAGTGGCCACCTATCCCAAGACCCGTCTGGGCCGCCTGGCCACTTCCACTGACCGTCGCTGCCAGTTGGGCCTTTGCGATGACTACGCCGCCCAGGTGGATGAGTATTTCTTTGACCGTGACCCGGCTGTCTTTCAGCTGGTATACAATTTCTATGCCTCAGGGGTGCTCCGTGTGCGGGATGAGCTGTGCCCACGCAGCTTCTTGGAGGAGCTGAGCTATTGGGGTGTGCGGCTTAAATACACACCCCGCTGCTGCCGCATCTGCTTTGAGGAGCGTCGTGATGAGCTGAGTGAGCAGCTGAAGGTACAGCGTGAGCTACGCTCCCAGGCAGAAGCTCAGGAGAATGAGCAGCTCTTCCACCACATGCGCTACTATGGGCCCCAGCGCTGGCGCCTCTGGAACCTCATGGAGAAGCCCTTCTCCTCTGTCACTGCCAAGGTGATGGCAGTGGCCTCAAGCTTCTTTGTGCTCATCTCTGTGGTGGCTCTGGCACTCAATACAGTGGAGGAGATGCAGCAGGTAGACAGAAAGAGTGGAGAGAGCCGTCCTGTCCTGGAGCACATTGAGACCCTGTGCATTGTGTTCTTCACACTGGAGTACTTGCTGCGCTTGGTCTCCACCCCAGACCTGCGTCGTTTTGCCAGCAGCGCCCTCAATGCTGTAGACCTCATTGCTATCCTGCCCCTCTACCTGCAGCTGCTGCTCGAATGCTTCACTGATGACGACCAGCCCCGAGGTCGGGGCTCTCAGCATGAGTACGATATCGAGAAGGTGGGACGGGTGGGCAAAGTGGGACAAGTGCTTCGCATCATGCGTCTCATGCGCATCTTCCGCATACTCAAGCTGGCCCGCCACTCCACAGGGCTGCGTGCCTTTGGCTTTACCTTGCGCCAGTGCTACCAGCAGGTGGGCTGCCTTTTGTTGTTCATTGCCATGGGCATCTTCGCCTTCTCTGCCATGGTCTACACAGTGGAGCATGATGTCTCAAGTACCAACTTCACCAGCATCCCCCATGCTTGGTGGTGGGCTGCCGTAAGTAAACTCAACTCGCCTTGCTGGGTAGCCAGAGATTTTTCCCTTTCTTCCTCTTTCCTCTCCTCCCTCCTCTTTAGCTTTTCCTCCCCACCCCTCCCATGATAGAGATGCTGACAGAAGACCCAGATCAGTGAACATCTGCTCTGAATTCTGAGCTTACAGGACATATGCACTCACTCACGCATACACATGCATGCACTCATTCACCCCGTTGTAAGCTTTAATCAAGACTTAATCAGGCTGTCGGCACTGGCATTCCCATCTGACCAAACACAGGCAGCACTTGCCTTTCAAAGAAGTGGACAAAATAACAAAGAAAAGCATTTTTCCACTAAATTCTGTTGTCAGTGTTACCAAAACAAACAAACCAAACAGTGCATATCAGTCTATCTGATTGCAGGTTGATGTGAGACTTTCATTCTTGCTGTTTTTGAAGACATACTGTGATCCATCATGTAACTGCAAGAGGACAAGACATGCCTTTTGTTTTTCACAAAACTCTGGACTGTCTGAAAAGTTCAAACCAACCCTGAGCTCTGGCTATTAAAATTCATTAGGACCAGAAGCTGTTGCATTCTGCTCCTTAAGTACCACTTTCATGATACATTTGTACATGTAGACACATTGGTGGCTATTTCGTGTCTGTCAGCCTTGCAGAGGAATGAATTCAAAGAAGACAGAATGGCTCAGCGAGCTGAGATAAACTGCTCTATACTTCTAGTTCATGTCTGCACCCCACATCAGTCAGTAGTGAGGACTGATTGGTGGTTGGTTAATGTCATCTTGGATATTTTTTGCAGCCTCTGCAAGAAAGAGTGCAATCTTAGTCCCTCCCGAAACAATTGGGTTGGCGGTAACTGACTGAGCTTCTGCTGACAAGCCTCAGAAAAAAATGCAGAATGACCTCATTTCTAGAGTCTGCCACTGGGGTGATGCACATCTGAGCACATCACCTTGAGGTCTGAAATATCACTGACCTGTAATACACTGTGTTATGAAGAGAGATGTTTCTAAGGCAGTGTCTTCCAGGCTGGTAAGTTCACATCTTGTGGGGGCATGAAGATATAGCCAGGAACACAGAACTGTGAGAGCTTAATGCCCTCTCCCTTGCTTAAATGCTTCCTGGCTATTGCAGAATGATTCAGCTTCCCAAGCTCACCTCAGAAGTGCCTGTCATCAAAGATGGCCATGCATTTACTTACAACAGTTTAACCCTATTTTCTCAGTGTACTGGACAATTAAAATGATAGTTATATCTTTCAAGATGAGTTGCAAATACAAAAGAAACACCTGTGGGTTTATCAGGACTAACAAAAAGTGAAGGCTGGGAGAGGGAGCCAGGGGCTGTGAGTAAATGCTTAACAGATAATCTTTATGCTCAGGTATGGCAGTTTCTCAGTTATCGTCTCTACAGCACCGTTTTTGCAGTGAAAGGAAGGTGGTTTTATCTGTGGTGCTGAGGTTAGGGCGGGGGGGGGGGGGGAGAGAGGAAATCCCTCAACCAGCAATGTAAAAAAAAAAAAAAAAAGTCAAGTCAGAGGGAAGCTGGGGTGTGTCTTGGCTTCCCATTGCTCTACAGCTTGTTTTATCCCATTGCCATCTGCAATTTCATCTCATGGCAACTGATCCTGGCCTGCATAATCCACATTTATGGCATGGCTCTGGGGCACACTTGGCCCCAGATTCCTTCCAGAAAAGGAAGCCCAGGCAAAAGAACTTGAAAGGAGTCAGGAGACCTCCTCATCCTGGATGATCAGATCGGCACAGGGCATCCAGGACAGCAACACCAACCTATCTGAGAACATTTTTCCTAGGCAGCATCTGGGGAGAACATGGCCAAAAGTTCTGTTTCAACAGTGGCTGATGAAATGTGGAAGTTTCCCACATGTTTGCTGTGATTTTCTGAACATGCAGGGTACGTACATCACATCTGCAAGCTGGTAACACCATGATTATTTAGGTACTGCTCTGAAACCCATTTAACAATGACTACTTAAGAAATTCCTACTTAGCAAAGAAAGTGCCTCCAAAAGGGATGCTGTAGCTTGCAAATCAAAGTTCTATGGCATTTTTTTTTTTTTTTTTTTGAGCCTATTCATTCATTAAGAGTAAAAACTGAGATATCCAAATCACTTAAATTTCATCAAAATCCAACAGCGTCTGCAGTCTGACCCACAGGAGAGAACAAGTATTCCTCTGAGCTGCCACAGTGAATAGATAGAAGACTGTGCCAGTGGAACAGACCTTATCACAGGATAATGGTTTTGTCCTGGCTGCTAGAGATAAACATCTTGCCTTCATCTCAGTATTTATTTTTGGAGATATTTATCCTGTATTATCATTCAAATCCAGTGACTTAATTTCCATTAAACCAAATGACTAATCCTTTTTATTCTGCAGGAAGCACAAGGTGCATCCTACAAATACGCTTATCCAGTGCTGTCTCATGTACCCTAATGCTTACTTCATTTGAAATATCATTTTTTTTAGCATGTTAGAAGATGGAAGGCTGCACCTCATGACCTTCTAAAGACTTTTATTCAGAGCTAAAGCCACAAGGGCATTATAGTGAAACTCCTATTTCCAGTGGTATATTTCTACAGAAGTTTTATATTACTATTTTTTCAGATACATTCTCTTCAGATACTGCAAAAAAAGATTAAATAAAGTTCATTGGCTGAAAAACACCTCTTGAATAGGAATAATACAAAGAAGTGACACATAGCAGAAGCCTGTGAGTTTTAGCTGACAAAAAAAAAACAAAACAACAAAAAAAAAAACACATGTTTTGCTAAACGTAAACACCGTAGAAAATCAAGTTGTGTTGTGTGGGAGAATAAAACTTAGGAGTGATTGCATGTTGGCTGGTTGGTAGTACGTCATTCTTTATTCTTTTAACAGCCTCATAAAGAAACATCCAGGAAATCTGAAAACAAAATTTGTTTACAGAGTTTTCAAATTTTATTTCAGTACTTCATACAGTACTGGGCCCACATGCATCAAAGCTTCTTCATGCATATGTGATCTAAAAAGAGAAAATCTTGAAGGCTAAGGAAAAAAATACAAAAACCTCTACGAAGTATATTCATGTAAAGTAGATATATTAAATACCACCCCTCCCACAAAATAAAATAAAATAAAATAAAATAAAATAAAATTTTTAACAACACCCAAAATTTCTTCAAAGGAGTGAATTCAGGATAAGTTTCTTGTATATCCATCAGTTGAAACAAACAGGAACATTCCCTACTGGAGGTATGCACAGACTACACTTGTTTAACCTCTGACATAAAGAGGATGAGGCAGATCAAACAACTTATCACTATAAACATATACATATTGTAAGTGTGCAGTGCCTTCAAGGCAATTGAGTAAGATCTTTATTCCACAGCTCCTCATATCATTCAAAGATTCAGTCAATTGTATCATTATATACACGCTGTTCTCCTGAGTCACTCCTTCTAGTAGTGCTAGCATTACAGAAATACATCTCACAAACAGCTTTTCATGTGTTTTTTACTGTACATAGTATATGTATATATTTGATAATCAAAATTAATACTCAAAATAAAACCTACACAGTAAGTCCCAAAATACTGGCTTCTATAAGCATACCAGATTTAGACATAGAGAACATCTGTTCTCATCAACTTCAGAATTGCACCTGCTCACTATGCATATCCAGGTAAATGCTGAGGAGATAAGTGCCTGTATGCCTCCCCCTGCTAATAAGCTGAATGCTGGTTTGCCCATAGGTCAGCATCTCCACTGTGGGATATGGAGACATGTGTCCAGAAACTCACCTCGGCCGCCTGTTTGCATTCCTGTGCATTGCTTTTGGGATAATCCTGAACGGCATGCCCATCTCCATCCTCTACAACAAGTTCTCAGACTACTATAGCAAGCTGAAAGCCTACGAGTACACTGCTCTCAAGAAAGAGAGGGGGAAGGTGGACTTCACGAGGAGAGCCATGAAGAAAATCTCCGAATGCTGTGGAGAAGGTGGAGCTCGCTCCATGCCGCAACACCGATAAGAGCCGCCTTTGGATAAGAGGCTGAAATTAGGAAGCTGGAGGAAAAGAAATGAATCAGCAAAGCTAACTAGAGAAGAACTGAAAAGGCTGAAAGTAACAAAAAGTAGTCAGTGAAATATGTCTGCAAAGAAGCTGTTTTAAAAGGCTCAGATTCCAACATACATATATGTATGTATATATATGTATACATACATATATGTATATATATATTATTGGTAATATTAAGTTCATGATCTCATGTGCTCATGAGATATCTAAATGATGTTCTTCAGACATACTGCCCAGAAAATCTGAATTAGACCCCCAAGAAGATGTGACCCCTGTGACTGGCCAGACCCTTGCTGAAAACAAACCAGACCAAAGGGAAACAAACAAAAAAATACTGTAATTAAGGGTTGGCCACTTCTCTGCTGCCAGGGCAGCCTTAAAAATCAAACTTCCTGTAGAATACTCACTACATTGACTGCATTGCTGAAATCAGTTTTGCATCAGCTTTGAAAATAAGGGAAATAGCCTACAATGCTTTCTTCTGTACTCCTTAAGCTTTCAGTTTCCACTTGCACTGATACCTATGCTTCAGTGTCCCAATTGTATTTTCTAAATGTAGCACTGCAAAGAACTCTTGTTTTCACAACCAGGTAAGCAACATGCTGGTTTTACTATTTCCCCCTCTATCATCTCTGTAATCATCTTCCATTATGTCAAGAATTAGTGGGGATATCTGGAGTTTGAGCTGATAAATGCCATCAGTTTTGCAGACACTTCCAAACCAAAAGCTTCTCTAGGTATAGGATTAAGTGATAAACTACTTTATTATACAGCATCTAATGTATCTGTTTATTGAATTGTTAAAATAATAATGGGTCTGTCAGAGGACATAAATGACAGAGAAACATTCTGTAAAAACCCTCAAATGAAATGTGTAAAAGATAATATCTCATAAAGACTTTTCATGCAAAGGATCTTATCAGAGCTTAACTGCAGCCAAATTTAAATACTAAAGACAAGCCACTATAAGGACACACATCTGACACCTTGGTTCACCTCCAGGGGCTCCATATTTCCTGTAAGTACTGAGACTTCTCACATGGCTGGGCTTTTGCACATGTCAGAATCTCCTCCCTGGAACTAAAAAATAAATAGCAACAAGAAAACTACTGAACAGGATCAGCATTTCAGATATGAGGTGGCTGCATATCAGGAATATTCTTTCTACATAACAGCAGCTCTAGCAGTTAAAGATCAGGAATCTGAACAGTACATCTATTAGTTATTTAATTGATACTCAGATCCACATAGAGTAAAACACAGTAAAAAAAAGCAATGGAAATTACTCCTGTTCAGCAGCACATCACCCTCACTTTGAAACAGCCTAACAGCAGAGGTGCATTTTAGTATTTCTGAATACCCATGTTGTCTCTGTGCTGGCCTGCTGAATGTAAATGTCCATATTCAAAGGTCAGTCATGCTGGAGACAATGGTGTTTGAAGCTCACTCCTGGAACAGCTTAGGGTAAAAAAGTTCATTAATTTTACCATGTCCATGCACAGTGTGTCAAGCATGGGACCATTCTTCCTTTCAATGACGAGAAGGTAATTAGTAACCAAGTTGCTCTTCTCATTCTCTATCTCCAGACAAAGGTATCATACGCCCATCTGTTAATTTGTTCTGTAGGAATGGCAGTCAGCATGCTGTGCACTGATCAGCTGTTAAAAACTAAACCATGACTTTAAGGCACAGCTGAGCCCTATGAGTTGAATGCAATAGATGTTTACTGTTGTGGACTGAACACAATGCAGCAGACACAATCCTGGCACTCACTGAGAAGAAGAAGATTTATTTTTCGGTTGTAAGGTGGCAAGAATTTACATCATCCTTCTGCAAGCAATGCCGGAACCAGGAGCATCCTGCAACCAAAGGAAGTCACTCTCTCAGACCCCCACTGCCTTTCAGTGAGGTGGTGGCAGGAAAAAAAATAGAGAAAGAACTGTGCTTCATTCACAATATGCTTCTTAGTTCGTACATCCATTCAGTTAGATCCATTAAAATATTTAAATGTTGGTGACCACCCAACATTTCAGAATATGGAGCATCCTAATTTCCCTGTCTGAAGGTGACACTTGCATGTGCCACACAGATGAGATGCTCATGCATGCAGCTCAGCAACTTTCTGCCACATAGAGAAATCCAGAACACGAGCACCTCCTCTGCTGAGACTGGTCTTTCTTATGGCCTCATGCCCCAGATAGACTGCCAGCCCTATTTTCCACCCACCTTCCTCACATGCAGGACACATTCAAGTAGATGAGTACTGGAATAGACTTTCTGCACAAAACATGAGCAGGAGGAAAGGGACAGTTCTCTCTTTTAAGCAAGAGTTACAATTGAATGTCCTCAGTAAGTGCTTTTTTACCAGTTCAGCAAGATTTTTACATGCACGTCCCATACTGCTGCTCTAACTGTTCAAATACAGCTTGAAGGATCTTTCTCACCTCTTCAGCTGAATCTGTCCCACTGTGTATTGAGCAAATAGTGACCAACTACTGACAGAAAGTCTGTGCAGCTTTAGGTTAGTGTTTGCAGCATTCAGCAGGCACAAAGGCATGTGTCACAGGCTTTGACTCAAAAAAGACCCATGCAAACAGTGACTAGGCAGCAGAATATTCCCAAACACTCTCTCTTCACTGACAGAAGGAATCTTTGGATGAAGGATATAGTCTGTTGGGCCTCAAGAGCCAATAAGTCCCCACATACTACAGCTACATAAGGCAGGACTTACAGTGCCCCATGGAATAATGGTTAAAGACTAAAATGTTTTCAGGCATGTTTTCAGACCATACTGCCAAATCTCACCTAGCTACTTTGAATACTAAAGCTACCTTACCACTAACACCCACAGCATACTCTTCTTCCCCAGCAAATTATTCACTCCTCTCTCCAAAACCCAATCCCATCTTGCTGATGGCAGCTTTGGTGCCCTTGTGATTCCTCTGTCAACTCATTTAAAGCCCAAATGTGACTAATTAGGGGAGGGTTAAAATTTTGACTGTTTTTGTAATAATCTGATGCTTGCCCTGTTGTGTGCATCTGGGAAGGAGGTTCTTGGTGGAGTAAGGTGTTTTCCAGCAAACCGGAAGTTAGAGTTTGGTGTTTTCTTTAACAACTCATAGTTTCATTTTCCAGACTACCCCCTGCAGCTTTCTGCCTTGTGGCTTGTCTCATTTTATTGCAGGTGTGATGAGTTGGAGTCTGTGAATTCCAATAGATTATGCTTAAAACAGAGGTCCCTCAGTGGCAACCTACTCTGAATGCCTATTGTCAGTACCAGCAATTTCTGTAGAAGATTGGTATGGTTCTCCCACCTGCTCAGCTCCTGCCTCAGGCTTTTACCATACAAATTGGCTTAGATGGTCTAGCCAGCTCAGAGGAAGGAAAGAGTTCATCCTCACATGGAGCAAACTCCTGACCACCCACAGTGGGCTGTGTGTGCCTGTATCAGCTGATTCTGAAACTGGGCACTGTATTTTTGCCATTGTGGTTGTGGTGTTATTGCTGCTAACATAACAGTTCCTTCTGAGAAAGACCTTAAGTTAATTTATCCTGCCACATCCAATAAGACTGTAAGTGGCATCAAAAGTGTCCCCAGATTATAGCAAAATGAAACAGCCAAGTGCTACACGATGATATTCAAAAATTACACAAGATAGCTTTGATAATTTGATTACTTAAATGCCATAGGGCTTTGACAATCAAAAGATTCCAGAATAACCACTTCAAGGGAAAATATGCTTAGACACAACAAAGATGGGTAATACCATTAAGGATTAACAAACAGGGCTTGTTTTATGCAATGTTAATTTGGTATAACTAAGGTTTTGGTGAAGCAGGGTGGAAGTTTTTCTCAAACCACAAAGCAAAAATCTTAGAATGCGTCCATATTCACGTCTTTCATTTTAAGTAACTACAGATATTAATGAGTCATAGAAGGAGAAGGAAAATATGTTCTGTCATTATGTTTCACTCATACTTAGCAAATGTTGTCCCTAGTACACAAAGAAACAGACCCTTTATCTGGATGGCCTGGCTTCCTTTTCAAGCTCAGTCTTGCTTATTCTACTCATTTTAGGCCTTCAAACGATTGTAGTAAAACAAAACAAAACAAAACAAGAAGCAAACAAACAAACACCGCAGCAGGCAGGGATGCTGGAAATCTGGAGAGACTGTTCCTACATGAGACAGTGGAAAGAATTCCAATTAGAATATGATTTCGCACAAATCCATGTCTCAGAAGAACATCACTTTTAAAATGCAAATCAGCAGCTGTTTGCTTTTCTCATTCACAAAGATAGCAATTAAAGGGGTAGCTGGTGCACAGCCATAGATTAATATGCATCTGGTGCTATTCCCAGGCTTCTAAGGCAAATGGCAATATTCAGTCTATCAATACATATAATTGTAATGATTATAAACTAGTTATGCTTTAAGGTTTCTGGACAAAAATAATGACGAACAAGAAACCTAGGAGGAAGAAAAAGAATCTACTTGCTAAAAAGTAGCTTTGACTGCTTAGAGTGTTCCATTTTTATGTTGCGTAAAAGTACTTGATTCAAGCTTATCTGCTATTGACAAAACTTCTCCCAACTTCTTTATTCAGTAGTAGAGAAATTACAAGGCACTTGACTGTAATCCAGCTCTTTATCTTGGATTTAAAAATGGAAAGGTCAGAGGTATTAGTTTTTTATGTACTTAGGTAATTTAATGGAAATATGCTGAGAAAAATTAAAGTGTCCTCCAGCAATTTTCTGAGACAGAGATTATGAAAGCTTTCAAAATAAAGATGATCAGAGCTCATTTTAACTCTGTCAAATGAGTCTGTATTGTCATTCTAAATTCTGAACCCAGTTTGATCCATTTACAAGCAAATCATTTTCCCCAATTAAGAACAAGATAAACTACTAACACGTCTGAGAGTCAGCCTTTCACCATCACTAATAACAGTTCATCAAGCCCTCAAACACTCATACAGCCCACTGGTTCTGGCAGAACAGACTGCCTGAAACACTACCGCCTGGCAAAGACTAGATAGTCACTGAGAACAACTGTGCAGAGGAACCTATCCATATCTGTAACAGCCTTGCTCAACAGGAAAGTCATGGACTTCTTATTTCCTCACCAAAGCCAACAAATGAAGGCAAAGGCAGAGAGTACAGAAATATAGAGCAGCCCACCTGCAGTAGCAAGGATGGACACTGAAGAGCAGTTCTGCTTGACAAGCTGACCTACATCTGCTCACACATCAGCTCAGGCTGCTCCAGGCAACTCCTGAGGGTCTGAATGGCCTGACATCCGAACTTCTTAACATCCAAATATTTTATTTGGGTAAGCAGTCAGGATACAAGCAAACAAGCAAGCAAAAACCAGAAACAGCACGCTCTAGGAGTTCAGGCACACGCCTTCATCACACACAAGATGTGAGGGCTGTTCCGCCGCGATGTGGAGAGAGAGGGGGGCTCCCGGGGAGCGCCGTCCTTGCGTGGAAAATTGTTCGCTGCTGCCGCCCGCAGGGCCGAGGCTGCCAAGGTCCCTGCATGCACACTGCGTGCTGCGTGAGCTTCATGTAAGGCATCTTCAGGCACCGAGCATGCTGAAAGCCTGAGCCTCCACGAAGCACTGCCAGCAAGAACACAGACAAGAAAGGGGTATTTTAATAAAATTGTAAAACTGGTGTTAATGCCACTCGAGGCTAAATGGATCTTCAATCTAATGACACCTCAGCTGCTGGTGATTCATTTTGCTAAATTTAATCTCAAAAAGATATCTCCAAAGTTTGAAGTGCTTTCCACAAAGTCACTATGCAGGAAGGGAACTGATTCTGGGCAGATCTAGGGGATGTATGGTTAATACTCAGTACACCTGTGTCCAAGACAGTTTAAGCAAACAAAAATATCATCATTTACACCAGAAAATTAGCCATTGAGGACTAAGTTCCCTTATCTTCATGCTGAATTGATCGTTTCTGGAGAAGAGGAGCCTCATCAGAGACCTCATCACTGACTACAACTGCTTGAAAGGAGGCTGTGGAAAGGTGGAGATCGGTCTCTTCAGCCAGGTAACGGTGATAGGGAAAGAGGGAATGGCCTCAAGTAGCTTCAGGGGGAGGTTCAAGTTTTGGTATTAGGAAAAATTTCTTTTCCAAAAGAGTGGTGAGACATTGGCACAGGCTGCCCAGGGAGGCTGTGGAATCACTGTCCCTGGAAGTGTTCCAGAAACATGTAAATATGGCACTGAGGGAAATGGTTTATGGCACTGAGGGACATGGCTTAGGGCAGTCACAGGCATGGGTTGATAGTTGGACTAGATGATCTTAGTGCTCTTTACAACCTCAGTGACTTTGTGATTCTATTTTAGATTAGTACTGAAGATATTATTAGCAAAATGAAACATAAACAATCAAAGAATTGGTCCCAACCAGTTTTCATTCCACTTTAGGGGGCACGGTGAGTTTAAAATAATGCTGATTTTCTTGTACCCATACAACACAGTGCATGCTTTGCTTCACTGCCAGGCTGTGATGGGGCCATTTTGTACACAGATTTGGAGAACAATTTGACTGTGAAGCAAAGCCAACCCAGAAGAATAATGGGAACAACCTGTGAAGGGAAGGTGTGTTCCTGGCTGTTACCAAGCTTTCTGCTGCCCACTCATGCAACTCTGCTGCTTAGCTCATGCTCTGTTGTTCACGCATGCTCCATTTGTTTAGCAAATGTTATCAGATCATTAATAGAAATTAATTCAACAGCACCACACAAATCTCTAATGGGTATGCAAAGTGATTCAGCCGAGTGAATAACCTGAGAAATGCCAGAGCCTCTAGGGGAGGCAGAAAGAAAAATCCTTGTGGTTTATGTTGCAGCAAGGGTACTGCTGGACTGAAAGTAACAGTTACCAGATCAACTGACGCCAGAGGGACTGGGAAAGAAAGACACACAAGCTTCTAAGCACCCAGCTCCTGCTTTGTCTCTTGTCACAAGCCTCCCCTGCTCTTGTGCAGCTGTAATAGCGCCACTGCACTAGCACTGTCCTAACGCAAAATCCTTTGGAATTTTTCCTTCTGTACCAGGTGATTTTCCCCAGTTTCTCCCCTTCTGGAAATTGCCTGTTGGCTTATAGCTTTGATTTGTTGGTGAGGGAGGCCAAATCCTCATATGTTTCTCTTTCCACACAAACCATCACCTCCACTTGGTATTCAAATTCTCCCACAAAATCCACCTTCAAAACAAATCAGACCCACCATATGAAACTCACCATTAAAAGTTCAAATTCACTATGTTATCCATAGACACTTTGCTTTACTGTCTGAAAAAGAGCTTTCATGTATTAATATGGTTTCTAATTGTGGTCAGTCACACAAAATCTTGACCAGAACAGTGGTCAGTCCAGCATTAATGCAGTTTCCTTTGTGAAAATACTTCCATCTTCATTCATACCCTTTGGACTCTACTCCCAGCCTCTTCTTTGTTCTTAAGAGCACTGAGGTGATCAAAAGAAAATTGACCTTAAAAAAAAAATCTGAAAATCAAGTTGGGTAAATGAAACAGTTGGAGTGTTTATCTTCCTCAACAAACAACAACAAAACAAACAAGCAAACAAAAAACAAACCCCCCAAAAAACAAAGCAAACAAACAAAACCCAACCACACAATAAAAAACTCTAAATGGGAAACCAGTTAAAAAGGAATGAGAGAAAAGAAGCAGGAGAAGAAGGAAAATAGGTATGCTAGGTACTGTAAGAATACTTGACAGAAAGCAATAGCCTATGCACTGAAGCAAGGGCAGTCTGAGCAGCATCTTACTGTCTTGAAGCAGACATTTTTTCTGCTTTAGTGCACTGTAAAATTACAGAACAAAACAAGATCAAGGGCAAACACTCAAAGTGCATCCACTGTGGACATGCTTTCTTGTGGTGGGGGGCCCAAACTGAGCTCTATAGTTGAGGTGCGGCCCCACCAGCGTTAAGTACAGGAGAATGATCACTTCTCTGCTTCTGCTGGCAACATGATTTCTGATACAAGCCAGGACACCATGGGCTTTCTTGACCACCTGGGCACACTGCTGGCTCATGTTTAGCCAAGTGTCAACCAGCACACCCATGTCCATTTCTTCCACACAGTCTTCCAGCCACTCTGCCCCAAGCCTGGGGCACTGCGTTATTGTGGCCAAAGTCCAGGATCCAGCACTTGGCCTTGAACTTTCTCCCATTGCCCTCAACCCAGCTATCCAGGCTGCCCAGAACCATCTGTACGGCCCTCCTACCCCAGGCAGATCCACACTTCCTCCCACCTGGTTGCCATCTGCAGACTTAGTGAGGGTACACTCACTGCCCTCATCCAGGTCATCAATAAAGGTATTGAACAGGACAGGTCCCAATTCTGACTCTTGAGGAAAACTACTTGTGACCCAACACCAGCTGCATTTAACTCCACTCACCACCACTCTCTGGCCCAAGCCCCTCAGTGAGTTCTTTACCCAGCAAAGAGTGTACCTGTCCAAGGCATGGCCTGCCAGCTTCTCCTGGGGAATGCGGTGGGATACAGTGTCAAAGGCTTTGCTGAAGTCCAGGTATAGTATGTCAACAGCCTTTCCCTCATCCACCAGGTACCTCACTTAGTCAAGCAGGAGAACTGCCTTCATGGACCCATTCTGGCTGGGCTTGATCTCCCAGTTGTCCTGCACACATGGTGTGATCTCTCTTAAGATGATCTGCTTCACAACTTCTCCTGGTACTGAAGTCAAACTGATGGGCCTGTAGTTCCCTGGATCTTCCTTCTTCAGGACTGAAATCATAGTGGTAAGTCTCCAATCCTCTGGGACATCTCTGGTTGACCAGGAATAGTGGTTGATGGCAGAAAACTGCTTGGTAGTCACCTCTGACAGCTCCCCCAGTACCCTGGGGTGGATCCCATCCAGCCCCATGGGCTTTTGACAGTCCAGATGGAGCAGTAGGTTGTTGCGAGGGTTCTTGTGGGGTTCTCGTGTTGCGAGGGTTCTCACAGGGTTCTCATGCCAGGAAGATTTCTTTACTGCTGTGATGATCATGATGTGTATCTGCATCATCTTGTGTCTCCCAGTCATCTTGGGCATCCCATGCTTCTTCTTCTAAAGAAGCCTTTTATATTCTATGACATGCATTCAGTACACTTGCACTAATAATCCATCGGCTTGACTTGCAGAATCAAACTCCATAACCACAAAGTAATTATAAAGCAGGTATGTTTAATGAGTGATGCACATACACCCTGGTGCAAGGGTGATAGCTCCACCTCACTTGCACACCGTTAGGAGAAAGCATGTGACAGATGTAGGCTGAACTAATGCATAATCAATAGTTTGCAGGAATTTGGATACATATTCATCGCATTCCTGAGACTCCATTAGCATGCAGTCCTTCCCCCCTTGTGCGTGTGTAGTGAGTCGTGGGGGTGGTGGTGGGATGAAGGCTCATCATCTTCCTTGCTGTAAACTTCTGACCCTGAGGGAGGGGCACCTCCCAAACTGGTTCCAGCTTGCCCCGCGGACATCTAATCACCATACTGTTCTTGGGCTGTGCCACCCCTATCTTCATGGTCTTCATCCCTCTTGTTATTCCAGTCCCAGTGTCTGCACTCCCCATTCTTTTAACAACTTTTTCATAAACTATCTTTTCACTCCCCCCTGTTCCAGTTTCTGTGACAGTTTACTTCTCTCCCTTGCTGTGGGGCCCTTCTCTCACCCATCAGGCTAGAAAGCAAGCAAGTTCCATAACAAGCACAGAGCTTTTCTTATGTGTAGGTACAAAACACCCCTGTTTATTTAGACCATCTGTCTCCTTTCCAGAGCCTCATTATCAGAGTCGACATTCAATGAAGCTGAGCTGACCTCTCCATCTCCCACATCTCACCCTTCTTTACTAATGAAAAAAGCACGATTTAAAGAATCTTGTACCACTTCTAAATACTGTACTGTACACTGTAATAAGCAAGGAATGCAAACTAAAAGCACAAAGAAAAGCAAAAACTAACGCTATTTTTAACACATTCTCTATCTCCCAGGCTTAATTACACAAAGCAGAGCGAGTGATTTCTGTAAGCAGCTGAACTGAATTAACACACTGAACTAATGACTGATTCTTTCCACTATGGTTAAAATACAAACAACAATCCATTTTAACCAAACCAAGCAGTTTAACAACAGTTGCTGGGTCATCTTTGAGATGGCAAGATTTGGTGCTGTTGCTGCTGCTGGTGTCAAATGTCATGGTGAGGACAAGTCCAGGTCTTCTTCCACTAATCTGAAGAGGTGGTGAAGATCTTCTGTAGGAATTCCCACTGGGGGTCACACCCAATTTATGGCATCTAATAACTACTGCAGATCATTTAAGTCTGGACCGGTCAGGCTTCAAGTTATGCCAGGTCTCTGGTTGAGTTCCTGTTTGTGGTCCTAGTGCATGGTACCTGTTCAGGCGCCAGTTGTCGCGAGCCAGCAACACGACACAATGTTCTCGTGATGTGATGATCATGATGTGTATCTGCTTCATCTTGTGTAACCCAGTCATCCTGTGTATCCCATGCTTCTTCTAAACAAGCCTTTTACATTCTATGACATGCATTCAGTACACTTGCACTAACAATCCATTGGCTAGAAAGCAAGCAAGTTCCATAACAAGCACAGAGCTTTTCTTATGTATAGGTACAAAACACCTCTGTTTATTCAGACCGTCTGTCTCCCATCCAGAGCCTCATTATCAGAGTCGACATTCAATGAGGCCAAGCTGACCTCTCCATCTCCCACAGTAGGTTTCTAACTGTTTCCACCTATTCTGCGCCTCTTCCCAGACTTCCAGGTCAGGAGGTAGAGTACCCTGAGAATAATAGGTCTGACTTTTAAAGACAGACATAAAGAGGGCAGTGAGAACTTCAGCCTTTTTTTTATCGTGAGTAGTCACACTCCCCACTGTATCCAGTAAGGGACAGAGTTTCTCCTTAGCCCTTCTCTTACTGTTAATATATTTGTAAGAAACCTTTATTCTCTTTTACTACAGTGGTAAGGTTGAGTTCAAGCTGGGCTTTTGCCTTTCTAGTTTTCTCTCTGGATTCCTGAACAGCTTCTTTGTACTCTCCCCGAGTTGTTCATCCCTACTTCTACTAGAAGTAGATTCTCTTTTTCTCTTGGAGCCTCAGAAAAAGTTCCCATCAGTCTTCTCTGATTCATCTTGCAGCACAGGGGGACAGCTGGTTCCTGTGCCTTTAATACTTTCTTCTTGAGGAGTGACCAGTCTTCCTGGACCCTTTTACCCTGCAGGACTGAATCCTGAGGGACCCTCCCTACCAGCATCCTGAACAGTTCAGAGTCTGCCCTCCAGAAGTCCATGGTATCAGTTTTGCTGGACCCCTCCTGACTTCACCAAGATCTGAGACCTGTACCATTTTGTGGTCACTCTGTGCAAGACAGCTCTTGACCTCCACATCTCCCACTAGTCCTTCTCTGTTTGCGAACAGCAGGTCTAGCGGGGGACTTCCCTGGTAGGCTTGCTTATCATCTGCATCTGAAAGTAATCTTCCACACACTCTAGAAACCTTCTAGACTGCATCTTCTACATTGTATTATATCTCCAGTACATATCAAGGAAGTTGAAGTCTCCCATGAGAACAAAGGCTTATGATAGCATAGCTTCATCCATCTAGAACACCTCATCTGTCCCTTCATCTTGGGTAAGAGGTCTGTAAAAGACCCCTACCAGGATGTCAGCCTTGTTGCCTCTAACCTGATCATTAAAGCTGTTGGAAGGGCTATGTTTAGAATAAATAAACTTCTGTGCTTTCACATAGCAGTTGAGGAATGCCATATGCATTAATGAAGGACTGGTGTTGACAATGATTTTCAACTTGAATTTGTGAATGGTCTTATAAACTTTACAGATTTCTTCAAAGAACTTAGAAGGAAATGTGCCCTGACTAACACAGCAACATTTAAATGAGTCAACTTTTAAAGTGAAAGAAAGAAAACTGAAAGGCAAAAAAAATGTCTGTAAAGAATATTAGTACTAAATTACTAGATTAGTACCATTTTTTTTAGAACTGCCATAGGAATAGTGAGAACACTTATGCAGAAAGCCCTTGCATGCCATGTGGTGTACCCATGTAGAGATGGCTGTGTCCAGTCTGACAAGTCTGAACTAGACAAAAGATAGAGGGATTAAGAAGCAAAATATCACAACTGATAGGTTTAACTGCAGCATGTATCAATTCATCCTCCCCTTCTTTTCCAGCTACTCCTATTACTTGACAATTCTAATGACCACACTTTGTTCTCAGATCCCAGGAGGACATTCAGAGTACTGAGAAGCAAAGTCAGACTCACTCTGTACATTTTTTTCTGCTTTTTGAAGAAACGTAAACTGGTGGAGAGTCTGTGGAAAACTGAAATATTTTTTGTTACTGGTACCAGCACCCATCAGCAAGAAGGGGGAAAATGTTCCTTTTGTACCTTAAATTATGGGACGCTAAGATGCAGTAACACCTGTCTGGATATCTCTGTTTCCAAAGAATGGTACACCAAGGTCATCTGACCTCTGAAAACAAAAAATAATGACCTTCCCCACCTTTTCTT
Organism: Excalfactoria chinensis; assembly: GCF_039878825.1. Classification (NCBI taxonomy): domain Eukaryota; kingdom Metazoa; phylum Chordata; class Aves; order Galliformes; family Phasianidae; genus Excalfactoria; species Excalfactoria chinensis. The sequence continues at coordinate 25,965,906 of NC_092857.1, forward strand.
TGCTAGATTGCCCTAGCCCTTGTAATGATCAAACATTGGCTGCTCACACTCCAATGTCTGCCACACAGAGCACCAGATGGAAGTGTTGGCTTGGAGTACAGTGGAGACTGTCACTTTCCAAGACAACAGCTTTAAAATAGGTGCCCTGTAATTTCTGGAAGATGTTCTCTTCTGAGCAAGTAGCAGATATACTTGCTGTACATGTAGTTCCATTTTCTTCTTGGCAAGAAAAAAAAATACTACTAGCTCCATTAAGATGCTGACAGTAATTTAAACAGTTTAGATAGTAAGAAGGTGGTAGTAGTTTAGATAGTAAGGAGGTCCTTGTTAAGTGCCTTTTAGACAAAAGAAAAAGAGAACAGAAAAAAACTTCCAGAAAATCTGTCCCGCATCCTTTACATTCATAGCCACTTGATATGAAAGAAACAGCACTGTATCGTCACACTCACTGTGGCTGGGAAGAAGAGTCTACTCAGTGAGGTAACCTTATGCACCTCTCCATCTCCTCCTTTTTTTCTCCTCTTCTAGCAGTGCTTTTCAGAATTTGGCTTCCACTGACATTAATGTGTGTGAAGAGAAGTTTTTCCACCAAATTCCTTCATTAAAAAAAACAAACAAAAATTGTCTGGATGTGAGCACAGTGAGCCATTGGGTGGTGCATTTCAGCAGTGGCAACAGCAGCAGGAAAGATGAGCCACATTCCAGATGGCCACACACAGTTGTCACACTGCAAAATTAAGAGCGTCTCTGTCAGCTTATCTGTGCAAAGTGGTGGATTATGGCCATGGAACTGAGTACAGAGTTTGATACCAGCTTCAATGCACTGGAAACAATAAAAGCAATGTTGGAATATCACGAAGTTTGCACTTGGTTAGTCCCACAAATACACAGGAACAAAGAACACTGTATGAAAGTTTGTCAGGACCTACTGCACTAATATGAGGTTAAAGGTGACAGTTTCTTGGATCACATTATTACCAGTAATGAGATGTGGTGTCAACAACATGAGCTAAGTTAAAGTGGAAGACCATGGAGCAGGGATGTGAATTTCCCATCAAAGAAAAAGTTCAGGATGCAGGCCTCAGTGGATAAAGAGTTGTGCACTGTCTTTGGGTTAGAAAAGAGGCAGACCTTCCAGATTTCCTGGAGCCTGGACAAACCATCAGATCTGATCACTACATCACAATGCTGACCAAGCTGAAGGCTTGAACTTCCAGAGTCAGGCCAGAAAAGAAGGCACCTTTCTCTTGCAACACAATAATGCCAGGCCCCACACGTTTGAAGACCATGGAGCATACTGCCAGTTGTGGCTGGACTGTCCAACCGCACCCTCTGTACAGCACAGATTTGGAGACTTCTGACTTCCATATGTTAGGGCCAGTGAAAGAAGGACTGCATGGGCAACATTTTCCATAGCAAGTGTGCCATCCTACCAGCTGCACCTTCACTGTTGCAGATGTTTTCAAGTGTGGCATGTGGGTTCTTGTTTATTGCTGGTAAAAATGCACAGAAAATAGTGGTCCCTATATTGAAAAACAGCTTTTCATAGTTGAGAATTTACCAAATAGTGTTATTGTGCTCTTCTTCTGTTGTGGAAATAAATGGAAGGCATTAGTTCAGCACCAAGTATGTATTTAAGTTCTATCTCTGGCAGAAAAATAGTGTCATCTTCAGCATAGCTATAACGAATGTCTACTTAATTCATCAAAAGCAACATTTCTTAAATTCGGTAAGAAAAATCAGCAGTCACTCCAACTTACTACACATCTAAAAATTCAGAGAAGGAACACAAAACATCCAATCAGATTCACCCAAGTAGATGCTCTCACAGAGCTTTTTCCTGATCTGTTTATTGAAATAATCTTTAGGTACGACTTAGTTTCACTGCAATGTTTATTTCTCTGAAATGGAAATATGTCTGAGCCAGATTTCAAGCTTTAGTTTATTCTTCTCAGTAACCTGAAAATTGGAAAGGCATATCATACTTCTTCCTAGATATTTGTCTTATACTCCCACACGTTTGTTCCATATTTCTTTATTTTTTTGGTTAGTAAATAAGACTTATTTAGAAGCTGTTTACTACATCTTAAATTCCTTATCTGTTGCTAATTAAACTTGTCTGTTTCATTGTCACAGGAGAAAATCCTGTTACAGAAACTAATGAGGTGCAACCTTCAGTAACTGATCCTAGAGAGGATATCTGCTTACAAGCATGAAGGTTTTATGCCAGTGACAGTGAGGTCTAATTGGGATTAACCTTTAAATATTCACTATTACTCAAAAGCTTAGGTGGAATTAGATGGAAGCACAGTCAGCAAAGTACCAGTAAATGAACAGATGCAAACAGAAACAAATGATGGAACTGCTTCAAACTGTAATGCTCATATATTAATTAAATTAGTCTAACATTAAGTAATTAAAATTAGGTTTACTGTTTTAAAAATCTGCTTACTCAGACAGCGTGGCATTTCTCACACTAAAAAACACTCTCCCCATGGAGAGGGAACTGCAGCACAGGACCAATGAGAAGAAGGAGGTTGCCTCTTATTAAGACGAAAAAATGTGTTTCTTTGTTTTGTATAAACTACTAATAGTTTATACATACAACCTTGAAAATACACTTGACAATTCCAAAACCTGTAAATAGGTGTTCTCTAGAGAAGCAGAATACTTTATCACATGCTACGCATACAAGTCTACCGGATAAGATTTAACAAAATCAAGTGTAGAGTCTTGCACCTAGGGAGGAATAATTGCATGTACCAGTACAGGCTGGGGGATGATCTGCTGGAGAGGAGCTCTGCTGAGAGGGACCTGGGTGTCCTAGTGGATGACAGGTTGGTCATGAGCCAGCAGTGTGCCCTCACGTGCAAAAAGGCCAATGGCATTCTGGGGTGCATTAAAAAGAGCGTGGCCAGCAGGTCGAGGGAGGTTCAAGAAGATGGTGAAGAGTTTGGAGCATCTCCCCTATGAAGAAAGGCTAAGTGAACTGGGTCTGTTTAGCCTTGAGAAAAGACTGAAAGGGGGCCTGATCCAGGCTTATAAATATCTAAGGTGTGGGGGGCAAAGTGACAAGGCCAGAGTCTTCAGCTGTGAGTGGAGAACACACATTGCTGAAAGGGGAAACAGCCAGAAACTGGAGCACAGGAAGTTCTGCATGAATGCGCTCAAGAACTTCTTTACGGTGAGGGTGACGGAGCACTGGAACAGGCTGCCCAGGGGGGTTGTGGAGTCTCCTTCTCTGGAAATATTCAAGACCTCCCTGGACATCTACCTGTGTGACATGGTGTAGGGAACCTGCTTTGGCAGGGGGGTTGGACTCGATGATCTCTAGAGGTCCCTTCCAACCCCTGTGATTTTGTGAGGTCTGAGTCTCAAAACAGATAATCTGATTTTCTTGGGTGCTGAGCACTGCTGTTCCTCATGGACTATAAAGCAATTGTGGTAATTTAGGAGGCAGACCGAATGTGAAATACAGATATTATACTAGTACTATTGGCACACTTGGGTGTCTTCCAAATGAGGGGTCCTTATAATGCAACGCATCAGAAACACTACAATGTTTCATTATTGTCTAGACACTAACATTTGAAACCCAGAAATGCTAATGTTTTTGTCAGAAGCTGTACCATACTATTATTGATATATTTTAGCTCAGCAATGCTCCCTTAAGTATCCATAACATATTCCCCACAACTCAGTACTGGGGTCAGTTTTAACTTTCTTACCACTGGTCTTGATGAGAGAATCACATGCACCCACGCTAAGTTCACAGACCACACCAAGTTTAGTGGAACCATTAATTTGTCTGAGAGTAAGAAGGCCTCTGCAGATGATTGATGGGCTGGATCCACTTGTATGGTGGTTAATGGTGAATGCCACACCCAGGTTGTAACAAAATCATGCAGTGATAAAGGCTTGCACACAAGTGGGGCTGGGAAGTTGCATGGCAGAAAAGAACATGAGGGTGTTGGTTGACAACCAGCTGAACACCATCCAGAAATGTGCCTTGGTAGCTGAGGCCAATAGCATTACTGGTTTGTATCAGAAATGCATTACCAGCAGCAGTTGGAGAAGTGATTTTCCACTTGCACGTAGAGACTGAACCTTTAGTATCACATTCATGCCGCTTGCTATGAGAAGAATATTGAGTTGCTGGAACGTATCCAGAGATGAGTGTGAAAATGGTGAAAGGACTAGAAAACAAAACATACAAGGGTTGGTGAAGGAACTGGGGTTTACTGCTACACCCTGGTTGGATTTTATGATCTGAAATTCTTTTTCGTATGATTCTGGGACCTTTTCCTTACCATTTTCCTAAATGATTCTAAGAAAGCTTTGTTGAAGAATAAAAATACTTGCAGACCAGAAGGCAGTCCAAGTTTCTGATGCTGTTCAGGGAAACAGCGTTGTCTGAGGATAATAATAATCACCCTTGTATACCAGTGGAGTGTCCACTAGCCACTTCCAATTAGTTGCAGTGCATTCTATGTTAAGGAAGATGTAGTTCAGGAGAAATAATGGCAGACTACCCACTACTAATAATTGAGGCACCTTACCAGGATAAGCGACAGGAGCAAATGACTCCTACTATTAGGAATTGTTTTATTTTCTGTCTGGATCAATCTAGCAGTATGGCATTAAGCACCAACACGTTGTAATATGAATGCCTCACCAGGAAAGTTGCCTAAGATGAGAAAATAAAATAAGGATTACATTTTTCTAGATAAAGTACAGTAAACACTTATTGGATATTATGCAGACATAAACTCATCCTTCTTATTACAAGGAAGGTACCAAAAAAGTAGACTGGCTTACTACGGTTTAGAAGTCTGTAATTTTCAGAAGACTGAAGAAAAAAAGAACTGTATGATCCAGTGAGAGCAAGCCTCTCATTTTAGACTTTGTCTAAAAAAGGTAACAGACAGCGTTTTCTTTCTATTTTTGTCAGCTCATGAAGGATGAAAGCTTCCATCACTCCTTCACAGGCTAAGAATTCTTTTCCTGCTTTGTTTATGGAAAACAAAAGAGGGAAGGGTATTATGAACATGTGTATTTACCTTGTATGCAACAGTAGCTCAAAAACAGATGCTTCCATTTCTATGGTAACTAGGAAATAACAAGCACACAGATTTTAACAGGTATGGAAACAATTTTGTGCAAGATACTGGGATTTAACCTCATCAGGAATGTCCACAAGGTTCCACAAACACTTAGATCCTGAGACTTCTATCTCCAGAAGCAACCATTTGCCACACACAGCACAATGAAAACAAGAGACAAACTGCTCCCAAAATGATTTAATTCACAAATGCTTCTTAGAACACAGACATGGACCAAAATCTTACCAAATGGCAGTTAATTGCATAGTTGTAACTGATCTTCTTAGCTTTGTGTGCACTAAGAAGTCAGTTTCTCCAGCAGTGCTTCTATTCCTTTTACATTTTTATTAAGCTTCAACTTTGGAACAATTTTTTTCAGTCCTTTTTTGACTGCATTTGTCACTTTTTGATCAGTGCTTCGGAGAAGGCTTCCAGAAGAGGTGGCAGGGAAAAAAAACAAGATAACAAAAGTCAACATGTAGTTCATATGAAAAACTATCCACATACAGATACTAACTACTTCAAGTGCCAACAGAATATAACAGTTTGCCCTGACCTATTAGAGATAAGTGTAAAACTTTCAGAATGCATGAACGTAATTACTCAGTTTTCTCTCAGCTGAACCAGGCAGGGCTGTCAGCCCGTGTCTGGGTCAGTCAGTGTCAAGCTCACGGTTGCTGTCTTTCTTGCAATGGGGATGCTAAAAATGGATGCAGTGAACTATGTATAATACAGATCAAGTACTTTTAAGTATTCTACTTCTGCATGTCCTTTATTGAAAGACTCAGAAACTCAGTAGGTCCATTCTTTACTAGACATTAACTTTGGGGAAAAAAAGGTAATCCTTCCTAGATAACTATTCCTCATAACAAATGAGGAAATCCATCATAAGATATAGAACATAATTAGAATTGCATAATAGTCTTTGTCTCCAACTCAACCTAGGCTGAGGTCATCTTTCTCCTTCTTTCGAGGTAGTAGGAAGTGTTTTAATATAGTCTTGAAATGTTTTATTATAATATGAAGTAGTAGAGTGAATGGTACACTTAGTTTGCCAGTTCAAAATGGTGAGTGAACACTGCCTAAAAAGCTCATTATCTTATTCAATCCATGTAGGCAGTTGAGAGCAGCATTAGAAGTTGCAACAGCAACCAAATAAACCAGGCATGTCTAAGCTGTGGCTCACTCTCTATCCCACACCATTGCCCAGAAAAATAAAAAATGTATATGTAGCAATTGGTGGAGGTTATGTTGAAAAATAGCATTTTGTTGCTGAGAATTTCCTCTATCAAAAAGTTATTGTGCTCATTGTATCTGTTGTAGTTTCCAAAACGAATAGGAGGCATTACTTTCAAAGCAGCCCAAGACAATTAATTCTTTTTTATTTGATGCAGCCTGGACAAGCCAACATGCTGAACATGCATTAAATAAAGTGAGACTGAAAACAAACTGTAACACCTGTGTAGTTGTACCAAATAGGCTGCATGATGCTATTAGTCTTTACAAGCCTTGCAGTTATTCTACTTGACTCAGATCTGCAGATACCTAAAACCTTGTCTATTGCATACTCTTTAAACGTGACTTTAGTAGCCCTTCACTACCTAAAGGGGGCCTGCAAGAAAGCTGGGGACATTTTATCATGGAAAGCAGGAACAGGACAAGGGTAATGGCTTTAAACTAAAAGAGCAGATTTAGGTTAGACATGAGGAAGAAATTCTTTATTTAGAGGGCAATGAGGCACTGAAACAGGTTGCCCAGAGAAGCTGTGGATGTCCCAGCTCTGGAGATCTTCAAAGCCAGGCGGGGTGGTGCTTTGGGCAACTTAGTCTAGGGGAAGGTGTCCCTGCCCATGACAGGTGTATTGGAACTAGACGATCTTTAAGGTCCCATCCAACCCACATCCTTCTATGATTCCAAGCAGTAGATATAGCAAGCTGAACTGAATAAAGCAAAAAAATTGCTGGTGCTTAAGGAGAGATTTATGTATTGTCTCCTTAGCAAATCACTCATATTTTCATATTCTGAGAAGTGAATTTCATCTGATAATACCTGTATGAATACAAGTAAAGCTGCTTTCAAACCGCTAGTATCTACAGATATTTCAAGACATTATTTTTTATATGAAACATCTACATGTCTCACAGAGCTCCCAGAAGACAATATAGTCTTATTTTCCCCCAAAGGTCTTCTGGTAAGCAGATGTCTTATGTATTCTATAGACAGAAAATATGACCTCACAATTTAAAAAAAGTGACATGTGAGAATGAATAATTTTGTGTACCTACCCTAAAACATATCACTCACAAATTCAAAAATAATGAGGAAATATAAGATAGAACTGTAAATAAAACAGCACCTATGACATTTTGGGCATAAAACCTCATGTACAATAAGCACTCTGCAGAGCTCTGGTACAGCCTTATGATGCTTCCCATGTTTCATGCTTGTCCTAGGTCAGAATCGGGTGCCAAATTCTCTTACAAAAGTCAAAAGCAAATACGGCACTGGAAGGATGGTGTCTAAAGTGTACCAGGTATCTAAGCAGGTTCCTGCGCTCAACAAGCTGCACATTAATTAATCAGTGTGCTTAAATGACCGGGAAGCCAAAAGCTTCATATGGACCGAATGGGCAGTTCTGAAATTCTGATAAGCAAAAAAGCCAAAGACTGAACAAAAAATAACTGTAGTTTCAAGAATTTGCAGCATCTGCAAATTAGCTCTATAAGAGGGATCTGAGCTTCTTTATGATAAAAGGACTTGAGGTTTTTTGTTTTTTTTTTAATATTAGAAAGTAGTGGTTTTATTAAAAATGCTGACTGAACTAGAAATATCTTTGCAGTAGGATTAAGGTAGCTACTCTTTACCTCTACTTACAGAGTAAAAAAAACAACAGGACTAATTACTACGTATTCTTGTGTTAAGTGTCACATGAAACTGAATAAACAGCTGGTTATGATCATGCACCCAAGGCAGACTAAACTGAAGGGTATCCTGCCTTAACAGTCTTTAAAAGATCTCCAAACTACAAAGGATTCAGATGAAAATAAAATTCCAAAATAGAATAAAAACTCCGTACACCAAATCAAAGCCACACCTCACAAATAGTTTCTCTTCATTCAGTTAGGTGAGGTTCACTTTTTCTGAAAACTGACTGATAGTCCAGGGGATAAGTTCCCTTACTTGGTAACAGGGCACTCTTGTCAAATCCTCACCCTATAGAAGCATGTGTAATACCAGAGAGAGGTAAAAGTTCACATTCCTAACAGAAATTTGCATAAATTAACATACGTGGGTATGTTCCTGTGCTGTCTTCTAGAATAAATAGAAAACTAATATTTATGTATTAGCAGAAGTGTTTAAAAGCTACTGAAAACCTGTTGTCACACAGACAGCTGAACAGCTCTTCAAGTGTGATTCATGGAAAAAATTCCACTAACTTACTTTAAAATATTACTTGGACAATCAAAATATATCTATCTTGATTGACATAAAGCAGCAACATCACATGTTAAATGACTGTCCTCAGTCTTAGGTTTGAGAAAAAAGTCAAGCATTAATACACTGTCAGTGCACAGGACTTTATAAAAATCTCTACTGAACATCTGTGCAGGGGATTAGATTACTTATAGGCTCTAGATGCATTTATTGAACTTGCAAGAGGCAAAAAGCATTACAATTTTATAAACAGATTTTTATCTTTACAGCCAGATCTATAAGACTATTGTGATATTGTTTAAACTGGTTTTTAATCTGGATTGCAACTACTGTTCTTACACCAATTCTTCTCAGTAATAATCTGAATGGCAACGACAAAGTTAGTATTAAACTCAGATTTCAGCAGTAGGACTCATATTAGTAAAACACCTTTTGATTCACCTTGCTGAAGTGTACAAATGTCAAAGTAGCCTCACTCAAAGATAATAAGAAGCAAGGATGTGAAGCAAACATCAAGGAAACTAAAGTAACTGTAGGAGAGGGAGTAACTGTGGAAAAGTGGAGATGATGTTTTCATTTTCAGATTCATGTTGTCTGTTCGAATTGTTTGCCAATTTTGGCTCAGAGTAAGACTCTATCAGGAGACCTTAGGGCAAAACCTTTGGTTTCCATGACCTGACACTAACATTTAGTTAGAGTGTGAAAACAGAAATAATTAATGCCACTGCTGGCATATGATAAAGTGATTGTGTTAGCAATCTGACTCATGTGCACTCTTTTTTATCTCCAGAGTTGCATCATTAACTAACTCCAAGTTGCAGGCCAGTCAGCTCATCATTCATAATGGCCTATTCTGAACACTTATCTTTTTATGGAAACATATCTGGCCTCCATAATTAGGGCATCAAGACAAAACAGCGAATTACATAAAAAAAGAACCTGCATTTTGTGCATGCTGACCCCAGTCACGAGTACTTCAGGACAAGCTATTTCAATGTAGCTATTCATGGCATCTTCCTTTACGCCTTTTGTGTTTGTCAATACATGACAGGTACACTTAAAATTAATTTTTTAATCTTATTATTTTTACAATATTGAGCAGCTTCCCAGAACTGTAAATGCCCAAGCTCAAAGAAAAACCCTTGGAAATGCAGCTTTTAATTTTTCCAGCATCTTTTTCCACTGCAGGCTTACCAGTAGCAAAAAATGAAATTTCTGCCAGCATAATGCCAACTGATAGTTGCTGAAGAAATTATACTATGAGCTAATAACAAACAGACATGAGCCTTACATACCAACAAAGAATAATGGCACCTCGATTTACTTCTGCCCAGGTCTTCAAATTCTCAATACCAACACATTCCACCAATGTTCTTCCAAAGCAGCCTTTAAAACACAGATGGGGAGAAAAAAAGTAAAATTAAGACAGTACTCTTATGCAATGAAGCTAAAAAGTTAAAAGTACTTTCAACTACAATTTAAGCTAATAGTTTTTAGCCACCCTGCATTCATGAAGTTATTATCCTTCAGAATAATTCAATGCACTGACATGTTCATAGTTTTTTGACTAGTTCCAAGTATTGCTTAAAATTTAGCCAGTTGCGACAATGGGCGACAGCTTATTAGTATAAAGTATTATCTATTTTTCTTCTTTTTTCCAATGATTTCAAAGGCAATCTATATCTTAAGGCATACACCCTGAAGTAAGAGCACCTCAAATACAAGAGGCAATTACATGCAATATTGCATACACATATCTGCTGAGAAATGCTGTTTTCAGGCTTTCAACTCTACAAATGAAGAAACAGAATCTGTACAAAGTTATTTAAAACTCCGGAGCAAATACTCTACTGACACAAGTAGAGTATGTTTGTATGTTTCCTTCAACTATACTGATGCTACAGGGCACTAAGCTTACAAGCCTAATCTTACTTACAGATCCATTACACTAATGATACATGTACAAAAAAAAAAAAAAAAAGAAAGAAAAAAAAAAAAAAGAAAAAAAGAATAGAACCAGAGCTGATCACAGGTACACAGCTGAATTTGAACAACTGAACTTGAGGGTGAATTAATTGAGCTTACAATCTGTAAGATGAGCAAATTTAAGAGGAAGTAACCAGGTTGAATACCTATTTAAACAGTTTTGGTTAGTTTTTATTCCACTCTTCCATGCATTATAATATTCTGGTTGTTTTTTAATGTTAATGCCATAAAAATCACGCCACTAATAGTCAACGGCACATGTTTCAGTGAAAGACATAAAAAAAGTAAAAGCCTGCGTTTCAAGTGGGAATTACATATACTGTTAGCATGAATAAAGTCATGTAACCATCATAATCTCAATTAGTGTAGTCTCTAAAAGATGTTCAAATAAGATACATCTTTGAACATATCCAGTAATTCACTTGCAAAATGAAGTAGCAAAACAGCCTCCTTTCTGAAATGCTTAATAAAGCTCAGTGTTCTCTCATTTTTAAAGGAAAAAGCAAAAGGCTGAACATAGTAATTATTAATAGGTATTTCAGGTCTGATAATTCTACAACAAAGAGGCCTCCACACACAAGAGAAGTTCTCTCTAGTTTACCCTACACCATCCACCTCCATTCATTTTTCAAGGTTTTTATATAGGGGAAGAAGTAATCTCTAGTAGGATATGGTGATACACACACAAAGATTTTGTAGTTATATAATAAAATGAATTCCAAAAAGCTAAATTAAGATGAGAACATCTGTGCCCAATCTCTGCCTTCTGGGATATAAAATAGCAAAGATGTCCTATTTTTGTGTCTGAATTATTGTAGCAACAGTTATAAAGCAGTACCTCAGCAGCTCTAATGAACACAGTATGGATTACAGCTTGGCTCACAAGCAGCAATGAAACAAGTCTTTCTGTCAGAAAGGCTTTACTTTCTCTATTATTATCCTTAAATTGCTGTGAGTCTGAGCAAAGATAAAAATATTTTAAGCACAGAAACTAAAACTGCCCAAATACACAGTAAACTCAAATGTGCAAACTACACATCAGTACTTGCTTTGTAGAAGAAAAATGTACTTATGTTCTTCCCATGAAACAACTGGCAACAGCAAAAAAAGACAAAACCAGTGATCTTAGAAGATATTAAATTTTCATTAATATGTTTGTAAAAATAAAGAGAGCAATCTTATTTAGGCTATATTACAGACAATGCAAAAGCACAAATTTTATCAAATAAGGCCGAATTTCCAACATACCTTCTTTTCCATTCTCTCTCATTTTTTCATCTTGCTCTATTAACCATTTCAGCACTAAATGACCTGCTGGATGCTCTGCAATGTGAAGCTTTAAGAGGGGAAAAAAACCCACACAAATAAATTATTTAGTGACATTTCAAAATCCAGTTATTTTATAATGCCTGCATGCTTTACCTATATTTTCCTTTGCAAATATATGAATATGTTTTTTAAAAAGTTAGCTGTTTGTTTTTATTCTGTCTTGTAGCACCTAACTTTCAGTAGTATTTAACTGTATTTGCTGCTCCTCATCAGATAGTATCTCATCCACTGCTCTTAGGGCTTCATGCTTACTTAGCAGAATCTCTAGTTCTTCTCCAAGAAGATCTAGACTTTCTGTATTTTCATAGACCTCAAAAGTCACCACAGTACAGCTTACAGAAAAATAAGAGAAAGCATAAGCTCCTGTGAAGTTATACCATGTGTTTATCTTAAAAACCAGAGGTAAGTGGTTTTGGATACAGGACCTTGAAGACTGATGCTCCTAGAATGTCTGGGTATAATGCCCACATTTCGTAGGGGTGGCAGAGACGCAATAAATCTAGTTAACTTGTTAAGAATGGGTGTTATTTTCAACATTCCTCCTTCATCTCTTAACTGTCTTGATAGTTCTGTTCCTACCTGAAGTACTATATTGCCATATTCCATAGGCATTTTGGAGGATGGGACACTACAAAACTCGGGAAGGTTGAGACAGTTCAGCAAAACAACATAAATCTGGAGGGTACCTCATTTACATAACATTTTCCATCTTCTAGTCTACAGAGACCTTCGTCACTGACATTAACTCAACAAAACTGGGGAAAATGTCCCACGAATATTTTGAAGAGAAGGTCATACTTCAGAGACAACTATTAGCTACAATCTTCCACTGCATGAATATATTCATTCCTG